>NW_022681465.1:99274765-99874765 GCF_009764315.1 Trachypithecus francoisi
GATGTGCATGAATGGATGAACGAGATACCCACTGTCCCTACCTACTATCCAGCAAAACCACAGCCAAGGGAACGGGCTTGGCAGAATCAGCAGGGAAAGAAGACCCTGTTGAACCTGACTCTAGTCTGGCACGGTGAAGAGACATGAGAGGTGTAGAATTCAAGATGGTTTAAGACTTAAATGTTGGACCTAAAACCATCAAAACCCTAGAAGAAAACCTGGGCAATACCATTCAGGACATATGCATGGGCAAGGACTTCATGTCTAAAACACCAAAAGCAGTGGCAACAAAAGCCAAAATTGACAAATGGGATCTTATTAAACTAAAGAGCTTCTTCACAGCAAAAGAAACTACCATCAGAGTGAACAGGCAACCTACAGAATGGGAGAAAGATTTTGCAATCTACTCATTGACAAAGGGCTAATATCCAGAATCTACAAAGAACTTAAACAAATTTACAAGAAGAAAACAACCCCATCAAAACCTGGGCAAAGGATATTAACAGATATTTCTAAAAAGAAGACATTTATGCAGCCAACAGACACATGAAAAAATGCTCATCATCACTGGCCATCACTGCAAATCAAAACCACAATGAGATACCATCTCACACCAGTTAGAATGGTGATCATAAAAAAGTCAGGAAACAACAGGTGCTGGATGTGGAGAAATAGGAACACTTTTACACTGTTGGTGGGACTGTAAACTAGTTCAACCATTGTGGAAGACAGTGTGGTGATTCCTCAAGGATCTGAAACTAGAAATACCATTTGACCCAGCCATCCCATTACTGGGTATATATCCAAAGGATTATATATCATGCTGCTATAAAGACACATGCATACGTATGTTTATTGCGGCACTATTCACAATAGCAAAGACTTGGAACCAACCCAAATGTCCATCAATGACAGACTGGATTAAGAAAATGTGGCACATATACACCATGGAATACTATGCAGTCATAAAAAAGGATGAGTTCATGTCCTTTGTGGGGACATGGATGAAGCTGGAAACCATCATTCTCAGCAAACTATTGCAAGGACAAAAAACTAAACACCGCCTGTTCTCACTCATAGGTGGGAATTGAATAATGAGAACACTTGAACACAGAAAGGGGAACATCACACATTGGGGCCTGTGGTGGGGTGGGGGGAGGGGGGAGGGATAGCATTAGGAGTTATACCTAATGCAAATGACGCGTTAATGGGTACAGCACACCAACATGGCACATGTATACATATTTAACAAACCTGCATGTTGTGCACATGTACCCTAGAACTTAAAGTATAATAAAAAACAAACAAAAGAAAGGAGAGTTTTCTATACCTAAAAGAAAAAAGAAAATGAATCAAAGTGAAAATATTAATTTATTTGAATTGTATCACTATTTTTCAGATAAAAACTGTTAGTGACTGGTATGGTTTTTTCAGCATATCCTGACATACAAAAAGCCAGACACACAAATGTCATCTGTAAACAGAGACAATTTAACTTCTTTACTATCGAGTATGATGTTAACTATGAGCTTGTTGTATGTGGCTTTGACAATCTTTTATTTGTCCATATGCCTACAGAGACACCTAGAAAGTTGTCTATTGAACATTAATGTCAATTTGAGAAGTTGTGGTGATTTTCAAAATTGCCTGTTATAACTTGATTTATTTGTGAGCAGGCATCACTTTTATAAAAACAATACATTCTTTATTATTCAATTTGTTTATTGCTTTTAATATGGTGATTGCAAAGAATTTGTGCTTAGACAAAATATCACCTGGACAGTAATTTTGTTTTGTGTGTTTTAATTAGACATATTGGTGAATAAAGAATCAACCCTGAGCTACTTTTAAAGTATAAGTAATTGGAAATGAACTCTCTGCTTTGAATCCAATTGAAGAGCAAGGTTTACCAAATCTCTGCTTTCTCCATTAGTGGGAAGAATGAGGAGGCAGCCCAGGGCATGTTCAAGGAAAGCAAATTATATGATTTCCCCATTTAGCCACAGTTGGCTAATTATGTTAATTATAAGACTGCAGGAGAGCTGCAGGGAGTAAGCAATTCCCTTCAGCATGATGACTTAAATTTTACTTTAAGAACTAGTTTTGAGTTGGTAATCAGAGGCAAAGAATGAAATAGTATAGTTATTTCTTTACCTATAACAGATATATAGCCAAGAGAAGACAGAAAATTGGTTGGGTAGTCATGAGACTTGATCCTAAGATTGAGAAACCTTTTAACAAAAGTCTGTAGAAGTAGGACTTAAAACCAGAGTAAACTCAAATATTTATAGTTGGTATAATTTTGGTGGGTGTGCCAATACTTTGAAAATTATTGTCCTCGCTAATTGATAAATTGTACAATGTTTCTCATCATGCTCTGTTTTTTCTCTTGATGCTATCTTTTCCTTTCTTCAATGCAACTGATGTGGACTTTTTCTTGGCAAAGGAGTCACAATAAAATTAATAATTTATTTGAACTGATTTCACTGTTCTTAAGATGAAAACTGCTAGTGTGCTGGTGTGATTTTTCAGCATATGCTGATATACACACAAACAGATAATATTTTTGATGCTAGTGATTGTGAAAGAGAGTGGCGTTTTGGGCTAGAACGTATGTCCTCCTGTTGTGTGGTTTTTTTTACTGTGGAGGCTCTCCTTGTTATAATGACCTCTTAATGCTTTTACTCTTCAAAGGCACTCGTTATGGTTTTAAATAACGAACTTATAAAGTAGCAATTGCAACCTTTTACGAATATGGTTTTCTGCTGCTTTGTGTTGTAAAGGCAAACAATGATAGCTACATTATTTGTTAAAGTCTTTCACGGGCTGTGCTAGAGACCTAACTAATACCTCTAACATTGTTTTAGGAGGAAAGTGGGCTTGAATTTCAAGTTCAATTTTACAAATAACAGTTTGGAACACAAATCTTTTTAAAACTGAGGATCATTAAAAAAAAAAAGGTAGAGCTCTGTATTCAGTTTATACTGAACATGTATTATAGGTAGGATACATCAGGAGGAAACAAAATATCTACACTGGGGGAAAATACAACCTGTTAAGGAACTTGTAATTTAATGAAAACATTAATAAGATATAACAATGTACTTTTGAGTGCTAAATGGGTTGTATCAAATATACATGTTATTAAAGGTAAGACTCATGAAATTATTCAACTGAGAGAATATACTGCCATCTGTCCAGACTCGCCTTTCTTAAATCACTTGCCATGTACTCTCTTGTATCAGGAAGGAACTATACATGGGAAATGTTTAAAAATGATTTCCCTTATTGAAATTATGAAAAGTCTTCCCATGGAAGTAAAAACATGAACTATAGATCTCATTTATGCTATGATAATTTTATATTGTTACATATTACAGAGTAATGAGTGTTTATTGATTTGTGGTGGGTGGAAAAGATACCTATGAGCTCTTTTCTAACAACAGTTTGCAGAAGTCATTTGGATCTGCATTATACCTTGTATTCAATATAAGTGTCACACAGTTGTGAAGTACAAGAGTTCAGAGAATTACTCTGGTAAATTTTCTCCGGGGGGACGACACCTTGGTTTTTCTCTTTTTCTTCCTCTGTTCTTCCAAGGAGTTTATGACTTTTGTTTTTGCAGTAGGTCCATGTGACAATAAGGCATTTGTTATTTTGGATACTGGTGGGGCTGATTGTAGAAAACCTCAAAATAGGTAGCATATATTCCCTCAATAGTTCCTTTTTAGAGTCCTCTTCATGCCTTTCAGTATCTTTCTTGTTAGTATTTTCCATTGTAAATATACCGGGGAAAGATCTAGGCATCCAGGTCAAGCTCAGCTCTTCCATCTTTCCTAGAACTCAACCCTTGGGGAGTAATCAACATTCATTCTCCTTGCTTTCCTCTGCTTCAAGAGACTCCTAATTTGGTGTAGGCATTTATCCTTGGCACATTGGCCATTCGCTTCAGGAGAGGCTGACCAACCCTCAGTCCCAGAGAGAAGATTCTGATTGGTCTAACCAGTCACAGCAGTTTCAGTTGCCTTGCCAATAACTGGTTCATGTACTGCCTTGTGGTATGTTTAGGCCCAAAGCTATGTGAATAAAAGTGTTCTATGGGCTTCTAGGAAAAGCTTCCCTGTTCTTTTTTTTTTTTTTTTTTTTTTTTTTTTTTTTTTTTTTTTTGTTTTTTTTTTTATTTTTTATTTTTTTATTATACTTTAAGTTCTAGGGTACATGTGCATGACGTTTATATCATGTATAACTCCCCAACGCAATCCCTCCCTCCTCCCCCCTCCCCATGATAGGCTCCAGTGTGTGATGTTCCCCTTCCCGAGTCCAAGTGATCTCATTGTTCAGTTCCCACCTATGAGTGAGAACATGCGGTGTTTGGTTTTCTCTTCTTGTGATAGTTTGCTAAGAATGATGGTTTCCAGCTGCATCCATGTCCCTACAAAGGACGCAAACTCATCCTTTTTGATGGCTGCATAGTATTCCATGGTGTATATGTGCCACATTTTCTTAATCCAGTCTGTCACAGATGGACATTTGGGTTGATTCCAAGTCTTTGCTATTGTGAATAGCGCCGCAATAAACAACGTGTGCATGTGTCTTTGTAGTAGAGTAATTTATAATCCTTTGGGTATATACCCAGTAGTGGGATGGCTGGGTCATATGGTACATCTAGTTCTAGATCCTTGAGGAATCGCCATACTGTTTTCCATAATGGTTGAACTAGTTTACAATCCCACCAACAGTGTAAAAGTGTTCCTATTTCTCCACATCCTCTCCAACACCTGTTGTTTCCTGACTTCTTAATGATTGCCATTCTAACTGGTGTGAGATGGTATCTCATTGTGGTTTTGATTTGCATTTCTCTGATGGCCAGTGATGATGAGCATTTTTTCATGTGTCTGTTGGCTGTATGGATGTCTTCTTTTGAGAAATGTCTGTTCATATCCTTTCCCCACTTTTTGATGGGGTTGTTTGCTTTTTTCTTGTATATTGTTTGAGTTCTTGGTAGATTCTGGATATTAGCCCTTTGTCAGATGAGTAGGTTGCAAAAATTTTCTCCCATTCTGTAGGTTGCCTGTTCACTCTGATGGTAGTTTCTTTGGCTGTGCAAAAGCTCTTTAGTTTAATTAGATCCCATGTGTCAATTTTTGCTTTTGCTGCCGTTGCTTTTGGTGTTTTAGACATGAAGTCCTTGCCCATGCCTATGTCCTGAATGGTACTACCTAGATTTTCTTCTAGGGTTTTTATGGTATTAGGTCTAACATTTAAGTCTCTAATCCATCTTGAATTAATTTTCGTATAAGGGGTAAGGAAAGGATCCAGTTTCAGCTTTCTACTTATGGCTAGCCAATTTTCCCAGCACCATTTATTAAATAGGGAATCCTTTCCCCATTTCTTGTTTCTCTCAGGTTTGTCAAAGATCAGATGGCTGTAGATGTGTGGTATTATTTCTGAGGACTCTGTTCTGTTCCATTGGTCTATATCTCTGTTGTGGTACCAGTACCATGCTGTTTTGGTTACTGTAGCCTTGTAGTATAGTTTGAAGTCAGGTAGCGTGACGCCTCCAGCTTTGTCCTTTTGACTTAGGATTGTCTTGGCAATGCGGGCTCTTTTTTGCTTCCATATGAACTTTAAAGCCGTTTTTTTCCAATTCTGTGAAGAAAGTCATTGGTAGCTTGATGGGGATGGCATTGAATCTATAAATCACCTTGGGCAGTATGGCCATTTTCACGATATTGATTCTTCCTATCCATGAGCATGGTATGTTCTTCCATTTGTTTGTGTCCTCTTTGATTCACTGAGCAGTGGTTTGTAGTTCTCCTTGAAGAGGTCCTTTACATCCCTTGTAAGCTGGATTCCTAGGTATTTGATTCTCTTTGAAGCAATTGTGAATGGAAGTTGATTCCTGATTTGGCTCTCTGCTTGTCTGTTACTGGTGTATAAGAATGCTTGTGATTTTGCACATTAATTTTGTATCCTGAGACTTTGCTGAAGTTGCTTATCAGCTTAAGCAGATTTTGGGCTGAGACAATGGGGTTTTCTAAATATACAATCATGTCATCTGCAAACAGGGACAATTTGACTTCTTCTTTTCCTAACTGGATACCCTTGATTTCTTTCTCTTGCCTGATTGCCCTAGCCAGAACTTCCAACACTATGTTGAATAGGAGTGGTGAGAGAGGGCATCCCTGTCTTGTGCCAGTTTTCAAAGGGAATTTTTCCAGTTTTTGCCCATTCAGTATGATATTAGCTGTGGGTTTGTCATAAATAGCTCTTATTATTTTGAGGTACGTTCCATCAATACCAAATTTATTGATGTTTTTTAGCATAAAGGGCTGTTGAATTTTGTCAAAAGCCTTTTCTGCATCTATTGAGATAATCATGTGGTTCTTGTCTTTGGTTCTGTTTATATGCTGGATTACGTTTATTGATTTGCGAATGTTGAACCAGCCTTGCATCCCAGGGATGAAGCCCACTTGATCATGGTGGATAAGCTTTTTGATGTGCTGCTGAATCCGGTTTGCCAGTATTTTATTGAGGATTTTTGCATCGATGTTCATCAGGGATTTGGTCTAAAATTCTCTCTTTTTGTTGTGTCTCTGCCAGGCTTTGGTATCAGGATGATGTTGGCCTCATAAAAAGAGTTAGGGAGGATTCCCTCTTTTTCTATTGATTGAATAGTTTCAGAAGGAATGGTACCAGCTCCACCTTGTACCTCTGGTAGAATTCAGCTGTGAATCCATCTGGTCCTGGACTTTTTTGGTGGGTAGGCTATTAATTGTTGCCTCAATTTCAGAGCCTGTTATTGGTCTATTCAGGGATTCAACTTCTTCCTGGTTTAGTCTTGGGAGAGTGTAAGTGTCCAGGAAATTATCCATTTCTTCTAGATTTTCTAGTTGATTTGCGTAGAGGTGTTTATAGTATTCTCTGATGGTAGTTTGTATTTCTGTGGGGTCGGTGGTGATATCCCCTTTATCATTTTTATTGCGTCTATTTGATTCCTCTCTCTTCTTCTTTATTAGTCTAGCTAGCGGTCTGTCAATTTTGTTGATCTTTTCAAAAAACCAACTCCTGGATTCATTGATTTTTTGGAGGGTTTTTTGTGTCTCTATCTCCTTCAGTTCTGCTCTGATCTTAGTTATTTCTTGCCTTCTGCTAGCTTTTGAATGTGTTTGCTCTTGCCTCTCTAGTTCTTTTAATTGTGATGTTAGAGTGTCAATTTAGATCTCTCCTGCTTTCTCTTGTGGGCATTTAGTGCTATAAATTTCCCTCTACAAACTGCTTTAAATGTGTCCCAGAGATTCTGGTATGTTGTATCTTTGTTCTCATTGGTTTCAAAGAACATCTTTATTTCTGCTTTCATTTCGTTATGTACCCAGTAGTCATTCAGGAGCAGGTTGTTCAGTTTCCATGTAGTTGAGCGTTTTGATTGAGTTTCTTAGTCCTGAGTTCTAGTTTGATTGCACTGTGGTCTGAGAGACAGTTTGTTATAATTTCTGTTCTGTACATTTGCTGAGGAGTGCTTTACTTCCAATTATGTGGTCAATTTTGGAATAAGTGCGATGTGGTGCTGAGAAGAATGTATATTCTGTTGATTTGGGGTGGAGAGTTCTATAGATGTCTATTAGGTCCGCTTGGTGCAGAGATGAGTTCAATTCCTGGATATCCTTGTTAACTTTCTGTCTCGTTGATCTGTCTAATGTTGACAGTGGAGTGTTGAAGTCTCCCATTATTATTGTATGGGAGTCTAAGTCTCTTTGTAGGTCTCTAAGGACTTGCTTTATGAATCTGGGTGCTCCTGTATTGGGTGCATATATATTTAGGAGAGTTAGCTCTTCCTGTTGAATTGATCCCTTTACCATGATGTAATGGCCTTCTTTGTCTCTTTTGATCTTTGATGGTTTAAAGTCTGTTTTATCAGAGACTAGGATTGCAACCCCTGCTTTTTTTGTTCTCCATTTGCTTGGTAGATCTTCCTCCATCCCTTTATTTTGAGCCTATGTATGTCTCTGCATGTGAGATGGGTCTCCTGAATACAGCAGACTGATGGGTCTTGACTCTTGATCCAGTTTGCCAGTCTGTGTCGTTTAATTGGAGCATTTAGTCCATTTACATTTAAGGTTAATATTGTTATGTGTGAACTTGATCCTGTCATTATGATATTAACTGGTTATTTTGCTCGTTAGTTGATGCAGTTTCTTCCTAGCCTCGATGGTCTTTACATTTTGGCATGTTTTTGCAATGGCTGGTACCGCTTGTTCCTTTCCATGTTTAGGGCTTCCTTCAGGGTCTCTTGTAAGGCAGGCCTGGTGGTGACAAAATCTCTAAGCATTTGCTTATCTGTAAAGGATTTTATTTCTCCTTCACTGATGAAGCTTAGTTTGGCTGGATATGAAATTCTGGGTTGAAAATTCTTTTCTTTAAGAACGTTGAATATTGGCCCCCACTCTCTTCTGGCTTGTAGAGTTTCTGCCGAGAGGTCTGCTGTTATTCTGATGGGCTTCCCTTTGTGGGTAACCCGACCTTTCTCTCTGGCTGCCCTTAAGATTTTTTCCTTCATTTCAACTTTGGTGAATCTGGCAATTATGTGTCTTGGAGTTGCTCTTCTGGAGGAGTATCTTTGTGGCGTTCTCTGTATTTCCTGAATTTGAATGTTGGCCTGCCCTACTAGTTGGGGAAGTTCTCCTGGATGATATCCTGAAGAGTGTTTTCCAACTTGGTTCCATTTTCCCCCTCACTTTCAGGCACCCCAATCAGACGTAGATTTGGTCTTTTTACATAATCCCATACTTCTTGCAGGCTTTGTTCATTTCTTTTTCTTCTTTTTTCTTTTGGTTTTCTCTTCTCGCTTCATTTCATTCATTGATCCTCAATCGCTGATACTCTTTCTTCCAGTTGATCGAGTCGGTTACTGAAGCTTGTGCATTTGTCACGTATTTCTCGTGTCATGGTTTTCATCTCTGTCATTTCGTTTATGATCTCTCTGCATTAATTAATCTAGCTGTCAATTCTTCCACTTTTTTTTCAAGATTTTTAGTTTCTTTGCGCTGGGTACGTAATTCCTCCTTTAGCTCTGAGAGGTTTGATGGATTGAAGCCTTCTTCTCTCATCTCGTCAAAGTCATTCTCTGACCAGCTTTGATCCGTTGCTGGCGATGGGCTGCGCTCCTTTGCAGGGGGAGATGCGCTCTTATTTTTTGAATTTCCAGCTTTTCTGCCCTGCTTCTTCCCCATCTTTGTGGTTTTATCTGTCTCTGGTCTTTGATGATGGTGACGTACGATGGGGTTTTGGTATAGGGTCCTTCCTGTTTGATAGTTTTCCGTCTGACAGTCAGAAGGACTGTCTGTTGGTCTGTTGGAGATTGCTTGAGGTCCACTCCAGACCCTGTTTGCCTGGGTATCAGCAGCAGAGGTTGCCGAAGATAGAATATTGCTGAACAGCGAGTGTACCTGTCTGATTCTTTCTTTGGAAGTTTCCTCTCAGGGGTGACGCCACCCTGTGAGGTGTGGGGTGTCAGACTGCCCCTAGTGGGGGATGTCTCCCAGCTAGGCTACTCAGGGGTCAGGGACCCACCTGAGCAGGCAGTCTGTCCGTTCTCGGATCTCAACCTCCGCGTTAGGAGATCCACGGCTCTCCCCAAAGCTGTCAGACAGAGTCGTTCGCGTCTGCACCGCCCCCCTCTCTTTCCCCTAATGGGCTGCAGCTGTGCGCTGTCTGCAGAGGTAAGTCTACAGAGACAGGCAGGCTTCCTTGAGCTGCTGTGAGCTCCACCCAGTCCGAGCTTCCCAGCGGCTTTGTTTACCTACTTAAGCCTCAGCAATGGCGGGCGCCCCTCCCCCAGCCTCGCTGCTGCCTTGTGGATAGATCGCCGCAGACGGCTGTGTTAGCAGTGAGGGAGGCTCCGTGGGCGTGGGACCCTCCCGGCCAGGTGTGGGATATATTCTCCTGGTGTGCCTGTTTCCTTAAAGCGCAGTATTGGGGTGGGAGTTACCCGATTTTCCAGGTGTTGTGTGTCTCAGTTCCCCTGGCTAGGAAAAAGGGATTCTTTCCCCTTGCGCTTCCAGGTGAGGCGATGCCTCGCCCTGCTTCAGCTCACGCTGGTCAGGCTGCAGCAGCTGACCAGCACCGATTGTCCGGCACTCCCTAGCGAGATGACCCCAGTACCTCAGTTGAAAACGCAGAAATCACCGGTCTTCTGTGTCGCTCGCGCTGGGAGTTGGAGACTGGAGCTGCTCCTATTCGGCCATCTTGCTCCGCCCAGCTTCCCTGTTCTTACAAGAAGACACAAGAAAAATATGGCTTATATTCTCTCTAGAAATATTGTCATGCTTGCATAGTGACACCTTTGACCTGGAGTGGGTACAAAGACTGGGCACAGAGCCAATACATGAATGAGAGCAAAGCCTAGAGCGTTACAGGAAGATAGAGATATAGCAGGGGTTAGCAAATATTTTTCTGCAGAGGTCCAGATAATAAATATTTTAGGCTCTGTGGGCCATATGATCCGCGTCACAACTACCCATCTCTCTTGTTGCATCACAGAATAATACATAAATGAATGTCCTTGGCTGTGTATTATATAAACAATACATTAATGAATGGTCTTGGCCATGTTCCAATAAAACTTTATTTAGAAAGAAAAGTAGTAGGCCAGATTTGGCCTGTGGGTTGTAGTTTGCAGAGCTGCAAACTAGAACCCAGTTTGGTATGTGTCTAGAAGGCCTCTGAATGTACACTTCTTGATATGTGAAAATTTAAATTTTCTAATTGATTAAGGCAGTTGCATCTGTGTTTTTTCCCACTTGAAGCAAAAACATCCTTAGAATTATTGTCTTTGGTAAGGGAATAAGACTTGTCTTCTCTGCAATACAGGAGTAAGTCCTGTATTACAAAAGAAGCTTTCTGAAAACAATGTCATTGTCTTTGTTGTTTAATTGACTTTTGCTTCTAATGCCTCAAATCTAAGGCTTGATTAGAGGTGAGCAGAACCCTAAATTTGTAGGAGATTAGTTATTCTAGGATGAATTAGGCCTTATGGACAATACCAAGTGTGATATGGCTTGGCTCTGTGACCCCACCCAAATCTCACCTTGAATTGTCATGATCCCCACGTGTCAAAGGTGGGACCAGGTGGAGATAATTGAACCATAGGGTGGTTTCTCCCATGCCGTTCTCATGACAGTAAATGAGTTCTCACAAGATCTGATAGTTTTATAAGGGGCTTCCCTCTTTGCGTGGCACTCATTCCCTCTCCTGCTGCTCTGGGAAGAGGTGCCTTCTGCCATGATTGCTAAGTGTCCTGAGGCTTCCCCAGCCATGTGGAACTTTGAGTCAATTAAACCTCTTTTTAAATAAGTTACCCAGTCTCGGGTGTTTCTTCATAAAGGCATGAGGATGGGCTAATACAAAGTGTCGGCCGGGCGCGGTGGCTCAAGCCTGTAATCCCAGCACTTTGGGAGGCCGAGACGGGCGGATCACAAGGTCAGGAGATCGAGACCATCCTGGCGAACACAGTGAAACCCCGTCTCTACTAAAAATACAAAAAAAAACTAGCCGGGCGAGGTGGCGGGCGCCTGTAGTCCCAGCTACTTGGGAGGCTGAGGCAGGAGAATGGCGGGAACCCGGGAGGCGGAGCTTGCAGTGAGCTGAGATCTGGCCACTGCACTCCAGCCTGGGCGACAGAGCAAGACTCCGCCTCAAAAAAAAAAAAAAAACAAAAAACAACAAAGTGTCATTGTGTGAAGAGCTGTTCATCTTGCTCATACAACCAGGCACAGTGTGTTTTACTGGATGTATACTCTGACTGATGTTTTGATGACAATTGAGCACTCTAGATATGGATACACCCATTATCTTCCTTCATTGAAAATCTGAACATGATAGCTTCACCACTCCCCATTGGTGTCTCTTGTGAACTTTATAGCGCATTTGAAAAAGTTAATGTAAATACTATTCAGAAATGGCTAAAAATGGTTTTGTGAAAGAGGAGAGTATTGATTCCTTGGGAAAGACGTAATTAAGATCCTCTGTGATTAAGTCTTTCCTGGCTTGGTCACTTCTTGCTTCTAGCTTTGGTGTAAATCTTCATAATATAACTATGAAGTTTGTAATTGAATTCTTCTGACCACTTTGGAGTACACCAGGAAGGTTTTAATTACTTTTTATGGATTATGTTCTGTATTTCCTCAGGGGCTGCCTCCTTTGAGTAATTCCAGGCTTTTGAATTACTTATCCTTAAAATAGCAGTTATTTTAGGCTATTGTTATTTAATTGACTCTTCCTCTTCTCCACTTTTCATATTGTATTCTTAACTTAGTGTAGAATCTATTTGAGAACCATTATGTAGGAGGTCTGAGTACTATTAATTATTTTGAAATAGAGGAAAGCTGAAAGTAAGGAAAGGAGATATATAAGAAAGAAAACTTAATGGTAAAGACAATGAAAGAATCTGCTAGAACTTTCAAAACTCAAAAATGCCTAAGAAATCTAATAAAT
Source organism: Trachypithecus francoisi (assembly GCF_009764315.1). NCBI lineage: Eukaryota > Metazoa > Chordata > Mammalia > Primates > Cercopithecidae > Trachypithecus > Trachypithecus francoisi. The sequence continues at coordinate 99,287,258 of NW_022681465.1, forward strand.
TGAGACCCTGACTAACCAATCTTCAATCTTCCTTCTTGAGGTTACATCATACACCCCTCTGCCCTCCGGGTGGGAGCCCCACTCCTTCCCTCTTACTCTACTCCCCAGATCAGCTCCATTTGTCCTCTAGGCATTCAGTTAAATTGCCTTTCTCAGATAACAGTGTATATCAGATGATTAAAAACAGTGAATAATGTTAGTGTCTGCTTGTATTACATCTACTAAGTAACACATCCTTTTATGAGAATGAAGATTTTACTACGCCATATCTTCTCTTCTTGCAAAATTAGAGTCACAGTTACTATAAGATCAGGAATGACAACCAAAAGAGAAATTCCTTGAGAATCATTAGCTTATCTTCCTATGGCCTTGTGGGAGTCTTAGCATGTACCTGAGTAGCAAAATTTAGAATTGTTTTTTCTTTTTCATGTATCTGAAGCTCAATTTTTGTCTTCTCTACTTGTACCCACTCTGGAAACACTTAGATTTCTGAATTGACTAGGTAGAAGGGATAGGTGCAGTCTAGGGTATGATTCAAGAATACAAAAACAAAAACCAAACATTAAGTGTTATCCAATACTTGAACTCATCTTTAAATTTGCAGGGGAGTCTATTTGATAAATTAGAATTTGGTGAATTTGAATTTGGTCTGCTATGAAAGGTGGAAAAGGAAAGGATAATGTCAAATATTAGACCGCAAGAAACAGCCTTTGCTGACTGCAACATTTTTTCTCTTCCAAAGACTAGATGCTCCCTAGCTTATAGTGACACCAGGAGACAGCACGCCCCCGGTGTTTTTTTTCTGTAGCTCTTTATTTTGGATTTCACTAGTTTTTGATGCCTCCAAGGCTAAGAGGTTTGAATTAATTGAATTGAACAAAAGGATGAAAAGGGTTTAGTGCATTGGAATTTTTCCTTAGAAATCAAAATATAAATTTTGCCATTGGAAATAGTGGTTATGTGAACAGTTTTGTTTTCCCTAAGCATATCCAGCCACTGGGTCTGGCGGTGGGAGATGGGGAAGGAAATGGTCATAGTCTAGGGGTTGTTTTTTCCCTAAAGTGAGATAATCTCTATTTGGTCAATAAAAAACAAATTTCAATTCACTCTCCCCATTTTATTCTTGATAAGCACAGATAAATTCAGAGTTAAAAATTACTTATCTATTATCTTTGGGAGGATTAAGTAAAATACTTTTTTCGTATTTATTAAAATCTCATTTCAATACACTGTGGTAGGAGCTGAAGAAATATTTGTCAGCATAAGGAAGCTGGTCTTCTAAGACTTATTCCAGTTTTCCTTCCATTCCTGCATATCCCAATTCTCTGCTGTCTCTCTCACTAAACATGCCAAAATTTAGGTACGGTGTATATCCTGAAAAGACTTAAGTATGTATTTTGTATGGCACTTGAGAATCTGATGAAACAGTTATGTTTTAATCCAAGACTGAGCTGAAATTGTAAACACACATATTATCAGTTCTTGGAGGGAAACGTGTCTCCTGTTGTTGGAGATACTATTTTATTTTCTGATGTTCTTAATATTCCTGATTGGAACACTCAGATTAGAGTATAACATGATAAAAAGAGAATGGGAACTGTAAGAAAACATTTTAAGTGGTCCATTTTTAAGGCATGATAAATCTGAGCACTGGCAGCTAGCCTGTGGATGTAACAAGACACACAGCTCATGCTCCTAGAAAGTGATGATAAGCGAACAGAATGTAGAGGAGGTGTCAGCCCATAAAAGAGAAGAAAGTTTCATTATTGGGAAATCAAAACTTAAGCAGAGAAGGGGACAGGGTATAAGCTTATAAGGGGGATAATGAAACTTAGGTGACACCCAAGAAGATTGTAACCTCATAGTACTCAACCAGTGAGGAACCGAGAGAGGGACTTGAGTATTAGGAGATAAATTACCTGCTGTAGCTGCCCTGGGTGTGCCTGCCTACTAGACACCCGATCTTGCAAGATCACTATTAAAAGTCTCACGTTCGCTGTTCTTTGTACCTCTGAGTAAGCCCTTTGGGTTTGGATGGGTGAACATGTTTCTCATAGGGACCGTCAGAGGACAAAGATGATGAAAAGATAATTGAGACCCGCCTTAGAGAAGAAAATCCATTGCTCATCCCTTAACATTGATATTCCCAAAGCCCCACTTTCTCAATTATTTCTTAATCCAAGATCTCTTCCTGGGCATTCTTGCCCACTCCCTTAGCCTCAATTCTCTCCTAAATATGCTTATGATTCCAATATCTTTATCTCCAACCCATATCGCTCTCCTGAAATGAAGCACTATAGATGTATCTACTTCTGAACTGTGCAATTTGCTGCCCCATAAGACATGTTCAGATCTCAAATCATGGTCTTTCTTCTTTAGTCAGACCGTTCTCTTATGTTCCTTGATGTTGTTCATAGTTACACTACACACCCAGTTGCCCAGTTGTCCATTCCATTTCAGAAGGAAATCTTACATTGGTGTATTCTCTTCATTCCCAAAGTTATCTCTGTAGTTCCGTTCTTAATTTTTTCACTTCTCTATGTCATTCTCTCCTAGATGAATGAATTCCTGCCTCAGCATCTCAACCCTGAATGTAATTACTTTTTGCAATATTTTTCAGATTTACTGAAATATAATTGACATATAATAAACTACAAATATTTAGAGTACACAGTTTGAGGAGTTTTGAAACCATCACCACAATAAAAATAATAACCATATCCTTCATCCTCAGATGTTTCCATGTACCCTTTTGTAATCTCTCCTTCCCCCACCCCCCCATACCTCCATTCCCAAGCAATTATTGATCTGGTTTTTAATAGATGGCTTGTGTTTTTTAGAATTTAATGTAAGTATCCTTTTTTCTAAATTCTTTGACTCAGCATAATTACTTCTTTCTTTCTAATTAGGATTCCTTTGTTTCTTCATCTTGCTTTATTACTTTTGCTAGAATCTCTAGTACAATGTTAAATAGAAGGGACAAGAGAGAACATTTTTCCCTTGTTATTGATGCCAGTCTTTCAACATTAAATATAATGTAGCTGTTGGTTTTGTGGCTGTCTTTAATCAGGCTGAAGAATTCTTTCTATTTTTAATTTGGAATTGTTTTCATTTATCTTCTATTATGTCATAAATCCTATAATACATTGTAATCGTTTTGGCCTTAATTATCTTTTAAAAAACATTTTAAAAAATTTAAAAAATCATTTCCAGTGCTATTCATTACTTTTATATCCAGCTTTCCATCCAGTATCAATTTCCCTCATCCTGAAAGACTTCTTTTAACATTTCTTATAGTACGGGGCTGCTGATTATAAATTCTTTCAGCTTTTCTATGTTATGAAAAAGTCTTTATTTTATCTTGGTTTTGGAAAAATATTTTTCTTGGGTATAAAATTCCAGGTTGATAATTTTTTTTCTTTTCTTCCAGTCTTTTAAAAAAATGTTGCTCAATGCCTTCTGCCTTCCGTTGTTTCCAAAGAGAACCCTGCTGTTATTCTGGTCTTTGTTCTTCAACTATTATCTTCAGTATGTAATGTGTCATTTTCCCCCATGACTGATTTTAAATTTTTCTATTTATCACTGTTTTAAAACAAAGAGGATTATGATGTACGTCAGTGTTTTTTATGCATGTTTCTTATGCTTGGATCCATTTAACTCTCATTCTGTGGGTTTATGGTTTATATCCACTTTGAAAAATGTTGTCTGGTAGTTTTTTCAAATACTTTTTCTGTCCATTCTCCCTTTCTTCAGTGACTCCAATGCATGCATGTCAGGAAGGCTGAAGTTCTCCCACAGGTCACTATACTCATTTCAATTGTGAGTGGTGGTAATTGTGGGTGGCGGTGGGGTGCTATTTTTATACTATGTTTTCAGGTTCACTGATACTTTTTTCAATAGTGTCTAACCTTCTGTTACTGCTGTCTAGTTTATTCTTCATCTCCTACATTATTATATTTTTGTTTTCATGGCTCTAGAGGTTTAGTTTAGGTACTTAAAAAACTTTTATATCTCTATTTAGCATGCTGAAGCATTTTTCTACTTCAGTATTTGGATATTTGGAATATAGTTACCACTTTTAATGTACGTGTCAACCAATTATATTATAGTTATCATCTCTGGGTCTGTTTCTGTTGATTTTTTTTCCCTTCATTGTGGGTTATATCTTCCTTCTCTTGTGCTAAAGCCTGGAACTTCTCTCCATATGGGAATTTGGGCAGTAATAGGGCTTAGTTCATTTTTTTCTCCTCTCTCAGGAGTCATTGTCTGGCACTGCCTGTTGTCAATTTCTGAAAACCTTGTTTTACATACTTTAGGGTTTTTTTGTTGTTGTTTCAGGCAGAATGTTAAATCTGGTTCCTGTTATTCAGTCTTGACCCAGAGATAAAGTTTCTTTATAATTTATTTTGTGTACTGTGGCTTGAATTATTGTTCTGAATCTGTTTTGATTTTGTCATTGTCCTGCTTAAAAAATTTTGATGATAACTCTTTACTTTCAAATCAAAGTTCTAATCTTTAGTAGAGCATCTAAGGCCCTTTATGTTATGGCTCTTTCCACCCTAATTTTTGACCATTAGTTCTCCCCTTTCCCACCCACACTACCTCCTACACACATAGGCACCTATAATCAAGTCATACTCAATTAGCCACAATTCCTAAAATATACCACTGTATTGTTTTTATGATTTGCTTTTTCTTTATTTATACTACTTTCCCTCTCATGTTGATGAAATCTGACCTACTTTACAAGTCCACAAATCCTAGTTCAAATATAACCTCTTCTTAAAACCTTACGTGACTTCTTTCCTCCCCTCTCCTATTGTCTTCCCCCTACTGCCCCTGGAAAGATTGTAGCCTTCTTCTGATTACTTCACCAGGACATTTCTGTTCCCTACAGAGCCAGAACTTGGCAAATGTATTCTGTAAAGTACCAAATAGTAAATATTTTAGACTTTGAGGACCACTACATGTATTTGTTACATATTCTTCTTCTCCATTTTTTTCAAACCTTTTAAAATATAAAATTCCTTCTTAGCTTAGGGACCAAGCAAAAACATGCTGCAGTTGGCTGCAGTTTTCTGATCTCACCCTTAGAGGATAGAGATTATATTTCATTATTTCATTCTTCCACCCCATAGAGTGCCTGTCCCAAGAGTGTACTCAATAAGGATATGCAGTTATTTAATAATGAACATAAAATAGTCCATATTGTGTGAGTGCTTAAAGTGTGATAGTGACTATTCTAAGAATGTAAAGTAGGTTATATCATTTGGTCTGCACAAATCAGGTTATATTGTTAGCACAGTTTCATAGATGAGGTAGTTGAGGCATGGAGAAGTTGAGGGATTTACCAAAGGTCATGCAGCTAAATCTCTTTAAGAAGTTGGAAAAGGAATGGGACTGGGACAGGAGGCAATTTTATATGTTTATCCTCTGTTGGGGTAGACTCCCCAAAGAGGATAGAATGTCTCTGAGATCAACATACTCAACATCCCTGTCTTTGATGAAAAACAAATGTAGATAGACATGTAGCTACAGAGTCTTCGACATAAAAATTGGATGAGCTTCAAGAATAAGGAACACATCTGTTCCCTTTTATGTTTATCACAAAGTTTAGGGAACATAGCAAAACTGAGTTTCTAAGACGTTATGTATTATTACTTTTTAAAACATGAAAAGTCTTGAATATATTACCATCTTCATATTTTTTTTCCTTAAAATCTAGAGAAGTCCTGTTCCTCTTTAAATATAAAATATCCTTCAAACAAAACACTTTGTCTAAATGAGTTTACTCCAAAAGCATATCTGGTTTTGAGTAAGAAGCTAAGGAAACATCATTTGAAGCCACATACAAATATTTTATTTTTTAAATTTTTTGACAAAAAAGGAAAAGATAATCATCTTTGTGTCTTATAAACAACGTTTCCTCATGGCTGAAAGTTTTGTGACAGAGTGAACTAATGTGAGTTGATATTAAAGATTTTGATGCTGCTTTTTGGAAATCCCAACAGACTAGACTCCTCAGCACAGTGGGATTGGAAATTCAATAATCAATCAAACCATCATCATGAACCAAAATGCCCTCAAAGCAGCTGCAATTTACAATTAAGGGATAATGATCTTTATAGGAAAAATTACAAGGACATAACAGGCACCTGCTGTCAAAATTAGGTTTTTCAAAAAGCAGAAGCTGTTTCACTGCTGCAACTTTAAGCAATGATTATTATTAGGGCAATTTAAAGCAAATTAGTAGGTGTTTGAAATTCAAAAAAGCAATATATTTACATCAAGAACAGTATTGTGAAGACAGTTAATTTTTCCTGCTGGGAATTAAATATGTTTTATCAAATGGCAACTGTGCCCTTTCCTGCATTGAATTCCACCAGCTGGAATGCAGATGCGAGAGAGTAACTCAGAACAGGAGCATTGAATCTGAGGTGCCCAACAAGGGCCTATTCTTTGAAATTAGAGAAGTAACTGGCATTTTGCTTCAGTTTTTAGATATTAATATCTTTGACTTTTAGTCACTGACATTTCTCTTTTCCTCAGAATTTCCTGTTGCTTATGTTATTGTGTTCCTAGGCATTGTTACTGACAGCCAAGTAAACACAAAGCAGTGAAATAAACGAAAGAGAAAATGATGTGGTAGCAGCATAAATAAGGACTGCAGATAGATTGTCACTTGGGGGGCATTGTCTATTCTCACAACTATCATGGTTACCTCTGAGAATTAAGGAAAATTGGAATTGTAGATGTAGAGCTTCATTCCTTCAAAATAGGCACTTTGAATGTGTTCTTCGCTGAGGACACATTGTTCCTAATCACTGGGTCAACTCAAATTGGGTCTTGTGGTCGAAAACTGGAGAGGACTGTGTCTCTGTCGCTGACATAGTCAAGGGACTGGTTGAGAGAAATGTAGGAGGGGTTTGCTACTGAGTCCACGTCCTCGGCTTACCTGGCATAAAGACACAAAGGATAAAATTAGCCATCACACAATGGGGATGAGGTAGAAACTCTTTTCCCTTATTAAATTGAGAAAAGAATTTCTCACATCTTTCACCTGGGGAGCAACAGCACATTCAATGGCAGGTGGGGCTGAGAGGAATGACTATTTGATTGGTGGACTTGTTCATTTGGTAACGCATTTCTAAAGAGTTGAGCAAATGTTATAGGTAAGCTGGGCATATTTATTTTACTTGTTACGTATTTTATTTACTAACTTGTTATTTTTTATTGCATATACAACCAGTGACTCCCTGAGAGGATTATTAACCAGTGGCCAAGTTATGTCAATCTTATTTCTGCAGGAGAGCAGTATTATAGAATGATTAAGCAACAAGACTCTAGACCCAGAGATGAGTCTCTAAATGGGTAACGTCAGGCGATTTTTAATCTTTCTGTTTCTCAGATTTTGCAACTGTAAAACTGGAATGATAAAACTTACACTATAGGAATGTTGTGAAGATTAGACAAGCTAATGACTTAGGCTCAGAACAGTACAGGGTGCATAGTAAACACCAATAGATGTTAGCTCTTATTGTTATTAGTTTTTGGATCTGTCCCCTTTTCTCCATTCTCACTGTAGTGATGCTTCGGCTACTTGTTAGTTCTTGGCTACACTTTGAAGTCATTCCTGATTGACCTCTCCATACTTAGGATCTTCTCAACTGCATTCATCTTACATTCATCTTACATCCATCTTACATCCTACTGCCAGATTAATCTGGTAGATGGCTAAGGTTTTTACTCTCTTGCTCCAAAAGACTAAACTTAGAAAATAAAGTCTTAATTCCGGTGCTTGGCACTGATGACTATACTAGTTTCCACTGTCATTTACCATTGCTGCCCTCTGGGACTTTTCAACCCAGCCAAAATGGACAATTTTTCTTTTCTCCATTTATGTACTGCGTTCTTCCACCTCCTCGCTTTGCTCATGGCGAACCATCTGCCTGTATCACCTTCCTCTTCACACTCTTTCCTATCTGGCTAAGACTTATTTTTGAAACCCACCTCACAAGGCTTTATCTATGGAGATTTCTTGACCCCTTCCATAGTTCCATAAGAGGTAATATACCCTTTCTCCTACCTTTCATACCAATTTATCTATATAACTTTTATGTTTCTTCTTATTTTCTGCTATATGTTTTAGTTACTTAAGTACATTTATTAGTCATTAGAGCAAATTTATGCTTGATACAACTTTAGATTTCCTTCACATTTACACAGCACCTTATTCATAACCAGTGCTCAGTGCACACACAATGAGGGAATGAATGACTCTCCTTGGCTCTTTAGGCCCAGCAAGGGCCTTGCAGCTAATAGATGTTCTGTGTCTTAAAATGTCTTACATGATTTGAAAAAAGAAGTAAAGAAAAAAATTATTATTTGTTTTCAACCAGCACATTAATTATTCATAGTAAAGGCCTCTGTGACTTTTCAAAGTAAGAATTTCATTTTGAACTTACAGAAATCACAGCCTTTGGGAGTCCACACAGGTCTTAGAGGGAATGGTCCAATCCCCTATGGGGAAAACTAAGGCCTAGATGGGGAGAGTGACTCATCCAAGATAAGGTAAGTTATTGATAAAGCTGAGATTGTTAATGAGGTCTGTACTCTCAGGCTAGCATGTTTTCTTTTCTATTGTAATAAAATCTCTTTGTGGTCTTAGAGTAGTAATCAGAGAGTTTGAATAAAGTCCTTTTCAAACTCTCAAATAATTTTCAAAGGGAAACGTTATTTATCATTTATAAAGAAGTTATAATTAGTATAATGGCAAATCTTGAAGGATGAGACAATTTAGATTGCGAAATATTTGTGAAACTTAAATACAAGAAATGTTGAAAACTGGGATAGCAAGACATATGCGTACACTGGCTCTTCCTGAATGGCAGTAGCTGCTTCACACTTTTCATGCGTATGAGTGTGTAGAGTCATCTACATATTCACTGCCTTCCCTTCCCTCCATTGCAAAGTCATTGTTTGTTTTTCTCTTTCTCCAAATAGCAACCAGTTATTTTCTCAGAGAAGGATTTTCCTCATCTGTAAAATATAGATGGTAATTTTTACCTCATTGGATTTATGAGGATTTAAGTGATTGTGTCTGAAGCAACTGATGCAAAACAAGTGCTGGGGATTGTTAGTCCAATTTCCCCTGTCTGCCTGACCAAGAGATAGCAAATGCATCGCGTATATGTTCTATTCCCTATTTGAAGACCAGGTTAGACAATAAGATCTTCGTAATACTTTCTGAATCCAAAAAGAGCCTTAGCATCCCTTTCAGCACAACATTTTAGGCAGCTACCATCAATCAGATGGAGTTTACACATGAAAGCATGTATTCGTCATCTCGTCCTAGATTATAAACTCTTTGAAGGGATAAGTGAGAGATGATATTTTCCTCTCATTTCTAAATATGGTTCTGCTACATCTGTCTGCTTAGTTTCCACCGCATCTCAGTCTAGCACTTTGCCTTCTGACTTTTGTTTTGTTCTGGCTCTAACCATGCTCTTGATTCCTATTTCTTTTCCCATATTCTAATGTGATTCCAAGAAACCAAAATTGTCATTTACTAGGCTATACATATATAAAGTTATATTCTGCTAAGCTGACTGTAGCAACTTTGTTAATTTGTTAGTTTTCCATTTTCTCAAAAGAAAACAAGCATTTCCCTCCCTTTTGTTTTTAACAAAGAAAAAAAAGAAAATATTTTAATCCAAAACACAATTTTGAAAGTATAAAGATCTGACTAAAAAACAAAAAAAACGAAAAATAAAAGCTGAATGTGATATTTTGCAGACACTTCTTTATATATCGGAAAAACATTGGTCTGAACATATTCTCTTTTGAGTTTTGGAAATTCCTTGTGAGTAATATCTACTCCTTAGTTGTGATTCTAAGCATGTTAGTTAATATTGTTTAAAATGATGCGAAGGTGGCTAATATCCAACATCAGATAGCAGTGCTGAGATTTGAACCCTATTTTGACTGGACCCAAAGTCCCATCCTGTTGACTACCACATAGTACTGTGCTGCATCCCCAGACTCAACTGTCTCTCCGTGCTGGTTCTGCCACGTACTGTGTACCTCAGGTAAGTGTTTCACTTTTCCAGTCCTCAGTTGTCTCAGCTGTAGAACCAGGAATGTGTCATGAGGGCATATAGGAAATATTTGTAATGAGTTCTTACTGAGCGCGAGGCATGTCCAAACCACCACAGAAATCATCATTAATTTCTCCAAGTGTATTTTCAATGTAAAATACAAGGAAAATATTTATCAAATTTTCCACTGGGAAAATAGCATTTTATTTCCTTCTTCTGGAAGAATGCATGACCTTTGACAAAAATCTCAAACTTAAGCAAAAAATCGCTTAGTAAGCTAGAGTTTGTCAGACTTAGTGAGAGATGTAATGATAGATCATTTGCATTTGAATTCCTTTTTCTTCCTTTTTAACAAAATAATCATCTTCAAATATTTTATAGAAAGCTAGGATTAAAAAAAAAAAAACAGCTTTAGCCTGAGTAAATGATAAAAAGGAATTGATTGTAAGTTTTAATTCATTTAGTATTAAATGAATATATAATTAAAAGCTTACTTTTAAAAGTCTATCAGTGGAAGGATGTACATTAAACTGTTAAAATAATGTATCTTGATGGTGATAGAAATATAGTTGGAGATGAAAGTAACAATTATTTTTTCTTTATGTATTTTTGTATTAATTGAATTGCTACAATAAGCATGTACTAATATTTTCAATAGTGAATATTTTTAAAAGCATTAAATTTTTAATTTTAATTATTTTTAGTTTTGGCCCTTTGTAAAATTATGATGCAGCTGAAGTTTGTACTGTGTGTGTTCTGCTTCTTTATTCAATAAGATTTTATCACATTTTCCTCTCTCCTTACTGCAGCATCTATATTATTTTTCTATCAAAGTTTACTGCCAAAAAGTGTATGAGAAATTAATATACCCTAAATATAGAAAATTTCTAACAATAAACATTTTTGCCTCTCTAAAGGATATTTGCTATTCAACAAAGGTTAAAGTGATAAGGTCAGACATAAAGAGCCTCTTGCTTGAATTTCTATGATCCATCAGCAAGAGGGGCACAAGTGTTTGAAAGTGAGGAAGACTTTCTGGCTCCTTAAAGTCATATACTCTAGATGCTGGAAGTGTCCTATTTTGCTATATGCATAAATATGGACCTGGTTACTGGACCATGTGGTAGGATTATTGAATGACTGATGGTGGTGGTTTTGCCCCAGTATACATAGACCATATACACCATTATGAAAACTTTTTTTTTTTTTTTGAGACAGTCTTTCTCTATCACCTAGGCTGGAGTGCAGTGACATGACCTCAGCTCACTGTAGCTATGACCTCCCAGGCTCAGGTGATCCTCCCACTTCAGCCTCCCAAGCAGCTGGGACTACAGGTACGCACCATCACGCCTGGCTAATTTTTGTATTTTTTTTTTTTTTGTAGAGATGGGGTTTCACCATATTGCCCAGGCAAACTCTTGGAGTCAAGTGATCCTCCTGCCTTGGCCTCCCAAAGTTCTGGGATTACCAGCATGAGCCACTGTGCTGGCCATAGCGTCTCCTCTCCTGTCCCCTCCCCTCCTCTCCTCTCCCCTCTCCTCCCCTCCTCCCCTCTCTCTCTCTCTTTTTTTTTTTTTCTTTTTAAGTGAAACTAGGAGCCATTGCAAGATTGTGAGCAGATGAGAAATAAACTAACTGCTTTAAGTTTTAAAATGATTATTCTATCTGTTGGGTTGAGACTAGGCTGCAGAGACTAAGGATTGGAAATAGATCACAAAGAGGCTGTTGCAGTAATGTAGTTGAGAACTTGCATTGAGTGAAGGCAGTGGTGGTAATAAGGATTGCTCAGATTCTGGATATATTTAAAGGTAGAGCCAACTGGTATTTGACACCAATTCTTAACAAGGTTCTGGTGAAAAGTTTAGCTAGAAGGGGCTAAAAGAAGTGTTGGTTCTAGTCTACATTGTCTTCTCTTTCTTCTCCTGGTTCTGAGAAATCCTCCAGTTCCTTCCAATTTGTATTTGATTTAGCTCAAATGAATAACGTTCTCTTATCAGTATTAATAGACTAAAGACAGTTTATCACTCTCTTTCATTGCTGAAAATTCAAATTTTAAGTATAGAATCTTCGTAAACTAATTGAATAAAAGCTATGATGATTTATGTTCTCTTTAGTATTTATAGGTACGTATGGTACTAGAATTTAAGGAAATGCAGTTCTCTAATATCTATACCGCAAACAAATGTCTGCTGCAGAGCTCTGGAAATTTTAAGAATGTCTGTGTTTTATCACTGCAGTGCATTAGTATTGCATTATTAAATGTTATTCCCTGGCCCAAACTGCATCAGTGGTTTTTTTTCCATTTAGAGTTCTCCTGTCTACTTATGTATGAATGATGTCAAACCAATCAAGCCGCTGTGAGAAATCTGCCACTGATACATAATTATTTACTTATATTACCCATAAGGAGAACATTGTCTGTTTCTTATCCATTTAATTAAGAAGAAAGACTAGAGAAGATATTTGCTTATTTCTCCTTTAAAAAATGTTTTCTGTCTGGCCATGGCTATAAGATAAATAAAGGTTTTTAAAAAAATTTCAAGAACATTATTGTACTTTCTGTTTAATACCCCAATGGCATGAGAACATTTTGTGATATTTTCTCAGTTCAGTCAAAGAAATCAATGGAAACCAAGCTGAATGACTAAAATGTTCTGGAACAACTATTAAATAGAAGCCAGGGACCAAGAGAAGAGCTCTGGGGATGCTTTATGTTACAAACCTCTTTAAAACAGAATATGGATAAAATCTTTTTCAAGGACTAGTATAAAGCTGTTCCCTTTAACAAACTATTTGAGTCCTCAAATGATCTTTCCTTCCTTTTCTTCTTTGGCTGATTAGTATTCACACTAATCACAATGAAGTAAACAACCTTAAATAAAGTAAGATTTTTTACTTTGCTGCATCAGACAAGAGCCCTTAATGAATGAATACAATATAACAAATAATGTAATTGGTTGAATAGGACGTGAACACCATTTCTCCAACTTTCTAGAGAAAAGATGAAATCAACTTAATATTCCTATCAAGAAAAATGGCAAAGCATATTTTTTCTTTCTCACTCTATCTTCTCTTTCCCTGTTTCTTTCCTTATCCCCTCATTCACATGTGCAGAATATACACAATGATAATACCTGCATTTAGTGTGAAGTGGTCTTTCAAAACATGACACAATATTCTAAACAAGTATAACCTGACAGAGAATATACCAAAGGGAAGTGACAACTGGCCACTTAAAACTGGCAGATGTATAAACATCCTCAGACCTTTGTTTCTTTAAAGAAAAAACAGTAACTGACTTTCCTATAACATGCTGAGTACAAGTAGTTTAAAGAAGTGTTAGAATCACTTTCTTTTCCTTCCTCCACAGCTCCAAGCAGGAAACCATCTTATGACTATTTCCTTACCAGCACGACATAAGTAGGGTGGCCATATGTCATATTGCATGACTCTTGTGCTTACATAATTATTAAAACTGTCAACGTGTCCCAGTTTAGATAATAAGTTATATGATGGCCTTTGTCATGAAAGATTCTGATCTTTAAAGGAGTTGCACTTTGACTCAAGGAATGGGCTAAATGTCACTGTAGAGGTTATCAGAGAGGCACATATGTGGAATGGTAGTCATGTACGGGAACACGTTTAGACTAGTTCAACAATCCAGGTGGTCAAATTTCTGTAGTTCCACGCCATAGAAAGTTAATGTAAATTACCTTTTTTTCTCATTTCTTAACTTCCTTAAAAGATAACTGATGAAAGTAAAAATATCAACAATTAATTTGAGATTTATAACGTGTAGTGCTAAAATATGTAACAATAATAGCACAAAGAACACAGATCATATATGTGAGTTTGTATAATCGGAACAAAACTACCGACTCTCTTAACCAAATTGACGTTTATAGAACAATTCATCTGACAACTTCACAATAAGAATTCTTTGCAAGAGGACACAGAACGTTTTTACCAAGACGGATCAGATCATATGTTGAGACATAAAATAATTAAATTCAAAAGATTGAAATGTTACTGACTACAACAGAATTACATTAGAAATCAAAAACTACATGACATTTAGAAAATTTTGAAGTATCTGAAAAATAACAGCATACTTGTATATTGGTAAAAGCAAGAGAAATTTTAAGATTATTTCTAATTAAATAATGGTAAAAACCAAACTAAAAAAATTGTGGGATGCAGGAAAACCAGCAATTAGAGTGAAACTGATTGATTTAAATTTGTATTTTAGAAAATAAAAAATAGACTATATAAGTATATAAATATATAAAAACATATGTGTGCATGTGTATTGGCCAGGATTCTCCAGAGACACAGAACAAGTAGGATATCTACGTATGTATGTATGCATGTATCTAGCTAGCTAGCTAGCAAAGAGGGGACTGATTAGGAGAACTGGCTCATGGAATTATATAGGTAAAGAAGTCCCATGATATACCATCTACAAACTGGAGAAGCAGGGAAGCCAGTAGTGTGGCTCAGTCCAACTCCTAAAGCTCTTGAATCAGGAAAATGGATGTTGTAACTCTCATTCTGAGACTGAAGGCCTGAGAATCTGAGGGGCTGCCGGTGCAAGCCATGGAGTCTGAAGTCTGGAGAACCTGAAGTTCTGATGTTCAAGGGCAGGAGAAGAAAAGTGTGCCAGCTCCTGGAAAGAGAGTGAGTTCATCTTTTCTCTGCCGTTTTGCTCTGTTTGAGCCCTCAGACAATGGAAGAGCCTGCCCACATTGTCCTCTGAGTCAAATGCAAATTTATTCTGGAAACATCCTCACAGAAATATCCAGAAATAATGCTTTATCAGCCATAATAGTATCCCTTAATCTAGCCAAGGTGGCACCTAAACTTAACCATCACAGTATGTCTCTGTGTGTGTGTGTATAAAATGCATACACATATATAAAAATATATAAGCATATATAAATTAGGCCGGGCACAGTGGCTCATGCCTGTATTCCCAGTACTTCGGGAGGCCGAGGTGGTTGGATCACCTGAGGTCAGGAGTTCAAGACCAGCCTGGCCAACATGATGAAACCCTGTCTCTTCTAAAAATACAAAAATTAGCAGGGCGTGGTAGCAGGCACCTGTAGTCCCAACTACTTGGGAGGCTGGGGCAGGAGAATCGCTTGAATCCAGGAGGCGGAGGTTGCAGTGAGCTGAGATCGTGCCATTGCACTCCAGCCTGGGTGACAAGCGAAACTCCGTCTCGAGAAAATATTCTTTAAAAAGGATATATATGTATATAAAATATATATATATACACATATATAAATAGAAATATATATGCAAATATATAAGACAAAAATTAATGATCATAAAAGAATGTTCTGCCTTTTCAGCAAGGATAGTGGAAGGAAAGGGCACTTCCTACATCCTGAGGGATGGAAAGAGATGCGAGGCGAATTCTCCACAGTTCCAAGCAGAAAGTCACTGGTTCAACATGAAATACACTAAATTAATGAGATTTCTTGGCCTTTGGTCACTCTACATTGGAAGGAATGGTGGCACTGAGTTGAGGTGTTTTGCATGCGTTGTGAGATAATGCAGAGTTCATTTCCTCTCTGATTTATAGTTCACTGAGGAAGTGTTGTCCAGAACTAATTTGGCAGTCAAATGGTAGATTGCTAATGTGTCAAATCATTAGCATCCCTAGACAGAATAAAATACATTCCATCCGATGATACTTGTCAAGAATATTGATATGTAGGAATGAAAAGTGTTGACGACAACATTGGTCATTATTTTATGACTATGAAAGCACACATTCTCTCTCTTTCTCTTACAGAAACTGGACTCTTAAAGTAACTGATTCATATTGTTTACCCACATAAAATTGTCTGTTTTGTTGTTAATTCTGGGTGTGCTTGGTAAGTAACTGTGTAACTATTAAAACACTTAACTATACCTTGGCTCTTCTCTGTGTTTTTTTTTTTTTTTTTAATAGAATTAAGAGTTTGCCCTCCCTTATAGAGAAGGCGTGCTTTTAATAAACAGTGCTTTAATCAGTCCTGAAACTCAGAATGAAGATGAGACCTCTAGGAGGGTTTTATTTAAAGAGAACACTTAAAGCTCAGAGTCAGTGTTGTTTCTATTTTTTAGCCTCTTTCTAGTAAAAAACCACCAAGACTCTCTCAGGATAAAAAGTCTTGTTAAATTAATATATAATTTAATCAAGCCCTAAACATGAAAGTATCTTAATTGCTCTTCCCATAGAGCAAGTTATGCATTCTCTTCCTTTAGCTTGGCCTGGCATGCTCATGGCCACCTTTAGGGCCCAGTAATGACTGTTGTCTCCCTTTAAAACCTGCCTCTGTTGGAGTCCCTTGGTTAAGCTTTGTGAGTTGATTTCTTTCTCTCCTGGGATTTTATAGCTTCTACTGGAGAGCAAAAGCTATGTTTTATTCATCTTTGCAACTACAAGGGTAGTGTCTAGCACACCATGCTAAATAATTGCTGGATTAATAGACAAACAAAAATCAGTGAATATATAAAGTAAGCACATGAAGTTTTTGAAGTAAATTGAAGCTTTCAGGAAAAAAAAAGGGGGTTTTCTTTTTAAGAAAGTGTTCCACAAGCATTTTATAAAGGAGCCTCCATTTAAAAAACAATGTATTTAAAATGATCTACAGATATTCTTGGACTTATGATGGGATTACATCTCAATAAACCCATTGTAAGTCAAAAATATAAGTCAAATGCATTTAATACACCTAGCCTACTGAACATCATAGTTTGCCTAGCATACTCCTAGACATTTAAGGTATAAATGTGCTCAGAAGACTACATTAGCTTACAGTTGGGCACCATCATCTAACACAAAGCCTCTTTTATATAAAGTGTTGAATAATTGAGTATTTTACTGAAAGTGAAAAACAGAATGGTTGTATAGTTACTTAAAGTATGGTTTCTACTGAAGTCATATGGTTTTTATAGCATCTTAAAGTTGAAAAATCTTAAGTTGAACAATTGTAAGTTGAGGACTGTTTGTATTAATGATGTTTGTTGCTTTCTTGTTTGTTTTCTGAGACAGACTGTTACTCTGTCACCCAGGCTGGAGTACAGTGGTTCATTGCAGCCTCTGCCTTCTGGGCTCAAGTGATCCTCTGGCCTCCGTCTCCCAAGTAGCTGAGACCACAGGTGCAAGCCACCACACCCAGCTGTTTTTATTTTTTGTAGAGATAGTTTTCACCATGTTGCCCTGGCTGGCCTGAAACTCCTGGGCTCAAGTGATCCTCTTGCCTTGACATCCCAAATTGCTGAGATTATAGGCATGAGCCACCAAGCCTGACAAGTTTGTTTTTCTATCTAGAATGAATGAATATGAGTACTTTAGCTTACATGGCATAAAAGGAGACACCTTCTCTCATTACCTGCCATCATGAGGCTGTGTCCTAGATGAGTTGTCTCAGCTACCCAACATAAGGCCACTTTTACCAACAATCTAAGGCATTTAATAAAAACACATAATACGTTTTACTGACTTTCGTGTAGAGTAGTATTATGTCTAACTGAGAATTATTACCTAGTATTTATTTATTTAGGCTACACTTATGGTCAGCTGAGTGACTAATGTCTGTTTGACTGCCCTGTTTTCTTTTCTCAGTGGAGCTGGGGTTCTTGGTAGATAAAACACCAATGTTGTCTGTTATTTATAAATGAGTCTTTTGTATTGTTGGTTGACATTTTCAATCCTGCAACCAGATTCCATAGCTTCCTAGCTAGGGAAAAGGAAGCACAAGAATGTATTGTGAGGCACTGGGAAAATGCAAGAATGCTTGAATATTGCCAGGTTACAATACCCACCACATTATTTTGGTGATTCTCAATGTTCTTGCAATCACTTACATGATACGTGCTTTCCTGATGAGACTCAGAGCTACATAGGAACTAGGTCATTGTGTACTTTATTACTATTGTATTCCCCACATCCTTACACTTTGTGAGCAAGTAATAAGTAATTCTCAAATGAATGAATGAATTGGGGTAGGAAATGCACATCGAATGCTATTTCCTTCTTTAGTCTCTCTCTTCCTCCATAACTTTCTACTTCCTGGCACTAAAAGTAATCTCTGTATACTGATATTTAAAAAATCTTAGCACATAGTATTTTCTCTGGGCAGTTCTTATGTAATTTACTTTCCACTTATATTGTGGTTATTTAAGAGAATATCTAATCGTAGTACTAGATTGTCAGTTTCTTGTCCAGAGGAGATATTTCTAATTTACTTTTAGATTTCCTATAGTGCCTATGCATTTCCAGCAGTCAATTAGATAGCTTGTTGAATGAATGAATCATAAGGAGCCTGGTAAAACTTAAAGTGACATTTACTGAGTTCTACTTGTTAATATTCAATGAATATTTTATTGGGAAAGCAAGGAATCTTACTTTCATTTGTATTAAATCAACACAGCATCTAGTCAATGACCACTGCTTTTCTTTCTGGCTTTGTGACATGCGGAGACTGTGGGGGTACCTTGTTTAAGTAGGACACACTATATGTAAGCACACCCCTCTGTGATTTTCTAATTTCATTATTCAAAACTTCTTTAATTACATTGGCCTTCTATTAGACAAATGTGCTGATTATCACGGCGTGCTGACAGGCAAAAGATGCTTTTAATTACATATCAATTTAGCTTTTGACTGATCAGCAGCAACAAGGTTCTGGTTACTGGAGAATAAAATTAAGCATGTGGCCCTCTGAACCCTGAGTCCTTGTCATGTAGCCTATAACGACAGAGGCAGAAGGTTTCCCTATTTGTTCCCACTTTGGGGAATATCTTGGCAGTGAATTCTGTGAGTCTACTTTGATTCCTTGGGCAACCTCATTCAGCCCGAGATTATGCTTGCCTCAACTCAAGGAAAATGCATGGCATTTTGAAATGCATCTGCATGCCTTCCCTCAGAGTCTTTTCTGAGCTCAACCCTTAAAACATCTTATATTTGCAAATAGGAGCAAGTGACTTTTCTCTCAGATGGAATTTGGAGTGGCTCATGGGCTTTTAAATCTTTTTTGTTGTTGCTGTAACAAGAATGGGAAAAACAGCAAAACAGAATAAGGGATAGAATGAGCAGAATGACCTGTAAGTAGAACCAAGGGAAAAAAAGTAGCCAGTGGAGAAATAAGGAGAAACCAAAACCCTGGAATGTCCCAAAGTCCAAAGGCATGGAGAGTTTCAAGAAGGGAAACTCTTGAAGCCCGTCAGTGGAGTGAAGGGCTACTATGTTAGTCTGTTTTAACTGCTATAGCAAAATATCATAAATTAAGTGTCTTATGAACAGCAAATGTTTATTTCTCACAGTTCTAGAGGTTGGGAAGTCCAAGATCAAGTCCTGCTTGATTTGGTGTATAGTGAGGGCTAGGATTTTGATTCATAAATGGTGCCTTCTTCTTTTTTTTTTTGTCTCACCCAGGCTGGAGTGCAATGGTAAATAACGGCTCACTGTAGCCTTGACCTCCTGGGCTCAATAGATCCTCCCACCTCAGCCTCCCGAGACAGGCATACACCACCATGCCCAGCTAGTATTTTGTATTTTTAGTAGAGATGGAGTTTCACCATGTTGCTGGGACTGGTCTTAAACTGCTGAGCTGAAGCAACACATCTGACTTGGCCTCCCAAAATGCTAGGATTACAGGTGTGAGCCACCGTGCCCAGCAATGGTGCCTTCTGGCTCTGTCCTCACATGGTGGAAGAAGCAAGGCAGCCCTCTGGGGTCTCTTTTATAAGGGCACTAGTTCCATGTATGAGGGCTGCACTGTCGTAAAAAAATCTCCCAAAGATCCCACCTTCTGATACCAACATTCTGGGGGTGAGGATTTCAACATCTGAATTTTGAAGAGACAGAAACATTTAGACCATAGCAGCCATGCAGAGAAAGCAGAGAACAAGAACTGAGAAAATAAGCAACTTGGTTTGTCAGAAGGGCTATTGGAGACCCCAAAGTTTGCCTTTTCAGTAGAACAGTGAGAGGGAAGCTGACTATAAAGAGGTAATGAAGAAACAAATGGTGAAGATACATAAGCAATGATTATATCCTGGTCATTCTAGGAATGTGGCCATGTTCTCTGGAACTCTTTTTTTTTATGTCTGTTCACCTTTACTTTTCCATTCTGTTGGCCCAGTTTGAGTTATGAAAAAAAGCCTTCTCCT
The DNA here is from genome assembly GCF_009764315.1 of Trachypithecus francoisi. Taxonomy (NCBI): domain Eukaryota; kingdom Metazoa; phylum Chordata; class Mammalia; order Primates; family Cercopithecidae; genus Trachypithecus; species Trachypithecus francoisi. Next base: position 99,307,522 of record NW_022681465.1, read on the forward strand.
TTGAGTCAAGGAGGGGAAATAACTTTGTGTAGTTGGGGAATTTGAGCAAGTTGGCAAGGTGACCTCTTTGACCACCTTCACGTTCAACTTTTCCTCTATTTTAAGAAAACTGAATGATGATGAGTGGTTCTGTTTTGACATTAGAACTACTTTTATGGTTTTCACATGTGAGGAGATTATACCTGAGCCTCTAAATGGGCTTAAAAAAAAAGATCACAGTGACTATAGGAAGGTGGTAAGAGGAGAAAGCTTGTGGAAGCCAGTTGAAAAGACTAAGATTTTGAAGATGTGGTGGTGGAGCCAGAGGGCATGCATTTATTTCAAAGGCAGAGATTTAGAGTTTCAGTGCCTGGCACTGGCCTTGGGTTAGATCCATGGGCTAGCTTGTTGATGTTCTCATAAGGAAAGTCAAGATAAAAGATTACCATGTCAATGGTTTTGTTTTCTTTGATCTCCTGTGGCTGTGTGCCACACTGATTTGGCCTGGGAAGCCCCAAGGCAGTTTTTGTAATAACCCAGTGTTAATGTTGTTGAAGGCAGATCTGTTTACCCTTTGCCTCTCACACCTTCAAGGGATGGAGCAGGGGGAAGGTCACTAAGTGAGAGGTCATAAAGGTTGGGTTCTGGTGATCATGCTGTCTTCTGTGCCTTATGAGTTTTATCCAGCCACCTGGCATTTCTAAAACCTAGTGTTTTTTTTTTTGTTTTTTTTTTTTTGTCGTAAAACGGCTTTAAGAATACCTCCCTATCTTCTAAGATGATGGTAGAATCAGATGAAATATGTTAAAAAGCACATTAAAACCAAAGAAGAATGCATTATAAATAAAATGCAATGTTATCAAGCAACCCAAGAAGGGAAGTGGAAGACAATGAGGAATTGAAGCAGGGCTAAACATTCCTTCTCTTTCTCATTATCCTCATCCCTATGGGGGTAGCTGTGAACCAGCCTCCCTTGTAGGCCCCATAATTCAATTGAACTGACTTCACACTGAGCCAGGAAGTGAGGGGGCAGGGTCCAAAGCTGGAAATGGAAGGTCTGGGATTCTGTGTGGTTTGTACGAAATGCCTTTCATTGGGCCTCACACATATTTAGCACTCAGTGAATGTTTATGTTATTACCTCTTCTTGTCTGCTCTCTTTCCAGCCATATATTTAATGCTACTCACAGATAGGTTCAGGCTTCTGGGGTCCAAAGCATATACAATATTGTAGAATCTCTTCAAGTCGAAAAATATAAAAATATCTTCTTTTACAAATTAATCAAGACATATGGTCAGGTGGGCACATTCCTAGGAACCACCCAAGGCCTTGGAAGTGGTCTACACAAGTGAGGAATCTTGAAGCTTCTGCTTTGGATGGTGATGAAATGCCCAGTGTATATATATATACTGTCTACTGCAATGTTTAGCACCTTCTGTTTGTGTGTATGTGTGTGTTTGTGCATACACATGTGAATTGGCACATAGTCTGTTCACATAATATGTATATGCACACACAAACTCCTAAATGAACTGCATTGTATGTATATTATTTAACATTAAAAAAATTAAAGTGGGTTAACATGTTTGGTTTGAGAGTTTTATAACATCTATTGAAAGCATTCAAGAGCCTTTGAATCTCTAGAATATCAAATGTGAGAATCTTTGCTCCAGGTTACTTTTTACTTAAAAGTATCGAAAATCCAACCTATAAGTGTGTTGTTTAGGTTACAAAACTTTAGGCTATGTTTTCCTCTCTATAGTGATGGAGCAGAAAATAATTTGAATGACTTAGTCCAGTCTGCAGCCTTCAGCAAACCTCACAGATGTCTTGCTTGACACATAAGACACTGTCCTATTTTTAAAGTCTTTAGAAAGGAGCTCTCCTTACCTTGCTTTGAAAACTAGCACCCGTGTTAGGAATTTCCTCCTGTGGTGAGCCTAAAATCTCCAGGGTGTAACAATGCTATGTGAGTTGCCATTCAGAATGCACCTGTCAGAGGTCAGGAAGACATCAAGTAAGTGCTTGCTAATTTTATTGTTAAGAAAATTCACTTCTTTGACTCTCTAGTCTGCTTTCCCATTTTTTGTTTGTTCTGCTTTTAGTAAAACTGACAGAACGTTCCAGCCGGTGTTACACCATTGTCAATTTCTGGTTAGTGGAATCATGGTGCATCATCTACTGTACACAATCTCTATGATGAATGTCCACAACAGAAAGGATATTTTCCTGGGAATTGATGGAAACACACTGTGCAGTAGATGTCAGAACTCAGTTTATCATTTGGCTTAAAAATATTTTTACCTTTATTCTAAAAGATATAGAAAACTTGAAAAGTAAATAAATAGAAAACAGAAATCATTGATATTTCACAGCCTGCATATAACAACTATTAATATTTTGATGTGCTTTATTCTGTTTTCTTATTTATGGACACAAACAGATATTCATAGCAGACAGAATATTTTATCCTTCCCTTTACTCCACTTAGTAATATATAATGAACATTTTCTCATATCACTAAAATTTATCCAGAAACAATCTTAATAGCTATATGATATTTCATCTTATGGATGTGCTTTCTTCCATTGCTATTTTCTTTGATCTGGTTCTTTATTTACACAGGGTTTGCAGAACATTAATAATATTTTTATATGTGTTTTAAAGTTTAAATCAAGCAAAACACCATTGCATTCTCATTTAAAAAGTCTCAAATAATTAAAGTCATCCAGTATTTCTCATCCTCAGAAGTTACTTGTTTTTATTAGTTTGGTGTCTGTGTAGTTTTCTTTTCTTTTTTTTTTTTTTGAGACGGAGTCTCGCTCTGTCGCCCAGGCTGGAGTGCAGTGGCCGGATCTCAGCTCACTGCAAGCTCCGCCTCCCGGGTTTACGCCATTCTCCTGCCTCAGCCTCCCGAGTAGCTGGGACTACAGGCGCCCGCCACCTCGCCCGGCTAGTTTTTTTTTTTTTTTTTTTGTATTTTTTAGTAGAGACGGGGTTTCATCGTGTTAGCCAGGATGGTCTCGATCTCCTGACCTCGTGATCCGCCCATCTCGGCCTCCCAAAGTGCTGGGATTACAGGCTTGAGCCACCGCGCCCGGCCGTCTGTGTAGTTTTCTTATGCATTAACACTTATATATGTGAGCATTCAGAAAATACAGTTTTTTTTGTCATTTATGTTTCTTCACAATTTGAGAAACCACTTATTATCAATTATTCAGATTCTAATTTTGATTTTCATAGATAATAACAAATGACTTTGTAGACAGATGTTTAGTGCATCTCTGATAACTTCTTCTAGATTAAATTTATAGAGTTATTGAGTCAAAGAATATGGCTCAATAGAGACTATCTTTAATAAGAAAGTATATACTAACATACATGTTTCATTATTATAAATCTGGAAGTCTTCAGTGCTGAATTGATGTATTTATCTGTCTAATAAATAAGACTAAAAAAGCAAAACAAATGAAAATTTGGGAAAAATTTATAGTAGTAAACCATGGGGTAAGCTAAAATATAGCATTATTCTGAGTGATTAATGGAGTGTAAGAAACAGAACCTGATGAAACCACAAAGCCAGATCTTCAATGGACAGCGAATCCAAGAAGCAGAGACTGATAATCCTAGCACATTAGTAATATTTCTGTATTTAATGTTGCCATAATCACTGCTAGCCTTAGGCATCCCCATGTCATTTGTATATTTTATGTTATTTTGCTTGGAGCTTAGCATTCCATTATCACTATTTTCTTGAAAATTCATCCTATTAGTAAGTTTATGTTTTCAAGGATTTTGTGTGTTTTAAAATAATAGGATGAGATATTTATGGTTGGTTATGAGTTTGTTTAGACTGTTTTTTTTTTTTTTTTTTTTTTTTTGAGACAGAGTCTTGCTCTATCACCCAGGCTGGAGTACAGTGGCGTGCTCTTGGCTCACTGTAACCTCTGCCTCCCGGGTTCAAGCAATTCTCCTGGCTCAGCCTCCTGAGTAGCTGGGATTACAGGCATGTGCCACCACACATGGCTAATTTTTTTTAATTTTTAGTAGAGACCGGATTTTACCATGTTAACCAGGATGGTCTGTATCTCCTGACCTCATGATCTGCCTGCCTCGGCCTCCAAAAGTGCTGGGATCACAGTAGTGGGCCACCAGGCCCGGTCTAAACTCTTGCTTTTTATCAGAGAGTTGACTGAGTTTTACTACTTGAAAATTGACTTAGATGCTTATTAAGAATCACATATTAAAAATACACATGGAGACACATCATAATTCCAGTTCACAATGTTTCTTTCACTTAGTTCTGTTATTCATCCTTTACTGGACATCAAGCAATTCCTTCTGTTTCAAGATAGTTATTTTCTTTTACTAATTTCAAGGAAAGCTGAATTAAATAGTTTCATCTTAAAGTCATGTATAATGTGGTTCATTTTAAAAATTAGTATTTTGTTGTAGCTGACTATATTCATAGAAAATACTCTAAAATGTTTGCCCAACGTTAATGGTTATTTCTGGGTGAGAGACTTTAGGCGACTTTTTTTCACTCTCCTTTTCCTGTTCTTTATTTCCTGAAGTTTTCATACCAAGCAAATATCATTATTACAAAACACTAAGTTATTTTTAAAGATATTGTGTCTCTTTATGCTCCTAGTATTGTTGTATAACAGCATATAGCGTACTATCATGGGCATTGTCACATCTTTTAAAATTTTAATATTAGCTCTTGATGGGTAAAAATAATTTACTGTCTTAATTTATATTTCCCTGACTATCTGCTAGTTTGAACATTTTCATTATTTGTATTAAGCATTGCTCTCTGGTAAATAAACACCCCTTCAGTGTTTGTGCATTTGTCATGTCAGCATCTGTAACATGCAGGCAATTTTAGACTCAATGTCTTCCCAGTAATCACTTTTTTTAAATTGAAATTTTTATTAAGATAATTTTAAATTCACATGCAGTTGGAATAAATGATACAGAGAAATTCTGTCCTTGTACATTTTGCCCTGTTTCCCCCAATAGTAACATTTTGCAAAACCGTAGTATAATATTATAACCAGGATATTAGCATTGATATATTCAGAAATCTTAAACCAGATTTCCTCAATTTCACTTGACCAATTTGTGTGTGTGCGTGTATGTGTGCATATAAAGTTTTATACAGTTTTATTATCTATGTAATTGGCATATTCATCAGCTCAGCCAAGATACTAAACAATTCCAATACCACAAGGAGCCCTCATATTGCCCTGTTATCACGACATCATCTGCCTCCTGCTGTCCCCTTCAAAAACCTCTGCAACCACTGATCTGGCCTTCATTTCTAAAATTTATCTTTTCAAATACGTTATATAAATAGAATCCTACAGTATGTAAGCCACACGTTTTATGAAGTTGAAGAAAACTTGAATGTCACGTGCTAGCACTGCTTTCTTCTTTTTCTTCCTCTCATACCCGAGAGCAGTTACCCGGCATCCCTTGCCTTCAGTTTTCTATCCTGAAGCTTTTTGCTTCTCGAAACTCCCTGCTTTTCAAAGAATTTTGTTCTCACGTCAAGTGATTCTATAGATTTCGAAGAGTACTGAGAGCATGGAATGACTGTGGCCAATATTGACAGGGAAATGAAATAAAACCTTAAGTTGTAAGAGTGAGAAAATCCCGAGAGCCGTGGGTAAAGTGACTCTTTCAAGACTGTCATAATTTCTCTCCATAGTGTGTGCCACAGCGGTGCTGTAGCTGAAGTTCAGAATTTTACCAGGGGCTTTCATGATCAACACAACATGGCAAAGTTGTCAGAAACTTGAGGTTAGAAAAGATTCTTTTTGCTTCACTATCTTTTTTTTTTTTTTTCTTGGACAGAGTCTCACTCTGTTCCCAGACTGGAGTGCTGTGGTGCGGCCTCAGCTCACTGCAGCCTCAACTTCCCAGGCTCAAGTGATCCTCCCACCACAGTTTCCTGAGTAGCTGGGACAACAGATGTGCACCACCACATCTGGTTTATTTTTGTACTTCGTAGAGACTGTTTTGCCGTGTTGCCCAGGCTGTTCTTGAACTTCTAGGCTCAAGCAATCTGCCTGCCTCAGCTTTCCAAAGTGCTGGGATTATAGGTGTGAGCCACTTCACAGGTCTTTCTTCACTATCTTTAATAAAAGAAATTATGTTTTCAAGGGTTTTGTATTTTTTTTTTTTTTAAAAATAGGGTGAAATATTTATGGTTGGTTATGAGTTTATTTAGACTCTTGCTTTTTTTTTTTTTTTTTTTTTTGAGACCTAGTCTTGCTTTTTTGCCCAGGCTGGAGTGCAGTGGAGTGATCTCAGCTCACTGCAACCTCCACCTCCTGGGTTCTAAGTGATTTGCCTGGCTCAGCCTCCTAAGTAGCTGGGACTACTTAGAGCCCTTATCCCAGTTTTCCTATTTTGCTGCTCATGTCCAAATGCCTGTTATCCCTTGAGCTCTATGAAATAACCCAAGGAAATGGCTGGGTAACCATGTTTTTTAGGGCTCTAGATAGTTTACTTCAGTATGATTGTCATATGTTGATAAATCAAGTTATTTTACCTTGCTAGAGCCAGAATTTTCAAAATATAATAAAGCCTAAATAAGTCTTGGGAAATATTTGCAAAATATAACTCAAATATGTCTTTATAGGAGAAAAACAAATGGATGACTTTTAAACAACTAGAGTAAATATTAAGATTACGGTGCCTTTATTGTAGTGCGTAGCACTGGATTACATAAAATTGAGCTCTAAATGAAATACAACATTAAAAATTTTTGCTTCTAATTTGGGTCCTAATTTGTCTGGGAAGTGAAAACAAATCCCAGTTAGTTCTGATTCTCTCACTCCTCTATTTTCACCTGAGTTGCATCTATATTCCAGGTTTTATCTAGTGCCATAGATGTGTTAGTACACATATTTAGAAGAGGAGGAGAATTAAGCATTGATGAAACTCAATTAAGACCTTACAACATGATCACAATTAAAAATTTTTTTCCCTTGGGAGGCCGAGGCAGGCAGATTGCTTGAGCTCAGAAGTTTGAGACTAGCCTGGGCAACATGGTGAAACCCTCTCACTACAAAAAATAAAAATAAAAATAGCTGGGCATGGTGGCATGCATCGGTAGTCCTAGCTACTCAGGAGGCTGAGGTGGCAGGATCACTTGAGCCTAGGAGGTTGAGGCCACAGTGAGCCATGAGCGTGTCATTGAAAGACCCTGTCTCAAAAAAATAAAATACTTTTCCCCTCCTCTTGCAGGTTACCAAGACTGATTTTAAGTCAAAGAATAAAGTCAGTAAAGCCTCTCTTGGAAGGCTTTCTCACAAGACCCCTTCTCCACCTTCACCCTCTCAGAACAGTAGGGGTGAGGAGGCCTTCTTACTGAGCAGCATTCAAAGACCTTATGCTTGGGCCAAGACTGCCCCGTTTCCTGCTGCATCAAGCACAGGACATTTACACCAGTAACTCCTGGGAAGAGACTAGGATGCAGGAAAGTTAGTTCTAAGAGGGAAATTCACAATGATAAATGCCTAAATTAAGAAAGAAAGATGTCAAATAAAAAACCTAACTGTATATCTCAATGAACTAGAAAAAGAAAATCCCAAAGTCAGCAGAAGGAAGGAAATAATAAAGATTAAAACAGAAATTAATGAAACAGAGACTAGAAAAACAATAGAAAAGATCAACAAAACTGAGGTGGTTTTTTGAAAAGATAAACAAAATTGACAAGCCTTTAGCTAGACCAACTTAAGAAAAAAAAGAAGAGGTAAATAAAACTATAAGTAAAAGAGGAAATATTGCAACTGATATCACAGAAATACAAAGGATCCCATAAGAGACTATTGTGAACAATTATATGGCAAAAAGTGGATAATCTAGACATGATTGACAATTTTCTATAAGCACAAAACCTACCTACCAACAGTGAATCATGAAGAAATAAAGAGAAAATCTGAACAGACGAATAATGAGCAAGGAGATTGAATCAGTAATCAAAAAACTCCCAAAAAAGAAATGTATAGGACCTGGTGGCTTCCCTGGTGAGTTCTACCAACATTTAGGAAGAATTAACATGACTTACCCTCAAACTCTTTCAAAAAATTGAAGAGGAGAAAACACTTTCAAACTAATTTGATGAGATCAGTGTTATCCTGATCCCAAAGCTAGACAGACACTACAAGAAAACAAAATTATGGCCAATATACTTCGTGAACAGAGATGCAAAAATTCTCAACAAAACACTAGCAAAACAAAATTCAACAGCACATTAAAATAACCATAGACATGATTAAACAGGACTTATTTCTAGGATGCAAGAATGATTCAACATGCACAGTCTATAAATGTGATTAGCCACTGTATTAGCTTGTTCTTGCATTGCTATAAAGAAATACCTGAGACAATAATTTATAAAGAAAAGAGATTTAATTGGTTCATGGTTCTGCAGTCTGTATAGGAAGCATGGTAGTGTCATCCACTCAGCTTTTGGGGAGGCCTCAGGAAGCTTACAATCATGGGGGAAGGTGAAGGGAGAGCAGGCACATTACATGGTCAGAGCAGGTGGAAGAAAGAGAAAGTAGGTGCTACCACTTTTAAACAACCAGATTTCACATGAATTTACTCACTATCACAAGCACAGCACCAAAAAGATGGTGCTAAACCATTCATGAGAAATCTACCCCAATGATCCAATCACCTGCCACCAGGCCCCACCTCCAACACTGGGGGTTACAATTTGACATGAGATTTGGGTGAGGACACAGATCCAAACCATATCAACCACATTAACAGAATGAACGATAAAAATCATATGATCATCTCAATAGATACAGCAAAGCATTTGGCAAACTTCAACATCCTTTCATGATAGAACCTTTTAACAAATTATGTATAGGGGAAATGTACCTCAATGTAATAAAAGCTATATATGACAAACATACAGCTAACATCAGGCTCAATGGTGAAAAGCTGAAAGCCTTATCTCTAAGATGATGAATAAGACAAGAATGCCCACTCTAATCACTTGTATTTAATATAGTAGCAGACGTCCTAGCCAGAGAACTTAGGCAAGGGAAAAAAATGACATCCAAGATAGAAAGAAAGAAAGTTAAATTGCTTCTATTAGGAGATGATTTGATCTTATATATAGAAAACGCTGAAGTCTCCAAAACTGTTAGAACCAATAAATTTAGTAAAGTATAAAATCAACATTAAAAATCAGTAATGTTCTTGTACACTAACAAGGAAGTATCTAAAAAATAAATCAAGAATACAACCCTATTTACAATAGCCTCAAAACCCTAAAGTTCTTAGGAATAAATTTAACCAAGGAAGTGAAAGACTGGTACATTGAAAACTGAAGGAGGTGATTAAGTCCTGAGGGCTCTGTCCTCTGAATGAGATTAATGACCTTAAAGAAGAAGCTTGTGGTAACCCTTTTCTCCTTCCCTCATGTGAGAACACAGTGAGAACACGTCATCTTTGAAGTGGAGAGCAAGCCCTCACTGGACACTGAACCTTCTGGTGCCTTGATCTTAGATATCTCAGCCTTTAGAACCATGAGAAGTAAATTTTTGTGGCTTATAAATTACTTAGTCTAAAATATTTTGTTAGAGCAGAATGAATGAACTAAGTACTCAAAGCAAGGTATAGATTTCTGTTACAATCTCTATTAAAATTCAAGTGACATTGTTCACAGAAATAGAAAAAATATTCTAACATTTTTATTGAATCACTAAAGACTCTGAATAGCCAAATTAATCTTGAGCAAGAAGAACAAAGCTGGAGGTATCATACAACTTGATTTCAAAATATTTTTAAAACTATAGTAATGAAAGCAGCGTGGTACTGGCATTAAAAACAGACATACTGAACATAATAGAGAGCCCAGAAATAAATCCATGCCCTTATGGTTGCTACAGGTTGAGTGTGTCCCCTCCACAATTTACACTGAAATTTAATTTCTATTGTAGTGGTATTAAGAGGTGGTATAATTACTTCCTTTTGAGAAGTGATTAAGTCATGAGGGCTCCAGCCTCATGAATGGATTAGTGCTTTATAAAAGGGCTGGAGGAAACTAGGCCTTGATTTGCTTCTTCCATGTAAGAAAACAACAATCTTCCCTTTGCCCTTCTGCCTTCTGCCACATGAGGACACAGCAAGAGGGCCTTACTAGACACCAAATGCTGGTGCCTTGATCTTGGACTTCCCAGCCTCCAGAACTATAAGAAATAAATTTCTGATTTTTAAAATAAATTGCTCAGTCTCAGATATTTAGTTATAGTAGCACACATGGACTAAGACAATAGTCACGTGGTCTTTGACAAAGGGGCAAAGAACACACAATGGAAAAAGGGTAGTCTCTTTAATAAATAGTGTTGGGAAAACTGGATATCCACATGCAAAGTAATGAAAATTGAACCCCTATCTTATACCATACACAAAAATTAACTCAAAATAGATTAAAAACTTAAAAGTAAGATCTGAAATTCTAAAACTACTAGAAGAAAACAGAAAAATAACACCTTTCTTGACATTTTTCTGGGCAATGGTTTTAAAAATATGATCCCCAAAGCACAGGCAATAAATGTAAAAATAAATAGGACTGGATCAAGCTAAAAAAACTTCTGCACACAAGGGAAACAGTCAACACAAAGAAGTGATAATCTATGAAACGGGAGAATATATTTGCAAATGACACATCTGACAAAGCGTTAATACATAAATATGTAAGAAATGCAAACAAGTCAATAGCAAGAAAACAAATAACCCTATTGACAAATGAGCACAGCCAGGTGTGGTGGCTCACATTCGTAATTCCAGCACTTTGGGAGGACAAGGCAGGTGGATTGTTTTAGGTCAGGAGTTTAAGACCAGCCTGGCCAACATAGTGAAACCTTGTCTCTACTTAAAAAAAAAAAAAAAAATAGCTGGATGTGGTGGTGTGCTCATAGCCCAGCTTCCCAGGTGGCTAAGGGAGGAGAATCACTTGAACCTGTGAGGAGGGTGTTGCAGTGAGTGGAGATCATGCTACCACACTCCAGCCTGGTCAATAGAGTGACTCTGTCTCAAAAAATAATAATAATAAAAAGAAAAATAAATTAAAAATGGGTACGAGACCTGAATAGACATTTCTCAAGAGAAAACATACAAATGATCGCCAGGAAGATGAAAAAATGCTCAATATCACTGATAATCAGGGAAATACAAATCAAAACCACAATGAGATACCACCTCATACCTGTTAGAATGGCTATGATGAAAAAGATAAACAATTACTAGCATAGATGTGGAGAAGAGGGAACCCTTACACACTATTGGTGGAAATGTAAATTATTGCAACCAGTACGGAGATTCCTCAAAAAATTAAAAATAAAACTACCATAAGATCTAGCGAAGTGACCTCTGGGCATATATCCAAAGGAAATGAACTTAATATGTCAAAGATATATTTGCACTCTATGTATATTGCAGCACCATTCACAACAGCCAAGATATGGAATCAACCTAAGTGTCCATCAATGAGTGAATGGATAAAGAAAATGTGGAACACACCTCAGCCTGGAACACTGTTCAGCCTTACAAAAGAAGGAAATCCTGTCATGTGCAATAACATGGATAAATCTGAAAGAAATTCTGTTAAGTGAGTAAGCCAGGCACAGAAAGACAAATACCACATGACCCCACTTATGTGGAATTTAAACCCATGGAAGCAGAGAGTAGAATGGTAGTTTCCAGGGGCTGGATGAGATTGGGGAGGATGGAGCGGTATTGGTCCAAAGGTATAAACTTTCAGTTACATGGGATGAATAAGTTGCAGAAATCTTTGCACAGCATGGCTACTATAGTTAAGCACAATTTATTGTATACTTGAATATACCTAAGGGAGTAGATCTTAAATTTTTAATTTTTCCCAGTTATTGTGGTATAAGTGACAAATAAAGATTGAATATATCTACTGTGTACAGAGTGATGCTTTGAGAGAGAGATATATATATATATATACACACACACATATATACACACACATTGTGAAATAATTAACACAAACCAGCTAATTAACCTATCTATTACCTCACTGTTACTTTTTTTTTTTTTTGGTAGGTGGTGAGAATATTTAAGACCTACTGTCTTACAAACTTCAAGTATATGGTACAGTATTATGAACTATAGTCACCACACTGTAAATTAGATCTTCAGAATTTATTCATCTTCTAAGTGGAAGTTTGTACCCTTTGACCCAATTTCTCCCTCCACGGCCCCTGGCAACCAGCAATCTAATTCTGATAGTAGACTTCAATGTTCTGACAACATACACACAGAAAATAACTATGTGAGGTGATGTATGTGTTAATTAGCTTGATTGTGGGAATCTTTTCACAATGTATACATATATGAAGACACCACATTGTATACTGAAAATATATACCTCAATATAGAAAAAAGTAACAAGAAATGAAAAAAATAATAAAACAACGAAAAAATCCTCAAAGACCTCATGCTGTTGGAAAGAGACAAGGAACTAGGCAGGCCTTTGTGTGCAAGCCCAGGCTCTGCTCTTTTCCCTGTTAGTTTTCACCCCTTCCTTCCTTTAAATCCTTCCTTTCCCCAATGCGCTGGACTCAAATAACTATTAGGAGGAAAGAAGTGAAAACAAACTAACATGTGTAGAGCATGTACTATATACTAGACGTTAGACTTTGTTCTCCCTTGTTTATGTTCTCCAACCCATCATCAAATCCTGTCCCTTTAACCTTCACAGTGTCTCCAGAATCCAGACACTGCTCCCTATCTTCCTGCTACCACCCTGGACCACTGGCACCTCCCTCTCAGATTACTGCCTTGGCCTTCTAAGTAGACCCTGCTTCTGGTCTTGCCTTTACAGTTTCATCATAGCATGAGAGCCAGTGATCCCTTCACAAAGTCATATCATATCCTGCTTAGAACTTCCAGAGCTCCAGTCTTTTGCAGAGTAAAACCCAAAGCCCTTACATTAGCCTTCAAGGCCCTACAAGATCTGCAACCAACTTATTTATCTGACCTCATCCCCCACCTCTCCATTCCTGTCCCACTCTGATCTAGCCACCCTGGTATTTTTATTGTGTCAAAATGTGAACACGTTCCTGACACAGAGCCTTTGTACCTGAGGTTTCAGCTGCCGGAAAGACTGCCCCATCAAATATATGCATGAACAGATAGAAGTCCTTGCCAATCACCTTTTTTAAAAATTATTATTATTATTATATTTTAAGTTCTAGGGTACATGTGCACAACGTGCAGGTTTGTTACATATGTATACTTGTGCCCTGTTGGTGTGCTGCACCCATCAACTCGTCAGCACCCATCAATTCGTCATTTATATCAGGTATAACTCCCAATGCAATCCCTCCCCCCTCCTCCCTCCCCATGATAGGCCCTGGTGTGTGGTGTTCCCTTTTCTGAGTCCAAGTGATCTCATTGTTCAGTTCCCACCTATGAGTGAGAACATGCGGTGTTTGGTTTTCTGTTCTTGTGATAGTTTGCTAAGAATGATGGTTTCCAGCTGCATCCATGTCCCTACAAAGGATGCAAACTCATCCTTTTTTATGGCTGCATAGTATTCCATGGTGTATATGTGCCACATTTTCTTAATCCAGTCTGTCACAGATGGACATTTGGGTTGATTCCAAGTCTTTGCTATTGTGAATAGTGCCGCAATAAACATACGTGTGCATGTGTCTTTATAGCAGCATGATTTATAATCCTTTGGGTATATACCCAGTAGTGGGATGGCTGGGTCATATGGTACATCTAGTTCTAGATCCTTGAGAAATTGCCATACTGTTTTCCATAATGGTTGAACTAGTTTACAATCCCACCAACAGTGTAAAAGTGTTCCTATTTCTCCACATCCTCTCCAACACCTGTTGTTTCCTGACTTTTTAATGATTGCCATTCTAACTGGTGTGAGATGGTATCTCATTGTGGTTTTGATTTGCATTTCTCTGATGGCGAGTGATGATGAGCCCGACTGCTAGAAGGAAAACTATCAAACAGGAAGGACACCTATATCAAAACCCCATCAGTACGTCACCATCATCAAAGACCAGAGGCAGATAAAACCACAAAGATGGGGAAAAAGCAGGGCAGAAAAGCTGGAAATTCAAAAAACAAGAGCGCATCTCCCCCTGCAAAGGAGCGCAGCTCATCGCCAGCAACGGATCGAAGCTGGTCAGAGAATGACTTTGACGAGATGAGAGAAGAAGGCTTCAATCCATCAAACTTCTCAGAGCTAAAGGAGGAATTACGTACCCAGCGCAAAGAAACTAAAAATCTTGAAAAAAGAGTGGAAGAATTGACAGCTAGAATAATTAATGCAGAGAAGATCATAAATGAAATGACAGAGATAAAAACCATGACACGAGAAATACGTGACAAATGCACAAGCTTCAGTAACCGACTCGATCAACTGGAAGAAAGAGTATCAGCGATTGAGGATCAAATGAATGAAATGAAGCGAGAAGAGAAACCAAAAGAAAAAAGAAGAAAACGAAATGAACAAAGCCTGCAAGAAGTATGGGATTATGTAAAAAGACCAAATCTACGTCTGATTGGGGTGCCTGAAAGTGAGGGGGAAAATGGAACCACGCTGGAAAACACTCTTCAGGATATCATCCAGGAGAACTTCCCCAACCTAGTAGGGCAGGCCAACATTCAAATTCAGGAAATACAGAGGACTCCACAAAGATACTCCTCGAGAAGAGCAACTCTAAGACACATAATTGCCAGATTCACCAAAGTGGAAATGAAGGAAAAAATCTTAAGGGCAGCCAGAGAGAAAGGTCGGGTTACTCACAAAGGGAAGCCCATCAGACTAAGAGCAGATCTCTCGGCAGAAACTCTACAAGCCAGAAGAGAGTGGGGGCCAATATTCAACATTCTTAAAGAAAAGAATTTTCAACCCAGAATTTCATATCCAGCCAAACTAAGTTTCATAAGTGAAGGAGAAATAAAATCCTTTACAGATAAGCAAATGCTTAGAGATTTTGTCGCCAATCACCTTCTATAAAATATGGAATGCTCTCCCGCATTAACCGTCAGGCAACCATTTATTTATTTGTTTATTGTCTGTCTCCTTGCCCCTATCTCACCTCCATTGTATTTTCTTAGAGGGCAGGGATGTTTTGTTGGCTGCTGTGGCCCCAGCTCCTGGAAAAGTGATTGGCATAAAGTAGGTCTGAATACATGTTTATGAAATGAATGAGTGAATTGGCACAACAATTGGTGGAGTTAAATATTTTCCCCTATTTCTACAAATGAGGTCAGTGCTGCTCAGAATGAAAAAGTAATGTATGAATACTCAGACAGCTTCTAACAGGTGGAAACAGAAACAGACCCCAGGAAGGTTTTCTAGTCAAGATAGAAAGAAACCAGGAGAATAGTTATAAAGTGGTCTTGCAGATAAATAGTTTATTATTAAACTATCTTTCCTAACATTGAGATTAGTTCAAAGAGGTTACTTAGAAACAGGCAATGTCTTATCTCAGGATAATTGCTAACTGTTTCGGGAAACATTCTCCAAGACAGACCAGAAATAATGTTTAACCAGATATCTGGGCACCTAGTGGCGCAGTCAAATTGATATATAAAATTAATCACCACATCACTCTAGGTCACAGAAAGACAGGTAGAAAAGAAGGGAATAGTAGGTGTTTTGTCTTGTCTTTTCTTTTCCTTCCTTCCTTCCTTCCTTCCTTCCTTCCTTCCTTCCTTCCTTCTTCTCTCTCCATTCGCTTCGCTTCCCTTCCCTTTTTCCTTTTCTTTTTCTCAATCCCCTCCCCTCCTTTCCCCACCTATTTCTTAGTTTTCTTTCCTCTCTTCGCCATTATGCTTAATTCCATTCTCCCACCTTGGGTTTAACCTGCTAGGCCCTGACTTCCTTGAAAGACTTTCTCTTTGAAACTTATCTTACCACTTGTGATGAGAGCTTCACTTTTAACTCTGCTTCCCCTTGTCTAAATCATTCTTCTCTCACCCCCCTACTCTATCCTCTTGGAGGTTCCTTCTCCAACTGAACACATGATAAGTTATACAACTGTAAATGAAATAGATAGGATGGGAAGAGAATTTAGGTCTGGGTGAAACTTGAACAGGAAGCAAGGGAGGAGTAATGGGGTTGATCTGTCTTGCTAATTCTTCCTCTCTGCTTTGTTCACTCCATCTACTCTGAGGCATAAACGTCAACCCCTGGAATTTACACAGGGTAAACTAGATGCCAGCACAGAGTAAATGAAGGCAGTAGAAAACATGTTGAATGATGATGGGAAAGATCATGTACCCGTGGTGCAACATTTTGAATGATTGTAATTTTAACGTTTTAACTAATATTGATTTTCATTTATTTATTTTTAAATTATTTTAAATTTTTATTTATAGAGACAGGGTCTTTCTCTGTCACCCAGACTAGAGTGTATTGATGCAACCATAGCTCACTGTAACCTCGAACATCCGGGCTCAAACAATCCTCTACTTCAGCCTCCCAAGTAGCAGGGAGTATAGGTCGGTGCCACCATGCCTAGCCAATTTTGTAAATTTTTTGGTAGATGGGGTCTCGCTGTATTGCTCAGGGTGGTCTTGAACTCCTAAGCCCAAGTGACCCTTTTGTCTTGGCCTCTCAAAATGCTGGGATTACAGGCATAAGCACTGTGCCCAGACAGTTTTAGTTAAGTTAAATTTAGTTAAAATAAATTTTATTTTTCTGTTTTCTGGTTCTTTCTCAGATTATGTATTTTTAAAACAGAAAAAAATGCTTATATTATAATGCTAAGCAAAAATAAAAATTTAGCATTAAGTACAGGCTAGCTACAAATATATAAAAATTACAGCAGAAAAATAACGAAAGGAAACATACCAGCTTGTTAAGGGTGATTGTGTTTGAATGGTGCTTCTAAGACTTATGTGCATATTGGGGAATGTTGTTGCTAGTGTTGTATTGTCCAGTTTTGTTCCAATGTGCATGTTTTATTTTTATAATAGAAAATATAAAGCATACTTCACTAAAATGATGTCTTTTCTCTCCATTTTTGTTAATGTCTTAGGTCCCCAAAAAGCCAATATAAATTATAAAGAGGGCTTATAAGCATCATTCCTTGCTTCTTAGTTACTTTCATTTGAAAAAGATGTACATTTAATTAAAATGTTATATGAAATATAATTTTAGTAATCTTTCCCTTCCATAAAACAGCACCATGTAGCACTGTAAAAATAATGTTAGACAAGAGTTAGGCAATTTAAATCTCAGTTCTGTATCTATCCCCAGTGACCTTAAACAAAACAGCTTCCTCCCCACTTCTGTTTCCCAATATATGATCCTGAGTAGGTTGGGCCAGTTTGTGCCTTCTAGTTCTTCCTGCCTCTAAAATACTCTTGCAGTATGCTCTCTTCTTCCAGGGCATTGTAACTAATTTCCCTACTATCTTTTCTGCCTCTCTTCTTTCTAAGAGGACATAATGACAATGGTCTAAGATATCGCAGGCTTGGGGATTTTAGCAAAATGTGAGAAATATTTTTTAATTTTTATTTTTCATGAGTACATGTTAGGTGTATATATTTAGGGAATACATAAAATATTTTGACACAGGAATGCAATACATAATAATTGCATCAGGGTAAATAGGGTATCCGTCACCTCAAGCATTTATCCTTTGTGTTACAAACAATACCCTTACACCTTTTATTTCAAATGTACAATTAATTTATTATTGACTACAATTACCCAGGTGTGCTCTCAAATACTAGTTCTTATTCATTCTATTTTTTGTACCCATTAAAAATTTTTTAAATAAGCAAGATTACACATGTGGTGAGTTTTGTGACAGATCTAAACCTGTGATACAACTATATTTTTGCCCATGCATATAGCACCATTGCCCTAGTGCTGCTTTTCCAACTTTGAGAACCAAGATATCATAAAGTTCAGCAATATCTCTCTTTTTTTTTTTTTTTTTTGAGACAGAGTCTCGCTCTGTTGCCCAGGCTAGAGTGCTGTGGCCGGATCTCAGCTCACTGCAAGCTCCGCCTCCCAGGTTCACGCCATTCTCCTGCCTCAGCCTCCCGAGTAGCTGGGACGACAGGCGCCCGCCACCTCGCCCGGCTAATTTTTATATTTTTTTAGTAGAGACGGGGTTTCACCGTGTTAGCCAGGATGGTCTCGATCTCCTGACCTCGTGATCCGCCCGTCTCGGCCTCCCAAAGTGCTGGGATTACAGGCTTGAGCCACCGCGCCCGGCCTCAGCAATATATCTCTAAAGAAATCATTTCCTAGCCCATCTACAAAATGATTGGCCATGAATGGAAACAGTAGTAGTATACATTTACTGTTACTTCCAGGGGACATTTGATGGAATTCTACAGGAAGAGTCTTGGTGCTGGGGGATGTTCTAAGAGCATAATGCAAGCAGATAGTGACTCTTCTAACCTAACATGGTTGAAAGAAAACCCTGGTACACTCCTGATGAGGCCCCTCAGCCCTTTTGAGGCTTTTTCTTATGAAAGTTTATTCTATTAGGTTGGTGCAAAAGTAACTGTGGTTTTTGCAATTAAAAATAATACAGCAATTAAATTAATAAAGTAATTAAATTAATATGTATTGGGTCATTCTTGTTATACTCAACCAAATCAGAGTCGAGAGGCCAGAGGTAAAAAGTACTTGAGGGCACACAGCATCTGCTCCAATAGTTAAATTAGCCACGAGCCCAGCTGCTGAAATGGCCTGCTGTACCCTGTAAGACCAGTTCTAACTAGTAACTGCTGACATGGCCTGCTGCGATTCTAAACTAGTTTTACCTACTGCTGTCACGCACCAATCAGAACTTGCCAGCTCCCAAGAGCTTCTCTAGTGTCAATGAGCTTTCTTTCAAAACAACAAGTAACATTTCTCCTTCTAGTAAAACCCTCAAGCTTTCCTTTGTTCTTCAGACATACTGAAGATCACCTGGTCTGTGTGCATACCCTAATTTGCAATTCTTGCTTCCCAAATAAAATGTTAAATTTGAAGACTATCTCAATATTTTATTTTGATTTTGACACTCTATTTGCCTTGTTTGTCTAGTCAGTTTGACTACTGCTACTAGACATGGATGTATACCTATTAAAAGCACAGAACACACAAACCATGGAGCAGAAGGAAGACTGGAATTTCAGAATTATGTAGCTGGTTTGCATATCTGTAAAAAAAGAGTTTGTTGCTGCTGAGACAGTCCAGGGAATAAAAGAGCATGGCAAATTATAATATTATTGATGACGCTGATAATAGTGGCTCTTAGCACTTCCTGTGTTCTAAGCATTGCTCTAAAAATGTTGATGGTTTTGTGTTATTTAATCCTCATGATGGATGGCCTTATGAGTAAGATGTCATTGTTATCTCTATTTGTCTGAGGAGAAGACATAGGGAGGATAAATAACTTGCTCGATGTCATATGAGAGGTAAATGGAAAAACTGGGGTTTGAACTCAGACGAGTATGACTCTAGAACATGGGCTCTTAGCCACATGACTATTCCCTTTCTGCTAGTCAGTATTTGGCAATTGGTGTGGAATTTACACATGAGTCAGGAGCCACCTAGGCATTCTGGATTTTGTCTGTTGCTCACTTTCTGTTCCCGATACCTGAGGCTTCAGCCTGCTGCCTCCATACCTTTCTGCCACATGAGGTTAGGGTTAGGGTCAGGAAGAATATATTGTTACCTATATACCACCCTCTCCTCACACTGCCCCACCCTAACCTGGCCTCCTTCTATCCACATCCCTCTTTCTATCCACGTCCAATCCCCTCAAGTGAAAGCATACAACTAGAAACTAACATAGGAATTTTAACAGACACACTGGTGTATGTTTATTCTTCTTACTCTGTGTTATTTTTTGCTCATTCTAGATTATATTTGCATTTTTTAGTTGTTAATTTAATTATCAGATATTTGAAATATAAAGACAATTTAGAAAACAAAATATATTTCTACCTTCTATTTTTTAAAAATAGGGGTTTGAACTCAGACGAGAATGACTCTAGAACATGTGCTCTTAGTCATATGACTGTTTCCTTTATATTTCCCCCTACTTGCTCAGATTGTTTTCTTTGGTGAAGAAGTAAATGTTACAGAGGTTGCCAGTGCCTACTCCCATCCTGCCTCCAGCATCTTGATATTTGTTAAGGAAGATACTTCAGGTATGTTGGCATTTGCCTTCCCAAAAAAGGCATTACTTAAGCACGGTATGAGACCTTAGGGATCATATACTCCAACTTCTTTTGACAACTAAGTGCTGGAGATTCTAGGAAGTAGGAAGTAGGCTTCTGGGAATATAGCAGCGTTGGTCACCTAACAATGTTGGTTTTCCTATTACTGATTGACCTGCTGCTATGTCAGGAGTGTTTACATGAGTGTTGGGCCGAGGGTACCATTCCCATTTGGATCTTTAGAGTTTGTCATATATCTTGGCCCTGTTTACTCATTTTCCTTCTTACTGCAGCTGGGTTAATTCAAGCCCTCGTTAACTCCAGATGATAGTAGTAGCTGCTCTGCAGGCCTTCCTGCCCCTCAGCTTAACATAGCTTTTACACATCACATACATCACACATCTGGGTGTCAGCAAGTCTCTTTTGAGCTCCCTGGTGTATCCACCTCCATGTGAACTTCCGTCAGGGGGATACAAAAGGGGAAGAGATTCTGGTGTCTAATGTAATAATAATAATAATAACAAAGATCTCTAACATTTATCGGTGGCTTACCATCTGACAGGAATTGTTCTGTAAACTTACATGAATTAATTCATTAAATTCTCATAGCGTCTATATGGCACAGGTACTATAATTATCCCTATTTTAGAGATGAAGACATTTAGGGTCTAAAACAGTGACTTGCTCAAGTTTTCCCAGCTAGTGTGTGGCAGAGCTAAAATTTGGACGGGGGCCATCTGACTTCAAAGCCTGTGTTATTAACCACCATTGTGGTCCTGCCTTTCAGTGAAGCTGTTGATGACAATGAATGGGAGAGCAAGCCCATTTAGGGGCTCCAATTTTTGTTAGTTCTTAATGCATGGTGCGCTCTGTTAGATTCATCAGTAGTCAGTGTTCAACATCTTTTGAATGAGTTCTCTTGGAAATCATTTTGAACTTGAATTATCTGTGACACTGACATATTTCTCCATAGGAAAAATGTCATTGGTACTACTCTTTAGTAGTTAAATTTCAAGAAAAATCCATAGTTTGTTGAAGCCATGATTCAACTGACTACCCCCATTTGCAATGAAATACAAGAAAAAGAGGAATGCTATCACATTATCAGCAAAATGAGAAAGCTAAATGTTATTATATTTTAATCTGAAATGATTGTGCTTGAAGGAGAGAAGAATAAGGAAGTAGACAGAAATGTTGGAGAAGATTTTAGATTTGTGAATATTTTCAAGGCTTTGAATACAGATATTTATTTGATCTAATTTCACTTCAAATTTAAAAGATTTCCTTTTATTTGACACAATTGCACATGTAATAGTTTTTTATACTTCTAGAGTTCCAAAACAACAAAAACTTTTAGTTGTTGTCGTTTACAAATGTAACCAGGAGAGTCTGGGTACTGTGGCTCACACTTGTAATTCCAGCACTTTAAGAGGCTGAGGCGTGGATCGCTTGAGCCCAGGAGTTTGAGACCAGTCTGAGTAACATGGAGAAACCCGTTGCTACAAAATAATACAAAAATTAACCTGGTATCGTAGTGTGTACCTGTAGTCTCAGCTACCTGGGAGGCTAAGGTGGGAGGATCACCTGAGTCCAGGAAGTTGAGGCTGCAGTGAGTCATGATTGCATTACTGCACTCCAGCCTGGGTGACAGAGTAAGACCCTGTCTCAAAATAAAATAAAATAATAAATAAATAAATAATATAACCAAGAGAAGATGAGAGATTTTGCTGGAGTAATTAGAGAAGAGGTAGAAAGAAAAGGAGAAGGGGGAAGGGAATTATAGAGAATATAGACACTTGTTTTGTAAACAGATCTTTCAAGCTGTAATTAGCTTAAAAAATAGGCAAGGTAGAGTAGGTGGTGAGTGTATATGCCTTCCAAGTAGAAAAATGATTGTGAGGAAAAGATTTTCAGTGACACATTTCCTTCTGCCAGTTGATAGTAGCACCATTGACTAAACCAACATGGTAGATGGAAGGAGGAAAAAAGTGTGCAACCAGCTAGAAGAAACTGATATTCCCAGAGAGGCATTTGTAATTTTACAAGTACTTTGCATTTCTCTGATGTAAACTATATTCTTTCAGGTTGGAAATGGATTAGGCATGCTTTTGAGAAAATGACATTAAAATTCTTTCACAGAATACAAAAGAGAATGTGTTAGATTATTATCATTATTTTTTTCATTAGTAGAAATTTCCCTTCTCTTTTCTTTATTTTTTCATGCCTCTGCTGAGGTGCCTCTGCAGGGCCTCTTCTTTTAAGTCTAGTTATTCCTGAGCTCTTATTATGAGGGATGTAAGGAGAATTGCAAGAGTGGTTTCAAATAATCTGCTGTTTATTGTGGCTGGGGAAAGCTTGCCCAGTTATTTAGTCTCTGCTCTGTTCCTATTCCACCTTCCTTATCTTTTGTTTCTTTGTTTCATGACACAGTTAGTCACTGGGGTGGAAATACATCTTTTAGCTACCATAACAGAAAACTTTCCTCCTTATTATCCATGGAGCTGGAGTTAAAACTCAACCTTGGCTGCAGAGAAGAGGAAGTCCTGGATTTGACATTGCTAAGGGAGTTAGAAATACTGCTATTTTCAAAACATGTCACCAGGTCGTTAATTAAACACTAAAATAAGTAACTTGAATCAGTTCAAGAAAACCCTTTCCCCCACAGCTCTCATTTTGGCCCATATAAAATACACTTGATTTAAATCTTATTGAAAACTTCTAAGGCTTCCAATCGTCAGCACTACAGATACTAACATAATTTTTTCCAGTTTGTGAAAGGAAGAAAATGGACCTAAAAGTATTTGATTATTTCCACTTTCATTGTCTAGCTAATGATAGCAGCATAATTATTGATTTAAGACACCTACTGATTTGAAGTGCTTGTGGTGTAAAGCTTTGTAAGTTCTGGTTATGTGATTCACTTTGAGGTTAGTCCTGGAAGCACTTTATTCTTAGGAGATGCTGGGATGGGCTCCTAAATGGGGACATCCATTCTGCAGAGAGTATAAAATCTGACTTGCCTAAAATTCTTGGAGGAGTGATAAATACCATGGCATCTTATTTATTTTTTACTTTCTACTTAGAACTGCAACTCTGAAATGTTCCAATGAAATTGTTCAATTGCATCATGCAACTCAAGTCAGGAGATATAAAGCTTTTTCTCTTGATTTCTGGATTTATAGGTCCCAAGTGAACTGAAACTGGTGATCTCTTTCTGCTGAACAGCAGTTTGGAGATGGTGCTTTTGAAATTTTGTAAAGTAACATTTCAGAGAAGTTCCTTTGGTCCTTTTTCCTGGGATATGGTAAGCAGGAGGGAAAAACATGGCTACCCTTTACAATTCTTTTACTGGATAAATATTAAAACACCCTAATTTCAC
This sequence comes from Trachypithecus francoisi, assembly GCF_009764315.1. Classification (NCBI taxonomy): domain Eukaryota; kingdom Metazoa; phylum Chordata; class Mammalia; order Primates; family Cercopithecidae; genus Trachypithecus; species Trachypithecus francoisi. The sequence continues at coordinate 99,331,088 of NW_022681465.1, forward strand.
ACTGATGTTTCTAAAAGTTTTTGTGCAAGAACCTTGAAAAGCACTATATATTCATATACTTCACACCACTTCTTTTTTTTGATTTGAGAGAGAATTAAACATGACCTTTAAATGCTTATTAGTAAAGTATATTTTACTAGTAAAAATAAAATTAGTAAAGGTGATTTTTTCCATTTCCATTTGTATATGTAACTCCTTTAGTTGTAGAAATGCAACTTTTAGCTATCCATAAAAGAAAGTTTCTTTTTCTTTTTTTAAATCCCTTCAATAATATGTATTTAGTTGTAATTTACTATTTTCCACTAAACGTTCCATAAATTCTCACTGGAGAAGCCACTGGAAGAATGAGCCATGCCCTGTGGAGAGCCTTCAGTATGGAGTTCTAGTGGATCGGGTGGGTGTGCATCCTGTTTAGATGGGGTCTATCCTGTGGCAGGAACAATAAGATAAATTTTGGTGAAAGGCTTAGCAGGGTCACATCTGGTTAGTGGCATCACATTACTTTTCCCAAGGCAAACTAGAAAAAACATATAAGTCAAGTAGCATATCAAATTAGCAGATATGAAAGTGTTCAGAGGAAAGAGCTGTACATTCAGATTCAGAATGATCCCTTCACCATGTGGCCTGGAAATACCAGAATGATCTAACATCACTGAACCCATTGTTCCAACTATAAAATGCAGACAGTGGCCATTTGCTGTGGAAATTCAATGAGATACTCTCTATATAAATGTTTTCTAGTCTCAAAGATCATGTACCATTGTAACATGCCTTATAACTTTGTCATGTCTTATGCTTTCGTCAAACTGATACCCATTTCTTTAATGGACTTCATTAAAAACAATTAACTTGTAAAGGAACAATGGTAGGTTTGTAGAATTGAGGTCTGAGATATGAGATGTATTTGCAAGGACAAAACACAACAGCTATCTTGGCTTGAACTCCACTGCCCTCTCTCTAGAGGGAAGTGTCAAGAAAAATTAGACCCTGAAGGATAAGGCTGAAGCTTGACTGTGCCATTTATTAGCTGTATGAAGTGAGGCTAATTACTGGCCTCCTCTGAAACTTTTTCCTCTTTTAGGTGTTGTAATAATCCTATCTCTTAGAGTTATATTGAGGATTGCCTAAGACACCAGCACACCTAATATATAATGCTCTGCAGATGAAAATAGTCATAACTTGGAAATAGGGCTTACTGTGTATCAGGTATGGTTTTAAACACCTTAAAGGTATGAACTCTGAATTTTCACAGTATCCCAAGGGATTGATGAAATTTTAATCACCATTTTATAGGTGGAAAAAGTTATGAAAATAAGATTAATTAATTTGCTCAGTATCAGACAACAAATAAGTGGCAGAAGCAGGCTTTAAGTGCAGGGCAGACTGGTATTGGGGTATGTGTGCCTAACCATTACACCAACCTACCTCTCTAACCAGGAAGGATCTGTTCTGTAAAGGAATCCAACGCCTTGATTTTGATTAATGGAACATGTATGCCTTAGTTATATGCATCATACTTTGAATTCTGCAGAAACTTCTTGTAGAAACTTTCCTAAAATAATGACCTAGAATAACATAATTATTGTGTAGTAATAAACAAGATACAATGGATTCACAGCATATACAGATTTTCAAATACTTAGATTCTTACATACACCACTGAGAGAAGCAGTGTATTATTTGATTAGATTAACCACCAATGCTATCCTTGTAACTGTATTAGCACATTCTTAATGGTGTCTTTTCTTGGAGATTTCTTTAGTACCATATAATTTAATAGTTTTCATCAAAAGTTACTGCCCAAGACCATGGGAACCCACCTCTTGCATCAGCATGACCTGGATGTGAGACATGGAGTCAAAGGAGATAATTTTGGAGCTTTACTGTTTGACTGCCCCGCTGGATTTTGGACTTGCATTGGGCCTGCAGCCTCTTTGTTTCAGACAACTGCTCCCATTTAGAATGGCTGTATTTACCCAGTGCCTGTACCCACATTGTATCTAGAAAGTAACTAACTTGCTTTTGATTTTATAGGCTCATAGGCAGAAGGAAGTTGGCTTTTCTCAGATGAGACTCTGGACTGTGGTCATTTGAGTTAATGCTGAAATGAGGTAAGACTTTGGGGGACTGTTGGAAAGGCATGATTGGTTTTGAAATGTGAGGACATGAGATTTGGGAGGGGCCAGGGGCTGAATAACATGGTTTGGCTGTATCCTCACCCAAGTCTCATCTTGAATTCCCACATGCTGTGGGGGGACCCAGTAGGAGGTAACTGAATCATAGATGCAGGTCTTTCCTGTGCTATTCTTGTGATAGTGAATAAGACTCATAAGATCTGATAGTTTTAAATAGGAGAGTTTTCCTGCACAAGCTCTTATTTTCTCTCTGCCACCATGTGAGCGTGCCTTTCAGCTTCCGCCATGATTGTGAGGCCTTCCCAGCCACATGAAAATATAAGTCCATTAAACCTCTTTCTTGTGTAAATTGCCTAGTCTTGTGTATATCTTTATCAGCAGCATGAAAACGAACTACTACAGTTATTTCAGTAAGTGTTTTTGTACATCTGCAGAAGTAGGCTGGAGTCAGAAGGCTTTATTCGTTTGTGACTTTGGACAAATTCCATAAATTCTCTGAGTCCTATTAGTATTCTAATCTGCAAGGTAGGAATATAATCCTTCCTGTGTCTACAGTGAGAATCAGATGAGAGCATTGATGTAAACATCTTCTGCAAACTCTCAAGTGCTATCTAAATATTAAGGATCCTTATTTAGTGTCAAGGGAGTTCCAGGATTCCATGTGATTGCTGATTTAAGTGCCTAGAGAGCTGGGATGTGAAATCTACTTTTCTCAATTTAAAATATTGGCCAGTCATCCAAGATATCACCCCCTTGGGAATCTATGGGGCTTAGACCACATTGCTTAACTGATTCCCATGGGAGGTATTGGCTCATCAAGAGAGATGATTTCTATGAATCAGATAAGGGCTGGCGCGATTGATCTCCATGATCCCGACTCTGAGAATTTAATTTGAAAATTAAAACAGAGGAAGCTTTTCTGCAACTTTACTCAACCTGCAAATTAAAACTTCAAAGTTATTTAGTAATAGCAATTTATAGCAGAACAGTTGCAAAGAAAACTAAACACAATCACCATCAGTGTTTTGAGTGAGCTCCAATTTTCCACAGGAAATGGAGAACTCTTTTTCATTTTAGCCATAGGAGCTGGTATTGTTTATTTCCTCATCCATATGTTTTGTGTCTGGAAATGTTTCAAGATCCTCCAGCCCAGCAGGTCATCTTCTCTCCTCTTTCTTGAAGTTCACTCATCTCTTCCTCTTCTCCTTACAGTTCCTACAGGTTCTCAACTGTTCTCTTCCTCTTACTCAGTGTTCTTCACATTTTTCCTGCCCCCTTCTTTCAGTCCTCCCTCCTTTTTACCTCATGTGCTGAGTTTTAATTATGCACATCTAAAAGCATTGTGAATTAAAGTCAGGAGCTCTAGTTGTACTATCTTTTCTTCCAGCATCAAATGAGATCCACCTGGGGAATTGGAGGCATGGGAGGAACAAATGAGCCTGTAATCAGAGACAAACCATTTTGGAGGGAGTAGACAACATTGTCTTTCAAACAAGGGCAGGCTGCCTGCTTTTGGCCTCCTTGAAGGAGCTCTATCCTACCAAGCCTCGTGCTTTTCCCGATAGCAGCCCTGGCTTCCCTGTCCCCGGACTTTCCTGGCTGTCCCCTGGCTGTCCTTCAGCCCCTCTCTATGCCTTTCTGAACTCTTCACAATTCTGCCAGTTTCAGAATGATTTGTGATTTCTGTATCTCAAATAGTAGTTCTAGAAAGGGATCTCCCTAGTGTCCTGGTCTCATTTTGCTGGGATGTTCACTATCCTAAGCCAGATAATGGAACAGGAGAAAAGTTGAGATTCGTGCTGGCTCTTGTCCTGTCTCACTGACAGGTTGTCACTTTTTCTGAAGTTTCCAGGCCTGATGTGAATGTCATGGTCTGAAGCATAAATGTTCCCTCTTGGTGACTCTGTTCATTTCACATTCAAAATAAGGCAAATGTGTGCTATTATTTATTTTATAATGCTCTTGCTTTCAGCTAAAATTTGCGTTAATGATATTTGAAGAATTAAAATTCTTCATTTGGCCTCATCAAATTATTTTGTGTCATTGATGTATTTGACTTTCCTTTGGATAATATCATATTCAATTTTGTCGTAGTTAGAAAAGTTGTTTTTTGTTCTCAGATTTAAGTCTGCTTGTCTCCCTGTTTGCTATGTCATTCCTGATTATATCCACTTTCCCCCTACCAAGATCACACAGTATAATTTCTTCCTCTCTGGAGTGTTTAGAGCTTTTAAAATCTTGCACATCATAAACGAAAAGCTGCTGGGTATTTGAACTTTGCAAGTACAAATACTCAATGGAGAGTCAATACAGTATAAGGGTATGACAAATGAAACTTTGTTTTTGACATGACTGTTTGTTCTTATAAATTCGAGTGATTCTTGACCCACTAGTGCTGCAGCCTAAACTATAAGACATCCCTTAAATATTTTAATACTGCCACATGTTGATTTCTATCACATTCTCTGTAGGACTTTGGTAATACTCATGTCAGTCACAATGTGTTGCCCCTTTTACTTAAGCTCAAGAATTTATTCTCTGCCCACATTTTAGAAATGTAAAAGGCACTTTTACTGTAAATATTTAGGTTCAATTGTAGTATTTGATTTTTTTAAAGCAAAGATCTTGGTGTATATATTTTTCAGATTATAATTTGTTCAGATGTAGTAGGATGGGTATATAACTTTACTAATGAAGATAGTTAATGAAAGCAAATTGGCAGAACCAGAGAAGATACAACAGGTAGAGAATACTAAAACCCCATGTTTACATAAAATGTAAATACATCTGTTTGAGTACCTCAGTGTGGCCTTACCATTAGTTCTGTCAGTAAACATTCCAAACTTACTGGGTTTTACAAACATTTCTTAGCACTACAGCTTCATCTGAATAATAATAATAAATTATACTTTCTAAAATGCTCACTGCATACCTGACACTATATTAAACACCTACATATGTTACCACATTTTATCCTTAGGACATCTTGGTGCCATAGATATTATTATTGTCATCTTAAAAAAATATATCTCTAGGGCTGTGGTTAGAGAAATTAGGTAACTTGCTAAGTTATACGGCAGTTTAAGCCAAAGTTTGAGTGCATTTCTTTCAGGCTAGAGACCTTGTCCTCAAGTATGTTGTTAACTGGGAGGAAAACTCATCTTTGAAGAAGCTGAGAGCCTCTCACAAAGGGTACCATGTTAACCTGTGGAAAGTGGACTTCTTTTCCTTGTTTCCTTCCTTGTCAGAGCCCATTGACCTGACAAGAGAGAGATGGAAGATCCTTTCCAAATGTATCTTAAATACATATCTTTTTCTTGAGCACACTGGAGTTTACCACTCTTCTCTCACTTTTGTAAAAATAGAGTCTTAAATGATTAAACTGTAGTGTATTCCCCAATCAAATTTCCCTTCTGGTTGAGGAGGAAAGTAAAAGACCAGCATTAGTCTCCAGTTTTGGAGCAGTTAGTATGAGATACATGAGAGTGGTAAGAGTGATCACATAGATGAAAAGTGGTGAAACAATAGCAGTATTTCAACATTCTGTTTATTTCAACACTTGAGGCTTAAGGAAAGCCCAAGATTTTGGTCACGTGCTCTACTTTTGTTGTTAGTGGGGGAGCTGCAGTCTGGAATAATTCTAAAAGGCCAGATGTTTGTTCTACAAAAATTTGAACATTATGTTTGATTCTCATATGGAATGTTACAGGAATACTAGGATAAAGTCTGGTGGCACTGAAGAATAGCAGAATCTTTATGTGGGAAAGAAACCAAGAGAATTATTGAGGTCAGATTGACTAACAATTTCAGATTGATTCAGGTCAGGGCCAGAATTATCCATGTGGTTGACTATAGCATAAAGATCCACATTAGGAAACTTTTTCTGGTTAATTGTCTAATGTTGTTTCATTCTGTTCTTGGTAAATACAGTGTGAGGGTACTTATAGGATGGCAAAGAAATATGTTTTACTTGCAAAAATTATGATGATTTACGTATTTTAAAAATGGGCCTGGGAAATGATTTGCAAAACCATGGGAGAATAGACTGATGCCTTGTTATGTTATATGCCATACACAGAAAAATAATTGTATTGCTTTGCCTTCTTTTAATGTAAGATACAATCATTTTCTAATGTAGAAACAGTTGAGCCTTATTTTATTTCTTTGAAAAGTACTTTAGAATTACAAGCATTAACAAACCATGAACTCAAAATGTGGAAAAAAATTCTTACTGGTAGAAATCATGTCAAAACCTTTGGGCTCTTAAAATCAACCACATGTTGATTACAGCATCTTTGGAAAGGTAGAAAGAAGTTGGAAAAATGTTCAGTTAGCACCTCTGTATTCCTAATCTATTCTATACCTTTTGTAAGATTAAAACTCTCTGCAATGACTTTCTCTTGGGAATTTCATTAATAAATTTAGAAGGTTTAAGGTTTTGGAATCAAAAGAATCTGTTCAAATTGTAGCTTTGTCATTTACTAGTCATATGTCTTTAATGCTTACCTTAATTATTTTTTCACTTATTTATTTTTAGTTTTTCTCATCTGTACAATGGAAATAAGCAGTATTTCCCTTATAGGATGGTTGTGAAGAGTAACAACCAATGCATACAAGTTGCTTAACAATTTAATGATATGTAGGAACTGATAATTTTGTAAATATATTTTATTATCATCAACATTAATAAAGGTCAATTATTGTTTAACCTTTATTAAATAAATACTGAACTAAGATATGTACAGAGAACTAAGATGTATACAGAGAATTATACTACTCTCTGTGGTCTTTACATTTTATCTCAAGATATATGAATAATGGCAATACCAAATTAACGTAATCTGAGCCACATGGGGTATCATTTCCTATCCAAATGGTTCTCAGGTTTGGAAAGGATGTGGAAGAGAACTTTTGTCCAACAAGGAGAAGGGCTGGGAGTGGATGAAAGGTGTCTGTGAGCATGGGCCAACCTCTCAGGAATTGAGCCAGGCTGGCTCCCACCTACTTAGCTTTTTTTGTGGTACCTCTTCTCAGTGCCCCTTTACCTCAGTTTGATACTTGGGGTTTTTATGTCTCCTTGCATGTTCACCACCTGACCCACCCTCAGAAATTCTCTGAGACCAAATACCCTCCAGTGTATAAGGTTGCAGTTCCACCGCTGCAGTGCTGCCCCGCTGGGGTGCAGGCCTTAGCAGGAGAAGGCATGTCAGACTTATGGTCAGAAGCAGGTGAAGTATTCCCAGTCTCTAGAGTCATCTCCTCCTAAACAATGTGTTGCTTAATAATGACCTGGGAAAACACATCCGTCAGAGTAGTAGGCTTAAATAACTCAGCCCCCCAAATGCTAATTTTAGATGCTTAATAAAATGCTCTGTTTCAAGGTATGTTCTTCTTTCATAGTTGGAAAAGCCATCTCTTCTGGGTTGTCTTGGAGGTTCCATTTCAGGATGGAAAACTTGTCCATCTATATTTCTACCAGAAATTTCTTTTGTTCTTCACTCTCATCTGGTTAGAACTGTGCCCTGCATATTTTTTTTCCTCTCTGACATTTCAGTGGGTAGCCAGGCACAAGGACCAAAGGGCTATCCGAAATATGAACATGGGTTTACTGTGGTGTTTTTTTTAAAAAAATAAAGCTCCTTTTAAGAACTTTCTTAAATTTGTCCATCAAAATGGTCATGAATACAATTTTCTGAGAGTTTGCATGAAGCCATAATACAACACAAATGATTTCAATTAATATTTGGTTCAAAGGTTACATGTGATATTTTAAGTACTGTGCATTTCAAATGCATGAGATTTGCTTTCATATTGAATAGATGTAATCAAATGAAGCAAATTTCAGTGGTCCAGGGAAAGTAACAGAACAGCTATCGAAATTCAATCACTCTCCTCCATTTCCATCCTTCTGGTTGGTTTCACCATGACCATGATGAGCTAACCAGTTACTTGATTGACTAGTAGGAGAAGTCCTACCTATCACAACTGGTAAGCTTTATAATCTTTTGCTGAAAGTTAACAGAGCCCTGTGGACATTCCAAACAACTTTGGCACTAAAAGAACTCTCATAGCTATTTCCTGCAGAAAACGGCAAGAGTATTACAGCAGAGTTGAGGATTTTCCTCAGAGAATAAGGGTAATTTGGAACTTCAGCTCACATTTTAAAATCAATCTTTATGTAAGGTGAGCGTATCTTAGCACATACCTGTTGTCCTGGCATAATTATTAGTAGTGCCCCTTCGGACTCTCAAAGTGCCTGGTTTGGGACAGTTAATTTTATGGTCACACTAGTAACGAGGTACATATATGGGAATTTGGAGCCTGAGCAATGCCTCTGCCATTTTAATGTTAATATTAGAGTATATATAAAACATGTAAACCTGGCAGCAAATATGACTTGTAGAATTATTAATGTTCTTAAAAGTTCTATTGTAATAAATGCTCTTCGTCAGGTGTCTAGTATCTGAGTTTTTAATTATGTTCTTTGTGCAAACCTTGAATTAACCACAGACTAAAATGTTTATTACTTTCACCTCATCTCATTTTAAACAGAGTAGAGATATCCTATAAAAACAAAGAAAACAGGAAAAAATAAGGGAAGAAAATTGGTGAAAGAAGGGAGTGAAGTTAGTAAAAGTAAGATGAATCCTGGAACATATTTCTTACTCCAAAGATATGCTTTAAAGTCTTATAGCAACAGGCTGAAATTCTGTTTTTTAGGTTCATGGAAGCCAGTAAAATAAATGTGATCAGTTACATGATTCACAGCGTCTACACGGAAGAAAAAAAAATGGTAGGAGTATGAGAGACATTCATATTGTTCAAGATCAATAATAAGTACAATGGAAACATCAAGGTGCTCCCGATGTTTCCCCTTCCTCTGGCAGCCCTGCCATAGCAATTCCCCTCAACTTGTTCCCCAAAGTCCAACTCTCATACTATTTCGATATTTTCTTACATCATCTTTTCACCTGGCTGTCAATGGGGCCAGAGTGTGATAGACTACTTCCTTATGTAAGCCACAGCAGTCAGTGAAATAAATTATCAATCAGAGTATTTTTGTATTCGAGTTAACCTGACTCCGCATCTGTCATCCTAGGCCACTTCCTTAAACACCAGCTTCCCTAGGAATCCATTCTATTACTCTTTAACCTTATTGCCTGCCTTCCTTGCCTGGTGCATTCCCCTCCCAATCTTTTCTTCTATTGCCTTTCATCTCAACCCTTCCCACACATTTTGCCATCACCAATATCCCCAACATCTTCTTCCCTTCTATTTTATCCTATGATGTCACTCTCTCTTTTATTTGCCTCATACCATTGGGCCTGGATTGGATTGTGTCTCCCTTATTTTTCTACTTCCAGGTCAATACCTCCTCATTTCTGTGTGCAAGTGTTTATTCTTTGAGGTCAATTTCATTGTTAAGTGATCATTCCTTTCTTGCCCCAATTTCTGCATATGAGGTCTTATATTTAGGTCTTATATCTGGTCTTATATCTTATATTTAGGTCTTATATGAGTTTTGTTTTTATGTATGACATAAGATAAAGGTCCAATTTTATTCTTTTGCATGTGGAAATTTAGTTTTCTCAGCACCATTTATTGAAGACACCATTCTTCCCCTGTTGTATCCTCTTAGTGCCCTTTGGCACCAAAAATTAGTTGACCATATATGTTTGGATTTATTTCTGAAACACTCTATTCTGCTCCACTGGTCTATAAGTCTGTTTTCTATGCCAGTTTCATATTGTTTTGATTACTATAGCTTTATAAGATAATTTTAAATCAGGAAGTGTGATGCCTCCAACTTATTTTTTCTTTCTTAGAATTGTTTTGATTCTTTGGGATCTTTTATAGTTCTTTACAAGTTTTAGTATTGTTTTCCTATTTCTAAGAATGCCATTAAGATTTTGATAGAGACTGTTAAATCTGTATATTGTTTTGAGTAACATGGACATTCTAACAATATTAATTTTTATGATTCATGAGCATGGGATCTCTTTCATTCATTTGTGTCTTCTTCAGTTTCTCTCATCAATGTTTTGTAATTCTCAGTATACAGATTTTTCATCTCCTTGCTTAAATTTATTCTTAGGTATTTTGTTTTATTTTTTGGATGCTATTGAAAATGAGATTGTTTCTTGATTTGTTTTTTCAATTAGTTGTTTTCTGTGTATACAAATGCTACTGATTTTGGTGTGTAAATTTTATATTCTGAAAGTTTATTAAATTCATTTATTAGTTTTAACAGTTTTGGGGTGGAATCTTTGGGTTTTTCTACATATAGGATCATGTTATCTGCAAAGAGAGATAATTTTATTTCTTTATTTGGATGCCTTTTCTTTACTTTTCTTGTCTGATTGCTTTTGCTATTATCTCCAGTACAATGTTGAATGTAAGTGATGAGAGTGAGCATCCTTCTCTTGTACTGGATCTTAGTAGATAAGGTTTCAGTTTTTCTCCATTGATTATAATGTTAGCTTCTGTACCCAAACTGTTGAGAGTTCTTTATCAAGAAAGGATGTTGGACTTTGTCAAATGCTTTTTCTCCATTAATTGAGAGAATCCTGTGGTGTTTATCTTTTTATTTTGTTAATATGATGTATCACACTGATGGATGTGTGTATTTTAAGCCAGCCTTGCCGTGCCAGGGATAAATCCCATTCAGTCATGATATATAATCTTTTTGATATGTTGTTGGATTTGGTTAGCTAATATTTTACCTAGGATTTTTCCATCAGCATTCGTCAGATAACTAATCAGTAGTTTTATTTTCTTGTGATATCTTTCTGTGGCATACGTATTAAGGTGATGCTGACCTCGTAAAATGTGTTTAAAGCATTTTCTTAAGGTCTATTTTTCTCAGTAGAGTTTAAGAGGTATAGATATTGATTCTTATTTGAATGTTTACTAGAATTCAATTGTGAAGGCATCTGGTCTTAAGATTTTCTTTGTTGGGAGGTTTTTGATTCTTTAATTTATTTATTTGTTATTGGTCTGTTCAGGCTTTCCATTTCTTCTTAATTCAATCTTGGTAGGTTGTATCTTTCTAGGAATTCACTTGTTTCCTCTAGATTACTCAATTTGTTGGCATATAATTATTCATAATAATTCCTTATTTTTGTATTTGAGGCATGTGTTTTACTTTCTTCACTTTCATTTCTGATTTTATTTGAGTCTTCTTTCTTTTTTCTTAGATTAGCAAAGGCTTGTCAATTTTGTTTATTTTTTAAAAAACCAAACTCTTAGCTTTAGTTTTGTTGATTTGTCTTATGGTTTTTCTCTATTTGATTTATTTCTATTATGACTTTTATTATTTTGCTTCTGCTCACTTAGGTTTATTTTGTTCTTTTCTAGTTTCTTGAGGTATAATATTAGACTGTTTATTTGGAATCTTTCTTCTTTTTTAACGTAAGTGTTTATTGCCATAAAATTCTCTCTTAGAATTGTTTTTGTACATTCCATAGATATTGGTATGTTGTGTTTATATTTTCATTTGTCTCAAGATATGTTTTAATTTCCATTTCGATTTCTTCTTTTACTCATTGGTTTTTCAGGAGCATGTTGTTTCATTTCCACATATTTTTCAATTTTCCAGCATTCCTCCTGCCATTAATTTCTAGTTTAGTATTATTGTGGTCTGAAATGATATGAAAGACAATTTTAATCTTCTTAAATTTGTTAAGACTTGTTTTGTGGCCTAACATATGGCTTATATTGGAAAACTTTCCATGTGCACTGGAGAAAATATGTGTTCTGCTCTTGTTGGATGGAAAGTCCTCTGTAGGTTTGGTAGGTCTATTTGGTCAAAACTGCAATTTAAATCCAATATTTATCAATTTCCTGTGTTTGAGCTATGAATTGTTGAAATTGGGATATTGAAATTATCTACTGCTGGGCAAGGTGGCTTGTGCCTGTAATCATAGCACTTTGGGAGGCCAAGGTGGGAGGATAACTTGAACTTAGGAGATTGAGACCAGTCTTGGTAACATAGTGAGACCTTGACTCTACAAAAAAAAAGTGCATGCTTGTAGTCCCAGCTACTTGGGCAGCTGAGATGATCACTTAAGCCCAGGAAGTCAAGGTTGCAGTGAGCCATGATTGTGCCACTGCACTCCAGTCTGGACAACAGAGTGAGAACATGTCAAAAGAGGGAAAGAAAGAAAGTAAGTAAGTAAGCAAGTAAGCAAAAGAGAGAGAGAGAGAGAGAGAGAGAGAGAGAGAGAAATGAAAGAAAGGAAGGAAAGAAAGAAAAAAGAAAAGAAGGAAAAAAGGAAGAAACAAAGGAAGAAAGAAGGGAAAAAAGGAAGAAAGGAAGAGAGAAAAGAAAGGAAAAAAGGAAGAAAAGAAAGAGAAGGGAACAAAGGAAGAAAAAAGGAAAGAAGAAAGGAAGGAAGGGAAAAGGAAAGAAGAAAGGAAGGAAGGAAGAAAAAGAAATTTTCTTTTATTGTCATATTATCTATTTCACTCTTCATGTTTATTAATTTTGCTTTATGTATTTATATGTTCTGATGTTAGGTCCATATATATTTACAATTAATATGTACTCTTAATGACTTGACCCCTTTGTCATTAAATAATGATCTTTGTCTTTTGCAACAGTTTTTGACTTGAAGCCTATTTTATCAGATAAAAGTGTAGCCACCCCTACTCTCTTTAGGTTTTCATTTGCATGGAATATCTTTTTATCCTTTCATTTTCAGCCTTTGTGTGTCCTTAAAGCCTAATTAGGTCTCTTCTAGGCAGCATATAGCTGGATCTTGGGTGTGTGTGTGTGTGTGTGTGTGTGTGTGTGTGTGTGTTTAATCCATTAAGCTATGCTATGTCTTTTGATTGAATAATTTAATTCATTTATATTTATGGTTATTATTGACAGGTCAGGAGTTATCACTGTCACTTTGTTCTTGTTTTCTTGCTGTTTAGTAGTTCCTTTGTTCTTTTCTTCCTCTCTTGTTGTCTTCCTCTTTGACTTGACAGTTTTCTAGAGTGCTAAGCTTTGATTCCTTTCTTTTTATCATTTGTGTATCTGCTGTAGTTCTTTTGTCTTGTGGCTACCATGAGGCTTACACAAAACATTACAGTCATAATCTATTCCAAGCTGTTAACAACTTAACTTCTTTTGCATATAAAAACTCTAGACTGGGCCGGGTGCGGTGGCTCAAGCCTGTAATCCCAGCACTTTGGGAGGCCGAGACGGGCGGATCACGAGGTCAGGAGATCGAGACCATCCTGGCTAACATGGTGAAACCCCATCTCTACTAAAAAATACAAAAAAAACTAGCCGGGCGAGGTGGCAGGTGCCTGTAGTCCCAGCTACTCGGGAGGCTGAGGCAGGAGAATGGCATGAACCCAGGAGGCAGAGCCAGACTCCGTCTCTAAAAAAAAAAAAAAAAAAAAAAAAAACTCTAGACTTTGACCCTCCCATTCCATAATTTGTTTTGATGTTACAATTTACATCTTTCTATATTGTGTATTTCTAAGCAACTTATTGCAGTTTTAGCTATTTTTGACCATCTTTATTTTTAACCTATATACTGGAAATAGATATGATTTACACACCACCTTTATGGAACTGGTATATTCTGGATTTGATGCATTTCCCCCTACCAGTGAGTTTTATACTTTCATGTTTGTTCGTGATAGCATTATTGTCCTTTAATTTCTGCTTGAAGAAGTCCTTTAAGCATTTCTTGTAAGGCAAGTCTCATCTCAGCTTTTGCTTGTCTGGGAAAGACTATTTCTATTCATTTCTGAAGGGCAGATTTTCTGTGCATAGTATTCTTGGCTACCAGGTGTTTTTTTTTCTTTCTTTCTTTCAGCACTTTAAATATATCATCCCATTCTCTCCTGGCCTGCAAGGTTTTTGCTTGGAAATCTTCTGGTAGTTTCATGGGCATTGCTTTATATGTAACTTGATGCTTTTCCCTTTCTGCTTTTAAAGTTATCTTTTTGTCCCCTCCCCATAATAGGCCCCAGTGTGTGATGTTCCCCTTCTGGAGTCCAAGTGATCTCATTGTTCAGTTCTCACCTATGAGTGAGAACATGCGGTGTTTGGTTTTCTCTTCTTGTGATAGTTTGCTAAGAACGATGGTTTCCAGCTGCATCCATGTCCCTACAAAGGACGCAAACTCATCCTTTTTTATGGCTGCATAGTATTCCATGTATATGTGCCACATTTTCTTAATCCAGTCTGTCACAGATGGACATTTGGGTTGATTCCAAGTCTTTGCTATTGTGAATAGTGCCGCAATAAACATACGTGTGCATGTGTCTTTGTAGTAGAATAATTTATAATCCTTTGGGTATATACCCAGTAGTGGGATGGCTGGGTCATATGGTACATCTAGTTCTAGATCCTTGAGGAATTGCCATACTGTTTTCCATAATGGTTGAACTAGTTTACACTCCCACCAACAGTGTAAAAGTGTTCCTATTTCTCCACATCCTCTCCAACACCTGTTGTTTCCTGATTTTTTAATGATTGCCATTCTAACTGGTGTGAGATGGTATCTCATTGTGGTTTTGATTTGCATTTCTCTGATGGCGAGTGATGATGAGCATTTTTTCATGTGTCTGTTGGCTGTATGAATGTCTTCTTTTGAGAAATGTCTGTTCATATCCTTTGCCCACTTTTTGATGGGGTTGTTTGTTTTTTTCTTGTATATTTGTTTGAGTTCTTTGTAGATTCTGGATATTAGCCCTTTGTCAGATGAGTAGATTGCAAAAATTGTCTCCCATTCTGTAGGTTGCCTGTTCACTCTGATGGTAGTTTCTTTTGCTGTGCAGAAGCTCTTTAGTTTAATGAGATCCCATTTGTCAATTTTGGCTTTTGCTGCCGTTGCTTTTGGTGTTTTAGACATGAAGTCCTTGCCCATGCCTATGTCCTGAATGGTACTACCTAGATTTTCTTCTAGCGTTTTTATGGTATTAGGTCTAACGGAGGGGGGAGGGATTGCATTGGGGAGTTATACATGATATAAATGATGAATTGATGGGTGCTGACGAGTTGATGGGTGCAGCACACCAACATGGCACAAGTATACATATGTAACAAACCTGCACGTTATGCACATGTACCCTAGAACTTGAAGTATAATAAAAATAAATAAAAAAAAATAAAGTTCTCTTTTTGTCTTTGAATTTTGGCAGCTCTGGTTTCAAGATTCCAGTTCCCTTAGGGACAAGGCATTACTTCAGCTTGACTCTAAATGGAGGGTGCACTAATGACTGGTAGAGGTCATGAAGTGGCTCTATGGTAGCTTGTCCTTAGTAGATAAGATGTAATAGCACCTCTGCTTGGGTATGGCATGATATGAGGTGGGCATGGTGCAGTAGCAGCTGAGCCTCAGGAAAGGAGAGATATGATACCTATTTGCCCCCAGAGTGTGATGCACTTTGGCAGTGACTCAAGTTATAAGATGTTGCAGAGCAGTAGCAGCTTGGGCCATGAGGTGCAATGAACAGTGTCATCTCCTTCTTTGGGAGTATCTCAGTTGTGTGGGCTCTGTGAGCTTCCTTAACTGGGTTCAGAGCCTTTGAGGGCTGCAGGAATCTCCAATAGCAAAGACCAAGTTGTCCATGGTGGTAATGGGGTCTTCTGGGGTCCTCTTGCTTACCTTTCTCTGCAGGGAGAAGACATTCCTGGTTCTAAACTAGTCAAAACTTGGGGAGTGAAGTGGCAGAGGTGAAGTGCCTCCTTCCTTTTTCTGTGTGCCCATCTTGGGTTTCTATGCTCTACAGGATTTCTACTGCTTCTCTGCTGTTCTCTGGTGCTCTCCTTTAGTTACTTTAGTAGTTTTTTGTTGTTTTAGGGTTTTTTGAGGGGCAAAGGAGTTCTAGGAGCTTCTAATTTGCCATCTTGCTGATGTCACTCCCAATTTTAAAATTACACATTATATATAAGATAAAATTTAACTCTCTCTCTCTCTATATAATATATATGAAGCTGTTCTCTATAAAAGCTTAGACTGAACTTTCCATGTCATTACTGTACAACCACTAGTGGTATCACACTTTATTGTATCATTAAATCCTGTTTAATTTCTCACTGTCTAAATGCTTTTTGTCTCATTCCAGATGATACTTCTATTTTCACAGCACTTTAGTATTTAAAGGGCCTATATATCATGAGAGGACATGACCCAGGTATGCTGAAATCTTATTTCTAGTGTCTACAACAGGTTACCCCTACCTCATTTAACTTTGGACTTATGCACTTCCAATCTGAGTCTCTGGGGCACTTGATTTGCATTAGCTATATACAGTTTCCAGCTTTCTGGAAGTCCAGCATTGTATAATCTTGAGGGAAGGAAATTTAGCAATGTGCTATTTGTGTATGTGTGTGTGTGTGAATTATACCTATAGTGATTGGCTTGCTCCAGCTTTCTCTTTTTTACTTGGGATTGTGTTTCCTGTTTATATGAACTGGGGTGATCCAGAGGCCTCCACAGGCAATAAATCCTGCAAAGGCAGAAAAGATAGGAAAACATTCTTTCCCCTAACACAATTCACAAGGTGGCTCTGGAGCCTACAGTACAGTTTTTATGGTTTTAAAAATGTTCTAATGTGGATGTGCCCAAGGAAGAATTAAGAGCAGCAGAGCATTTCTCTATTCCAATTCTCATTCAGAAAAAGCTCTAGGAAGCAGATAAGAGATTATGGACAGGAATAGAATCATATTTGATGTGAAGACTGAAGTTTAATTATGAATAGAATCAGGGAGAAAGTTATTTCTGAAATCTCTCTTTCCTCCCTGTAGTTGAATTTTCCAAGATAAAGTAGAAGAAAATGTGTATGCTTTATCTACAAATGAGCTGCATCTGGAGAAATGATTTTCTCTCCTTTATGGATTATTTGTTTAATTTACTAGAGTGCACCAAATAACAGACATTTGGCTTGTTTTCTTCTCAATACTCTTGTTTTATAGATGAAGAAACTGAAGCCCCAAAATACAGTAGATTCTCTTTTCTTAATATATGGTCTTCCCTCTTTTCCCATTCATCTCTAAATCTTTTTAACATACATTCACATTTCTTACCTACCCCACCCCCTCCACAATTTCATGTTATTGATCTTGGTTTTGTTCAGGGATCATTGGCAACAGCAGGTTGAATATAAAGGTGAGATTCCTGAAGTGTCAACAAATAGTGATCGAGCAGTTAAAACTCAAATCACATTCACTGCAATTACAAGAGATTGAACAGAGCAGACATGTGTTCCTCAAGCTCTCCTGAGTCTAGAAGGAGAAATTTATAAGGAAGCACAGCTCAAATCCCTGAGACAACCCATGATGCTCAATGAAAGAAATCAAAGATCTAATATCTGGAGAAAAAAAAAAAACATCTGGCTGGGCGCAGTGGCTCAGGCCCGTAATCCAAGGACTTTTGGAGGCTGAGGTGGGTGGATCATAAGGTCAGGAGATTGAGACCTTCCTGGCCAACATGGTGAAACCCCATCTCTACTAAAATATAAAAAATTAGCTGGGCATGGTGGCAGGTGCCTGTATTCCCAGCTACTTGGGAGGCTGAGGCAGTAGAATGGCGTTAAACTGGGAGGCGGAGCTTGCAGTGAGCCGAGATTGTGCCACTGCACTCCAGCCTGGGAGACGGGATGGAGACTCTGTCTCAAAAAAAAAAAAAAAAAAGAAAAAAAAAATCCAAGAACTTCCAACAATGGTTTGTTTTTAGTAAGTAAAAGTGTTAGAGGAGATGTGAAGTTGTAGAGAAGAAAAAGCAAGTGTGTACAGAGAAGAGTCAAAAAAGAGACAACTCCCTCAAGTGACCAAATGGCCCAGGGCTGGGCAATAAATCTCTTGTCAGTTTCTCAAAGTCTAAGAAATCTGTGTTTATAAGTTAGCTAAAACACCTGCTCAAGTTTCACTTTTGGGTGACTTATGTTCTATAGAATTTAGCTTGAGTTTTAAAAGGTGATGAGTGATTACTGAAGCTGACCCTGATCCCTATTGAGTTTTTCAAATTAAATGGATTGCATTTTGCACAGATAACTTGTGTTATGGTTAAAGTATCAGGCATCAGCTTCTCTAAAAGGGATAAACAATGGAATGAACTCTCAACATTTCCATTAACTTTTTTATTTTGAACTGGTTATAGAGTCACAAGAAATTGCAAAAATAGTGTGGAGAGATCTGGTGTACTCTTCAAACAGCTACCTTCCTCTCACTTCCCATGGTAATATTTCATATAACTAGAGTTCATTACTAAAACCAGGAAATTGACATTGATATAATACAAGTAACTAGTCTACAGATCTTACTCAAATTTCATCAGTTTTTACAGGTACTCATTTTTTATGTGTGTAGTCATAAGAAAATTTATCCCATTTACAGATTAATGTGCCACTACAGCTCAGATACAGAACTGCTGCCTCACCTCAAAGGAGGAAACGAACCTTTCACACTACTCATCTGTAGTCACCTTACCTTAACTTTTCGTATGAATGAATGCACTATGTAGTCCATTGTCCTTATTTGTTGTTCACGAGACAGAAAACAGTCTTCTTATCCATAAATATATGGATAAAACTTTATATATATATATCTTGGATAAACTAGAGAGTGTTTTAAAGGTTCATCTTTTTGTGGGACAGAAAGAAAATACATATTTGGAAATTCTTTATTTAAAGGTTAAAAAAGGCTAAAAATCAGGTGGTGTTAAAGCAGACATTTCATATGCATATGCTTGATAAGCAGACAAGTCATGTACAAGTGTGAAAATGTAGAATACAAATAATGGAAACCTATGACATATTAATGGAACTTGAACTCAAGTAATGCTCAGTTGGCCAAGCAAAGCTCATAAGACAGCCTAGTTCAACCTGCAAACTATGAATTTACAGTTACTGTCTTTAAGAAAGAGATGAATAAACTTCAAAACTTTGAAAAAATCAGAATTTGTCTCAGGAAAGTAATGACATTCCATAAGGAAAACTTCCTACAAATAAGTTAAATCTTCCTTTTGCCTTCCATTGCTGAGCTGGGTTCATGTGATATAATCATAGAATGAAGAGGAATAAACCAAGCCAAAAGAGGCCAGAAAGGGGACAGGCTCAGGACAAAAGGAAAGAGAAAAGATGTATTTAAAACACCAGTCAGACCCTTTCTGGATGTCATATTTCCTCAGTTTCAGCCCCAGAGTTAGTGTAGATGCTTATTTTGTGGTTTTCATTCTTCTCTCTGCAAAAACATTCTTTCTGATAAAGTTGGCCATGATATTCCAGCAGGACTGCCCACCACTTTGAGAGGGTTGCTCATGATGGGCAAATCTTCAGCTGTGACTGATGACTCTTTTACTCAGCCTGGGTCTTGGTGGGAATGGGGAGTTCCAAGGCAGGTAGTCAGGCAAATAGCAGCCATGATAAAGGTCTATGTCCAAGCCAGGGCCAGAAAAGCAAACTCAATTATTTATATGCAAGCTCATTGTTTTGTTCCTCATCTGTTTTAATGCATGGGAGAGATCTTATTAGATGAAAAGGTACAAAACACTGGGCCCAATTTGAGCTTTTTAGTTTATATTTTGAGTAGTTCTATTTATTTGTAAAGGTTGGTATATCATGATTTTTATTTTTGTCTTTGATGTTTTCCAAGGAACAAAGAAAAATATTTACTTGCTCTTTTAAAAGATATAATAAAACTGATTTTATATTACAATTACTATAGGGCTCCATCTGATGTCAATTAGTATTTTCTCAATCTAACACAGGTTATTGAATTTCAGTGATCTTACTTTCCTGTATATTATCAATTATTCCTAACTACAATGAAAAAGAATGATGAAATAGTCCAGAGGAATAATGAAATAGTCAAATAAATCATTACTATTATACCATCCTTCAGTTTTTTTCATTGTTTTGCTTCAAGTTTTATATCATCTTTTAAGAAGGTATAAAAGTCTGGTACCATCATCTTTATAGTTTATTTCTTAGCTTTTATTAAGTACAGTTGAGAATCCAAGAATTTTTTTAATGTTTCTCCATAATGACAAAAAGAAGGAGCTGACAGAGAAACAGTTTACAAATTGGCTAGACGAAGATAAATGCAAGGAGACAAGAGTGGTCTTTGACATTCTAATAATGGTGTGAAATTGATTGTATAATAAAAATTTTAGTGAAGCTTCAGATAACAGTATCTTAGGTAAATTTTCCCAAATTCAGTAATAGATGAATGAATTACATATTTCTTTTTTTTTTTTTTTTTTTTTTTTTTGAGACGGAGTCTCGCTCTGTGGCCCAGGCTGGAGTGCAGCAGTGGCCGGATCTCAGCTCACTGCAAGCTCCGCCTCCCGGGTTTACGCCATTCTCCTGCCTCAGCCTCCCGAGTAGCTGGGACTACAGGCGCCCGCCACCTCGCCCGGCTAGTTTTTTTGTATTTTTTTTTTTTTTTTGGTAGAGACGGGGTTTCACCGTGTTAGCCAGGATGGTCTCGATCTCCTGACCTCGTGATCCGCCCGTCTTGGCCTCCCAAAGTGCTGGGATTACAGGCTTGAGCCACCGCGCCCGGCCGAATTACATATTTCTAAGGGCAAAATGAAAATGTAGTATTTTCATGGTCATGCAACAGAACGGACTTTAGTATGCAAATATTTTGTGACTAGAATCTAGACTATTCTATTGTGCCAAAAGGCATATTACACATTCTTTCATTGTTCATAAAGCTTGTGCACTGAAATTTACTTGATATCATTAATAAGTGGATAAACAGTTGTATATACAAAGTTGAGTAGAAAAAAATAGATGCTGTAGTAATGAAAAAATTGATTGTATTCATCATTCTAATTGGTATTTATAAATCTAAAAATTAAAATGTGTTATAATTAAAGATCAAATAAGATGACCATTTTCTTTTCAATAAAATTATGTACCATTGAAGTTTATAAAGGATCACATTTTGATGATACAACTACATGAAGCAGAATTAGAAGTAATGACAAGACAGAGCCTAGCAGAGATATATTTGAAATCTGAGATCAGAATTTATAAGTTAGATATGTCTCTCTAGTTGAATTTAAAGGACATTGACTTTTCTATGTATCCCTCCCTCCCTTCTTTCCTTCCTTCCTTCTTTCCTTCCTTCCTTCCTTCCTTCCTTCCTTCCTTTCTTCCTTCCTTCCTCTTTTTCTTTCTGTGTCTACCTATTCATCTGCCTCTCTTTAAAATCAGGAACATATGGAATAAAAATTTGGGTGTGCTATATTTAATTCTTATTAAAATGTCTAATAAGGTTTTTTTTCCACTCTACCTTTATGCTTACTTTTGTAATTATTCATGAGATGACAAACATATACAAAATAAAAAGGGACTATTGTGCCCAGATGGTAGTTATATCTACTTTCCTGGTATGTTGTGGGTTAAATGGGGTAGAAAAAAACAATACTTAGTGTATATTAAGAGCTCCTGGACGTTATTGTCTACTTTTCTTATTTAAACATATATTTGATATAAATTTTGTGAAATAACATGACATACATTATGAGGAATATTAGCCTGAAGCTGATACAATATGAGTCTAGCTCTCATTCTGCCACACTGCTATGTGATCTTAAGTAAATGATTTTGTTTTTCTGGACCTTAATTTTCTAATTTTGTAAAATGAGTGGGTAAGAAAGTTTTTCTGTCTCATGCATGATGAAAGATGTAGTCATGTTGAAATGAATAAAATCTGCTGTTTTCTTTTGTAGGCCATCAACACATATGTGGGCCAATTCTATTTCTTAAATTGTTTTTTTGGAGGCTGAAACAGATATTATCCCATCATCTTTCTCATAAGCCGATCTTTCATTTAACTATTTAGTCCTTCAGCCACCAAATACTTAAGTACCTGTCCCATGTCAGCTGCTGAGGAAAAAAATCAGACCTTGTCCTTAAAAGTCAGATGTGTCAGAAGTAAACTCAGCAAAGTATGTAAGTGTTGTGATGTGAATCTACGATACAGAAGAAATTCAAAGAAGGAAGTCATGTAGTCTCTGGGTGCATTGATGGTGAGAGTAGCTACGCTAAGAAAAAGGGTAAGGTGCCAGGTGCGGTGGCTCAAGCCTGTAATCCCAGCACTTTGGGAGGCCGAGACGGGTGGATCACAAGGTCAGGAGATCGAGACCATCCTGGCTAACACGGTGAAACCCCATCTCTACTAAAAATACAAAAAACTAGCCGGGCGAGGTGGTGGGCGTCTGTAGTCCCAGCTACTTGGAAGGCTGAGGCAGGAGAATGGCGTGAACCCGGGAAGCGGAGCTTGCAGTGAGCTGAGATCCGGCCACTGCATTCCAGCCTGGGCGACAGAGCGAGACTCCGTCTCAAAAAAAAAAAAAAAAAAAAAAAAAGAAAAAGAAAAAAAAAAGAAAAGGGGTAAGGGAGAAGGTGATCCTTGAGCTCATTTTCATACCAGCTAGTATAGTAATTCTTTTATTTTTACTATTTGTTCCATGGCAGAAGAATCTGTTACTGAGAAAAGGGGCTCACTGCTCAATGTGCTAGAAGCCAATACTATGACATGGGGTTTTTGAGTAAACAAATTATTTTTATTGCAGGTTGACCAATAAGGAGACAGGAGTGTATCTCAAACCTGTCTCCCTGTGCTGGCTCTAAGGCCGTATTCTTATTAGAAACAGTTTGGGGGATGGATTCTGAGATTAGCAGGTGACTGATGTAAGGAAAGGGGATATCTGGAAAGTCCTCAGGCATGCAGAGTTATCTCTTCATTTCTCTTCATGGGTCACATGTGCAATTTCAATGGGAGTTAGTATGGAACATGCTGTGGAAATGTGGTCCCTGATACCAGCAAGTTCATTCTGTGCAGACTTCAATCGGCCATATTGGTTTTAACAGATTCAGCCAGCATTTTAATCTCATTAGCAGAGAGTTTCAGCATTTCAGCAAGTTGTATCTTTTCTTATCTGTCATCCTGTGAGGTCAAGAGTTTCTATCAGTCACTGGTTTCTTTAACTCTTTGGTGTATGGTTTCAAATCCACAATGGCCAGGTAGTAGTCTCAACTTCCATCTTAATGGAATCATTGTCAATTCACCTGAAAAAATCATCCTTCCTTGGGAACTAGAACCCCTAAGCCAACAGAACTCCACACTGTAGGAATGAAAAGTAAATATCTGTGTGTTATTACTAGATTTAGTAGTGAAAGGAGACACTCCTACTTCCATTTCTTTATTCTCAAACTGTATTTCCTAATTTTAGGGGAACTAAGTTTCAGGAAGCCATTACGTTGTTCTATGTCAAAGTGAACACCATTGCACTTCTTTTGCTGTGAAATGTTACTTGGTTAAAAGCATTTTTTGTGTGTGAAATATCATAAAAGTGAACACAGCATCCCAACCTCACAGTTGGTGGTGATGACAGAAGCATTGTAGGTTGGCAGCGAATATCCATATTCAGAACATATATCCATATTCAGAATACAAACACCCTTTTGGAAGGGGTACGATGAAATCAATCCTTCATGATGTGGCTGGCTGTTCTTCCTAAGGAATAGTGTTACATCAGGGCTTTGCTTTTAGCCTCTGCTATTGGATGATTATGCATTTAAAGTAGCAGTCACCAGATCAGACTTGGTGAGGAAAAGTCCGTTTGGTGGTTTTAAAATTTGTTCACAAATTCTTTCACATACTTCCCTTCAAAAGGTGGGGCCGAATTCCCTCCTTCAATGTGTGATGAACGAAATGATTTGAATCTAATGAATAGAGTGGCAGGAATGATGCATTTGGCTTTGAAGCCTAAATCATAGAAGGATGGATTCTGCTGGTTCTCTGGGGATGTAGGGATATGTGGAGAAGAAGCTAAGTTTTGAAGACAGTCAAACAATCTTTGGAGAGGCCCACATGAGAAGGAACTGAAACCTCCTACCAAAAACCAGCACTAATTTGCCAGTCATGTGAGTAAGCCACAGTGAAAGACAGACTGTAGTGTCGGTCAAATCTTTAGCTGACTGCAGTCACATCTGACAATTTAAATGTGACTTCGTGAGAGATCCTGTACCAGAATCACCCAGTTAAACCATTCCCAAATTCCAACAGGAAGAGGTACGCTTGGAATAAATTCTGTATTTTCTAATCCAAATTCCCTCTTTATATATCATCCCAGATATTAACAACAACAAAACATAGGCGCTTATTCTTTCTTGCTGCCTTATTTTACACTCACAGTAAGGTTGAATGAACTGTGTTTTTTGCTTTCTCATATCACATACTGTGTTTTTTGCTCACTTTCTCATCCGCAAACATATCAGATAAATATTTACATTAAATGAATTTTTTTTGTACATAATCTTTTGCAGATAATATGAGGACCATATTAGAGATTCCCTGCCCTACTTTTCTCATCTGTACTAGGAATCTTAATGAGAGAGAAGACACAGAAGTAAAATACATTAATACAATTTTAAACATCAGAGTATGGATTACTATATCAAAAGTTGGATTATGAAATAATATATTTAAAATTTTAACAATTCAGATTAAAAAATTAACTTCTTTTGCATATGTTAATTGGAAAAATATATAAGTACAAAAAAATTAGGAATCCTAAATAAATTAGAAAACATTCAAAATTCCATTACCCACAGTAAACAGTATTAGTATGTTATGTCCTATGCTTCTCTCTATATATTTTATTTTTAAACATGGATCATGTAGCAATTACTCTTTTATAATCTCTGTTTTACATAGTGTTCATGAATATAATTCTGTCAGTAAATACTCTTATGCTTCACATTTAATAGATATATATTATCTACACAAAATTATTTATTGAGTCAATCTATTAGATAGCTGTTTAGAGTGTTTCCAATATTTTTACTATTCACAGTGACACAAATCAATATTATGTATATTGATAATTATTTTCTTAGGGCAATAGAGTGAAAGAATTTAGAGTAGGTTTACTAGCAATTGCCCTCAAGAAAGGTTTCAATAAAATCCTTTGTTGTGAGTTGATGTCATGAAGGCTGCTATAAATTCTTAAGAGGTAAAAGTTCAAGTCCCTTTATCCTGACAATTAACTAGATTAACTTTTTGTTGGTAGGGTTTGGATTTACCTGAGACCATGCAGGTTCATTATGTTTCTTATAGTTAAAAACCTAAGAAAGCTGTTACATGTGTAAACACATCAGACCAATCTGGTTCAACTTTTATGTAACAAAATTGTGAGTTGTTTTTCAGTTGCCATGGCCTCCCAGGTTGAAGGTCATATAACATTAGCAGGCCGGGCGCGGTGGCTCAAGCCTGTAATCCCAGCACTTTGGGAGGCCGAGACGGGCGAATCACGAGGTCAGGAGATCGAGACCATCCTGGCTAACACGGTGAAACCCCGTCTCTACTAAAAAATACAAAAAACTAGCCGGGCGAGGTGGCGGGCGCCTGTAGTCCCAGCTACTCGGGAGGCTGAGGCAGGAGAATGGCGTGAACCCGGAAGGCGGAGCTTGCAGTGAGCTGAGATCCGGCCACTGCACTCCAGCCCGGGCGACAGAGCGAGACTCCGTCTCAAAAAAAAAAAAAAAAAAAAAAAAAAAAAAAAAAAACATTAGCACTGGTGGAACCTAAGTGCTCAGACTAAGGAATGGCGATTTAATTAAGAAGCGGACACCATATGGTAGGATCCAAGGTCTAATCAGATTGAGCTCTGGCATCACTTCATCGAAGGATCCAGTCTGAGCAGGTCTCGTGGCATCACACCATCACAAGATCCAATCAGAGCACACTTCATTACCGTATGACTGTAAAACCTGTCCCAACTCTAAGCTTGGGGAAATAGATTCAAGCTTTTCCTCCTGTCTTCTTGCCGGTTGACTTGTAATAAAGCTTTTCTTTTCTCAAAGCTGATGCCATAGTAATGCCTTCTATGCACATGGTACAGTGAGCTCATTGATTGCTCAGTAATACATAAATAGACTAGGAAAAAATCCTAGGCCTTGCTGTTTGCAAGATGAAGTTTTGGCAGATGAGACTCTATTTACCATTGTGTATGCCTCTCTACATTGTGCTGTGCTTCACTGCAGAGAGCAGCTCACCAGGATTCTGCCTAACATATTCTCAGGGAAGGTGTTTTATAAAGCAAAGTTGGTCCCAGTAACAATGTCTTAGTGGAAAAGCTGTTAGTTAAAAAGAATAGCAAATCTTGAATGTTTACTTAGAAGCTCCTTAAACCAAGGGGTCACTGATTGCTGAAACCAAGAGGTCATTGATTGCTAATTTTGGAGCAGTGGCTCCTAAACTTTATCATGGATAATTATGACTGAGGTACTGATTAACATGTCTCAAACAAACTCTGTTTATTAAGGCCTGAGATGATACCTACTCTTCTTACCAAACCCTCTAAGTGTTTTTGATGCAGGTGATCTTGCCTATAGCCCACATTTTTAAAAATGGGCTCCAAGATTGTATAGTCTACCACCCTCATTTTGACAGTGATGAAAACTGAACCCAGAGCAATGATTAAATGCCATTCCATGAAACTCACACAAAAGTCTGGCTAGAACTTGACTCTCCTCACTTCCAAGTTAATAGCATTAAAATGATACCCAAGGACCTCACTTTTTTAAAAGAGAAAAAAATGCATGATTATTGGCTTAAGAGATTTTTCTCTTCACAACAACAATAAAAGTTGTTTGGCTAGAAATCCTGAAAACTTGAACTAGCATGTCCCAAACATCAAACAGAAAAAGGCTGCTCCTGTGGAAAGAATGCATAGGCAACATGGCACTAAGAGGCTGATGATCCCTGCAAGGACAAAGTCTCAGAATACAAATGACAAACTATGTTCGCACAGTTTCCTAGGAAATTAAAGCACTTGGTAGACAATTTTTTTTTTATCACAAATAATTCATACACTGGACTTGTTATTACTGATTCCATCTTACTGCCATGGAGACAAAAACTGAAAGAGAAGTGCCCGGTTTGTGGTATTGAAGGCTGTAGTACATACAGCTTAGGGGCTGAGGAGCTGCCTCAACTTCTGTTAAGATGGCTGGCCCATAATCAAATGAGTCCTCGGGTCTCCACTTGGCATAGGAGAATCATTTTTAAATATGATCTGCGCATACGCCTTGTCCTGTAGATTTCAGATTCCTTTTAAGGCCTATTGTTTTAAGGTCTTATAGCCTAATGTCTATGTACAGAATAGATACATATAGAAAAAGATAGTTGTAACCACCTGTATCCCAAGCAGATTAGATATAACTTAGAATAACCACTGTCAGTGCTGGAAGTAATGAAAGTAGAATAGAGGAGAAGCAGGTTTACATACTGATTTGTCCCAATGCCACCTGTTCGGGAAGTACAGGATGATGTACAAAAAAACCACCTGTAAGACCATAAAAAAATGGTCTTGGAACTCTTGGTCCCAGTATATAGGTTATCAAGTTTAATTTGAGCACCAGAGTATGAGCCTTACTTTTCTATTTTACTTTTTAATATTTGGGGAAAAAGAAAATTGCCATATATTAAAAAATATATATATTGTTCACTGTTTTCAGTACCTGAGAATAATTTAATTTTAAAAATAGATTGCACACTTGAAACTTATAAGTTGCCATTGTGAGTTATAAAGTTCTGAGGTTTGTTTACTTTTTATAACTTCTAAGAAGTTGCCACTAGTTTGCATTTATTTATTCTATTGCTATGTATTGCACACCTCAATGGAAACAATGGTCCATGGAAACAATGGGGTCAGTGGAAACAATGGTAATACTGCTCAAAGTGAATAACCTGTTTCTATTTATTAATTAAAAGTTTTATATAATATGTTTACTTTTTCTATTTATGTGCAATTAAAAACCGTTTTAGGCAAATAGTCTCATTAGAAGGATTGGATTAATGACTATGAAGAATGGAAGCCCAAAATTAATTGTTTAGTGAACTAAAAAGGTGAACATTTGCCTAAATCTTTTCTGGGCCTAATGAACAGATATTTTCTACTTTGCAATAAATGTCTTCCTTTAGACATATATTTTTGTAATCCTGATCTTTAATATAGACTCAATTATTTGGCTAAGTGGAGCTTCTCTGCATAATTTCATTGCCATCTTATAAACTATAGAATTTTTATTTTGCCCGAGGAAAGGATTAAAAATGAGAATGATTGATGATTCCTATTTATCTTGAACACTGAAAAAATTTAATGCCGTATTTGCTTCTGTCATCAGTATTAATTTTTCATTTTAGTGTCGTGGGGGACAATTGTGCAGCAGTAGTTGCATATCATATTATAAAATTGTTTTTTTCTTAAATGTACATAGAATATTTGCTTTCCCAGACAACCTTCTGTTCTTCTTCCTTTCCACCAAGTTGTTCATAATTTAGATAATAAAGTCACCTTGGCAATGGAGAAACTCAGACATGGAAAGATATTAAATAACATTCTTAAGCTAGCACAAGCAATTTGTGACTCAGATGTGATCAGAATAGGTGGTAGTTTTTTCACCAAGTCACATATCCATTTGATATATGAAATACAGAATATTCTTAATGTTGAAATGTTCTCTCAATTGTATAATAATGTTTGAGACATTAACGTCTTTGCGAGTCATGCCATATGGAGATGCTATTCCCAGTACACCATGAATATGTGTATGCATCTGTAATTAGTGATAAAATCTTACTTGTTGTGATCACATTGGAAAGAATGAAGCACATTCTTTTCATGCTATCCTGAATGTCTCTGCAGATTTATTGCTTAGAACATATTTACTTGTTTGTTGCAACATCTGCTAAACCTGTCTGTGTCTTATTAAAATAGCAGACCTAAGTATCAAGTGGTATCATTGGACATCACTCTTGGGTTGGTTATGCAAGTTTAATCGGGTAAAGGTCATGTTTGAAACATGTGGCACTCACTGTTTTCATAAGTTAGATTCTGCTCATTTCAATAACAAAGCTATTCTGATAACCGGTGTTGAGAATTGGATAGAATTCTACATAACCACCACCCCACAAACATGGGTTAACAGTGATGTTGATAACGATTTGCACAGGACATAATTGTTTCCAAATGAATTCAATATGTACTATCTCATAGACAGAGTCAATATATATAAAGGAGGCAAAGGATACCAGATATCCATATGGAGCTTTACTCAACTTGAACAGATTCAAGCAGCTTTTTAATTAAACCTTGGTAATTTTCCCCTATTGGAGGCAGCTGGAAGTCTTGGACAACTCCTCCAAAAGCTTATCACATTTTTCAGCTTATCTCAATCTTATCACTTTTTCAGAGTTTATCTAAGTAAATATCCCTGATTTTTCTAGTCCATTTCTTTCTCTCTGATTTCTGATCTCTTAAAGCATTTATTGTCAGCATCCCATTATCTAATACTTGAATATATACTGCCATTATTATATAATACTTAAAAAGTTATGTTCCACATTGTTGGTTCCTGAGCAATGTCCCAGGCTAATGCACAGTGTAGTAAAGTTCTTTATTTGAAGGGAACATAAGCCAACCCAATCATCTCCAAATTCTGTTTTCTTGTACCCACTGCCCTCATAAACCACTACTGCTCTAATGTTTCTCTTCTCAATGACCCAGCAAACACCTGTATAGTATCTCGTTATATGTATATACCACATTTTAATTATACATTCAATTATTGATGGATATTTGAGTTGTTTCCACATTTTGGTTAGTATGAATAGTGCTGCAATGAATATAGAAGTGCTAATGTCTCCTTGAGGTCTTGTTTTTGTTCCATTAGAAGTGGGATTGCTGGATCATATAGTAGTTCAGTTCTCACGATTTTGAAGAACTTCCATACTGTTTTCCATAGCAGCTGTGTCATTTTGGATTCCCATCAACAACATTCAAAAGTTCAAAAGTTCCTTTTCTCCACATTTTCGTCAACACTTCTTGTCTTTTAAAAAAATTATAGCCAGGCCAGGTGCGGTGACTTACGTCTGTAATCCCAGCACTTTGGGAGGCCGAGGCGGGTGGACCACGAGGCCAGGAGATCGAGACCACCCTGACTAACATTGTGAAACCTTATCTCTACTGAAAATACAAAAAGTTAGCTGGGCATGGTGGTAGGCAGCTGTAGTCCCAGCTACTCAGGAGGCTGAGGCAGGAGAATGGCATGAACCTGGGAGGCAGAGCTTGCAGTGAGCTGAGATCATGCTACTGCACTCCAGCCTGGGTGACAGAGCAAGACTCCATCTCAAAAAAAAAAAAAAAAAAAAAATTATAGCCATTCCACCAAGTGTCAGGTGATATCTTATTGTGGTTTTGATTTCCTTTCCCTGATGATTAGTGACATTGATCATTTCTTCATCTACCTATTGGCCATTTGTATGTCTTCTTTAGACAATATCTATGTGAGTCTTTAGTGCATTTAAAAACTGAGTTATTATGTTTTTTAAACCACTGAGTTGTGAGTTCCTTAGATATTTTGGAAATTAATCAACATAAGATATATAGTTTGCAAATATTTTTCTCCCTTTCTGTAGGTTACCTTTTTACTGTGTTGCAATAAACTATTATTCTTCAATAAAAATGAATGAACTTTGAAGGATGAGCTCTACTTGGCTTGGTTGGGCTAAAAAGAAAGACTAATCTTAGGGGCCTGCCTTCTGCCAGATGCAGTGCAGTTACCCCACTATTTTAAAAAAATAGTTTTTTTTATAGTAAAGGTTCTTTGTCTTACAAAAAAAAAATGAACTACTGAAACACTATAAAACCTGAATTAATCTCAAAAATATCATGTTGAGTGAAAGAATACAGACACATATGAGAATATGTTTTATGATTCCACTAATATGAAATTTCAGAATAGGCAAAAGAAACCTATAGTAGCAGGAAACACATCAATGATTTCTTGAGGCTAGAACTTCAATGTGCTTGAGAGGCCATAGTGGGTTGACTGAAGTGTTTTATATTACATTTGGGCTGATGATAGCTTAGGCATATACATTTGTCAAAACTCATTTTGTTATACACTTAAAATGGGTGCGTTTAATTATATTTAAATTATGTACTCTAATGAATTTAAACCTTTGAGAAAAGGTGCTAAACATTAAGAAGAAAATAGTCTTCTAGGTTTTGCCACCGTGTGTCCCTTGCCTTATAGAATAGTCCGTTGAACTGTTAGGTTGGTGCAAAACAGTTGCGGTTTTTGCTATCAAAGGTAATAGCAAAAGCAATTACCTTTGCACCAACCTAATACTGTTCTCCTGCTTCATCCTGATTCTCTGTTGCAAGAGTCCAAGCACTTAAGTGGTTAAGAAGGAGTTTCTTGAATGTTAGGAAAGGAAATAGGCAAGACACAATTGACCAAGCTGGAATTATTTCTTGCTGTAAGAGGTAAGCAGAATGGCAGGAAAACTCACATATTTTCATTGTATCATAGCTGTAATGCTTTTACTGAATACCCGATGTATGAATTAGATCCAGCTTCTTTTTCAAGAATCTTACAGTACTATTGGCGCATATACACCATGGAATACTATGCAGCCATAAAAAAGGATGAGTTCACATCCTTTGTAGGGACACGGATGAAGCTGGAAACCATCATTCTCAGCAAACTATCGCAAGGACACAAAACCAACACTGTATGTTCTCACTCATAGGTGGGAATTGAACAATGAGAACACTTGGACACAGGAAGGGGAACATCACACACTGGGGCCTGCTGTGGGTTGGGGGGAGGGGGAGGGGGAGGGACAGCATTAGGAGATACACCTAATGTAAATGACGAGTTGATGGATGCAGCACACCAACATGGCACATGTATACATATGTAACAAACCTGCATGTTGTGCACATGTACCCTAGAACTTAAAGTATAATAAAAAAAAAAAGAAGGAAAAATCATGTGGAAAGTGTCAGTACAAAAGAAGTATGGAGTGTTATGTAAGTTCATGTGTATTTCTGACAGTTTTGACACGGCATTGTGCTCAAGGTCAGCCTTATTTCTTAAAATAAATTTTCAAAAAAGAACAAGGACAATTTCTTATATTTCTACTATTTAATGAAAGGGCAAATCCCAAATTTGAAGAATAGAAAGTGCTCAATAAATTTATAATAATTGCTTGATAAGCTTTTAAATGAATGTTAGGTTTGGCAGAATCCTCTGAATAAAAAAACCCAAATAATCATGACATTAAGAAGACACAGGTTTCCTTTTTCTCTCTCCTATAAGAGGTCTGGAGATGGGGAGTCCAGGACTCCACGTTCACTTTCTCATCCTTGGTGTCACTCATTCATCTTCAAAATACAGGATGGCTACTAAGGTGCTACTGTCTATCATGCACTTGTTTCAGTCAGAAAGAAAAATGTGGTTAGTAGTGGAGAGGGCCACAAATGAATAACCTCCCTGGGAAACTGGCTCCCTTTAAAGAACAATCCCAGAAGCCCCCCTCAATTATTTCCATCCACTTAAGTCTCAGTCACAGAAACTTGCACAAAGACTAGTGCTATGGTTTAAATGTGCCCCCCCAAAAAGTATGTATTAAAAACTCAATCACCAATGCAATAGCATTGGAGGCAGGGCCTAATGGGAGGTGTTTTCATGAGGGCTTCACTTTCATGAATGGGTTAATGACAATTATGAAAGGGCTTGAGGCTGCAAGTTTGATCTCTTCCTCTCTCTCTTGTGCATGCTTTCCTGCTCTTCCTCCTTTATCCACGGGATGATGCCAAGAAGGCCTTCTCCAGATGCTAAGCAGATGCTGGCACCATTCCCATTGACTTCCCAGGCTCAAGAACCATGAGCCAAATAAATTTATTTTCTTTATGAATTACCTAGTCTGTGGTATTCTGTTATAGCAACACAAAACAGACTAAGACAACTAGGAAATATAATCTCTTAGCTGGGCATGTTGCCTCCTTGGATAAAATGAGATTCTGTCAATAAGAAAGAGGAGAGGATATGCAAACTAAGTGGCCAACTAGCAATTCTCACCACAATCTGTTTTTTCAGTAATCTCAGATGGTGAGGGCTGATGTGGCTGTTGTCAACCACAACAGGTAATTTATGTGTATCCTTTCCTCTACTCTGTGCTGTGTGGGGGAAATTGTTAATTCATCTGTTAGGCCCCCAAAACTGGCCATATCAAAGAAGAACTCTTCAAATAAAGCTGCCAAATAAATACTTACGTCTCCCAGCTGTTTATCTTTTTATAAAGTCCTTATAAATTTGATAATCCCCTGCTCAGGTTATGGGTTATACCAATGGATTCCTTTATTTTTATTTTTTATTTTTTTGGGGGACAGAGTTTCACTTCATTGCCCAGACTGGACTGCAGTGGCACAGTGGCATCACCTGGGCTCACTGCAACCTCCGCCTCCCAGGTTCAAGTGATTCTACTGCCTCGCCTCCCAAGTAGCTGGGATTACAGGTGCCCATCACCACGCCTGGCTAATTTTTCTATTTTTAGTAGAGATGGGGTTTCACCATGTTGACCAGGCTGGTCTTGAACTCCTGACCTCAGGTGACCTGCCTGCCTCGGTCTCCCTAAGTGCTGGGATTACAAGTTTGAGCCACTGCACCCAGCAGATTTCCTTCTTACAGGATAAAATAACCTTATTAATTGTGGCAAATGCTGAAGTTTTTCAGGTTCCACACGTACTTCTCTTCTGTAGTGTTGAGATTTTTCTTGGCACATAGGAGTAACAACTTTCATGAAGTGCCAAAACAAACAAACAAACAAAAAAACAGAGACTGAGAAGTATCTCTACTAAAGCAATGTCGTGGGATATTATGGATAATGCAAAGGTAAACTGATTAGAAATCAGCATCCATAATTTTATACGAAATGGTCAGTGTCAAAGTAGAAAGTTGGTCGTGCTAGGAGTTACCTGAGAAAAGTGTGTATGCATCAGACTGGTCCTCTTCCCAAAATTCAAATGGGCTAATTATCCTACAAAACAAAACAGAAAAATGCAGTTTACTGTAATTTACAAGCACTAGCTGGTGCCAAATGGCTAGAGATAATAATTAATATTAGCTACCAAGGTCTCAGCAATACTAAGAAAATTGAATTATTACTTTATTGGTCTCTCAAATAGGATGATAGGATATTTTTCTAAATCTTTTTGATCCATGGCAGGAAGAATGTTGTTCCATTTGAAAGCACTGCTATTATCAACAATAATGGAAAGGACAGTAAATGGCACCCAGACCTAGGGCATTTCATCATGACACAATTTTTCACTACATCAGCTCTGTGGCAGGTGCTATGCTGAATGAAGTTTAAGTATGGTTTCTGCCCTGTGGCCCAGATCCATTTTGCAGTCATTACTCTGTTTTTTGGGACTAAATGGCTGATTGTGTAGTTAGGTTCTTGCCAGTGCATTTATCTACAGCAGCAGCATCCATTTTCGTGATGAGTGGTATGTACAAAATTGAACAGGAAGAGGAAAAATAAATGAATCATAAAGCCTGTTAGAGGCCCTTGAACATTTGGCCCAAGTGCTAGTAAATGCTAAAGGGGAACATATTTACTGTAGTAGAGATAGATTAAATGGATTAAATTGGTAGATAATTGGGAAAGGTATGTGGGAAAATTGAATGAGTATAATGGGTAAATAGCATAGTACAAATGGAACAAGTTTCTGATATCTAAATTGGGCACAGCCAAGGCCAGTGCTTACATCACCCAGATGAAGAGACTGCAATTTGCTGAGGCTATAGTGTTTTAGCCTGCCACAAACATTTGATTTGACACATTTTAAACTCAGCAGTGCCTTTCAGAAGAAATACTTTAATTAGGCAGAGAAAAGGGATACAGTGCAAGATAATGGGTCTATGAGAAGGCCCAGAGACCATAAACTCATCTATTCATCTCAGGGGAGAGATACAGAAGAAGGTGGAGTCTGTGGACATACCATTAGCATTGTGGAATGCTATGATTAGCATTTTGCATAAGTAGGCAGAATTTTTTTAAGTTTTTTTTCACAGCTGTTTGTTTTTGCATTCATTCCTTCATTAATTCATTCATTTCTTCATTAATTAATTCATTCAGCAATTATTTCCTAAGTGCTTCCCACATATAAAATGCTGAAAAATAAACAAAAAACATTTTTTATTAAAGTTATGGTCAGTGTTTGAAGGGTCAAGACATTTATACTTGGAAATATAAAATATAAAGAGCATGCATTTTGTAGGAAATGGGGTGACAAATGGCAGCTAGGTCACTGGTAATGGTCATTACTTGAGTCTTTTTCCTAGGAAGTGTTTTCAAATATCCTCTGAGGAATGAAACAAAGCATAGGATCTTAAGATTAAGAATTACAACCATCAGCTTGCCTTCTTTGTGGTCCATAAACACCTGTTGAACAGTTTTTTTCCGATTATGTGGCTGACAAAGTAATGATGACTTCATTGTATATTCCTTATGTTTTAGCACTAGTGGACTTTTCTTATTTTGCAAAAGGTTGTCTCCAGTGGAACTGGCTTTTAGTTGAGTGAATATTCTGATTATCGGAGCATTTTGATATATAAATTTGAATTTACTATAATACAGTTAGCAATAAAACTATCCCAGAAATGATATAATCTGATTTGAATTATTAGATACTTCAGGAATTTCCAAAATAATACAAGAAACACAAAACCACTAGATCAACCTAGTAATTATGATGCAGGACTACATATGTGGAAGCTGTGAGAAGTGGAGCTAAGCCTATACTAAACCTAGAAGATACCCCTAGATATTATTTTAAAATGAATCTCTGATATTAGCTTATGTTTTGACTCTTTTTCATAGAAACAGAACACAAAAAATATAGAAAAGAAAAGAACATAAGAAGCAAAAGCCAGGTAAATGAGGAAGAGTGATACTGATGCATTAGATATATCAAGAAAATCTGTGCTGGGATGTTGTAGACATAAGCTTTATCAAAACTTAAAAGCAAAGGAAGGTCTTGTTTTTTTCTTGTCACTACTTTCAACCATGTCAGCTCTCCCCCAGACTCTTGCCCTAAGCAATATTATCATTGCCCACAAAGTGGCATCTTCTCCTTTTTTTCCAGCCTTTTTCATAACAGCAGAATAACAGTCCTCTCTTCCTCTATCCTTGGTGTAGTCAGTATAGGGGTTGATCCAAGGGCTGATCAAAAAGAGAATGAAGCCATACCAGAAAAAATATTCTCCTTGCCTAGTAGCCTAAGCTATGGTGCTGCTCAGAGAACTCACTTCTTTGTGCAGAGTATGGATGAAGTTGCTACCATACTAAATTATAGATTTTAAAGTTTGAGTTGTAGTAATAGGGGCATATTGTACATTCTAGGAGTGGCTGAAACATTTCGTAAATTTGCAATGCCAAATACAGTGTTTAAAAAATTTGTATTTTTAAAATTATCATATGGTAAAATGTACTTTTTTGGTGTACAATATTACAATTTTAACACATATAGATTTGTATAATCACTACTGTAATCAGGATATAGAACAGTTTAAACAACCCTACAGAAGTGCCCCCATGTTATCCCTTTATCATTACACTGTCTCCCAATCCATGACCAATGGCAACCACTGATTTCCATCACTACAGTTTTGTCTTTTTGATAATTTTCTTTTTTTGAGACGGAGTCTCACTCTGTCTCCCAGGCTGGAGTGCAGTGGTACGATCTTGGCTCACTGCAACTTCCACCTCCTGGGTTCAAGTGATTCTCCTACCTCAGCCTCCCAAGTAGCTGGGATTACAGGTGTGCACCACTACACCCAGCTAATTTTTGTATTTTTAGTAGAGATAGGTTTTCACTGTGTTACCCAGGCTGACTTCTAACTCCTGGGCTCAAGTGGTCCTCCTGCCTTGGCCTCCCAAGGTACTGGGATTACAGACATTGGCCACTGCAAATGTAACATAAAATTAGTGAGAATATAGTACAAATAAAATCAGAGTATATAGACTTTTGAGACTGGCTTCTTTCACTTAACACTATGTCTTCAAGATTCATTCATTTTGTTGCATGTATCAGCAGTTGATCCATTTTAATTGTGAGTAGTATTCCATTATAAGGATGTACCACTCCATACTATCCATTCTCTTGTTGAAGATTTGGGTTGCTTTCAGTTTTTGGCTATTACATATAAAGCTGCTACAATTATGTACAAATTTTTGTGTGAACATAATTTCTATTTGTCCAGGAATATGATTGCTGTGTTAGATAGTAAGTGCATGCTTAACTGCCAGACTCTTTTTTCCAGAGTGAGTATGCCAGTATGTATCAGGAATGTATGAGAGTTTTGGTTTTCTTGGACTTTGCTAGCACTTGGTATTATCAGTATCTTTTATTTTAGCTATTCTAATAAATGTGTAGTGTTATCTCATTGTGATTGTAATTTGCATTTCCCTAATGGTCAGTAATGTTGTATGTTTTTTCAAGTGCTTAACTGCCATCCTTACATCCTCTTTGGTCCTTTACCCACTTTTAAATTGGGTTGTTATTTATTTATTTTTAAATTGACAATAATTGTGTTTAATTATTGGGAGCAATGTGATGTAATTATACATGTATACATTATAGAATGTTTAAATCAGGCTAATTAACATACCTATCACCTCACATACTTATCCTTTTTTTTGGTGAAAATATTTAAAATGGAACAATTTTGAAATATATAATATGTAATTATTAACTATAGTTACCATCCTGTGCCATAGAACACCAAAATTTAATCATCCTAACTGAAATTTTGTACCCTTTGACTGATATCTCCCCTTTCCTGACCATCTCCCACCCTCAGCCTCTTGTAACCACCATCCTACTCTCTACTTCTATGAGTTTGAATGTTTAGGTCCCACATATAAGTGAGATAATGCGGTATTTGCTGAATTTTGAGTTCCTTATATTCTTAATACAAGTCCTTT
The DNA here is from genome assembly GCF_009764315.1 of Trachypithecus francoisi. Classification (NCBI taxonomy): domain Eukaryota; kingdom Metazoa; phylum Chordata; class Mammalia; order Primates; family Cercopithecidae; genus Trachypithecus; species Trachypithecus francoisi. The sequence continues at coordinate 99,369,038 of NW_022681465.1, forward strand.
GTCGTTTTTGTGATTTGAAAATATTTTATCGCAGTCTGTAGTTTTATTCTCTTGACAGTGATTTTTGGCAGAGTAACAGTTTTAAATTTTGATGAAGTCCAATTTATCAATTTATATTTTTATGGACTGTGTTTTTTGTTTCATTTCTAAGAACTTTTTGCCTAACCGTAAGCCATGAATATTTACTCCTATTTTTTTAGAAGTTTTATAATTTTACATTTAGATATTTGTTCATTTTGAGTTAATCTGTGTATAAAGTATAAAATTTAGGTATAGGTTCAATTTTTGCATATGGTACAATTTTTCTAACAACGTATCTAAATTATCCTGTCTCATTGAATTGCTTTTATACCTTTGTCAAAATCAAATGGTCATATTTGTGTAGATCTATTCCTGAACTCTCCATTATTCTGTGCATTAATCCACATGTCTATCCCTTCATCAAGACCACACTCTGTTGATTACTATAGCTTTATAGTAAGTCTTAATATTGGATAGTGTGATTTGTACAATCTTGTTTCCTTTTTCAATTTTTTTTCTAGTTCTTTATTCTGGTTTGTCTGCCTTTCAATATACATTTGAGAATCAGTCTGTCTATACCTATATAAAATTCTCCTGGGATTTTGGTAGGAATTGCATTAAATCTATAAGTCACTTTGGGAAAAACTGACTATGTTAGGCTTCCTAATCCATAAACATGGTATATCTTGAAATCAAAGGTCTTCTTCGATTTCTTTAATCAACATTTTCTGTTTAACATGCACGCCGTGACCATATTTTTAAGGACCTGTATCTAAGTTTTTAATATTTTGATCTGATTATAAATGGTAACATATTTAATTTTTGTTTTTTAATTGTTTACTGATTGTATATAAAAATAGAATTGATTTTTGTGTGTTGACCCCATAACACATAACCTTGCTAAATGCACTTAATGGTACATGGAAAAATTTTAAAGATACTGTTATGAATTAGCATAAGATGAGTTGAGAAAAAGAATAAGAGGGGGAATTTGTTCAGAGTAGTCCAAGCCCTCAATAGAGGAATCTCACTGAGTGTTCTTTATACACAAAAAATTGCAAATCTCAAAAGGGATGGGCCTTTCTAAGCAACAAATGTCTTTTCCCCTTTCCAAGTTTTCCTTCTGTTTCTCTCCTATCCAATAAATTTTATTATATAATTGTCAGTCATTTTTACATGCTAATATTGGAATTGTGTAAGATTTTTTTTCTTTGCCCAAGAATATATCACATGGGTTTATACTTGATTCACTCCATCAATAAAAAGAGTATGGTTCAAGGATAATTTGGGGTGGTCCCACCCCTCTGTTTAAGTTATTCATAGCTTCTTTTTCCCAGGTTGTTATATGTTAATTGTCCTATTCTGTCTTTCATCTAGAAAAATATTTAGTTTAATAATATCACACCTCTTTTATTATTTAAGAGTACATCACTTAGTTTGATGAGATAGGAGTTTATAGTTTGTAAAGGTATAACCCTATGATGCCATTTAGTTTCTTGCCCCAATTTCTAGCAGCTTGGGATAATGTATCTATTACATTAAAACAGCTACACACCTTTCTCCCTCCCTCCCTAAGTCCCTCCCTGGGTCCCTCCCTTCCTTCCTTCTTTTCTTGCTTCCTTCCACCATCTTTCTCTCCCTCCCTCTCTCTTTTCTTTCTTCTTTTTTTTTTTTCTGAAAAATCTACAGAAAAAACTCTCATTCTTGAGTGATGCATTCCATTGTCTGAAGACTCAGTAAAAGAAGAAAACAGATGGTTATTTTTCTCCAACATTAGCTTTGCAAAAAGAATGCCAGTGGTGTTTGCACCAGCAACAAAGTCAACTAACCCCCAATTATCTATTGTGGCCTTTTATTGGGCTCAGCAAAGCACACTGCACATTAAGGTGGCCATTTAATAAAACTTAAACTACACAGATATTTCTGAAACAAAACGAAACAAAATAAACAAACCAGCAGAGCACTGCTAGATGTAATTGGTAAATTTAAATAAAATAAACATGTGCAATCAAAGTGAAATTAACATTTTAATTTTATCAAATTTTGTAGAAACACTCAATTCTGGAAAAAATATATATTTTTCTCTTAGAATATAAAGAATACTAACTTACCTTTACATAAATGGATTTTTTAACATACCACTACATTATGTGTATTGTATGCCCTTCACAATTGTGCCTTTTTTGTTATGGGTCTTATCTGAGTGAATATTCTCTATCACCACCATATATTTGAAATCAGAAAACCAAACCAGGCCCCAATCCCAACCTCACCCAATAATAATGCCCTATTATTGGACAGATTTTTATATTTAATGAATATTTGAAAATGTCAGACACGATGAAACAAAACTGAGTTGAATCTATTTCAAGCGTCAATATTCAATGAGAAGTGATAATTAGATATCGGACTTAAGTATAACTATTAGTCACTAGCAACCTGTCCATATTTCTTTTTTTCTTTTGCTAGTTAGATAATTTTAACATCTAACACCACCAGCAGCATGGATATGTTTAACTAAATTCCATTAATGCAAAAAAATTATTTAGCACCAACTGTGTACTTGGCACTATTTTGTGATCATCATTGCTCAAATGAAGAATTATTTCTCTCTTCAAGGAGCATACATGAGTGTACAAGTGATAAAACACATAATCAAATAAATATTGTGTATGTAAAATAAATTCTAGTTTACAGTTATTGAACCTATTATTTGTTAGGCACTATACTACACTATACTATGTTTCATGTATTTCAAGTTATTCAATGTCATAAAGAGTTTACATGGTAGAGATTATTAATATATAAAATTTTTCATATGAGGAACTTGAAGCTCAGGAAAATAAATAACTTGCCCACAGTCATACAACAAGAACAGAAATTCTACCCCATGATGTCTGACATCTTTGTTCTTGACCTGACACTTTAAGCACGAACCTTTTACCTATCAACCCTTTTATGGTTTGTAAAGGCATAACCCAGTAATGCTTAATGAAATACCACAAATGTAGTTATGTGTGATAGGGTATCAGTCATTGTGTAGGAGTTTAAAAATTGTCATTATTAATCTCCTTGAATCTATGGATTTTTGTAGTTCTTTCTAAAATTCTACCTCATGAAAACTTTGTCCTCAGAAAGAAGTTAGTAGTTTCTTCCAACATGCCACTACAACTGCAGTTTTGAATAAAATGTTTATTGCCATTTTCTATTTCAATTTCACCTTTAACCAAAGAGTTATATAGAAGTGCATTTTGGGTTTGTAAATATATTAATAAATTACCTTTTATTGTTCATCTTAATTACACTGTCAAGTATAGTCTTTATTATACAGATGATTTGACATTTGAGAGATTTATTTTGTGGCTTAGTTTGTCATCAATTTTTATAAGATTTCCTCATGAATGGGAAAAATTATTGTGATAATTGGGTGCAATACTCTAAAGATAAAGATGTATATGTCTTATTAATTTTTAATTTAAATCTTCTACAGTACAAGTGTTTTTTGTCTGATAGAGGACTTAAAATATCCTACCCTAATATTGTAAATTTGTTAATTGCTCCTTATTATTCTGTCAGTTTCTATCCAATTAATATTGAGACCTTATCATTTGTAGCAAATAAGCTCATATGTGTTAGAACTCCTTGGTGACATAGTTATTTCATTATTGTAAAGTATTCCTCTTGATCTTTACTAATTTTGCCTTAAATTCTACTTTATCTCCCATTATTTTGCCACAATAGCTATTTTCCATACCTTTGTTTTCAGCATTTCTGAAATATAAGCAGAATTTAGCTGCATTTTAATCTGCCTATATTTTTGGGGGGCATTTTATTTGTATATTTCCCCTATCGTTGCTATTTGTTGGGAGCAGAAGATCTGCATCAGTGGGCTAACTTTCAGCTCTTCTTGGCTAGAAGTCTTCTGTTGGGCTTTTGATGGTAGCTGGAAGTCAAGTATTCTATGTTATGCATCCCCAAAGAGTTGGTATTCTATGTTACTGGCCCCCAGTGTGCTGATATTCCATGTTACTTCCCCCCAGAAAACTAGTGTTCAGTGTTATTGACCCCTCGAATCCTGGTATGCCATTATTGCCCTTTAGTCTGTTGATATTCCATGTTATACATCCATAGAGCACTGGCCATTCATGTCACCCAACCCCAGAGCACTGGCCTTCCATGTTACCAGTCCTGATGACATTGGCAACCACAAGGTCTTGTGGTGCAGTTGAACAAAAGGTTATCCTACCACTTCATGGCACTGGATTTGTAGATGTCCCTGTAGAGAGAACCAGGGCTTTCCTGAAAATTTAGGGAGTTTGATTTGTAAAGTATGGCTGACAGAATGTAGCCAGTACTTTTTTTTTTCTAATAAATAGGAGAAAAACTAATAACCTAGAATGAGGGAAAAATCATTAACTGTACATGTCACCAAATGTAATTTTTTCAAAAGTCAAGGATAATGCAAACTGGAAACAAACACAGAATTAGCTTATTTAGAGAAAGCAAATGTACCAATAGAGAAAAACAAATGAATTGTAACCAGGAATGACTTACCTTACAAGACAATTTAAGATCACTTAAGGAACCTATGCCTGGGTGTTTTTCTCAGGAAGAACTGAAAATAAATGTTAGTGGTCTCCATAAAAGTTCTGCTTCATTGTTTGGCATCTTGAGAATTTACCCTGATGCCTGCGTGAGAGAAACTGTCCAACCCTATTATCACTTCTCCTCGACCTAGTTTGCAATGATTACATTTTTAATGTTTAAGGAAGTCTTCTTTCTAATTATAGCCTCCTGGCTTGATTGATGCAGAAGCATGGAAGTAAATCAAGTCAGCATGGTAACTCCATCCCAGGGCATGCTTAACCAAAAGTATCTTGTGAAGAACTCAATGTTCTCTTCTGTCTAACGTGCAACAGGATATGTGAAGTGGAACAACTGTTAATGAGCAGAAAAGTTTATTAAATACGAGTACTGTTTTAAATACGAAAGTGGATCTAGGAGTATTAGGTTTCCAAAGTTAATATCCATGTAAGTACTGGTATGAAAGTATTTCTAGGTCAAATTAGTCCATGCAGCATACTTTGTGATGTTTTAAAGATCAGTGTACATGTCAGTAAACAAAACAGCAGAAAAGACAAGGCACAGTTCTGTAATGATTCTAAATTGTCCAAACTAGATGATGTTTGGTACTCATTCTAGTATCTTTTAAATCGAAATATCGAGGGCAATGTAATGACATCCTCACATCAATGACTTCCTAGCTATGTGATCTTTTTCTATATCAGCAAGGGAAATCTTCTCATTTTATTTAAACCAGTGAGTCTCAGTGGGCCTCAAATTTACTTACATTACAAATCAGGTAAAATTAGGAAAATGTAGTAAGTTTTTGATTTCTAAATCACTTCCTTGTTTATATATTCAGGTTATACATATTTCTTACTTTTGGGGTGTTCAAAATAATTTTGAAAAATAGTAAAATGAAGACACTACTTGGAAATTTTTGATGTGCTTTCTTAGTGTAAACAATAACTTATGAAACTCTGCATAATTTTTTTTCTAATTTTTGGGTATTGTGAAATTTAAAACCCTGGAATCATTGACTCAAGTCATTCTTTGGCAACAAAACTAGTTATTTCAGAGAGTAAGCAGATTAAGTGGTATTTTTAAGACTGGAAATAGTATTTCCAACATTCTTACAGAATAAAAAGTGGCATTTGATTAAAGTACACTTGATTTGAGTACACTGAAAGTGTTTTGTAGCTCTCCCCTCATCTACCCACTAGTTGTGCTCAAACAAAAAAGGGGCAGATAAACGGGCCTAAAAGGAATTGAAGCCAAAGCAAGACACTTATGTCTTCAGAAAAAAATCAGTATTACATCATTTCCAAGGCAGTGAAAATGGAAGACTTTGAAGTGGCTGTGCCCTCAAGCATTTCTTGGGCTTGCTTACACCATGGGTAGTCTCTCTGAGATGATTCAGTTTGCCTTATGAGAAAAATGTGTATGAAAAATTTGAGACACTTGTCCAAGTTGACAATTCACTCTCTTTGGAGGAATAAAGAAGTGAAACTCTTTAGCCAATATGAGGAGACACACACACACACACACACACACACACACTTCACATTTTTAATTTTAAATGCGAATATACTATAAATGAATGAGCACATACATAGGCACATCACACACATTGATTCTTTTTTAAATTTGGATTTCTTTCCACATGTTGGCAAAATCCTTCACCTATTGGGGCTGAGAAACAACATCTTAGCTTTGGTGCTGGTCCTGATTTGGGCCATCCTCTGCATCCTGCTGGTCCTCACTGGGCTGGTTTTCCTATAATAGTAATGTCTCTTCTATGAGGATGCTGATGACTGGAGCTTTTCAAGTCAATGTTTTTAGCCTTGCTACCATGGCTGCTCTAGTTATGAATACTTTTTATCATTCATCTTCTTTGCGCAAGTCATATGTTTGTATATTTGGATAGTTTGAAAAAGATGTATAACCATCTTTTTGTCAGATAGCTTTCACACGTGGTGATCAATGCTGTGCTTTGCTAAACAGTTTTCTCTTCTCCAGCTGTACTGGGAATCTGTTTCCCTAGACCACACTTTCTCTTGGGCATCTTGGATTCCAAATCAAGAAGAGTCAGATCTCCTTGTCCTTTAAAACATGGTGCCCTCACTGGGTTCTTTTTTTTTTTTTTTTTTTGGAGACAGAGTCTCACTTTGTTGCCTGGGCTGGAGTGCAGCGGTGCAATCTTGGCCCACTGCAATCTCTGTCTCCCAGGTTCAAGTGATGCTCATGCCTCACCCTCCTGAGTAGCTGGGATTATAGGTGTGTGCCATCATCACCAGGATAGTTTTTTTTTTTTTGGTAGAGACAGGTTTTCACCATGTTGGCCAGGCTAGTCTCAAATTCCTGACCTCAAGTGATCTGCTTGCCTTGGCTGCCCAAAGTGCTGAGATTACAGGCATGAGCCACTGTGCCCGGCCTCCATTACCTTTTTTTTTTTTTTTTTTTTTGAGACGGAGTCTCGCTGTGTCGCCCAGGCTGGAGTGCAGTGGCGCGATCTCGGCTCACTGCAAGCTCCGCCTCCCGGGTTCCCGCCATTCTCCTGCCTCAGCCTCCGAGTAGCTGGGACTACAGGCGCCCGCCACTGCGCCCGGCTAGTTTTTTGTATTTTTTAGTAGAGACGGGGTTTCACCGTGTTAGCCAGGAGGGTCTCGATCTGCTGACCTCGTGATCCGCCCGCCTCGGCCTCCCAAAGTGCTCCATTACCTTTTAAGAGACCTCCCTGACCACTCATGATTCCTCTGTTAACAACAGCTACATATATTGGTAACTGCAAAGACTATACTGTATGTTATCTCATGGATTGTTTTCTAGATTCTAAGGTCTTTATGATTCCTCTAGGAACTGATAGTTATTTGCCGCTGTGATTTGAGAAGAGGTAGATTGTGGTAAACCTCTTCCAAATGAATTGTTTTCTAGGAAAGAACAGATTCCCTAGCATCATGTTTGTACTATTTCCTCTTTAACTATATCAGTCCTTCATCCCATGGAGCTTCTGTGCAAGAGCTGTGACTTATATTCTAATTCTCTATCCTAGGATAAAAGCCTTTCTCTGCACTTTTAACTCTTTACTATTGTACTTGCCACTGACAAGATCTTCAGAATTTTTTTTCATGTTTGAAGAAGCTTGCTTAGATTTGCCTTTTTTCCTTTTTATTTGTCCAAATTTATGGGGTACAACTCTATGCATTGCATTACATGCATAGATTGTACAGTGATCAAGTCAGGGCTTTTACGGTGTACATCATACCCATTAACCAATTTCTCATCATCCTCCCCTCTCCCACTCTCTTACCCTTCTGAGTTTCCATTATCTATCATTCCACTGTTTACATACATATGAACACATTTTACACCATGCTCTTATTAGTGAGAACATATGATATTTGTCTTTCTGTGTCTGGCTTGTTTCACTTAAGATAATGACCTTCACTTCCACCCATGTTTTGAAGGGGTCCTAAGAGCTTGTAAGTGTATTTCCTACAGCTGACAATAAAAAAGATTAAACAATTATCACATGAAAGAACTTTTAAGGACTCATGTATGTAAATTTAAGGAACAGGAACATTAGGATGACCTTAAGATATATTTACACATGAAAGTGTCCAAGTCTATAATACTTTATTATTTTAGCGTTTACAGAGTACTTTTGCTAGGTACTTTGCTAACTTCTTGAGATTTAATGGTGAAATAGACATGGCTTTTGTCTGAAAGGAGGCTCAAAGGTTTGCCAAAGCTCCAAACCTCTGGAAAATAGACACTTTAAAACACAGGACCTAGATATAGTTAAACATAGGCAGTTAATATCTAATGGATGAGAAACATAAATAGGTCATTCAATGTGATCTCATTTACTTTCTCCATATGTACACTACAGGTAGTTATCTTAGATAACTATAGCTGTTCTACAGTTAGAAATTATGAAGCCAAAAAAATGCTTTCATTGCTGTTCTTTTGCATTTCATCTCAAAGCAACTTTAACTTGAACTCTTCAAGTGAGATTTCTTGTGGAGATACACCTGAGAAGAACTTGTGCACTGTGAACTTCCTCACGCTTATGCCCATTGCTTAGTTGGCACCCCATGCTGAACTAGAAGGAGCCAAGACAAGAAGCTCAGCATCCCTGGCACCCTACTGTTAAGTCCACGGGCCAGTCTGCAGGGGATGGAGAGTTTAGATTTAAATCAACCCAGCACAGGGCGTGGGGTCAGGGGAACACAAGTAGTCCACATCAGCCATAGCAGTCTTCTGGCCGCCTGTGGCCCAGCCCTGAAAGCTTTTACCCAGTAAATTTTTTAAGCTTTCATTTTGGCTGCCTAGACAGATGTTCCAAATTTATATCTGCTTCATTTAGTGCAAGAACCAGGTAATGAGGAAGAGGCCAGTTCCAGTAAATGATCCCCAAGGCTACAGTTCTTTCTATTTGGGCAAATAGATGATAAAACCTGTACAGCCTTCCACGAATGTTTCTTCAGTGGAAATATACTTCAAATAACAAATGTTACAGCAATTGGCAGGGGTATGCCTCACAGAAGGGTGGCACCTTTTATTTAAAAAGGCTTGTTTTCGTGAAAAACAAGAGGGGCCTCATTTATGAATGCAAATGATGCCTTGCTTTTGTTTTACAAAATATTGAGAGATGGTATTAGACAGTATGATTGAATATCTGTGCACACAACATGCACTTGCGCATGCACACTCACACGCACACACACACAAGCCCACGGCCACCCGATGTATTTGTAAGCAAGTCAGAGACACACATTTTATACACTAGGATATTCAGTGCTTCTAGTTTATGGAGATTGATGAAAAATATAAGTCATCCCCAAGTGAGGGAGTTTTCATAATTGATGGTTTTGGACTTCAGAGACCAAAATTGATCTTCTGATCCTTTGGTTGCTCAGGGTGGATGGTTAAATCACGCTCTGCTTTCATCTGACATTTGATACTTCCTTTATATAGGACCTATCCCTGAGTGCTGGGACCCTGTGTCTTCCCACAAGTGCAAAATATGTACTCCTTGCAGGTTAAAATCAAGACCTTGGCTTCATTTTGAAAACAGCATGCACAAACCAATTATTTTAATGTTTCATATTTTCCACTTATGGTGATTATAACCTGTTTGGAACTTTGTTTTTAGACCAAGATAATTTTTAATAAATGGTCTGAAAGCTTCAAATCTGTTGACTTAATTATCAAAATTCATGTTCCTGTTAAAAAACTCAAGAGAACATTTTGATTATGGGGATGACTTAATAGATAATTAGGTAAAGTGATTTGGCAGAAGCAGCATAGTCAAGGCTCTTTTGCAAGGCAACTTGGCTCCACAGAGGGCAAAACTCTTCAACTAACAGGAACTTGTGCATAGACCTTTTCTTCTCACAGCTCTTTTCCTTTCTGAAATAAAGGGTGCATGAAATCCTGAGCAGGCAAATTAACTAGACAAAGCACTTAGAAGCTGAATTTAAAGTGCCAATGGAGACCATTGGAAAACTGTATCGAGTGCTTTTAGTGAAAATTCTACCGATTAATGATGTAGTGATGAAAATGTGGTATGTATATACCATGGAACACTGTGCAGCCATAAAAAATAAGATAATCATGTGAGTGAATTAACACAGGAACAGAAAACTAACTTACAAGTGGGAGCTAAACATTGAGTACAGACGGACGTAAAGATGGCAACTACAGACACTGGGGGGACTACCAGAGGGTGTCGCGGAGGAGAAGGGTATAAGGGTTGAAAAACTATCTATTGGGTACTACGCTCACTACCTGGGTGACAGGATGATTGTACACCAAACCTCAACATTTGCAATTTACCCATGTAACAAACCTGAACATGTAATCCCTGGACCTAAAATAAAAGTTGAAAAAAAAAGTTTACTTGCCCAGTTGCAGGCCAAAAGATGTAGTCTTATAACTGGCAAGGACTGTGAAGAAGGACATGACATGAAGAATAGAGAGACAGGATGAATACAGGGTGAACATAATTCCCATGTCTTGATTTTAGATTAGACCTATCCATTGGTATGGGAAGTACATTATCCAGATCGATTCCCTTTGAAATTGTTCCAGAGATTTGTCCAGAGATAGTGGAAAACATCCCACAAACCCGCGAGTTATTTTCTGAACACCTTACTTATTGATACAATGATCACATAAGTTATTTAAAATTTTGTCTGGGAAGAAGATAAAATTAGATGCAATGCTGAGATTCCACTGGACATGATGAGAAGCATGGCCATAGTATTTGTGAAGAACTTGCTCAATGGACGAGGTGCCATATGATAGAGGAGTGACTGATGGCTCTTCCACCATGTCTCTGTGTGAACAGAAAAAAATATCATAATGTTGCAGTTTCCCATTCTTTTGACTCGTGTTCCTGTCTAGCCAGCAGCAAACTATCACAGGCGAACCTTCTTGAAAGAAGGAAACAACCAAACTCAGGTTTTGGCATTTATGTTGCAGTCGTTTGTTAAACTTTTTTGAAGCACTTTTTACTACTGAGAGTATCTACAGCAGTGGCTTTCAACATACATCTCATTGTAACATCCTAGCGTGCAATAATTTGTGAGGTATGTCACAAGAAATATGCTTGGTACTAAAATGTGTAATACATCATTTTGCATAAATTCACTTGGATTCAAGGTTATTGGTATAATGATATAAGTCACACTTACTAGTATTGCAAAATGCTTTCTGGAAAAACAAAATGGGTTGGACCTTGGGAATCAGCTAATCTTATTTTTAAAATCTGGTTGAGTTGGACAGAGTGTCTTCCGTGCCACTGTGTCTCTTACCAGTTCCACCAGGGGAAAAATATTGAGAATCTGTGTTCCACTTATCTATTGCTGCATAACAAACCACTCCAAAATGTAATGTTCTAAAACAAAAAAACATTCATTTTGCTTGTGAATCTGCAACTTGAGCAGGGCTCAGTGGAGATAGCTGTTTTTCTGCTCCCCTTGGAATCAACAGGGTCAGCTCTAAGGCTCAGGGCAGGAATCATCTGAATGCTTACTCGCTCTTACATCTAGGGAAGGTATGTGAGTTGTTGTGGCCAGGGGATGGACTGTGGCACATTGTATTTTACAAAAGTGGCCATAGCTAAATTTCTAGTCCCACATGCTCTTCTAGAACTTTGGCACTCACCTATCAAAATGTCGGGTGAATGTTCCTTCCCTTTGATCCTGGGAAGGACGGTGAATACTCTGACCAATGTATGGCAGAAGTCTTGCCAGCCTTGACTTTAGAGGGTGGGCTGCAAAGGGTAATGTGACTTCCATTTGAAATTTCTCTCATGATGCTCAGTCTCCAAAGCCCAGGCCACATGAAGAGGACATTGGTAAGTGGCTGACAATCCAAGCTAAGTTATCAACAAACAACTAGGATCAACTATCTGACATGAGTAAAGAGTCTTCCCCTCACTGCAGCCTCGAGATTTGAACCTTCCTAAGCTGACGCCCTGTGGAGCTGAGATGAGCTACCCCCACCCTGCCCCAGAGTCTTGTCCAAATTGCAGATGTCTGAGTAAAATAAGTAGATAACTGTAATAGGTAGCTGAAACACTCTGCTTTAAAGATTAAAGAGGGGATGTGCTCAAAATTTTCTGAAGATTCCAGAGGTTATGCTGAAACAAAAGTTTTTGTTGATTATTGCTGCTTATGTATTTTTCCTAATTAGAAATGGGCACCAATCTCTTATCAAAATTCACTCCTTTCCACCAAAGTGTACACTCCTATTCTCTAATTTTCGAGATAGCATCTTTGTGGTAAAATGTGAACTCAACATTGCTAAATTGACAATCTGTAGATTTTTGTTATTTTTGGCAGTTTGTGTCCTAAAATTCTTTACTTCTATTCTCTAACTTATTTCTGAATTGTTAGATAAGATGAACTATAATTTTTGAACTGAATGGTAATGACATACCATGGTTATTATATTAATGTTTGGTAGATGTAAAGATTTCAGGGCTTTCATGTTAACATAAGTACAACTTGATCAGAGAATTGGCCAAGTCAGCAGTGCTTTAGGTTGGCTCTGAAATTATTGAGGTCTTTCTGTTCACAGACTTTCTATTGACTCCTTCTGCATCCTTCATTTAGTTGTTTCTTTCTAATTTAACTCTTTCATAATTGGATAATTAAGAGTTTCCATTTTCCATTGTGGACCATCTTGCTTTGACTTGCTGAAACACATGTTTATGAATATATACTTTCTATTAGTGCTTTGCTAAATGTCTCATTTATTTAAAGAAATTCTCTTTTATTATAAAAAGAAATACATGCTCATTGTAGGGAAAATATCAAGACATTAAAGAAAAATTAATATCTCAAAGGTTATCATTAAGAGACGTAGTAAATATTGTCATGATTCTCTTAATACTCATTTTATATATATGCTCACTATATATATTTGGAATTTTCAAAAATATAAATTAAGAGTTACCTAGGAATAAACCAAAAAAGTGAAAGATCTCTATAATAAAATCTACAAAACATTGATGAAAGAAGTTGAAGAAAACACAAACAAGTGGAAAAATGTTTCATGTTCATGGATAGGAAGAATTAATATTGTTAAAATGTCCATACTATCCAAAATTATGTATAGATTCAATGCAATCCCTATCAAAATACCAATGATATTATTCATAGAAACAGAAAAACAAGCCTAAATTTGTATGAAACTACAAAAGATCCCAAATACACAAGTCTTCAACAAAAAGAACAAAGCTTGAGACATCACACTATCTGACATCAGAATATATTACAAAGCAGTAGTAACCAAAACAGCATGATACTGATATAAAAACAGACACACAGACCAATGGAACAGAATAGAGAACCCAGATATAACTTCATACATTTACAGCCAACTGATCTTCAACAAAAGCACCAAGAACACACATTGGGGAAAGAACAATCTCCAATAAATGATGCTGGGAAAACTGAATATCCACATGCGAACAATGAAACTAGACCTTTATCTCTCATCATTTACAAAAATCAACTCAAAATAGATTAAAGACTTAAATATAAGACCTAAAACTATGAAACTACTAGAAGAAAACAGAGGGAAAATGCTTCATGATATTGATCTGGGCAAAGATTTTTTGGATGAAACCTCGGAAGCATAGGCAAAAATAGACAAATATGATTACATCAAATTAAAAATCTTCTGTACAGCAAACAAATACCTAAGTGAAGAGACAATTTACAGAATGGAAGAAATATTTGCAAACTATACATCTGACAAAAGGTTAATACCCAGAGTGTACTAAGAAACTCAAATAACTTAATAGCAAAAAGCCAAATAACTCAATTTTTAAAAAGCCAAAAAATCTGAGTAGATATTTCTTAAAAGAAGACAAATTAATGGCCAACAGGTATATGAAAAAATGCTCAACATCATGAATCGCCTGGGAAAGGCAGATCAAAATCGCAATGAGATATTATCTCACCTCAATTAGAAGGGCTGTTATTAAAAAGATGAAACATAACAAGTTCTGCTGAGGATATGGAGAAAGGGGAATACTTACACGTGGCTGATGGGAATGTAAGTTAGCACAATCACTATGGAAAACGGTATGGAAGTTCCTCAAAACATTAAAAATAGAACTGCCAGGCCAGGCATGATGGTTCACACCTGTAATCCCAGCACTTTGGAAGGCCAAGGTGGGCAGATCACCTGAGGACAGGAGTTAGAGGCCAGCCTGGCCAACATGGTGAAACCCTGTTTCTACTAGAAATACAAAAAATTAGCCAGGCATGGTGGCATGTGCATATACTCCCAGTTACTTGAGAGGCTGAAGCAGGATAATTGCTTGCACCCAGGAAGAGGAGGTTGCAGTGAGCCGAGATCACACCGTTGCACTCCAGCTTGGTCAACAAGAGAGAAACTCCATCTCAAAAAACAAACAAAACAAAAAAGTGAGAGAGAGAAAGGCTAGGTGGCGTGGCTCATGCCTGTAATCCCAGTCCTTTGGGAGGCCAAGGCGGGTGGATCACGAGGTTAAGAGATCAAGACCATCCTGGCCAACATGGTGAAATCCTGTCTCTACTATAATACAAAAAAAAAATTAGCTGGGCATGGTGGCACATACCTGTAATCCCAGCTACTCAGGAGGCTAAGGCAGGAGAATTGCTTGAACCCAGGAGGCGGAGGTTGCAGTGAGCCGAAATCATGCCACTGCACTCCAGCCTGGTGACAGAGTGAGATTCTGTCTCAAAAAATAAAAAAATAAAAAAACTGCCATATGATCCAGCAATCCTGCTACTGGCTGTATATCCAAAGGAAAAGAAATCAGTAGGCCAAAGAGATATCTGCACTCCCATGTTTATTGCAGCACTATTCACCTTAGCCAAGATATGAAGTCAAATTAAGGGTCCATCAATAGATGACTGGATTAAAAAATTAGTATATTTACACAATTGAATACTAGTCATCCATAAAAAAAGAATGAAATCCTGTCATTATAATTTTTTAAATTAAGGTTTATATTATAAAAATTTAAAGAAATCAATTTTTTACTACTTATAATTATCATTACTGCTATTAATATTAGTAAAATTTATGAATGTTTACTAAATACTAGGCATTATGCTAATTTCTTTACACGTATTGTCCTTTTTTAAAAAGATTCAACTTTTAAGGGGTACACGTGTAGGTTTGTTACATAGGTATAAAATTAGAACATGTAAATAGAAAAAAATGAAGAAAATTATAACTTACCCATAATAAATACCATTCCTTCCCATCACAAATACTATATTTACATTTTAGGGTTATCTGTTAAGATTTTTATATGCATATGAATGCATTTTTCAAATCTGAATTGAATAGAATTTTTTTGAATTGATTAGAATTTTCTGTACAGATTGCTATGTATGGATGGAGGGGTGAATTATGAAGAAGCACACGAAAGCTTTTGTGGGATGTGTACATTTAGTATCTTCATTAGTATCTTCCTATTATGGTGTGTGATAATGTCAAAATGTATCAAGTTGTACACTTTAAATATTTGCAACATATTGCATGTCAAGCATACCTTAATAAAGCTGCTAATTTTTTTTTTGAAAAAGGAAGACAACATATTTTTGGCCACAATTGTGGTGGAATGTGAGTCCACATTGTATGCAAGACTCTGCAAGGTGGTTACTCTTCCAGAAGCATAATGATTGGGGAATGACAATATAAGCATAAGAGGATGAAATTATATCAGCTCATAAAACAGAATCGAGAGAGAAGAGAGAGTGGGGTTCAGGTGGCAGCACTAACTTTTATCAGAGTAGGAACAGTAGACAGTAGTTCTTTTATGTTTTGGTATTCTTGGAGAAGTCAAAGGTTTTCATATTCTCCCCAGCAGGGGCCCATTTAATGACCTAACAGCCAGTGTTTATTGAGATTGTGTTTCTCACTCACAACCCGTCTCCTCACACAGGAGGCAGGACACAATAATAAAAACTGGAAAATTGACAAGGGACTAAAAAGAGGGCTTTGGGGTATTTCCCCCAATCCTGGCTCAACAGACATTTACTTATTACTTACTATGTGTAATTGCTACCTTTTATGTATCTATAAAATATATGTGACAGAAACACATACAGATAGGTTTCTGCCTCTCTAATTAGTTCAGAGGTGAATAAATAAATACTTATACTTGAGGGCTTTTGAAGCACAATTCTATTAGAAATAGAGGTGAAGAGAGGCATCTGCATATAGTAAACTGTGTCAGATTAGTAAATTTCTTGGCCAATTTAGTTTTACTTTAGGGTAAGAAATATGTACTCTACTACTGATCCATTTCCATTTCTAATTGATTCCCATAATTATCCTATTTAAATAGAAGTAAATACCAAAACTATTTAAATAGAAATAATAAAAGAGGGATTTTATTTTCAAATTCAGTAGAAGTGTCTTGGGAGATCATCAAAACCCCAAGTCCAGAGGGTATACGTCATGGTAACTGTTTATTCTTTTAGCCACTCAATCAGAAAATATTTACTATGCTTTTATTAAATAACATTTGTTATATAACCAACCTTCTATTAATGGGTACTTAAGTTTTTTCCAACTTTTTACTATTACAAACAAATGGCAAACACACATTTTGTGTGTGTGTGTGTGTGTGTGTGTGTGTATGATCTTTGCTTGTCTGCAATTTTTTCCATTAAACATATTCCTAAAAGTGGAATTGCTGTGTCAATGAACATAAATATTTTAAATTCGTGTAACTATTGCCAAATTTCTTTTCTGCATTGAGTGGATTCAGTCATGGATTTTTGTCTTTGACCTTGGCTAGAAAAGTTCTAGTGGAAACAGTCTGAAGACAGATTATAGAAATTCAGGGAGGGGAAGAGGAGGCAGCCTGTGAAAACAACTCTTTCCAAAAGTTCACTGATGATACTGGAGTATAAAGGCCTTTTTCCTTTATCACAATTGAGGAAAACTTTGCAGAGAAATATCAGCTTCAAAGCTCCCCATGGGGACAGCTGAGGCCTTTGTTGTGACACCATGACACAGCTCAACTTCTCCTTCTGCTCAGTCCTTATTCCTTCATCCTCCCAAAGGCATTGATCAGGGGAGATGAACATCCTGTACACACTAATCTTCATCATATAGTTTCTTTCCCAGAGATCCTGACTTCAAGTGTCTGTCAACCTATATTCCATACCAAGTAAATATGTTCTTCAAAAACAAACTCCTTTTTGGACAATCAAAAGCCAAGAGAATTCATTGCCAATAAGTTTGCCCTGCAAGAATACTAAAAGTTCTTCAAATGAAGGGAAATTATTCTGTATGAAAGCATAGATCTTCAGAGAGAAATGAAGAGCATGCGTGCATGAACATAAAAGTCCATTTTTGTGTAAAAAGGCAAACAATGAAATAACAATGCATTGTGGGGTTTATAACATATGTAGAAATAAAATATATAACAACAGTAACAAAAGGCAGAGGAATTGGTAAAAACAATGTTTGTCATATGGTAAAATATTCAAGGCAAACTATAATAAATTGTGGGTGCATATTTTAACTTCCAGTGTAACTAAAATAGTACAAAAACATATGGCTCAAGAGCCAATGGAGAAATATCATGAATAATAAAAATATTTGCTTAATTCAAGATAAGTAAGGAAGAGAAGAATAAAAGTTCAAAGAACAGATAGACAAGTAGAAAAGGAAAAGCAAGACGGTAGAAAAATCCCAACTGTGTCAGTAATTACATTTGGTGTAAATGGAATAAATACACCAATTAAAGAAACTGTCAGAATGGCTTAAAACACACACGTGCACACACACATACCTGTGCACACTCACATGGCCCAAATACATACTGTTTACAAGAGACACACTTCAAATATAAAGACATGGTTAAGTTGAAGGTCAAAGAGTGGGCAATGATATATTATGCAAATATTAACCACTTGAGGAATTCTATGGCTACTCTCCTCTACAAAGGTGAGATTTCTTTGTAGGGCTTCAGGGAGGGGAAAGAATGGCAATTAAAAAGAAGAAGAGATGAGAAGAAGAGCTAGAAAAGAGTAGGAAGACAGGGAGGGGAGAAAAAGAAAAATGAAGAGAAAAGGAAGGAGAGAAAGAGGATTTGGAAAATTAGAGGGACAAGAGTTAAAGGGAAAAGTAGGGAAGTAGAAAAGAATAGAGAAGGACAAATTGGATGGGGAGTTACTGCTATACATTTCACAGGCAATTTCTTTGGCAATCAAGTTTCTTGTAGACCCACGTGTTAGTTTGTTTTCATGCTGCTGATAAAGACATACCTGAGGCTGGTCAGAAAATGATGTTTAATTGGACTTACAGTTCCACATGGCTGGGGAGGTCTCAGAATCATGGGGGAGGTGAAAGGAACTTCTTACATGGCAGCTGGCAAGAGAAAAATGAGGAAGAAACAAAAGCAAAAACCCTTGATCAACCCATCAGATCTCGTGAGACTTACTCACTATCACAAGAATAGCACGGGAAAGACCGGCTCCCATGATTCAATTACCTTCCCCTGAGTCCCTCCCACAACACGTGGGAATTCTGAGAGCTATAATTCAAGTTAAGATTTGGGTAGGGAGATAGCCAAACTATATCAATCCATCTCCCAACTCCAGACAGTGCTTTTTAATAGGACTACTCACTAACTTGTTCCTTTTCATTTTTCTATATATAACATTTTAAATGTCCAACCTTTTTCTTTTAAATGTGAAAAAGGGCCTCTTCTGGGTGAGGAAATACAACAAAATGCTTTACAATGTACAAGTGCCACTAATTACTTCAATTGCTTGCATTTTCCTGAGCCACACCTTGGGAATGCTAAGTACTCCATTCCAGGCTACATGGCCAACACTCAATCTTCTGCTGAGGGAGTGTTTTTAATAAGTGAATTCTCAACTACAGGATTTTGAGATGAACGTTATGAGAAAGATTTATGTTTGAAATGACTATGAATCTACGATTACTGACAGCGCAGAGCTACAGATGTAAGTGAAAGGATTAGAAGCAGCTGATCCGAAAACAATGCAATCTCAATACAAGGCCTTAGGTGAGTTTTTTTTTTTTTTAATTAACATTTATATAGAAGGAGAGAACTTGTTTATTTCGGATTGTTGTCTTGGATTGACCTCAAAATAGCAGAAGCACATTGTAGGGTTTTAAAGCTATCCTTGAAATGGAATTAGCTTCATAAATTTTGCCTGTCGAATATTTGGCATTAGTTATTGGAGCTAAAAGGAGTTAGAATTTTCTTATGATAACTGAACCACCCTGCAGCTATTTTTCTTTCACAAATATGTGAACATTAGTCAAAGGTGTTAGAACTGGGAATAGCAAATACATGTTACACATCCCTGTATTTCCCTGTATGCATGGCCAACATTGCTAATTAAGCTTGGCATGCCTTTTTCTGGTTCTTTCGACTCCTTCTCGATATACCACCTGGGCTGTACCACCAATCATCTAGGCATGATGTGCAATTTCTTAGCATTTTTTTTAGTGCCCCATTCTCCTTCAGCAGTCTGTGCCTATGGACTCCTCACAATAATGGTATTTATTTTATTTTTTTAAATGTATAAAGTAAAATGCATAGGATTATTCTGACATGCAGTTACCAAGATATTTATAAAAACCTGTAGTATAGTAATAAATTTGCTTCATTATAAATACACTAAAAAATCTACCAGTGGGTTTTAATAAAAACTATTGAATTTCAACACAGTGATAAGTATAAATAATTAATCTGTATGTACTGCTATATAACATGACATAAAAATAGTTATATTTTATACTTTTGACAAAGTCACAGGTACCACTACAACTGTGGGTTCTTTCATTCTCTCTTTCCTTCTTTTTGCCTTTATTCACAATTGAAGGAATACTAAATTTTTGCTACATATAAATAAAAATAGTATGTAATTATTTTTCCGTCCATGTGGTCCCCAGGTTAGAAACCCCGGGAAGGTTTCATGACTGAGGGATCATGCAAGTTTGAAACCTAGATTTTCAGCAAAAGCAATTAATAGACTAAATAGAAGCAAAGAGAGTTAAGTGACTCTTTTCTTTATGGCATAATAATTTCCCATAATAAGAAATACATAAGAAATCTGAAGCTCAATAGTAAAGATGAATATTAAATATTAATCACATCGGTAGTAGTAATAGATACATTTTAGGCCTCTAATGCCTTTTATCACTGTTTACCTTGTTTCTTTCTCCTACTTTACGACAGGGGGCAGGCCTTTCGCTTCCAACGTTGTGCTCTTCATAACGGTAGTTAAAATCTCTTGAGATTTCTGTACTTGGAATGTGTTTTGGGATATTGTGGGTATCCTAGATATGAAAATATAAATGACATATACTCTAGTAAATATTGGCTACATGGTCATATATTTTTAAAAAAATTCTTTCCCTTCATGGTCCTAGAAGATCAATTCTATATGTGATGGATTTCATATAGACTGATAAGGAATTGGATGCAGTAAGCCCCACATGGTAAGGTCCTCTCCACCTGGTAAGCATAAACAGTCAAGTGCCAGCAATGTGGGTCTGCAGCTCTTGAGCTTGTATCTCATCTGGCCCTTTTTAAGAAAACTGGAGGGAGCAGAAGCCCCAGACCAAAATGCAAAGCCCAGGTCAGATCTGCTTTGACATTATCTTCCCTTTCCTTCTCTAGTAATGTGTAAATGGCAACACCCTCTTATTGTGAAATTGGCCTTTACCATCCATCGTGCAGATGAAAAATTTAATTAGTGGGAATGGTGGGGAATATGAAGTACATTGAAAATATCTGACTATTAAGAGAAAGTTGTCCAAGGCAGGGATAATATCCCTTTAAGGGTGAAAAAGAAAACTTTCACAAGAAGGAAATTCAGAAGAGGATATATAATTCAGTGACCAAACAAGCCCTGTCAAGATTTTTAAAAGTACAGTTTAGAAAATTAGTGGTTAGGATTTCAGTGGGGCATGTTCATCAGCAAAATGCTATAAAGTTAGAAACAGTATCCACTGTTGGAACCAGGCAGGGGCCTATTATTACTGGTTTAGAACGGCATATTTTCTTAGCTATATTAATTCTGTTAAAAATAATTCATTTTCCACTTTTTTTCTTTCTCCCATTGAAACTACAAAGACATTAAATAGAAAAGGAGTGGATTAAATGAATGTTTTATCTGAGGAGAAGTTATTAAATGTTACACAGTTATAGTCACAATAAATAGCATATGTAATATAGGAAACTTCATATGATTACTGGTATACCTCATGGCATTCTAAGATAAGGTTCTCCCTTGAAATGAAAAATACGTACTCTTAATAAACCATTTGGGAATTGCTGCTGGAAGTATTTGTTGGACTGACTGGAGTAGCACTTCTGTAGTTGATTCATATACAGCATAGCCTTGCCAAGAAAGCCACATTTTACCATACCACAGAAGTTTTCATGAGCTTGCTCACTCTTTGCCAACCCAGTTAATCCCCAAAGAGAACCATTTGTTGAGGGTAGCAGCTCCCTAAGCTCACAGATCCCAGGCTTACCATAGGCACACAGGATTCTGTAGTCAGCACAGCAAAAGATTCCCTGCAGGCAGCACCAGCTGGTGGCACTGTCATGGTGTCATGGACAGTCTCCTCTGATTGGTGATCCCAGAAAAGCAGGAGGAGGAAGAACCATCACTGGGACCCAAGTTTTCTACCACAGCAGGGCAGCAGCTATGTCCACCTATACCAACCATTCTTGGCCAAGGCAGTGCCTGGACATGTGTGTTCCTACACTTTCCTTCGATCTTCCAGGAGATATTTACTTAACTGTCTCATTTCCTACAACAAATCTTAAACTTTCCCTATAGTAGAAAAAGAGGAAACAGTTTTCACCAGTTCTGCCACAAGCTTTGCCGCTGGTGGCATCAGTGTTCTCTCCAGCTGCTTTGCTGGTCCCACTGTCAGAGGTGGCATGCCAGCTCTGCATTATTCACACCTGGGTCAGGCAGCTTGGCCTTGAACCTGACTAGCTGATGGGGCAACCTGGGAGTGGAACTGGATGCCATGATCTGCAGCTCCTGCGTGTGATTTGAGATGCCAAGCATGTGTGCACAATGTCTGTAATGAGTCATCTTTTTGTATTGTGCTGGTTGGGTCTTGTCTTGCCAAGCACCACTTACAGCCTTTGTTGGCGGGGCCTATTGCCTTCACTTATACCACATGATGTGCTTAAGGATCACTTATCCAAGCAACATGGCCTCTCTTCACTGAGGCAACCGAACCTCTTACATTTCAATACCTCTCCGACTGGTGAAAAACAAATCCTTCAGCAGGGCCAGTGTCTTTAGAGCTCAGAGCCACACTGCTCTGCAGCTCTGCAGGCTTTGCTGAGTCCTTTGAGGGGATCAATAGGAGCCGGGAGCATGGTTCCTGGCCCCGGTACAGACCCTTCCCGTAATGTGATAATCCCAGCAGGCCGGCCGTGAGGAGGAGGCAGCCAGCATGCTGTCCTCGGAAATCAACTTCTGACCTCCTGGCTTTCTTCCCCTTTCCCCAAGACTATTTTATTTAAAATGCTAGCTTTTCTGTCATAAATTATTCTTTAGTTAAGGGGTTTGGCTCTCGTGTGAGTTACTGTGGTTTGAAAAGAAAAAGGAAAAAAAAAAAAAAAAAGGAATATCTTAGTTTAGCCAAGACCCAAACCCTAACCAAGAAAAAGTGAAAACAGGCTGGAAAGGTGAAGTAACAGGCAGGGAGTGGGTTTTAATTCACATGCTGTTTTAAACTGTGCAGTTCATTACTTGTTGATAATATGCATTTTAGAAGTGTCTTTCTGTACCCAAACTTCTCCAGGGAGTGGGCTAAGAAGAATATGCGTTTTGATGGTAGCATTGGATTCTTTGGGTTATCACCCTGCTTAGAGCTGCTTCTCTAACATGCCCCTGAAAGTTCAGAAACAGGCCAGGGACCAGAACTTCTCAGACAGAAGTTTTCCTGAGGTCCACAGAGATCATGGCCGTGAGTAGAACAAGAGCAAGTGGCAGGGATCCAACAGTGTGTGACCAGGAGAGCATGTCAGTGGCATCTCCACTTGATTTTGCAGAGAAAGCTTTTGTTCGTGATTTAGCTGGCACTTTCCCATGCCATTACTGGTTGTTTAGCAGGAAAACAAAAATTAACCCAATGTCCAATCCAATTTAATGTTTTGCTCTTAATTCCAATCATTTAAAACACTCTTCACATAGTATAAAGTCTCTTTTGAATAAAAATACTCAGTCTTTCCAAAGTCTCCTCCTCCCTCATTTCTCTTTTCAATGGCCTCTGGTTGTGTGAGGCCTTGGGAGGAAATAAGCTCCTAGCTTCTGGCTTACCCTTATGCATAGTGACTGATAGTAGCAGCAGGTCTCCTAGGCACTGTGCCTTGACCCCTGGGTGGTCCTGGCCTCACTGGCTCCATATTCTGCAGCAAAGAAGAGTGTGGCCTCTTCTTTTGGCTTTGAATGTTTCGTGAGCGTCCACCACCTTCTTGCTGCTTTGGCCTCCCCATCGTGCTCCCTAGCTGTGGAGCTTCACCCTCTGGCCTCAGTACCCCCTGCCTTTACAAGGGCACTTTGCCTGTCCCCGGTAGGGTCCCCAGACGGCCCATTCTCCCAACTCAGCATGCAGGCTATGGGGGTCGAGATCAGCTCAAGAGCCAAGCCCAGGGCCTCTCTTGACCTAACTGGGATGCCTTATCTGGCTTAAGGGTACCTGGCAGCCTGGAGGTAGCACCTACTCAGAGACCATGGTGGATAGCCAGGCAAGAGCCACCCGACTTCTCTGTTCCCTTTCATGCCTCCCACCCTTGGGAACAAAACCCAGGGAGGGGCAGCCAGAAGACACACGTCTGATGCTGTTCCTTCCTGCCTAGATGTCCCCTTATTTTTCCCAGGGAAGAGATTAAGGAGTGAGATATCCCTGTATTTCTGTCTTCCTCTTTACTCCAGTTAAGCCTTCAGCAAGGGTACTTGGGGTATCACTTCTATCACAGAAGACATCAATTAGCTGGGCTTCCTAGGGTGGCTCTCCACCTGCCAAAGGAATAGAACAAAGGAAATAAGCAAAGCCTCTCTTTCTACAAAGCCTGGTTTTAAAACCCCAAATCTCCCTAAGAAGTGAAATGCCAGCCTTACCATGGGGTGATATTTCTAATAACTTGACCTTTAGGATGAGAAATTGCAATAAAATATCCATTAAAAGAGAAAGTAAAAATGATATTTGCCAAAGGCTGAGGCAAGAGAATCGCTTGAACCCGGGAGGCAGAGGTGGCAGTGAGCCAAGATTGTGCCACTGCACTCCAGCCTGGGCGACAGAGTGAGACTCTGTCTAAAAAATAAATAAATAAACAAATAAATAGGATTTTCAATATTTAAACCTCATGAGGCCAGAACTGCCTCACTTCACAACTCCAGGAAGAAAGGATGGGCGCCCCTGGAATTGTGGCATGTGTCACCATTATCTGTTCTTTTAAATGCATGTGTCAATCTAGGGTAGAGCTGCAAGTCAAAGGAAAGGATGACAGAGGTAAAAATCTTTTTAGAATGAAGTGTTAGTCAAGTGTTTAGCCATGATCTTTTCTTCTTAATACTATTTGCTTCTGTGATGGGAGAATAATCAGGAAAAAGGAAAGTTATATTCAAGTTAAGCAGCAAGAAGCTGCAGGTGAAACATACTGTAGTTATCCTGTTCCTGACCTTCTTCAATGAGAATGTTTCTTTCTACATGGCACCAGTAACCACAGATGTCTAGTGTTCTTCCCTCAACTGTGCCCATACTCCTAGGATACGATCCGGATGCTACTGTATTTCTATCCTTTGCCTGAACAGAAAGTCCTTGTGTGCCTTAAGCTTCCTTTGGTAGTTTCCCATCAAAGTTTAAAAATGAATGTTAAAATAAATGACATGCTAAAGTGTACAGTTTCAAAGGATGAATTACATCAATAACGCTGTTATTTTTGAAGAGAAAAAAGACATGCAATCATCCACACAGTATTTATTTTTTTCTCATTAAAAAGGATGGGTCATATTAAAAACAATGGGTTATATCACACGAATGTCTTTGAATGTTGATTTACTTACTGAACCATAAACGGGAAATTTCTCTGCATTAATTCACATAATATAACACAGTCTTTTTAATGTTACCAAATACATGTTATGGACATAGAGACACACACATATTCAAGAATTCCTCTTTTGATAAACACTTTATTTCTGGTTTTTTTTTAACTAAAGTATTTAAACACTTAGTAAATACGTACATTATGTGCAATTATTACCATAGAATAAATTCATAGCAGTGGAATTGTGTGGCTTATGGTATATGTATTTACAATTTAAAAGATATTGCCAGGATACTTTTCAAAAAAGACTAATAATTCATAATTCCACAAGCAACATAGTAAATTTTTTTCTGTATCCCTGATAAAAATAGATGTTACAAATTCTTTATTTTTTACATTCTAATGGATTTAAATTATCTCATTGTTGCTTCAGCAGAATTGAATGCTTTTTGATGTTCTGCTTGCAATTTACTATTTATATCGATTATTCTAACATCTATTGGGTTATTTTCCTTTTTGTTTTTAATTTATAAAAATGTATAAAAGCTATTCATATAAAAAGATATTAATCATTTTTTCTGTCATATGTGTTACAAAATTGTTCCCAATGTGATCTCTTTTTCAAACAAATCTTTTAATTTAAATATATCTATACATGTGTATGTGTGTTCCCAGAATTGGTAAAATCATCTCCCCTGCTTTTAAGATGGTACATATAACATTTTTGAAATATTTCATTGTTTTATTTTTTACATATAAGTCTTCTATCCATCTGGAATTTATTTTTACCTTTGGTGTGAATTAAGGGTTCAACCTAATTTTCTTCCAGATGGATAACCAGTTGTTCGAGCTCCATTTATGAACTAAGCCACCTCTTCCCACTGTTTGAAATATCACCATAGTCATATATTAAACTTCAGTTTATTCCAGGATTTATTTCTCTTTACTCTCTTTATTGCACTAACTTAATTGTCTATTCCTATGCCAGGACTATAGTCTTTTTTTTTTTTTTTTTTTTTTATTTATTTATTTATTTATTTATTTTTTCTTTTTTATTTTTTATTATACTTTAAGTTCTAGGGTACATGTGCATAACGTTTATATCATGTATAACTCCCCAATGCAATCCCTCCCTCCTCCCCCCCCCCATGATAGGCCCCAGTGTGTGATGTTCCCCTTCCCGAGTCCAAGTGATCTCATTGTTCAGTTCCCACCTATGAGTGAGAACATGCAGTGTTTGGTTTTCTCTTCTTGTGATAGTTTGCTAAGAATGATGGTTTCCAGCTGCATCCATGTCCCTACAAAGGACGCAAACTCATCCTTTTTGATGGCTGCATAGTATTCCATGGTGTATATGTGCCACATTTTCTTAATCCAGTCTGTCACAGATGGACATTTGGGTTGATTCCAAGTCTTTGCTATTGTGAATAGTGCCGCAATAAACATACGTGTGCATGTGTCTTTGTAGTAGAGTAATTTATAATCCTTTGGGTGTATACCCAGTAGTGGGATGGCTGGGTCATATGGTACATCTAGTTCTAGATCCTTGAGGAATCGCCATACTGTTTTCCATAATGGTTGAACTAGTTTACAATCCCACCACAGTGTAAAAGTGTTCCTATTTCTCCACATCCTCTCCAACATCTATTGTTTCCTGACTTCTTAATGATTGCCATTCTAACTGGTGTGAGATGGTATCTCATTGTGGTTTTGATTTGCATTTCTCTGATGGCGAGTGATGACGAGCATTTTTTCATGTGTCTGTTGGCTGTATGGATGTCTTCTTTTGAGAAATGTCTGTTCATATCCTTTCCCCACTTTTTGATGGGGTTGTTTGTTTTTTTCTTGTATATTGTTTGAGTTCTTTGTAGATTCTGGATATTAGCCCTTTGTCAGATGAGTAGGTTGCAAAAATTTTCTCCCATTCTGTAGGTTGCCTGTTCACTCTGATGGTAGTTTCTTTTGCTGTGCAAAAGCTCTTTAGTTTAATGAGATCCCATTTGTCAATTTTGGCTTTTGCTGCCGTTGCTTTTGGTGTTTTAGACATGAAGTCCTTGCCCATGCCTATGTCCTGAATGGTACTACCTAGATTTTCTTCTAGGGTTTTTATGGTATTAGGTCTAACATTTAAGTCTCTAATCCATCTTGAATTAATTTTCGTATAAGGGGTAAGGAAAGGATCCAGTTTCAGCTTTCTACTTTTGGCTAGCCAATTTTCCCAGCACCATTTATTAAATAGGGAATCCTTTCCCCATTTCTTGTTTTTGTCAGGTTTGTCAAAGATCAGATGGCTGTAGATGTGTGGTATTATTTCTGAGGACTCTGTTCTGTTCCACTGGTCTATTTCTCTGTTGTGGTACCAGTACCATGCTGTTTTGGTTACTGTAGCCTTGTAGTATAGTTTGAAGTCAGGTAGCGTGATGCCTCCAGCTTTGTCCTTTTGACCTAGGATTGTCTTGGCAATGCGGGCTCTTTTTTGGTTCCATATGAACTTTAAAGCAGTTTTTTCCAATTCTGTGAAGAAACTCATTGGTAGCTTGATGGGGATGGCATTGAATCTATAAATAACCTTGGGCACTATGGCCATTTTCACGATATTGATTCTTCCTATCCATGAGCATGGTATGTTCTTCCATTTGTTTGTGTCCTCTTTGATTTCACTGAGCATGGTTTGTAGTTCTCCTTGAAGAGGTCCTTTACATCCCTTGTAAGCTGGATTCCTAGGTATTTTATTCTCTTTGAAGCAATTGTGAATGGAAGTTCATTCCTGACTTGGCTCTCTGCTTGTCTGTTACTGGTGTATAAGAATGCTTGTGATTTTTGCACATTAATTTTGTATCCTGAGACTTTGCTGAAGTTGCTTATCAGCTTAAGGAGATTTTGGGCTGAGACGATGGGTTTTTCTAAATATACAATCATGTCATCTGCAAACAGGGACAATTTGACTTCTTCTTTTCCTAACTGGATACCCTTGATTTCTTTCTCTTGCCTGATTGCCCTAGCCAGAACTTCCAACACTATGTTGAATAGGAGTGGTGAGAGAGGGCATCCCTGTCTTGTGCCAGTTTTCAAAGGGAATTTTTCCAGTTTTTGCCCATTCAGTATGATATTAGCTGTGGGTTTGTCGTAAATAGCTCTTATTATTTTGAGGTACGTTCCATCAATACCGAATTTATTGAGCGTTTTTAGCATAAAGGGCTGTTGAATTTTGTCAAAAGCCTTTTCTGCATCTATTGAGATAATCATGTGGTTCTTGTCTTTGGTTCTGTTTATATGCTGGATTACGTTTATTGATTTGCGAATGTTGAACCAGCCTTGCATCCCAGGGATGAAGCCCACTTGATCATGGTGGATAAGCTTTTTGATGTGCTGCTGAATCCGGTTTGCCAGTATTTTATTGAGAATTTTTGCATCGATGTTCATCAGGGATATTGGTCTAAAATTCTCTTTTTTTGTTGTGTCTCTGCCAGGCTTTGGTATCAGGATGATGTTGGCCTCATAAAATGAGTTAGGGAGGATTCCCTCTTTTTCTATTGATTGGAATCGTTTCAGAAGGAATGGTACCAGCTCCTCCTTGTACCTCTGGTAGAATTCAGCTGTGAATCCATCTGGTCCTGGACTTTTTTTCGTGGGTAGGCTATTAATTGTTGCCTCAATTTCAGAGCCTGTTATTGGTCTATTCAGGGATTCAACTTCTTCCTGGTTCAGTCTTGGGAGAGTGTAAGTGTCCAGGAAATTATCCATTTCTTCTAGATTTTCTAGTCGATTTGCGTAGAGGCATTTATAGTATTCTCTGATGGTTGTTTGTATTTCTGTGGGGTCGGTGGTGATATCCCCTTTATCATTTTTTATTGCGTCTATTTGATTCCTCTCTCTTTTCTTCTTTATTAGTCTTGCTAGCGGTCTGTCAATTTTGTTGATCTTTTCAAAAAACCAACTCCTGGATTCATTGATTTTTTGGAGGGTTTTTTGTGACTCTATCTCCTTCAGTTCTGCTCTGATCTTAGTTATTTCTTGCCTTCTGCTAGCTTTTGAATGTGTTTGCTCTTGCCTCTCTAGTTCTTTTAATTGTGATGTTAAAGTGTCAATTTTAGATCTTTCCTGCTTTCTCTTGTGGGCATTTAGTGCTATAAATTTCCCTCTACACACTGCTTTAAATGTGTCCCAGAGATTCTGGTATGTTGTATCTTTGTTCTCATTGGTTTCAAAGACATCTTTATTTCTGCTTTCATTTCGTTATGTACCCAGTAGTCATTCAGGAGCAGGTTATTCAGTTTCCATGTAGTTGAGCGGTTTTGATTGAGTTTCTTAGTCCTGAGTTCTAGTTTGATTGCACTGTGGTCTGAGAGACAGTTTGTTATAATTTCTGTTCTTGTACATTTGCTGAGGAGTGCTTTACTTCCAATTATGTGGTCAATTTTGGAATAAGTGCGATGTGGTGCTGAGAAGAATGTATATTCTGTTGATTTGGGGTGGAGAGTTCTATAGATGTCTATTAGGTCCGCTTGGTGCAGAGATGAGTTCAATTCCTGGATATCCTTGTTAACTTTCTGTCTCGTTGATCTGTCTAATGTTGACAGTGGAGTGTTGAAATCTCCCATTATTATTGTATGGGAGTCTAAGTCTCTTTGTAGGTCTCTAAGGACTTGCTTTATGA
Organism: Trachypithecus francoisi; assembly: GCF_009764315.1. Classification (NCBI taxonomy): domain Eukaryota; kingdom Metazoa; phylum Chordata; class Mammalia; order Primates; family Cercopithecidae; genus Trachypithecus; species Trachypithecus francoisi. The sequence continues at coordinate 99,398,875 of NW_022681465.1, forward strand.
ATCTGGGTGCTCCTGTATTGGGTGCATATATATTTAGGAGAGTTAGCTCTTCCTGTTGAATTGATCCCTTTACCATTATGTAATGGCCTTCTTTGTCTCTTTTGATCTTTGATGGTTTAAAGTCTGTTTTATCAGAGACTAGGATTGCAACCCCTGCTTTTTTTTGTTCTCCATTTGCTTGGTAGATCTTTCTCCATCCCTTTATTTTGAGCCTATGTATGTCTCTGCATGTGAGATGGGTCTCCTGAATACAGCAGACTGATGGGTCTTGACTCTTTATCCAGTTTGCCAGTCTGTGTCTTTTAATTGGAGCATTTAGTCCATTTACATTTAAGGTTAATATTGTTATGTGTGAACTTGATCCTGTCATTATGATATTAACTGGTTATTTTGCTCATTAGTTGATGCAGTTTCTTCCTAGCCTCGATGGTCTTTACATTTTGGCATGTTTTTGCAATGGCTGGTACCGGTTGTTCCTTTCCATGTTTAGGGCTTCCTTCAGGGTCTCTTGTAAGGCAGGCCTGGTGGTGACAAAATCTCTAAGCATTTGCTTATCTGTAAAGGATTTTATTTCTCCTTCACTGATGAAACTTAGTTTGGCTGGATATGAAATTCTGGGTTGAAAATTCTTTTCTTTAAGAACGTTGAATATTGGCCCCCACTCTCTTCTGGCTTGTAGAGTTTCTGCCGAGAGATCTGCTGTTAGTCTGATGGGCTTCCCTTTGTGGGTAACCCGACCTTCTCTCTGGCTGCCCTTAAGATTTTTTCCTTCATTTCAACTTTGGTGAATCTGGCAATTATGTGTCTTGGAGTTGCTCTTCTGGAGGAGTATCTTTGTGGCGTTCTCTGTATTTCCTGAATTTGAATGTTGGCCTGCCCTACTAGGTTGGGGAAGTTCTCCTGGATGATATCCTGAAGAGTGTTTTCCAACTTGGTTCCATTTTCCCCCTCACTTTCAGGCACCCCAATCAGACGTAGATTTGGTCTTTTTACATAATCCCATACTTCTTGCAGGCTTTGTTCATTTCTTTTTCTTCTTTTTTCTTTTGGTTTCTCTTCTCGCTTCATTTCATTCATTTGATCCTCAATCGCTGATACTCTTTCTTCCAGTTGATCGAGTCGGTTACTGAAGCTTGTGCATTTGTCACGTATTTCTCGTGTCATGGTTTTCATCTCTGTCATTTCGTTTATGATCTTCTCTGCATTAATTAGTCTAGCTGTCAATTCTTCCACTTTTTTTTCAAGATTTTTAGTTTCTTTGCGCTGGGTACGTAATTCCTCCTTTAGCTCTGAGAAGTTTGATGGACTGAAGCCTTCTTCTCTCATCTCGTCAAAGTCATTCTCTGACCAGCTTTGATCCGTTGCTGGCGATGGGCTTCGCTCCTTTGCAGGGGGAGATGCGCTCTTATTTTTTGAATTTCCAGCTTTTCTGCCCTGCTTTTTCCCCATCTTTGTGGTTTTATCTGTCTCTGGTCTTTGATGATGGTGACGTACTGATGGGGTTTTGTTATAGGTGTCCTTCCTGTTTGATAGTTTTCCGTCTGACAGTCAGAAGGACTGTCTGTTGGTCTGTTGGAGATTGCTTGAGGTCCACTCCAGACCCTGTTTGCCTGGGTATCAGCAGCAGAGGTTGCCAAAGATAGAATATTGCTGAGCAGCGAGTGTACCTGTCTGATTCTTCCTTTGGAAGTTTCCTCTCAGGGATGACTCCACCCTGTGAGGTGTGGGGTGTCAGACTGCCCCTAGTGGGGGATGTCTCCCAGCTAGGCTACTCAGGGGTCAGGGACCCACCTGAGCAGGCAGTCTGTCCGTTCTCGGATCTCAACCTCCGCGTTGGGAGATCCACGGCTCTCCCCAAAGCTGTCAGACAGAGTCGTTCGCCTCTGCACCGCCCCCGCTGCTTTCCCTATTGGACCTCAGCTGTGGGCTGTCCCCAGAGGTGGAGTCTACAGAGACAGGCAGGTTTCCTTGAGCTGCTGTGAGCTCCACCCAGTTCGAGCTTCCCAGCGGCTTTGTTTACCTACTTAAGCCTCAGCAATGGCGGGCGCCCCTCCCCCAGCCTCGCTGCTGCCTTGCGCATAGATCGCCGCAGACGGCTGTGTTAGCAGTGAGGGAGGCTCCGTGGGCGTGGTACCCTCCCGGCCAGGTGTGGGATATATTCTCCTGGTGTGCCTGTTTCCTTAAAGCGCAGTATTGGGGTGGGAGTTACGCGATTTTCCAGGTGTTATGTGTCTCAGTTCCCCTGGCTAGGAAAACGGATTTCCTTCCCCCTTGCGCTTCCAGGTGAGGCGATGCCTCGCCCTGCTTCAGCTCACGCTGGTCAGGCTGCAGCAGCTGACCAGCACCGATTGTCTGGCACTCCCTAGAGAGATGACCCCAGTACCTCAGTTGAAAATGCAGAAATCACCGGTCTTCTGTGTTACTCGCGCTGGGAGTTGGAGACTGGAGCTGTTCCTATTCGGCCATCTTGCTCCGCCCCCGACTATAGTCTTTTGTTTGCAGTAGCTTTACAGAATATTTTCGTTTCTGATAGAGCAGGTCCTTCCTTCAATAGTTTCAATGACCAGGGAGAAATGTATAAAAGAGTACCCATCAAGTTGCTTACTTTAGTTCATGAGGGGCAGGAGGAGGAGCTATTGGAGAAGTCATGCAAGGTGAAGATGGAAAAGGAAAGGAAAAGGGAAGTGGAAGAAAACACTGCAAGGTAAAAGTTATTCATATACATATGGAAAATCTCTCATCCACCTCTTTTCCTTCTTCCCATTCCATAGAGGATGATGGTGTGAATGTTAGCAGTGAAATACATTATCACCATCATGATCATTTCCAAATGAGCATCTTTTTGTGACTACCCAACTGTTACAATTGGTAAGGCCTACTTTCTAGTGGCTGATACCTCTGCCATTATAGCTGTGAGTTTGCTGAATTCAGAGAGGAATATAGTTGATAAAATCTGGCCCTCTGAAAGGAGAACCATCTTTTACTCCAAAATGATCAACTACACTAAATTATTACTTTTCAAAAAAGAAAAGCAAATTTTTATTTTTTGACAAAAATTGTTCATATTTATCACGTACAACATGATGGTTTGAAATATGTATACGTTATAGAATGGTTCAGTTGAGCTAGTTAATATATGCATTACTACACATTTTTTATAACAACACATTCCCAGAAGAATGATAATAATATTGTGCTAAAATCTGCTACATATATTGTTTTAAAATTCAAAAGGGTAATTTGTTTTCTGCCTGAAAATGGATGATTAAATGTGCTTCTGATAAGTTACTTTGAATGGAACATTCAATACTGTTTGATATTCATTTTTAAAGCCAAATAACATACAAAATGATCATTTTTTGTTGTCTTTTTATAGACTGAATTTTTATTTTAGATTCAGGGGTTACACATGCAGGTTTGTTACTTGAATATTTTGTGTCATGCTGAGATATGGGGTATGATTGATTCCATCACTGAGCATAATACCCAATTGCTAGTTTTTGAACTCTCTCTCTCCCTCTCCGATCTTGTGGTCCATGGTATCCATTGTTACCATCTTTTTGCTCATGAATACTCATTGTTTAGCTCTGACTTATAGGTGTGGGCATGCAGTATTTTGTTTTATGTTCTTGCATTAGTCCACGTAGGATAATGGCTTCCAGCTGCATCCATATTTCTGAAAAAAAAAAAAAAAAAAAAAGAGCTCATTCTTTTTTATGGCTATGTATATTCCGCAGTATGTATGTACTATATTTTCTTTATCCAATTCACCATTGATGGGCACCAAGGTTGATTTCATGTCTTTGTTGCTATCATAAGTAGTGCTGTAATGAACATATAAGTACATATGTATTTTTGGTGAAATTATTTATTTTTTGGGGGAGTATATACCAAATAATGGGATTGTTGGGTCAAATGGTAGTTCTAAGTTCTTTAAGAAATCCCCAAATGGTTTTTCATAGTGGCTGAATTAATTCGTTCTCACTAACAGTGCATAAGTGTTCCCTTTTCTCCACAGCCTTGCCAGCATTTGTTAACTTTTTAGTAATAGCCATTCTGACTGGCTTGAGATAATATCTCATTGTGGTTTTGATTTGCATTTCTCTGATGATTAGGGATGTTGAGCATTTTTTAATATGTTTGTTGACCACTTCTGTGTCTTCTTGTGAGAAGTGTCTGTTCATGTCTTTTGCCCATTTCTTAATGGGTTGTTTTTGCTTGTTCAATTGTTTAAGTTCCTTATGGATTCTAGATATTAGACCTTTGTTTGCTCCATAGTTTGCAAATATTTTCTGCCATTCAGTAGGTTTTCAGTTTGCTCTGTTTGTAATTTCTTTTGCTGTGCAGAAGCTCTTTAGTTTAATTTGTTCTCATTTGTCAATTTTTGTTTTTGTTGCAATTGCTTTTGAGGACTTAGTCATAAATTCTTTCCCAAGACCCATGTTTAGAACGATGTTTCCTAGGTCTTCTTCTAGAATTCTTATAGTTTGAGGTCTTACATTAAAATCCTGAATCAATCTTCAGTTAGTTTTTGTGTATGGTGAAAGGTAGAGGTTCAGTTTCAATCCTCATATGGCTAGCCAGCTATCCCAGCACCATTTAATGAATAGGGAGTCCGTTTCCCATTGCTTGTTTTTGTCAACTTTGTAGAAGATCAGATGACTATAGATATGTGACTTTATTTCTGGACACTCTATTCTGTTCCATTGCTCTGTTTCTGTTTTTGTACCAGTACCATGTCATTTTGGTAACTGTAGCATTATAGCACAGTTGGATGTTGAGTAAAGTGATATCTCTGGATTTGTTGTTTTTGTTTAGGTTTGCATTGACTATTTGGGCTCTTTTTGGTTCCATATGAATTTTAGAATAGTTTTTTCCAGTTCTGTGAAAAATGACGTTGGTATCTTGATGGGAGTAGTGTTGAATCTGTAGATTGTTTTGGGCAGTATGACCATTTTAGTGATATTGATTCTTCCAATCCATGAGCATGGAATGTTTATCCATTTGTTTATGTCATCTATGATTTCTTTCAGCAGTGGTTTCTAATGTTCCTTGTAGAGATCTTTGATCTACATGGTTAGATAAGTTTTTTTTTGCAACTATCGTAAAAGGGATTGCATTCTTGATTTGGCTCTCAGCTTAAATTTTATTGGTATATAGAAATGGTATACATTTTTGTATATTGATTTTGTATCCTCTAACTTTACTGACTTTTTTTTTTTTTTGTCAATTCTAGGAGACTTTTGGCAGTCTTTAGGGTTTTCCAGGTACAGAATCATATTGTCAGCAAAGATAGATAGTTTGACTTCTTTTCCTATTTGGATACCTTTCTACACTAAATTATTAACAGCAGGGCTGAATATCATTTTGGAAGTTAAATATCCTGATGGAACCAACTCACTATTGCACATTTAGCTAAGTGCAGAAAGAAAAAATTGTTTCAGGAAATAAATATCGAATTTCTCCCTTGAGTAAAAGGATCCTTTCTGCTTCAGGAAGTTTTATTTACACCAGCAACCCTAAGGGTCTCACCATCCACTCATTCTTTCTCACGTCTTCAGTTAGTATGCTACGTTAAGAGTACACATTTACATAATTGGCTATTCCTGATTGGAATAAATGTATTTTAACCCATTTTGGGAAGCATGCAGTAAAAATCCGCATTGTAGATTTTTGGAAGCCTTATTGTTTCTTTTTTTTCTTTCAAATTCTCTCTCTTTTTAAAAAATTCCTGATGCTTCCTCAGTCTTTATGACTTTTTTTCTTGTTTAGTTAACGTGATTATATTCTCTATGAAACTATTATAGACTTACCCTTTATCTTATTGCCAAGGAGAATATATAATTAAATCCTTGATTTAATGTATAGATTTTGTGTTCAAGGAATGGCATGGGAAAATTTAATGAAGTCATTTTAGTGAAGCAATTAGCAGTCATTTTGCATGTGAAGCTTAATTGGGGAAATTGGGGGTGACTGTAGAAATAAGATGATGTAGGAAACCTAAATGCTTGCTTTCTCTTTTTCTTTTTGCATCACCTATTATTGCATCACCTACATTGCTCTTACTTGAATGGTTTATGTATAATTCTCCTTGAGAAAAAGTAGGTACCATAGACCTTATGTTTTCATAACTATTTTTTGAGTGTTTAAGTTAGAATCACCAGAAAGATGTACTTGAGATGACATTCTAGATTGTTAATGTGAAAAATACATGTCAAGAGTCATACATAAGATGAAGGTTTCAAATGATAGGTGTTTAGTTTCTATGTAGAGCTTTTGCTGCCCTCTAAAACTACATCAAAAGATATATTTCAAGCCCCCTTGGCTAGCTCTTCTGAGGAGATTTTACACAAAAGCCTCTTAATTGGCCATCAGTGAGTAACACCTAGTTCTTTTCCTGTCCATCAGATGTGGGAGAAAAAAAGAGAGACATAAACTCAACAATATAATATTGTTGGAAATTATCTTATAGACACAAGCTTTGATTCCACATCTGCAGACTTGTGACTAAAAGGAAAGGAGCTCCCTCCCCTTCCTTTCACCATTACTCTAAAGCTGGTCTCAATTCAAGATAAAAGGAAAGTTCTAAACTTCAAGATTATTTTAATATCAAAGGGAGATAATGAAAACAGCATTTTCATCAAAATTATAAGCTTATGCTTTCTTTGTAAATTAAATGTATTTAAAAAGTCAATCTCCAAATTTTACCATAGATGCTCATAAAGGATAGAGGCAATGGTTATTTAGCCCAGGGGGTTAATAATTAAATGTTTTATTAAGCTGGCCTTATTTGCATTTTAATTCAAAAAGAATATTATAAATTAAAAGGAAAAAGCATGTTTCTAAAATAGTGTCAAAAATCAAATATCAAAATAAAGACCAATCCTTTTAATTTGGTTCAAAAATTTTTGAGATGAGTAAGATATAGTAAGAGGACTGTGTGATAGGAACATACTTCTGAAATCCTTATCCAATTTTTTTCTTTAAATATTTTCTATTTTCTCTCCTAACTAGGAGACATAATTTTGAGAGATAGCTGGAACTCATTGCTTCCTAGATTTTTTTCGGTTTAAAATTCCAAAGTCCCAAGTTGTAAGAAAAATAGATGGCATGGATTTGGAAAGAATGGCATTTTCTTTGGAAGACAGAAAACATCTTTTTGGGCTAAGAAGGAGAAAGATTCTGCAACCTGGACAGAGGGACCCTGAATACTGCTTCCTGGGCAGTGCTACATAGGTAATAGAACCCCAGATGGATCTGGCAGGCACTGGAAGAGAGCTTGAAATCTGTTATGGCTCCATTCCAGTAAGATCCGGGACCACTACTTCTGCACAGAAGGAGAATAATGGTTCCCATGCTCTGGAGTAGAGCTTTAGAAGTAGTGAAGACACAGTGCTAAAAAGCTAAGCAGACAGCAAAGAGGGCTGTCTTCAGGGATCCAACTGAGTGCCCAAAAGGGTAATGAATGGTTCAGTGTATGTTTGTGTAGTATTAAGCCTTGAAGAATCAGACGAATGTCACGTACTACACCAAGTCTTCATACTCATACTAAAGATGAGAGGGAGAGGACAGGGCAAACTGATGGAAATGAAACTTCTGTCATCTGACACAATGGGAGTTCAAAATGGAAATTTAGTTCAATTATAGACAATAAAGTTAGAATGTCTCACTTACCTGAGAGTGTGGATTGAGATTTATGCTCGCAATATTTGAAAATGATGGGGGAAGATGGGGATGAGTACCATGATATCAGCTGACTTCTATCACTTCATCACCGTTAGTTGAAGTCAAAGAAGAAGAGTTCCTTTCTCTAACAAGAACATAACTCTCTTTGATGGCTGTTTTAAAGGATGGTCTGCATCAGTATAATGGCAAGAATTTTTAAAAGTTCCTTAAGGTTCTTTGTCTCCATGTTCTGCTGTGAGATACTTTGCTGTCAGAAGCCTGCTGTCAGCAAGGCATCAACATTTATTCTTCTCTTTCACTTTCTTCATTCAGTTTGCTTATTTATTAAGGCTGTCTTCTGTTTTATCACCCAGAAACTAAGTAATATTTTAAAATATATCTTCACTTTGATATAGACTATATAATACCCTGAAATTAGTTTACCTGCTTCTCTAAGTTTCCATTTTTTATCTTTAATATGTATTATTTGCATCACCTTAAAGCTTTATTGACATTTAATTTTTCCCTTTACTTTTTTCTCTTTTAAATTTATCTTTACCTTACTTGTTATCATTCACTTCTGTTGTATTTTTTCTTTTTTGTAGCTTTGTTTTGAATATCTTGTTAATTTTTATTTTGTATCTGAATTTTAACTTTAGTTCCTATATTATTTTTTTCTCTAAAATGTTTTATCCTGGTAGTTATGTGTACCTTTTCATGGTCTTAAGATTCAATTTCTTTATTCTTTGACATTTATCCTATTATTTTATTTTATATTGTCTTCCTTTCTCTTAAAGAAAGTATGACTTATTTTCTTTTTTTTTTTTTTTTTTTTTTTTTTTGAGACGGAGTCTTGCTCTGTCGCCTGGTCTGGAGTGCAGTGGCCGGATCTCAGCTCACTGCAAGCTCCGCCTCCCGGGTTTACGCCATTCTCCTGCCTCAGCCTCCCGAGTAGCTGGGACCACAGGCGCCCGCCACCTCGCCCGGCTAGTTTTTCGTATTTTTAGTAGAGACGGGGTTTCACCATGTTAGTCAGGATGGTCTCAATCTCCTGACCTCGTGATCCGCCCGTCTCGGCCTCCCAAAGTGCTGGGATTACAGGCTTGAGCCACCGCGCCCGGCCTACTTATTTTCTAAATAGCAATATAAGAATCAGAGTTCAGAGCATGAAAGCAGTGAAGAACACTGAAAAAAGATTGGAAGGTTGAAGTTGAATGAGGTGATATTATTATCTGATCAAGTAGATGTTTGCTGATATTAACATAGCATTTTTGCAGGTTAAAATTATTGTAGTCTTATGATTTAGGGTTTTGGAAATAAACAGTTGTCTGTTCATGAACTGGAGCAGACCCTCAAATTTATTGTTGAGGAAAATCTTTTGGACTTTTGACTCACTCTTATTCTACAACAGGATGCACTATATACTCAATGAGCTTTCCAACTCTCCAAAAAGAATAGCAATGCTACTTGAAAATGAAAATATTTAGATCCTTCTTACAAAAAAATCCTATTTGATGAGCAATTTGAAAGCGTATGCCAACATTTGAAATATGCACAGAACAATTCCACAATGAAGAATGGAGATGAAATTCTATGGAAGTATTCACAAAATACTTATGTTATTTAGCAGGGCATTTCATTTTCTTCTTTGGGTATATATGATATGTATGTTAAAAAAGAGTAAGTTGGTTCTCTGGTTCCAGCAACATAAAGATTGAACTTCTGATGCCCCTTGCTCGTTGCAAATAGAAAATTCAGGATAAAATGCGTGCTTTTTAAAATTTTCAAAGTATCTTTGGGAAAGCATCTCTAGGAGCCAACAACATAAAAAAGGCAAGTCCATGAGGTGATGACATGATGGTCTTCCTAGGATTTTAGTCTAAGATATAAGACCAAATATTTGAGGATAACAATTGAAAAACACATGTAGAGAGAAAAGTTGTGTTCTTGGAACCTATTTCTACAGAGGTCACTGGATAGATTAAGTTAAAAGAGAGAGAACTTAATGCAGATTTAGAAATAATTTCTAGGGAAGGGATAGTATCAAGCCTTACAATTACAAGTGTTCGGTTGATTCCAAGTCTTTGCTATTGTGAATAGTGCCGCAATAAACATACGTGTGCATGTATCTTTGTAGTAGAGTAATTTATAATCCTTTGGGTATATACCCAGTAGTGGGATGGCTGGGTCATATGGTACATCTAGTTCTAGATCCTTGAGGAATCGCCATACTGTTTTCCATAATGGTTGAACTAGTTTACAATCCCACCAACAGTGTAAAAGTGTTCCTATTTCTCCACATCCTCTCCAACACCTGTTGTTTCCTGACTTCTTAATGATTGCCATTCTAACTGGTGTGAGATGGTATCTCATTGTGGTTTTGATTTGCATTTCTCTGATGGCCAGTGATGATGAGCATTTTTTCATGTGTCTGTTGGCTGTATGGATGTCTTCTTTTGAGAAATGTCTGTTCATATCCTTTCCCCACTTTTTGATGGGGTTGTTTGTTTTTTTCTTGTAAATTTGTTTGAGTTCTTTGTAGATTCTGGATATTAGCCCTTTGTCAGATGAGTAGGTTGCAAAAATTTTTTCCCATTCTGTAGGTTGCCTGTTCACTCTGATGGTAGTTTCTTTAGCTGTGCAAAAGCTCTTTAGTTTAATTAGATCCCATGTGTCAATTTTTGCTTTTGCTGCCGTTGCTTTTGGTGTTTTAGACATGAAGTCCTTGCCCATGCCTATGTCCTGAATGGTACTACCTAGATTTTCTTCTAGGGTTTTTATGGTATTAGGTCTAACATTTAAGTCTCTAATCCATCTTGAATTAATCTTCGTATAAGGGGTAAGGAAAGGATCCAGTTTCAGCTTTCTACTTATGGCTAGCCAATTTTCCCAGCACCATTTATTAATAGGGAATCCTTTCCCCATTTCTTGTTTCTCTCAGGTTTGTCAAAGATCAGATGGCTGTAGATGTGTGGTATTATTTCTGAGGACTCTGTTCTGTTCCATTGGTCTATATCTCTGTTGTGGTACCAGTACCATGCTGTTTTGGTTACTGTAGCCTTGTAGTATAGTTTGAAGTCAGGTAGCGTGACGCCTCCAGCTTTGTCCTTTTGACTTAGGATTGTCTTGGCAATGCGGGCTCTTTTTTGGTTCCATATGAACTTTAAAGCCGTTTTTTCCAATTCTGTGAAGAAAGTCATTGGTAGCTTGATGGGGATGGCATTAAATCTATAAATAACCTTGGGCAGTATGGCCATTTTCACGATATTGATTCTTCCTATCCATGAGCATGGTATGTTCTTCCATTTGTTTGTGTCCTCCTGTGACAGACTGGATTAAGAAAATGTGGCACATATACACCATGGAATACTATGCAGCCATCAAAAAGGATGAGTTTGCGTCCTTTGTAGGGACATGGATGCAGCTGGAAACCATCATTCTTAGCAAACTATCACAAGAAGAGAAAACCAAACACCGCATGTTCTCACTCATAGGTGGGAACTGAACAATGAGATCACATGGACTCCGGAAGGGGAACATCACACACTGGGGCCTATCATGGGGAGGGGGGAGGAGGGAGGGATTGCATTGGGGAGTTATACATGATATAAACGTCATGCACATGTACCCTAGAACTTAAAGTATAATAAAAAAAAAAATAAAAAAATAAAAAAAAAAATAAAAAAAAAGAGAGGTATGAAGAAAAAAAAACAAAAAAAACAAAAAAAACAATTACAAGTGTTCATTGTCATTATAGATAAGCCTTTTAAAGGTCACTTAAAAAAGTTAGAAAAGGATTTTGGGAAAATGTTGAAGTGGTATAATTTTTGAGTCTTCCAGAATTCCTCTATAAATAATACTGCATTAAATTATTTTCTCACACTTTCCCTTTTAAAAGTGATTCTACTCAGTTACCTCTATAGAAATAGGTTCCAAGGATACAACTCCTCTCTCTACATGTTATTTTTATTTTTATTTATTTAGTTTTTTGAGATGGAGTTGCGCTCTGTTGCCCAGGCTGGAGTGCAGTGGTATGATCTTGGCTCACTGCAACCTCCGTCTCCTGGGTTCAAGTGATTCTCCTGCCTCAGTCTCCTGATTAGCTGGAATTACTGACACCCACCACCACACCTGGCTAATTTTTCTATTTTTAGCAGTGACAGGGTTTGGCCATGTTGGCCAGGCTGGTCTCGAACTCCTAACCTCAGGTGATTTGCCCACTTTGCCCCCTCAAAGTGCTGGGATTACAGGTGTGAGCCACCAAGCCTATCGCCTACATGTGATTTTTAATTGTTATTCCCAAATATTTGGTCCCATATCTTTGACTAAAATCCTGGCAAGGCTACCGTATCATCACTTCATAGACTTACCATTCTGGCTTTAATTTTTTTTTTCTGTGTTATTGGCTCCTAAATTATTTTTTAAGCTGACCAGCAACTAGGATTGTTACTTTGCAGGGAAAAGGACAATATCTACAGTAGTAAGAGACAAAGTATTACAAGACCCACAAATTAGAGGAGGTAAAGAAATTACAACATTGCAAAATCCCAGTGGGCAGGCAGAAAGAAGAAACAAACAAGAGTATTCCAAAGTAGTCAACAGCAACTTACTGGAAAGTACTATGGGCCAACTTGAGAACAGCAGCTGAAACTGGGAAAAAGTTTTTACCCACACAGATTTGAAGATGAGTACAAGGGATATGGTAAGGTCTGAAAAGGCCAGAGCAGCTCCATAAACTTTCAGAATGAAACACAAACGTCTGAGAAACCAACAGGAACATAGTTCAAATTAAGCAGAGCAGTGAGAGTGGGAGCAGAAAGCAAAAGTTGAGGGAGGGGAACAAAGCCAGAAGACTGTCAAAAAGCCCGAAGATTGTCAAAAAGTCAGAGGCTATAGCTGTCAACACTTCATTAAATCTATAGGGCAGAGTTCTAGATTAGTGTTGCTAAAAGAAGTTGCATTCCACCCATTCATTCTATACATTAAGGAAAAATAAGTTGAATTTGATATGAAGTTATTATAAGAAAGAGAGAGAGAGAGAGAATAAGGAGCATACTAATGTCCCTATAGACAATTGAAGCCAGAGAGACATGCTCATAAAAGAAATAAAAAATATAACCTGAAATCTTAATATTTCAAAATGAGCTTAAAATTAAGAAAGTGATAGTTGATATGAAAGAATATAAGAATAAAATAACTTAGACATAAGATGTTAGAAATCAGGAAAGAATTAGTAATCAAAGGAAAAAATAATTTCAGAAATGATGACTAATTTGAATAAACACAAAAATAATAAACAACAAATAATACCTGAAGCTAGATAGAAAAAAATAAAATGCAGGAAGGGAAAATAATTTTTTAAAAAGTGAAAGATAAAGAAGATAGGTGGGAAAGTCTGAACATGAGTATAATAGGAACTTCTGAATAAGAAAAGCAAAACAATGGGAATAAAAAAAATACTAAAACTATAACTTAAGAAAATCGTTTTCCGAGGCAGACAGAACACTAGGTCAGGAGTTCGAGACCAGCCTGGCCAACATGGTGAAACCCTGTCTCTACTAAAAATACAAAAATTAGCCAGGTGTGGTGGCTCATGCCTGTAATCTCAGCTACTCGGGAGGCGGAGGCAGGAGAATTGCTTGAATCCAGGAGGCGGAGGTTGCAGTGAGCTAAGATTGCGCCACTGCACTCTAGCCTGGGCAACACAGCGAGACTCCATCTAAAAAAAGAAAAAAAAAGAAAATGGTTTTGAATAGTTTTGAAATTAAAAACAAGTCAAAAGTACATATGGAAAGAGCTCACTATTTATATTAGAAATTGGCATAGAAACATGTTATTTAAAATCTGCACAAAGCAAGTCATTTTATGGTAATGACTATAAAGAAAAAGAAAAAGAAATTGAAAACTAGGCAAAAAGCCCAAGACATTTATCAGGAAAAGTAGTACAGTGTCATCAAACTTTTTGATAGGAATGCTGTTTGCCAGAAAACAATAGAGTAGCATACTGGAAGATACTTAATAAAAGAAAACATGAGCCAATGGCTTTATGTCCAGCCCAAATAACTTTCTGTTTAAAAATTGCACACAAACCATTATAAACATGCAATAATTTGGGTAATTTTTTTTTGAGAAATCTACTCAAGAATGAGCTTCAGGCTAATTCTTCAACAATAAAGAATGAAGAAAAATTTACATAAGTAATGATGGTAATACTGAATATGTAATTACATGTAGCATTACCACTAGATGGTAATTATATGACAGAGTATAGTATGTAATGGCAATATACTCTGAAAATAATTTCATAGTACAACTTTCAAAATATTAGGGGAGATTAGGAAAAACATGAAAAGTAGGAAAAGCTTACTGTTTACTTCATAGTTATTATTTGAGAGTAAATTAATATAATTTGAAACCAGATGTTGGGGGAGATGCAGGGAAAAGAACAAAAGAGGGTATTACCTCTTAATATTGCTCATAGTAAGAACCAAATAAAAAATAACCAAAAAAGAGGAAAGTGCGATAGATATGTTGCAACATATAAGAAACTAATATGTAAGTGTTGTAGCCAAACTATTAATCATATTAAAAATAAAATGGGGTTAATTTATCTATTTTTTTAATTGGTAAACAAAACAACATCCAACACTGTATTATATAAGAAGCACATCCAAAACAAAGAGATTTGGAGTGGTTTAAGATAACTAATTGTTAAAGCTATATCAGGAAAATAAAAATAAAAAGAAAGCAGTGGTTAAAATATTGGTACCCGACTAGGTAGAATTCAAACTGAAAAATAAGAAGAGATGAAGATACTTTGTAAAGCTAAATATTAAAACATAGTGAAAATAAAACAGTTATTCATATTTAAAACACAGAAGCATCTTTCACACTACAGGAGATTGAGGGGGAAAGAGAAGCAGTCATTCTAGAAAATTTTAACACACTTTTAAAATCCAAACCAGATGAATTAGAGTAAAAATTAGTGATGATATAGAACAGGGTCATCAGATATTTTCTATGAAAGGCCTCATAGTAAATATTTCGGATTTTGTGAGTCAGTTGCTTCTGCTCAACTTCGATGTTGTAGTGCAAACGTTCTCGGAGACAATACGTAAACAAGAATGGCTATTTTCCAATATCATTTTATTTAGTTTGCTAACCCCGACATAAAAAACCTAAATAACATCATGAAATAAACTTTATGTATGTATGTTTAATTGTGCATATAAGGATGTATATGCATATGTATCTTTCAGTGAAATCAGATTAGTTATCTAATCAAATATATATATGTATTTTTAACAGTATGAGGAACACTCACAAAAATTGACCTTAATTTAAACTATAGAAAAATCCATAAATACCAAAGGTTAGACTTAATGCAGGACCATTTTCTTACCATAGTGCAATAAAACTAGAAATTAATGACAGAAAGCCACCACAAACATTTTAACACCTGAAATCTTATGAGATCAAATCCTATATCCATAAGACTAAAAAATGAAAAAGAAAGAATTAAAAAAAATTCAACAGGTTAGAAATTAAAACACAAAAAGTGCTCAACATTACTGATCATTAGAGAAATGCAAATCAAAATGAGAATGAGATATCATCTCACGC
The DNA here is from genome assembly GCF_009764315.1 of Trachypithecus francoisi. Taxonomy (NCBI): domain Eukaryota; kingdom Metazoa; phylum Chordata; class Mammalia; order Primates; family Cercopithecidae; genus Trachypithecus; species Trachypithecus francoisi. Next base: position 99,414,163 of record NW_022681465.1, read on the forward strand.
CAGTCAGAACGGCTATTATTAAGAAGTCAAAATATAACAGAGGCTGGTGAGGTTGCAAAGGAAAGGAAACACTTATATTCTCTGGTGGGAATGTAAATCAGTTAAACCACTATGAAAAGCATTTTGGCAATTTCTCAAAAAACTTAGAATTACCATTCAATCCAGCAATCCCATTATCGGGTATATATCCGGAGGAATATAAATTGTTCTACCATAAAGACACACACACATTATGTTCATCACAGTACTATTCACAATAGCAAAGACATAAAATTAGCCTAGATGTCTATCAACAGTAGACTGGATAAAGGAAACCTGGTACATATACACCATGGAATACCATGCAGCCGTAAAAAATAACAAAATCATGTCCTTTGCAGCCACATGGATGGAGCTGGAGACCATTATCCTAAGCAAACTAATTCAGATACGGAAAAAACAATACCACATGTTTTCACCTATAAATGGAAGCTAAACATTAAGTACACACAGACAAACAAAAGAGAACAGTAGACACAGGGGCCTACTTGAGGGTGGAGAGTGGAAGGATGGTTAGGATCGAATAACTACCTATTGGGTGCCATGCTTATTACATGGATGAGGAAATAATCTGTATACCAAACCCCCATGACACATAATTTACCTATATAACAAATCTGCATGTCCCCCTGAAACTGAAAGGATTTTTTTTTTTTTTAAGATGTGCAAAAGTTCTGAAAAAACTCCTCACTTAGAAGACACACAGATGGCAAATAAGCATATGGAAAGATGCTCAACATTATATGTCACTAGATTATTTCAAATTAAAACAATGGGATACCACTACCCACATACTAGAATGGCTAAAATTCAGAACACTGACAACACCAAACCACTGGCAAGGATGTGGAGCAGTGGGAACTCTCATTCATTGCTGGAGGGAATGCAAAATGGCAGTCACTTTAGAAGGCAATTTGGCAGTTTCTTACAAAGCCTAACATAGTCTTGCCATACAATCCAGCAATTGCACTTTGAAGTACTGATCCAATTTAGTTTGAAAGTTGTGTCCATACAAAAACCTGCACACAGATGTTTATGGGAGTGTTACTCATAATGGCTAAAAACTGGAAGCAACTAAGGTGTCTCTCAATAGGGGAGTAAATAAAGGAACTGTGTTAAATTCACACAACAGGATATTATTCATCTCTTTAAAAAATGAGCTATCAAGCCATGAAGAGATGTGGAGGAAACTTTAATACATGTTGCTAAGTGAGAGAAGCCAATTTGAAAAGCCTATACTATATTATTATATGATTCTAACTATATTATGTTCTGGAAAAGGTAAAACTATAAAGAGGAAAAAAAGATGAAGTGATTGTCAGGGTTTGATAGGTAGGTAGAGGGATGAATAGGTAAAAGCACAGAGAATTTTTAGGGCAGAGAAAATTACTCTATCTGATGCTATAATGGTGGATATATGACACTAACATTTGACAAAACCTATGTAACTGTACAACACAGACAGTGAACCCTTGATGTGAACTATGGATATTCATTAATAATAATGTAGCAAGATTGGTTCATGAGTTTTGACAAATGAACCACATGAATGCAAGATGTTAATCACAGGAGAGATTGTGTGTGAGAGAAGGGTTATATGAGGACTCTGTACTTTCTCTTTACATTTTCTATAAACTTAAATTTGCTCTAAAAATAAAGTTTATTAGAAAAAGAAAAATTTAATAAAATGCAAAAATCAACAAGTTAGAAAACAGAAATACTATAAAACTAAAAGCTGTGTTTTTGAAAAATAAAACAATAAGATAGATAAGCTGCTAACCAACCTAATTTTAAAAAGTGAGAGAGAAATGATAAGTATATACAATTAAAAAGGACAAAAGAGAAATAATCATGGAAACAGAAAAAATTAAAATAACTTTAAGCAACTACTTACAATAGCTCCATGGAAATAACTTGGAAGACCTAAATTAAGTAGATGAGTTTTTAGAAAAAAATGCAGGTTACTAAAATTGACCCCAGTGGAGACAGTCTACACAGGCAAATGATCTTAAATAGAGAAAGTAACTAAATACACCCCCATAAAGAGAAGATCTCCAGATAGTCCCATGGAAGAATTCAACCAAGTCTTTAATAATAACATCATTATAATACCACTTAAATTACTTCAAATCATGAAAGAGAAAACATTTAGAATTTATTTTTATGAAGTAGGTATTACATTGATTTCCAAAGCTGACACACATTATACCAGAAGAGAAACAACAGACTACTCATATGAATTTTGGATACAAGAGTCTTAAATAAAATTAAATACTAATGAACAGACTCCATTGGTACATTTAAAAAGAAGTATGAACAAGTGGGTTTCATATTAGAAAAAACATCAAGAGTTCATCCTATTAATAAAGCAACATTACAAAATCATTTTGATTATTTCCACAGATTCAGAAAAGGCAACATCTAAGGACACGGATGTCAAGAACACTCAATAAAATGAACTGATGGATACTTCTGTAATATGATAACATACATATCTATAACATAACTCTACCTTAAGATCCAGAAATTCCACTAAATAATCATCAACAGATATTGCAGTAGATTCATTCAATAGACTATTGTGCAGTAGTTAATAGGAACTAGCTAGGGCTAAATAGACTGGCTATGCACCTACCTGCTAATTTCTATCTGTGTGACCTTGGCAAATCTACTTAATTTCCCTGAGTTCTGGTGTTTCTATCTGTAAAATGGAGATACTGTTATCTACCTTCCAGTGCTGCAGTAAGAATTAGAAGTAACATATGTGTAAAGCTCTTTGCACAGTGTGAAACATGGCAGGCACTCAGATGATGATCTGAGAAGTGCACTAATGCTGCCAAGTTTATTTAACTAGGTTATAGCAAGCAGACTAAATAGAGCTTTAATAATAAGGTAAAAGTTACCAGATCCTTTTCATAATGTTGTCTTAGCTGAGGTTCATATCTCTTATTGCTTGAATTACAACAACCTCTTGTCTGATCTTCCTGACTCCAGTCTTTCTTCTTATCAAAGGCTGTATGTGTAAGAAGAACAGGAGAAAATCAAAATGTGATGTCAAGTTTCTAAAATTAGAGGGTTGTGAAATAAATTTAGTAGACCAAAGCCAGAATTTTAAACAATAAAATAGATTAGAAAATGTCGGTGCATTAAATGCTGTTTTGTGAAACTAGATTTTAAAGTTCTATTTCTATGTGTGCCTACCGAATTCTGATGTGAGAGCATTTACTGTGGGTGACAAAATTTGATAGTCTCCTCATATTGTCCATTCTCCGTAAGTCAGCTGGAGTGATCGCCTCTACTTGACAAGGAAATATGTCAAGCCATTAGTTTTCAAAGGAGTGACATCTTGCTGGTAATGAAGATTGCTTTAGATAGGTTGCATATGGATCTAATATAAATAAAATACACTATTACTCTTACAATTTCCCTCTCATTTCCTGCCTTTTGATCATTTCTTTGTAGTTAACAGCTCTGTAAGAGCAGTATTGTAGGGAGAATCAAAATGTGATGTCAAGTTTCTAAAATTTATAAATGACTGTTAAGTACTACTCAACACTTACTGTGTTGGAATTACAAGAAGAAATTATAAGAAGTACTGCTATCTTATCATTATGACATCATTATCATTATTATCATACATTATCTCATTAAATCCTCACACCAACCCTACAAGCCTAATGTGGAGGAATTAAAATTTGGCAAAGTAATCTGCCACAGTTACATAATTCAAGCTGGTTTCTCACTTTTATATTTAAAATGACAAAAGTATGGTCACAGCAAAGGTAGAAATGAGGGGCCAAATTGAAAAGTTGAATTTTGTAGTTGATTTATCAAAAACAAAAACAACAAAACAACTTTCCTGTCCATGGGTTGTAGAGAATAGTCTGGACAATGGATATCATGCTGTACCTCACAGTGTTTTTACTTTGTCTGGTACATTTTGCTGTACCATTGAGAAATTAATAAGAACTAAGAAACAAATATCACTCACTCATTCAACCTTTAGGGACATTTAGAAACATGTTAAGCAAATAGGAAAAATTAAAATCATAGTCAATTAAGGAGTTAGGCATGTAAGTGAGGTACAGCCTTGCAATTAAAGATAGAATTGCTATGAACATGCAAACCTAAGAGAGAAACGATTGATCATTTAAGCATTTAACTCCCCTGAAGCAATCAGAGAAGAATTTCTGAAGAGATGGCCCTTGAACTGAGTATTGATGGATGATCAATAGATTGCCAATTGAATTCTTATGGGCACGTTGAGAAATATAGAGCCTGTGGCAGAAGTGGCTCCAAAAGGCTGCAGCAAAGAGCAAACATCTGGAAAACTGATAAAAGCAGTAGCCAAGTGATCAGAACTAGAGCATGACAACTCCCTTGATGCTTCCTATGCCCCAGACTTTAAAATCTTTGGAATGAACTTGCTTTATAATCACTGATGGAAGTATGGTGGTGGGAAATAAAGGAAGTATTTGGAATGAAGAAGTTTGACAACAACTGTTCTGAAGTACTGTGTGCCTCATCATTTTCATTTTTTCAGATTCAATTTCTTTTTTCATTGAATGAGGCACAATCATCACAATTCCATTACTCTGAACATTTACAGTTCATTCCCAGATAATACGATAAGGATTATCCTCCCGCTGCTCTGCATCCCCACTCCACTGCTTTTGAATTCTGGACAATAGCATTAATCAGGAGACCAAAGGAATATCATTAATTGCCCTTAAATTTCTTGGAAGTACTAATTTGAGGGAAAGCCTTAAAGGATCTTTCAGCTATTTGTTTTTGGACACATTAAATAATGGAAAAGAATAAAATCAAGAATAGGACCTGTTTTACTTTTCCAGATCCCCATTGGCTCAAGTGCAGAAGAAACCACAGATAGAAGCCCACAGATGGAGGCCTGCTGATCATACAGCTGTGTCTTTGTTGGTACAGAAAACCAATTGTGGGTAGGAGCAATGGAGGAAGAAACAATTTAGAATGCAATGGCATTTTAATTATACTTACCATAATTCTAATGTTCTCTTCTGTGGTGAAGTGTTTGGGGAGTTGTCTTGAAATTAGAATCCAATCCTGCAAACTTGAATCAATCAGAGCAGTGCTGTTTGGAAATAACAGAGAAGCAAGTTTGAAAAAGATTTTCCAGTAGTCTTGCTTTGTAATGTTTAGACTTCCTCTGATGACTGCAGAGGAGAAGGGAGAGAGAAAGCCAGGAGATTAAATGGCCAATTTCTGTTCCTTAGGGATGTCCACTGGAGAATGACCTTAACTCCTTGAACTATTTAAACTGCCTCTGAACATTCTTACAAAAGCCAGGTATACTGGACATGAATCCTATTTTCCCAAAAGAGGTAATATAGCTCTAAGCTAGTGCTACCATTCCTGTTTTCCAGGATTGGAAACTTCAGAGCCAATTAAGTAGGCTACTTACTGAGAGTCATACTGAATTTCATTTCATAGGTATTTATGAGCCTGCTATATTCCAGGCACACGAGTGAGTGAAAGAGATGCTGGTCTTGCCCTCCTGGAGCTTGTTGTCTAGTAGGAAAAACATTTATTAAGCTAATGAATTAATTACATGGCAACACACGTGATAAATGCAAAGTAAAGAGGGATATGAGAGCACGTAAGAGTGGGACTAGAAATGGATGTAGGGGTCATCGGAGGCTAGCCTGGCTAACATAAGCCTTTTGTACTGAACAAATTACGCAGTTTAAGAGGGAGGGAAGCAAGCTTCAAGTAGAGGTAACAGCATGTGTGAAGACTCAGTGGCTGAAAAGAGTGTGACTTAAACCACAGTCTTCAAAGTGTGAAGGAAGCAGACTCATCTTATGTGGCTGAAACAGGAAGAAGAGAGAGATGGCGGGGGGTGGCACACAGTTTTAAGCAACCAAATCTCATGAGCACTCACTGTCATGAGAGCCACCTTGAGGGGGAAATCAGGAAGGGAAGACTGGGGTGACTGGAGTACAGAGAGCTAGCACATGAGGCCAGGGAAGGGGTGGAGATTAAACTGGAGAGCTCTGTGACATGGTTTGGGTCTGTGTCCCCCTAGCCCAAATCTCATGTCAAATTGTAATCCCCAGTGTTGGAGGTAGGACCTGGTGGGAGGTGATGGGATCAGGGGGCTGGATTTCCCCCTCAATGCAGCTCTCATGATAGTGAGTGCTCATGAGATTTGGTTGTTTAAAACTATGTGGCACCTCCCCCATCTCTCTTTTCCTCTTGCTCCAGCCATGAAAGATGAGTCTGCTTCCTTCACCTTCTGGCATGATTGTAAGTTTCCTGAGGCCTTCCAAGTCATGCTTCCTATAGAGCCTGTGGAACCATGAGCCAATGAAACCTCTTTTCTTTATAAATTACCAGTCTCAGGTATTTCTTTATAACACTGCAAGAATGAACTAATACATCCTGTAAGCCGTACTAATGATATTTTGCTTTATTCTAAGATTCTAAGATGGGAAACCAACAACTTTAAATGCTCTGACCTGAGCATTTTTGAAAGGTCTATTTGGTGATTGTGTATAGGTTGATTTGGAAGGTGGCAGGTGTGGAAGCAGTTTTAGTTAAGAGGTGCTTGTGGCAGTAGTGATGGAGAGAATCTCACAGATTCAAGAGAGGTTTAAGAATCATGTTAGCAAGGTTTGGTGACCGATTTGATATGACCTATGAAAAAGGAAGTGGTGGCAGGGCACAGTGGCTCACGCCTGCAATCTCAGCACTTTGGGAGGCCAAGGCGGGTGGATCACCTGAGGTTGAGAGTTGGAGAGCAGCCTGGCCAACATGATGCAATTTTGTCTTTAATAAAAATACAAAAATTAGCTGGGTGTGGTGGCGCATGCCTGTAATCTCAGCTACTTGGGAGGCTGAGGCAGGAGAATTGCTTGAACCGAGGAGGTGGAGGTTGCAGTGAGCTGAGATCAGGCCACTGCAGTCTAGTTTGGGTGACAGAGTAAGACTCCCTCTCAAAAAAAAAAAAAAAAAAGGAAGGAAAAGAAAAGGAAATGGTTCCAGGTGACCCTAAGTTTTCTTAATAAATGAGTAGATATTTGGTTGTACATTTGCTGACATTAGGACTCAAGAGAAGGACGAAGTGTGGAGAGTGAGTGCTGGGAAGAAAAATTGTGAGTTCAAATTTGGGCAGTTGAACTTAGGGTGCTTCAAGAGACCAGGGCAACTGAAGGGCAATAAACCTGAGCTTGGGATTCCTTTTCTGCTATTTACTATCCATGGCACCTTAGGCGAGTTTCAAAATAACCTTATACATCAATTTCCCCATCTGTAAAATGGGAATAAGAGTAATAGTACCTTCACTGAGTTGTGAAGAATAAGTGAGAATACATACGAGACTGGTAACCATCCATGGGGCCAGGAGTGGGATGAGGTGGTCTACGAAAGGGAACACTGGGTAAACTGAGATGACTTTTCCTCTTTATTATTAATTAAATTTTTATAAGAATGTATGTTATTACATATACACTTAGAAATGAATGCAATAATATATGAAAAGAATATGAAAGACTATATAAAAAACATCCATGTATAGCACTCAGCGTGGCACTTGGAGAACAGTCAATAAATGTGATCTGTGTGTAGATAAAAGGGACCTGGAGTTCAGAGAGAGGGCTGGTCTAGAGGTGTACATTTAGTAACTCTTGTCATTCTAACGATAACAAGAGGTGTGGGAGTTAATGAAATCATCTCGAGAGAGAACATTGGGTTAAAGGGGGACAAGGGTTGAATGTTGAGGAATTTCAACTATTAAAGATAAGTGGAGGGGAATGAATTGGTAAAGGAGTCTTAGAAGGTGCATCCAGCAAGGCAGGAGGAAATCTCTGCCCATGTACTCAAGGAGCACTTACATTCAGAAGAGGCCAACGGTATGGCATGCCGTCACAAGCTCTAATAAGTGGAAACCTGCGAAGTGTGCTTTGGATAAGCAGGCTCTTTGGATAATCAGGCAACAAGATTTTGTTTCAATTGTCTGGTTCTTTATTTTAAATCAAACCTTGGCTTCTGTCCTGGAAACTGGGCCAGTCGGCTGGTGGAAGCTGAATTCATATTTCTTACAGATTCTCTGTCTATAAGGAGGGGCTGCTTAAAAATGAATTTGCTGATGTCGAAGAGGAAAACAAAATGGTACAAAGAAAAGGAATCTCAGGCTGGGTGCAGTGGCTTCTGCCTGTAATCCTTGCCCTTTGGGAGGCTAAAGCAGGCGTATCACTTGAGGTCAGGAGTTCGAGACCAGCCTGGCCAACATTTTGAAAACTCGTCTCTACTAAAAACACAAAAAAAATTAGCTGGGCATGTTTCATGTGCCTGTAATCTCAGTGACTTGGGAGGCAGAGGCAAGAGAATCACTTGAACCCAGGAGGTGGCGTTTACAGTGAGCCAAGATTGTACCACTGTACGCCCAGCCTGGGTGATAGAACGAGACTCTGTCTCAAAAAAAAAAAAAAAAAAAATCATTCTGTTCGTTCCGTTATTTCTATGCTGGTCAGTTTACAGCCTTTCATTTTTTTCAACAAAAATATTTTGTTTTCTTGAATTCTTATTCTATAGAAAAACATCTAATTTTCTTCCTTTTTAATAAAAATGGACACATTTTCCCCTTATTGTTGGAAAAAAGATGATTGACCCTTATAAAAAAGAGGCATGTCTTGTTTATAATATTACAATAAAAAATTATAATAAAGCCAGTTCATTTCAGATAAGTGGAAAACTTCCAAGGTGAGGGAGGAGTTAAATTCTATGTTCTGTTGCTTAATTCTTTTTTTTTTTTTTCCGGGGACGGAGTCTTGCTCTGTCACACAGGCTGGAGTGCAGTGGCTGGATCTCAGCTCACTGCAAGCTCCGCCTCCCGGGTCTACGCCATTCTCCTGCCTCAGCCTCCTGAGTAGCTGGGACTACGGGCGCCCACCACCTCGCCCGGCTAGTTTTTTGTATTTTTTAGTAGAGACGGGGTTTCACCGTGTTAGCCAGGATGGTCTCGATCTCCTGACCTTGTGATCCGTCTGTCTCAGCCTCCCAAAGTGCTGGGATTAGAGACTTGAGCCACCGCACCCGGCCTCTGTTGTTTAATTCTATACGATTTTGTTTTAAGAGACTAAAAATGCTAGTTTGTATTAGGAAATGAAAACCCTAAACACACCATGAGGAGACTGAGAAATGAAAGACATAAATGGGTGGCAATGAATTTGTAGATCAAGATGACATTCTGAAGGACAGGAGTCAGAGTTCCACATTCTCCTTAGATCCTGAGCCACAGTGATGGAGGGAATGAGGGTTAAGATGCTTTAATCTGCCCATCCTACTCTGCTTCAGTTCTGCACATTCAGGGTGCCAGAGAGCACAGGGTTTAAGTCCTGTGTTTTACACCTTTAACCTCATAGTAGTCTGTATTGAATTCCAGACAAGTCGTTTACTTCTATGAATATCACTTTCCTAATCTGTGATTTGGTGATAACAGTCTTGCCATCCTCATAGGCTCTTGGGAGTGATGGATAAATTAATTCAGGCATAGCTCTTGGTATATAGAAAACTTCCATGTAGTGTAGTTTATTTATTTATTTATTTATTTTTATTGAGACGGAGTTTCACTCTTGTCATCCAGGTTAGAGTGCAATGGTGCTACCTTGGCTCACTGCAACCTCCGCCTCCCAAGTTCAAATGATTCTCCTGCCTCAGCCTCCCAAGTAGCTGGGATTACAGTCATCTGCCACCACACCCAGCTAATTTTTGTATTTTTAGTAGAGACAGGGTTTCACCATGTTGTCCAGGCTGGTCTTGAACTCCTGACCTCATGATCTGCCCACGTTGGCCTCCCAGAGTGTTGGGATTTTAGGCATGGGCCACTGTGCCTGGCTGTGTAGTCAATATTCTTAAACATGAGAATTAGTAGAATGGCTAATTTGCTCATTTTCATCTGTCTTAAATTTATTTAGGAAATACTCTTCTCCCTAATCTAGTTCCAAATTTCAATAGGCTTTACAAACATTACAGATATGACCCTCAATTGACAAACTCAGTTACGTAAAACAAATTTTTTATTTTGCTCAAAATTAACTTGATTTTTATTTTGAGATCTTATTTGTCTAGGGAGGTAGAAATTTAATCCCCATCAATTTGGAAATCTCTCTTCTCTCTTTTTCCCCTCCTTTCCCTGGGGTTTTAAGTAAATCTGTCAAGCATCTATAATAGTGAAACTTCAGAAGGAGGGACAATTGTCCTTAAATATGCAAGGAGTGGCTTCTAGGTCCATGCTCTAGCCCAGTCCTGGTCATCCATCATCAGTAGTCCCACTGGGAAGCTGGTTTTTGTTTTGTTTTTTTCTGCATGGTTTCATCATGTCTGATGTCTCCCTAATGGCATATGTGCCAGCCTGTGGGATCCCTTCCCTATGTTAGGGAAGCCATGCTTTCTTCCAACTTCTCCTCATTATTTGGTTTTTACTCTGACCCTCCAGGGTCTCCTAAAATCTTTGGTTTTTGTAATATAAAAATCAAAGGCTTGTGTTATTGCTGCTCTCTTACCTGTCACCTTCCTTCTTTGTAGCAATATCATACAAAGCCACTTACATACCTGGTGAGAGAATAGAGAAGGGACTCCCAAACAGGGAAAGACTGAAGGCTAGTACTTCACACGGACTGCCCTGGCCCTTGCATTTACAGATAGGCTGTGAAAGTCAGTGCTGTCAACCATGGAGCACATGGAGAGGACAGGTAGTAAACGAAATGTCATACAGAATTTCCTATGTATACACAACTCAGCAGAAAGATGTTTTAAAAGTGCAAATTTTGTTTTCCTTAGAATGGACCACAACTGTATATACTGACTTAATGAATTTTAAAATATCCCATAAGTAATACAAGAAGGTTTATTACACAGCCTAGTGAGAGGAATCCTGAAGCTAAAATCGGCACACCTATATCAAAGTGACAGATGAGGCCCAAACGTTACAAATGCTTTGGAAAAATACACTCTTTTTTTTTGGTGTTTGTGCTTTGATGAAACATCTGACTCTGCTTTTTCAGCATTTTAAGACTTTTTCTTTACTTTTTCTGGACCCAATAATTCTACGAATTTAGCAAGAGAGAAAACAAATGTTTTCCTTCACCCACTATGGTCCACGCTTATAATGTGGCTTTCCTGTTTCCTGTTTACTTTTTGCATTAACAGTAATTGGAGGGAAAATAAAATCAAAATTTGGTGTGTATAGGGGACAAAAGGGTTCAGAAGCATTATTTACCTACTCAACTGAAGCAGACCTTGGTGGCCATCTGGTACACCATATTTTTGGGTAATTAACATGCATCCACACTTCTATTTTGTTTCCTTTTTGAAGTGAATCTGAAAATGTGTGCTAACAGACTGTCTGTAACACAAAGGAGCCAATGTTAAAAAATGATTATACTCATCTCCTTTTAAAAAACAATGAAAAAAAAAAACACCCCACAAACTTTGTTTTGCCACCAAAGGCAGAAGCTGCCTTCCAAGCTGCCAAAGACTATGGGTCCCAGACGGAATTGCTTGTTCTCTTTAGTCACCACATTTGGTGAACAATGTTGTAGGCCCAGTCTTCCCCCTTCCTTTCCATCACACTTGTCATCCAGAGCCTTCGGCAGAACATTTACATGATCAAATGTTCGCGGCCACGGTGGTGCAGCCCCATTCGTGGTTTGAATTGAATCTGGGATTAGTTCTCAGTGCTTAACAGCTTGAGTTTGTTTTTCCAAATGACTTTATCATAACTATAAATTCAAGTGAGTCAACTTATTGGATGATGCTCTATGTGTCTGTGTGTTGGCAATATATATTCAATTTAATCTATACTGAGAAGAAATTATTCTTTCTGGCCTAAAGCCTTCCAGGAGAAATCAACAAATAGGTCACATAAACAAGTTTAAACAATTTCTTGCTGGAAGATTTTGCTGTACAATATGTCAGTGCAGTTGCTTCATCCACAAAATATCTAGATGTATTTTAAGTCAACCTGAACAAATAGATGAGAAAGGCTGTCATGGTGAACTTAAGCAAAAATATTTATGATATAAATAAAAAATTGCAGATGGGTAAAGGTGGGAACTAAATGAAATTGTATTGTAGAACATTAATCTCACAATATGAACTTTGAAAACTAAATTGTTGGCTTCTAATACAAACTGATATTTAATATTTATTAAAATGTAGAGTGGTTAGCTTGTTTTGGTTGAACACATTTTCTGATTTAAGAGTAGTTATTTTATATTTTATATAGAGTTATATATACTAGAAATTAAATATTTTAGAGGCATTATTGCACCCTCCTTTACTGACGAGAAAACTGTTAGAAGCATTACATTACTTGTTCATGTTTACTTGTCTAGTTAGACCTTAAAATAAAAATGAAACTTAATTTCATTTAATCCTTCTTCCCTCTCTTTCTTCCTCCTTGAATTACTTTATGCCTGCCATGATTCTGCTGTTAAGATAGATGCTTGGGATACAAAGACGCATAGATAATAAGACCAAAATAGGGATCTAGTTCAAGAAAGACAAGATAATATACAAGCTATACAGGTGTGGGTATGGAGATCCTTGCAAATAGAGAAGAGTGTTCGAGTGTGTGTGTGTGTGTGTGCACGTGTATGTGCACACATGTGCATGTGTGGCGTGTTGGTGGGAAGGAATCCAGTGAGTTCTAAAGATCCACAGGAATAGAGAATTCTGCAAGTATTTGCTCCAAGCAAAATAAAATACAACTGTTGTCTCGTTACTCTCTGTTGGTTCCTTTTGTAAATGTATTCAATTCAATGGCACCAGAGAAAAAGCCATAATTTGGCTAATGTCTAAAATGACACTTCTCTTGTGAGAATTTCAAGTTCAAGATGTCTGTGCCACACCCTCATGGAAATGTGAATCTTATAGTGTTACGCAAAAAATGCCACTGAAGAAAATGTTTAGTTCATCCAATTACTATTTAAATCCTGAAGAAAGCTATTCTCTTTTAAAAACCATCAGAGGGAAAAATTTTAGAGCCTGTTTCTTCCTTAGAGGAGGTGATACATTTTACTTCTATAATGAACACTCAAAATATAATAAAATTCTTGTGGTAGTATTTTAAATCTCTCATTCTGATCTGTTCAACCCATTTCATCTTTGCTTGACCGAATGGAGAAGAAACACAGCTGGTTTTCACTCACTCTGTAATGAATGCTTGCTATTCTTATTGAGGTTAAAGTGACTCAATTGCTTCTAACTTTCTACAGTGTCCCTATTTTTTAAGGAGATAGATAGATATGGATGAATATGCATTATATTATATATTTATTATTATATGTACTATATATAGTATAGATATATATGTATTAATACACACACACACACACACCCCTCCACAGTAGGCTGTGCTTTGGTTGATTTTAACGCATTGCTAATAGAACTAGTTGGCATAAGTAATGTTCTGGAAGACTTATTAGAAGCTATGGATGAGTGATTCTCAATGCTATATTCATTGGTTTTAAGCCAGCTTTGCCATTAACTATCTGGATGATCTTAGGCATATCATAAAGCCTCCTCTGTAAAATGAGGAGCTTAGGTTAGATGAAATCTAAAGATTTTTCCTGAACGAGTAGTCTTTGACAGTGGTTTCCAAACTGTTCATGCCCTGAAGTTGTAAGATTTCATAAAGATGTCATTGAATTGAGGGAAAGAGTGTCCAAATGAGAACTTTGAGTAAACCTTCCAGAACTCTCATTCCCCCACTTCAAACACAGCAGCGAGGCTTTGTGTGTTTTCCAGTTGAGTTTCAGTGTATGATTCTCATTTCAAAAACACTTTAAATTTTGCGAACATCTGTCTCTGATAAAAGGTAGGATCAGCTAAGTCATAGGTAGGTGTAATATAAATCGGAAAAAGCAATGTTTGTTTATTGGAGTTTAAATATTTTTATTATAAAACATTACATGCAGAAAATTGCATAAGATTGTAGGTATGTTTTAGCATTTGTCTGTAAAGCAAACATTCATATAACCCCATCAAGTCATGAAATAAAATAGTGCTGGAACCATAGACTTTCCCTTATATGTCTTACCACTCTGTCTTCACTACCCACTCATCATAAAATAATTATGTAATTCTAGTACTCCTTTTTTTAAAAATAATTCTTGCCCTCCTTAAAAAGTACATCAGTGGCCGGGCACGGTGGCTCAAGCCTGTAATCCCAGCACTTTGGGAGGCCGAGACGGGAGGATCACGAGGTCAGGAGATTGAGACCATCATGGCTAACATGGTGAAACCCCATCTCTACTAAAAAATACAAAAAACTAGCTGGGCGAGGTGGCAGGAGCCTGTAGTTCCAGCTACTCGGGAGGCTGAGGCAGGAGAATGGCATAAACCCAGGAGGCGGAGCTTGCAGTGAGCTGAGATCCGGCCACTGCACTCCAGCCTGGGTGACAGAGCGAGACTCCGTCTCAAAAAAAAAAAAAAAAAAAAGTACATCAGTTCTGCCTGTTCTTGAACTATATATAGATAGAATGTTGTTATTAATATTTTACAACTTGCCTTTTTCTGGCCACACATTTGTAAATTTATCTATATATCTGCAGTTGATTCAAATCTGTTTCAATATTGAGTCCCATTGTAAGAATATAAAACATATACTCATTCTAATAATGGTGAACATGTGAATTCTTTCCAAAAGTTGGTAATTATGAGCAATATTGCTATGAACAGTCTTAAGCATAAATCATGGTATACATAATCAAACATATCTTTTAAGATATATATGCAAAAGTGGAACTATTGGATCTTAGTTCTGTTTATTATTATTATTATTATTATTATATTATTATTATCCTTTAAGTTCTGGGATACATGTGCAGAACATGTAGGTTTGTTACGTAGGTATATACGTGTCATGGTGGTTTGCTGCACTCATTAACCCATCATCTACGTTAGGTATTTCTCCTAATGCTTTCCCTACCCTAGCCACCCAGCCCCTGACAGGCCCCGTTGTGTGATGTTCTCCTCCCTGCGTCCATGTGTTCTCCTTGTTCAACTCAAACTTATGAGTGAGAACATGCAGTCTTTGGTTTTCTGTTCTGGTGTTAGTTTGCTGAGAATGATGGTTTCCAGCTTCATCCACGTCCCTGCAAAGGACATGAAGTCATCCTTTTTTATGGCCACATAGTATTCCATGGTGTATATGTGCCACATTTTCTTTATCCAGTCTATCATTGATGGGCATTTGGGTTGGTTCCAAGTCTTTGCTGTTGTGATGAGAGTTGCAGTAGATCATAGTTCAGCATGTATTTTTACCAGACAATGAAACACAGTTTTCTAAAGGTACTGAAACAATTTTCGCTCCTACCAGTATAAGAGGTCCTGTTGCTTATATCCTTGCCTACATTAAGTCAGAATTTTATTTTTTCTCAATTGGATAGGTATGTAGTTGTATCTTATGATATTAAGTCTTGTTTTTCTAATGACTAGTTTTGTTCAGCACCTCTTTATTTGATTACCAGCTGTTTGCATTTCTCCTTTTGTAAAGTGCCTGTTAAAGACATTTGCTCATTTACTCTCTTCTAATTGAATCACAGGAGTTCCTTATATAGTCTGAAAAACAATTATTTTTTGGTTAATATGTTTCAAATATTTTCAAATAACTCCATTTTTCTTTTTTACTCTGTATGATTTCTTCCAAATGAATAGAAATTTTAATTTTAATGTGATTAAATTGATCATTCTTCTACTCTACTAAAATTTGTGTCTCCTTTAAGAATCTTTCTATAGACCTACAACAAAGTAGGAATACAAGGAAAATTTCTCAACTTGATAAATAATATCTACAAAAACCCCTATCTAACATCATATTTAATGATAAAAGACCGAATGCTTCTTTCCTAAGACCATGAACAAAACAAAGGTGTTCATTCTTGCCACTTCTATTCACCATTGTACTGGAGGTCCTAGCCAGTGCAATTAGGCAAGAAAAAATGATAAAAGGCATCTGGATAGGAAAGAGAAATAAAATTATCTCTATTCACAAGTGAGATGATCTTGTATATAGAAAATCCTAAGAAATACACTAAAAAAATTAATAGAACTAACAAATAAGTTCAGCAAAGCTTTAGGATACAAGATTAATATATGAAAGCAATTGTTTTTTATATGCACAATCAATGAGAAAAATGAGAATAAAATTAAGAAAAATCCCATTTACAATAGCACCAAAAATAATAAAATTCTTGAGCATGGAATGTTCTTCCATTTGTTTGTGTCCTCTTTTATTTTGTTGAGCAGTGGTTTGTAGTTCTCCTTGAAGAGATTCTTAAAATCCCTTGTAAGTTGGATTCCTAGGTATTTTATTTTCTTTGAAGCAATTGTGAATGGGAGTTCACTCATGATTTGGCTCTCTGTTTGTCTGTTATTGGTATATAGGAATGCCTGTGATTTTTGCACGTTGATTTTGTATCCTGAAACTTTGCTGAAGTTGCTTATCAGCCTAAGGAGATTTTGGGCTGAGACAATGGGGTTTTCTAAATATACAACCATATCATCTGCAAACATGGTACATGTATACATATGTAACAAACTGTTGTGCACATGTACCCTAGAAGTTAAAGTATAATTTAAAAATTGATAAATAAAGAATAAAATTTTTAGGAGTTTTATTAAAATTTTATAAAAGAAGTAAAAGTCTTGTGCAGCTACAAAACTTCATTGAAAGGTATTTAAAAAGACATAAGTAAGTAGAAAGACATTTTATATTCAGGGATTTAAAAATTTAATATTGTTAAAATGAAAGTATGCTCCAAATGATCTCCAAATTCAATGTAATTCCTATCAAAATTCAAATTGCCTTTTTAGCAGTAAATGATAAACCAATCCTAAAATTCATATGGAATTTCAAGGGACCCAGAATAGCTAAAATAATCTCAAAACAGAACATAGAGGCTTACACTTTTTTATTTCAAAACTTACTACAAAGATACAGTAATTGAATGCTGTAGTGTGGTAGTGCTATGATAATACACATGTTGATGAGTGGAATACAATTGAGAATACAGACATAAATTCTTACTTTTATGGTCAGTTGATTTTCAACAGTGTGCTAATATCATTCAATGAGGGATAAAACAGTCTTCTCAACAAATGGTGCTGTGAAACTTAATATTCACATTCAAAATAATAAATTTGAACTTCTATCTCGTACCATACACAGTGAACCCAAAATGGATCACAATTTTCAGAGCTAAAACTCTAAAACTCTCAAAAGTAAACATAGCAGTAAATCTGTGACCTTCAGTTAGGCAATGGTTTTTAAGATACAACACCAAAAACACAAGGAACAAAAGAAAAAGATAGACAACTTGGACTTCTTAAAAGTTAACACTTTTGTTCTTCAAAGGACATCATTATGAAAATGGAAAGACAAGTGACAAAATAGGAGAAATATTTTTAAATTATGTGTCTGATAAGAAACATATATCCAGAATACATAAGGAACTCTTACAATTCATCAATAAAAACACAACCTAAATTAAAAATCTGGGCAAAGGATTTGAATAGACATTTCTTCAAAGAAAATATACAAATAGCCAATAAGCACCTAAAAAGATGCTCAACATCCTTACTTGTTAAAAAAAAAAAATCAAAACCACCATGACATATCACTTTACAATCATTAACATAGCTAACATTTAAAAAGAGACAATAACAAGTGTTGACAAAATAATGGAGAAAGTGAAACCCTCATATATGCAGGCAGGAATGTAAAATGGTGTAGCCACTATGGAAAAACAGTTTGGCAGTTCTTCCAAATGTTAAACATAGATACACCACATGGCACATCAGTTATATTCCTAAGAAATAAAGACACAGGAGAAATAAAAACACACACCCACAAAAAGATTTGTAGATGAACATTCATAGAAACATTATTCATAATACCTGAAAAGTGAAAGCAACCCAAATCGTCAGCTGGTGGATTGATTTAAAAATTGTGGTATATCCATATAATGGATTATTATTTAGTCATATAAAAGAGTTATTGATATGTACTACAAATATATGAACCTTGAAAACATTATGATAAATGAAAGAATGTAGTCACAAAAGACCAAATACTGTATAATTCCTTTTAAATGAGATTTTCAGAATAGTGAAATTGACAGAGACAAAAAGTCGATTAGTGGCTGTCAGGGACTGAGAGGAGAGAATAGGGTTGATGACTAATGGATACAGGCTATTTTTTTTAGTGTGAATTGGAAATCTTTTATAATTGGATAGTGCTGATAGTTTTATAATTCTGGGAATATATTAAAAATCACTGACTTGCACCAGAAATGCACTGAATTTATAAATCAGTCTGGGGAGAATTGACATCTTTTCAAAATCTTACAAATCCTAAAGATAATAAATCTCCTGTTCATTAAATTTTAATATTTCCCATTAAAGTGTTATAATTTTTATCTGGAGCTCCTGCATATCTTTGATAAGATTTACTCCTTGGTTCTTGATATTTTGGAGGCTTTGGTAAATAAATTCACTTTCAATATTTTGCTTTCTAACTGTTACTGGTATACAGAAAAGCAGTTGATTTTTGTATATTGAGTTTTGTATCAGTGACTCTAAATTCTCCTATTAATTTTAAGGTTTACATGTAGATGCTTTTGGATTTTCTACATATTTAATCCTATCATCTACAAATAGTGACAATTTTTCTTCCTTTCCAATTCTTATATCCTTTAAAAAATGCTTAATTCACTGAACAGACTCAATGTTGCATAGAAGTGATGATAGCAGGAAACCTTGTCTTATTTCTAATACCAAAAGAAAAGCTTCCAACTTTTTACCATGTTATATGATGTTGGCTGTGGAGTTTCTATAACTACTTTAATCGGACTAAGCAGATTGAATCATTGTTTCCAATTCTTTATTCCTTCCCTATGTTAGAATCATACATTCATACATTATGTCATGTAAGTGTTTATTGCTTCTTATTGTTGGTGGAATTTATTTCTCCATTCCTAGATGTTGATGTTGACCATGTGACCTTTCTTTGGCCTAGGAGATATTAGTGAATATGATGTAAGCAAGTATTTTAAGTTTGTTTGCGTGGTTTGCTTGTCTTCCTCTTTCATCACTATGAGAAAAAAATATTCTTTGATAGCTGCTTGTTTGAGCAGAATCAGAAAATACATAGAACAGAACTGATCACGACGTTCAGCCTGAGATAAGCCCAATCAATCACAGCTGAGGCCATCAAAGCCTTACCCTACCCCATGGCTTGTAATCAGTGTTATAAGCCACCAAGATTTGGAGTTTGGAGTTTGTTTGTTAAACAGTACTATTATAGTGAAAAACCTCACTGATATGCCCTCTAGTCCTAGTTTGCTAAAAGTTTGTATTATAAATGGACTTTGAATTTTATCAAATACTTTATCTGCATTTATTGAGATAATAATATAAATTTTCCCTCATCCTATTAGTGTGGTAATTTATCTTGTTTGATTTTTGAATGCTAAACAAACCCTGCATTCCTAGATTTAAACAAACAGACAAAAAGGCTTAGTACTGAGGTATTATTCTCTGTATTTTGCTGAATTCAGCTTGCTTATTTAATTTTTTAGTTTGAGCATCTATGTTCGTGAAAGAAATTGATTCATAAATTTCCTTCATCATATTGTCCTTATCTGATTTTATGACCAATGTTATGCCATTCTTTGGAAGAGTTTGGCCACAATTGGAATGATTTCTTCCTTGAATAACATTTATAACATTCATCAATGAGGATATGTAAGCCTAGGATTTTCTTTGAGTAAATATTTAGAACTCATAATTCATTTAAAAAAGTATTACAAACTAATCAGAACTTCTATTTCTTTTTTAGTGAGTTTAATTAGAGAGAATTTGTGTTTGCTTTTGTCAGACACTGTCAATTTTGCTGTAGAACTGGTTCCACCTAAGGTTCTACCATTGGGCTGCCTCAAACCCAGTTCTGGGTCTCTGGAATAGGTCTCGTGTCATACTCTAGATCCAGATTCATGCTAGCATTGGTCTGAAGTCACAGCCCCTCAGGGACAGCACTTTTTCTTCCTTTCTTTTTACCTCTTCAGCATCATGTGTTATCAAGACAGCTCTCTCCTCTCTGTAGTTTGCCATGGTTGAGAGGAGATGGGTCATGTCTAGGTCTTTAAATCAGAGAGAGTAGGCTCCTGGGAGCCCATCTCAATAGAGAGAAGTTCTCTTACAAGTCTCCTGGCTCTGGACAGATCCTGGACCTTTGAACTTTATCTCTCTGATCCCAGCTGGAAACAGAGTTCAAACAGTAGATTTCTAGGTAAAAGCAGCTTTTCAAACTACAACATCTTCTTCAACCTTCTGCTTATAGATTTTCAACCAAAATTTGGCCCAGGAGCTACCCTATGTCTTTTATTAAGACTTTATTTCTTTTTCTTTTTAGAGAAATTTTAGGTTTACAGCAAAATTGACAGTAAGGTACAGTGAGATCCCATTCCCTGCTTCCGCACATGCACAGGCTCCCTTATTATCAACATCCCCTACCAGAGTGGTAGACTTGTTAGGATCGATGAACCTGCATTGATGAATCATTATTAACCCAAGTCCACAGTTTACATTAGGGCTCACTCTTGATATTGTCTATTCTGTAGGTTTGGACAAATTTATGACATGTATCCACCATTATCATAATCATACGAAGTATCTTCACTGCCCTAAAAATGTTCTGTGCCCTGTTTATCCTCCCTTTGTATTTTTAGGTTTGTAATGGGAAAGAGAGTATAATAAAATGAAAGTAACACAAAGGGGTGATAACAAAACTCAAAAGATGATTATAATAAGAATCAAGGAACTATGATCCCTGATGTTCTCTGATAATGATAAATGGAAGATACTTTGCACTTCTACTTTCTTTTTATTTCTGTGAATGAGATGTTCCGTATTCCATTTTCAAAACCATTATCAGCTAAAGCATTGAGAATCCTTCCTTTCCAGGACAAAGTCTTCCTTCAACTGAGAGGGCAGTATATGGGCAGTAAAAGGACTGTCTCACCAGCTGCAGTTCTCTCTGGGAATCCATTAGAATTTTCTAGGATAACTCGGTACATATTATAAAAGGAGGATAAGGAGGATATGGAGGCCTAGGTATACTCCTAGCTCTTTTTGTTTTCTAATTAAAGTTGCTGGCAAAAACAGCGACCACGCCTTTCAGGAAAGAAGCTGCTTATAGCCACTGAGTGAGACAAAATACCAATATGGGTCAATTTTTGCTGTATCTGAGAATGGCATTTCTTATTAGAATCCAGCAGGTAATGGCCGGGCGCGGTGGCTCAAGCCTGTAATCCCAGCACTTTGGGAGGCCGAGACGGGCGGATCACGAGGTCAGGAGATCGAGACCATCCTGGTTAACACGGTGAAACCCCGTCTCTACTAAAAATACAAAAACTAGCCGGGCGAGGTGGCGGGCGCCTGTAGTCCCAGCTACTCGGGAGGCTGAGGCAGGAGAATGGCGTAAACCCGGGAGGCGGAGCTTGCAGTGAGCTGAGATCTGGCCACTGCACTCCAGTCCGGGCGACAGAGCGAGACTCCGCCTCAAAAAAAAAAAAAAAAAAAAAAAAGAATCTAGCAGGTAATCACCTCTAGGGCTGTCATACTTTTCTTCCAGTAAAGACATCTCTTTCTGAGCACTGCTTTTTCTCCTGCCTGCATGGTTTGGTTTCTTAGTCTTGGCTGTCTATTTGTATTTTGCCTTTACATAAAGGGCTTCTATATGTTTTTTCCCTCTATTTGAGACAAGCTTTTCTCATTTTTATAGAAGTAGCTATAATATTTGAGGTGTATGATATAGCATTAAGAGAGAAGAAAGTAAACTAGTTTAATAAGCAGAGCTACTAATAACTTCCCAGTGACTTGGGAATTTATCCTTTTCTCCCAACTCCCATGGTCATGCCAGGAGTCACCACCACATAACAATGATGGTGACTGATGGTATGGCAGTGCCCTCTGGGGCCAATCCATGACACACAAACTCAGCTCAATATTGCTTCACTTGCGCTAAATGCAGCCTCTGAGACTGGAGTTTGGCTCTGCTCCAAGGCCCCTTTCTGGCTTCTGTCCTGGAGTTTTTATATATGATCTGCAGGTGTTACTGATATAATTTGTCCAGGAGTTGTATATGATGTCATGCTTACTAACCTAAATTTTCCTGTGGTCAGTATAGTATAGGAGAAAACTGTAGAAATGATATTACTGATGATTACATAATAAAATAGCTTCCTAGAAATAGCTTTGTGTGCCTGTTGCTGAAATGAGAGCATATGGTTATCACTAATTTAGAGTTGCCTTTGAGAATTAATTTAATTTGGAATAAGAGATCCAGGCAGTATTTAGCATCAAACATATGATTATAATTTTAGAATTATGAAGAGAGAAGGTCCTACCTCATCAGTGCATTTTAGAGTTAAGATGCTTTAAAGAAGATAGAAGAGGTTCTTGACTTGAGATGGTCTGAGATGAGCAGATGTTATGGATTGAAATTAAGGATGGGTCTTAATAACTGAATGAAAGCATGTTTTTCTTGGTCATTGTGTTGACTTGTGAAATTTATTCCAAGCACTGCGAACATCTACTGTCTCCACCTTTCTATCCTAAAACCAATCTAGGTGGTGCCTGGAATATACTAGGGCACGTGTCAGTAAAGAAGGGTAACTTCTGGGAATATAATATGACTTCATGTTACAATGACTAGAAAATGGCTTCACTTGGGGGTTTCAATGTATTTAGGTTTATAATTTAAATATATGAAAGGAAAATTATATATAAAAAAAAAAACCTTCGTGTAAATTTTAACACCATGTGCTTTCATGATTTGCTTATAACCAAACAGAAACATGAGGAGAAAAGGGTCTTTGGGATCCTTGAAGTTAATATTTGTGGCAACTCCCATCTTTGTTACATAATATCTTCGTCCCTTCCAAAGAACTATGAAAAGTCTGGTAAAAAAATTCAGGAAAGCTGAATTAAATGAAATGTTCTAGAAAATGAGCCAGGACATTAGACTGAATGTGGATGCTTTCTGTCCCTAAAATATCTCATCCTTGTTTTCACTTCTCTTGTTCTCCAGCTAGCTTGTAGACAGAAATATTTCCTTATACAAATTGTTTATTTACTCAAAATAATTTGGATGTTCTCAGTTGTAGCAGTAATAACGAGGTTTCAAATATGTAATATATATTGAGCATCTTCCACATGTTAGATATTATTAATATTTTACATATATGATTTTGAATTCTTAGCAAATCTTAGGTTAGTTAGTGTTTTCCCTGTTTTACAGATTTGAGGAAGCCGAAGCGCACAGAGGTTATTGTGCTCAGATTTGTACAGATGGTAAGTGATAAAGTAGAGATCTGAATACAGGTCTGATTGGTTCTACATCTGTGCTCTTTCCATTACACCTTACTGCCTTTCCTAGTAATATATAATACTCATTTGTTTACAGTAAGCAAGCATACCACACTCTCTCAGTTAATCCAATAATAATACTGCAGAAGCTATTTCTGCCTTGTAGTAGAGAAATTAAGAAATCGAAGTCCAGGAAATGGAGGGATGTTCCCAAGTTTACTCAACTGGAAAGAAACACAATTTGGATCTGAATTTAAATCATCAGGATTCTCATCTCCGATGCTTCAAACTTAGCTTGGCCTGCAAGACTGCAGATTGGCAGGCAACTTTAGATAATGCAATTTCCAAGTAGTAAATGTTGCTGCTCTTTCAAAAGTAATCAGAACAATTAAAAGGAGAAACCACTTAGCAAATACCTACTTGCTGACCTTTTCTTCACTTTGTAGTCAGTTGAATTTAAGTTTAATTTAGTGTTTGCCTCTAATCAAAGAATTACACTGAATGTCTTTTTAAGAAAGGTTTTCTCTCAAAGGCTACATTCCTATAGCAAAGATGCAAACAAGAACACAGAAAAATTTATGACTGTAAAAGAAAATAAAAAGTCCCAGGATGCATTGTATAAAATCTGGAATAAACACAGCTGAGTCTGGCAAATCAGCTCCTGGGAGTAGGTGACACAACTACACAGGCCGATAACTGCAGGGATCAATATTTACTGGTCAGATGACAGTGGTGTGTGCAGTAAAAGCTGTTCTGGATGATTAACTCAGCTGATTAGCACAGCCATAGATGTTTTACTGAGAAGGAATATTTGTTGTATGCCCAGATTCCTCTTAATACAATTGTTGGAAATTGTAACGTGTGTGTGAGTGTGTGTAGGATAGAGGGAGGGAGAAAGGAAATGAACAGAGTGGAACTATCAGGTTCCACAGGTTCAGCAAGACCTCCTAAAGAAGATAATGGGTATTATTTGCCTTTGATTTTAATTTTCATTCTTTCCTCAATTTGCTGAAAATGTAAAGCCATTGTTGACTTACAAGTTGTAAAAGTCAATCATTATTTTGCTTGATTTCTTTGTAGCTTTTTGAGCTTGTTGATCATACATTCACCTTTTGACAAAATGCTTTTCCCCTGGCTCCTTGACATCCTATTTCTTCACTCATAATATCATTTACGGGCTATATTAATCTATGTTTTCCTTACAGGTTCCCATTCCCCCCAAATAAGTCAATAATATAAAACCAACTGTACATTTAAAACACAAATAAATCTAAATATCAATTGAAGTAATAAAAGTGAATGAAATTCCTATTAAAAGACACAGACTCCCAAAATAAAATAAAACAAAAACATTAAAAGTACAAGGAAGGGCAGAGTTGTATTAGGGACATGCTAACAAAAAGTAGAAATTGTTATGCTAGCATAAAAATGATTCAAGGTAGAAATTATTACCAAACACTAGGAAGGTTATATTTCTATATTGACTGAGGATTAAACTTATGATGAAAATATACTTTCCACTAACAAATACATTTTTATATATTTGCTTGCTTGTTGTATTGACTGACTACCTGATTAGAATGTAAGCTTTGCAGGGCAAGGAACATTGTCAGAAATAAAGGAGAAGTTGCTGAACGCAATGAAACCCAACTATAGTGAAGATTTTAACTGTCTTTGATAGGGTACCTGAAAGTCAAACAAAATGCAAAGAGATAGAGGGGCTGGATAATATAATTAACAAAATTGGTTTATCAGATGAATGTTGAATGATGTCTCTTGCAACATAAAGTTAAATAATTATTTAACGAACACTTATTATAAACACCTGCTAGTTGAAATAACAAGACACTCTTGATTCTTAATATGCCAGGGAATCTGGCCTAGTTTGGAGGACATTGGAATCTTTTTTTCTGAGGAAATGGCTTTTAATATGAGACCTGGAGCATGCGTTGACACTTGAGTGAATGGTGAGAGAACATGTTTAAGAATGGGGACTAATGTGTGCAAAATATCAACATGAAAAGATGTATGTTTGCTAAGAATGATGGTTTCCAAGAAGAGAAAACCAAACACCGCATGTTCTCACTCATAGGTGGGAACTGAACAATGAGATCACTTGGACTCGGGAAGGGGAACATCACACACTGGGGCCTATCATGGGGAGGGGGGAGGAGGGAGGGATTGCATTGGGGAGTTATACATGATATAAACGTTATGCACATGTACCCTAGAACTTAAAGTATAATAAAAAATTAAAAAAAAAAAATAGCATAGAGCAGAGTTCTACTTCACAATGAAAGTGAAATGAGTTCTCTTGTCCTGTTCCCCTGTGAAATTAGCATAACTAATAAAATTTACATGAAACAAAAAAAAAAAAAAAAAAAGATGTATGTTGACGTAAATGTCTATAAACTCAGAGAAATAGCGGGAATGCTGAACACCAAATTGTCAGTACCAATTACCTTGAAAAAAAATGATGCTTTCATTTACTATCCTATATAATTGTTTAAATGGTAAGATTATGGTGAGTATAAGCACTATTCAAAGTAAACAAACAAAGTCTACTGAATGCAATTTTTTTTTTTTTTTTTTTTTTGAGACAGTGTCTCGCTCTGTCACCCAGGCTGGAGTGCAGTGGCACGATCTCGGCTCACTGCAGCCTCCACCTCCGGGATTCAAGCGATTCTCCTGCCTCAGCCTCCTGAGTAGCTGGGATTACAGGCACATGCTACCACCCCCGGCTAATTTTTTGTATTTTTAGTAGAGACGGGATTTCACTGTGTTAGCCAGGATGGTCTTGATCTCCTGACCTCGTGATCTGCCTGCCTACAGCCTCCCAAAGTGCTGGTATTATAGGCGCAAGCCACCATGCCTGGCCCTGAATGCAATATTGATTGAGGATTAAATTTATGATGAAAATATTATCATGTAAAATATACATCAGCATATAAACTCAGGAGTGAAGACAGGTGAAAAATTCAGGTGAAGGTCAAGTTAATGAAAGGTGTCCATTTCAGAAGCTTTGATCTAGGATGCTCTTCAGAAGTGGTTCTTTAAATTTAACAGGAATGCAGATCATCCAGGAATTGTATTAACATGCAGATTAGGATTTGACAGGTCTTGTGCTGTGGCTTGAGGATCTGCATTATTAACAAGCTCCCAGCTGATGCCAATGCTGCTGGTGGTGCAAGAACCACAACCTTAAGGATGAAAGTTCCAGGTAATTATACTAGGTTGCCAGAATTGAGAACCACTGAGCTAGAATAGTGTCATTTTGTCTTTCTTTTCCTATGCCTCTTTTCTATCTGTCAAACTATTTCTCCTCCTCTAAGTCTCAACTCGTGGAAGCCTTTCAGATCTGTCAGGCCTAGAAATTCTCCAATTGTGTTCCTCCAATGTGTCCCAATAGCAGAGTTTCTCAAACTATGTGCAAAAATTCCTCAGGTCATTATCAGACATGCAGCTTCCTGAGCCCAGCTCCAGAAGATAAGAATTCACTTGGTCTAGGGTGGAAATCCAGATACAAGCTTCCAGGAAGATTCTGAGATAGCTGGTTCTGGAACTTAATTTAGAAATGTCTTCTTTCTATTCTATCATCAAGTATGGTGCTCCAGAGATATTTGGTATATAAGTGAGTGTATGTTCCCTTCCTCCTTTTACTTTGTGACTATAAAAGTTATAAATGCTTCATATAGAAAACATGTAGATACTAAAAATATGGAAAAATAGAAAAAAGTGACTGGTCATCCTACCACTGAAAGGCCAACATTTTCTGAAGTTTAACATATTTCTTTCAGATCCTTTTTCCTGAACATTTTGTTTCACTTGGCTTAGAACACGTCGTGTATATATTCTACCCTAAATACTTTTTGGCAATAGAAAAGATAAAGATTTTTTTGTAGCATTGGTCAGTTAAATGTATTGTTTCAAATGCTAAGTTGGACAGTCTTTCACACTTTTGCTTTTCTATGATTGACTCATTCTTTGACAGTAATTTACCAATAAATAAATAAATACAAAAAACATTATTCCTTGAATTTGGGGATCCTGTATTTCATCTTCTCAATTCATGTTTTATCTTGTTAAAGATCATTCCAGATAGAAACAATTTCTCATTTTCCAGAAATTTGCAACAGAAGGATTTCCAGAAGTAGCCATTTTCTTTCCTACGTAGTTAAATCACCATGATTTTTACATGTTAATTAAGACTTATGTGTTGCCTTTTTGACCTCTACCAAAAAACTGTGTCAAGATGTTGACATTTGCACGGCAGAATTATAAGGCAGGTGCTTGCATACTGAGCACCCTAGAACTACTTCTTTTGTCCTTGAAAACCCCAGCCAAAGGCATCATCTCACTTTTATCTCCACAAATCATGTTGTCTTCAAAAAGTTAGCAAAGCACAGAGAACAGGTGAGATGTAATTCTTTTCCTGCCAGCAATGTTGTATTTTATTTCTGTTACCTTTAAAAATAGTATATTAGACAACTTATCTCCTTATCCTTTTTCTTTTCCTTAGAGATAAACATAATTCACCTATTACTCTCCCTATTATATGCAGAGATAGGTTCGAAAGTTGTTTGTATTTTGAACTTATGAACAAATGCTGTTAATTGATAGAAAAGTACAAGTTTGTTCCCTAAAGGAGACTTTTAATTTAATAATAATGTAGCCCTAAGTAGCCTAGAAAAGTTAAATCAATTCTTCCATTGCTCTGAGTTTACTTCCAAGAAGTCATTTAGCCCCCAGGAGAAAACCGACTCAATGATGTATCAGTATAACAAAATATAAAATATCTCTCCCCATTCTTAGGCAAATTTATTGAACCTTATGAGCATAGGTATTTATTGTTGCTAAGCCTTGATAATTGTGAAGATGACTTCTTCCCCACAAGGACATTGCATATGAAAGGGAAAAATAAATATAACATATATATGGATTTTATAGCATCCAGTTAGGACTCTGAGTGTTCTGAAAAATTGTAGCCAAATTCTACATGGCCACAGTGGCATGGGGTAATCATTAAGTGAAAACAGGACCATGTGGGTGGTTACTCTAGATGATTTATTCAGGCCTAAGGTGGAGGGGATTGAGCATAACCAATTTTTACTGAGCTTTCTTCATCTTCAAGCATCACTGTACCAGATTACCTGAAATGACTTCCAACAGTACTCTGAACTCGCATCTCCACGTAACTCTAGCATATTCAGAAATTTAATTTTCTGAACTTTTTATGTCCAAACAGAGAGAAATGACACGTGATAACTGAAACTGGTTGAGGACTAGGAAACAGAACATTATCAAATGTTTGCTATCGATCTATTCATGCAGATGATCTTGTTTAGGATCATCAATTTATAATCTTGTGGCCAAATTGATCGTCCTAATAATCACAATAAATACATTGCAGAGAGAGAGAGAGAGAGAGAGAGAGAGAAATAGATTGCTACATACTTTTAATAACTCTCAAGACAAAAAGGATAAGATAATTAACCTTTCACAGTAAAACTTAACATTTTAAAAGACTGCATTCCAAACTTAGGACTTTGACATTTTTCTGTAAGAGTTCAAAGCTCATAAATATATTTCATTCTATGGCAGGTACTAAGTATTTCTCTTGGTTATATATTGCATAGAAAAACTTTTTCAGAACCTAAATGTATACACCAACCTTCTTATGTTTCAGAAATACTGGCAGAGAAAATATGTTTTTAATTTTTTTTCTGAGTGTTCCAGGAGGCTAAGACCCTTTGACTTCTCATTTTCATTTCCTTGGAAAGAGAAATTGAAGTCAATCCTTTCCAGGAACCAGGGCAGTCTATTTTTAGCCTTCACTGATTAAGACTGTGCTATCTAAATAGAAATGAATTTGAACTGCCTGTACCTTTTACTCCCAAATAGTACTTATGGGGTTTCCATGATACCAACAGGGTATGTTCTCGAATCTATGCTTGCACAGTAAATTGCCTTTATTTGAGTTCACTGAGGAACATTGTTGGGTCAAGTTAGGTCAACCTTTCTTTGAATTGTGCTTTTATTTTGTGCTTTTCAAGGGAAATTCAGTTAAAATCAAATCTTGCTTCATAAACATTTCATTTTTCTAAGGTAGATGATGAAATTTGTTCAGCTAACAAGGGATCAGATAGATAAGGAAATTTATTAAGGCTAAAAAGAGAAAACCAGGAAATTATAGTTTATGGGGTAAAGCAAAAAAAAAAAAAAAAAAAAAAAAAAAAAAGCCAGCATCATGACATTGGCAGATGAGATGCAGGAAGACAGAAATAATAAATATGGAGGATGGATGCTGCACCATTAAATGAAGGGAGAGGAACAGTGAGGCTCAAATGCAGAGCTTTGTGCAAGTGGGAAATGAAGAGGCAGGAGGCAGACAGAGAGCTCCTTGGAGGAAAGGATTGAAAGTGAAGCCATAAATGTACCAGAAATAAGAGGCAGAGAAAGTACCATTATTAAAATAGTGATGTTGCCAGAATTAGAGACTTGGAAGAATAAAAATTATCCGGTT
Source organism: Trachypithecus francoisi (assembly GCF_009764315.1). Taxonomy (NCBI): domain Eukaryota; kingdom Metazoa; phylum Chordata; class Mammalia; order Primates; family Cercopithecidae; genus Trachypithecus; species Trachypithecus francoisi. The sequence goes on from NW_022681465.1 coordinate 99,444,137, forward strand.
GTAAATTCAGAATTATGTTTGGCCATTTATGCCCATGATGTTTGGAGAAATATAAAGGAGAAACAGCTGTTGTGTAGATTTAAATAATAAAATAGAATTATAGGGAATGAGAAGACCCCAGGAAAGGAAATTATAGGCAATGAGAAGTGAAAAAGACTGCCACTTTTTCTCCTCCTTGATAGAGGCAGATAGTATTCGAGAAGGGAGAGAAACTTTAGGGGAGGATAGCCGAGTCAGCAGGAGAAAGGCAGGTAATAGCCAAGATACTTAGAACAGTACCTGGATTTTCCACATCTGTTGGCTACCTCAAATCTTATTTCTTCCTTTTCTCCTGAGATCCAAAATGCTCTCTCCCCTCTCTACAGGTTCCTTAAACAATGACAACTTTAGAAGACTCCAGATGGCTTTGAAAAAACTTGAAAGCCATCCAAGGTGCACTGTAGGCCTTTGTAGACACACCATGTGGAGCTAGTCTGAAAACTCTATAGTTTTTCTGTTTGGATTGTGTCCTGGGGATGAGCTGCAGGGCCAGCACACACACACACACACACACCACACACACACACACTTAAAAATTAAAAATGAGCCAGCCCTAACCCACGTGTACTCAGAAGTAAAAAGGTAAGCTCTTTTTGCTGTGAGCTCTTGTAGCCATTGGCCTTGTAGCTATAGGCCATTGGCTTATTCATCACTCTGTACCCTGCCTGGCCTTGCTGTGAGGAGAAGGCAGAGGACATAGAGATCAGCTGAATAACTCACTCTTTGCTTCTTAAATGTCAGTTTATAACCCACTGCTTCAGTGGATTTACTGTTTGGATAGAAATTTAACCCACCATGGCTTCACTGGGAATATATTAGAAAGATTCATATACTCAACCAATTTTGCCTAATTTTTCTCTAGGACTATTAAAATATCGTTATCAATTATCTATAGCCAATCTCTAGAGGGAGTTATTTGAAATGACTTTAATAATAACCAATGGGAATACGCAGCTACTTTTAGAGGATGGGCAGCTTTTATAAAGCTGAATTTAATATTGTATTTTCCCAGGAACAAAGTGGTTAAGAATTGAACTGTGTAAGAATCAATGGCGTCACTGGTTTATTGGAAAGAAATAATCCAAAGTCTTAAGATAATATGAAAATGCAAGAACTTTGAAGGAAAAGTTAAATTCACATGCAGAATCAAATTTTAAGAAAAGCAAAGGTTGAGTGTGTGTGTTGTGTGTATGTGTGTGTGTGAGAGAGAGAAAGAGCAAGTGGAGGAACGAAATGTTTGTTCTCTTGTCGTGTTGACTGATTTGTAACAAGATTATTTGTGCTAAAAATATCTGTTTCAGGCTGTCCAGCCCCTCTTTCAGCTGGCTGGGCAAAAGATTGAATAGCAAAGTCTAGGTGTTACATGAGCATTACTTTTAACTATGCTTAAACTTATGGGGAGATAGTTTATTTTTAACACTATTTCAGCATCAGTATATCTTGTATTCCATCTGTGGACATGAGACACAAGGGATTGAGGGATGCATTGAGAGACTGGTTCAGCTGACAAAGTTGACCTACCTAAAATATTCTTTTCAACCCCTTCCGGGGTAGTAATGACAGATGCCAGAATTTTTATTAGAATTCCAGCCTTTAGGCAAATAAAAACTACAGTAACATCCTTCGGTCACGATGGAGGCTCTTTACACTCCAATTATAAGCATCAAAGAAATCCTTGGAACAGTCATCAGGTAATCAGGGGAATGCAGTGTGTTCATGGTGGCTGCTTATTTTTTTCCAATTCACATGCAGAAGATTTTTTAAGGGATTAAGGGCAACTTGCAGATTCAATGGGGACTCAGATCACATATTGGTTATTGATAGGATAATATCATCTGGAAAGTATTTAGACACAGGCAGAAATTTCCATCTATAAGACAAAGATAAAAATCACCAGTAACTGTGGCTTTTTGAGCAACCCACTATCTAGTGATATCAGAATCTAGCAGCAAGAAGGAAATGGAAATTTTGCCATCAGCTTCTGTGCGTCAAGCATAGTGTTTTCCAAACTTCAGTCACACAGGCTCCACCTTCATAATTTAACAACAGCTAAAATCGCATGTACAGATATTTACTGAATATTTTATTTATATTGCCTCACATTAGCTTAAATTTACTTTAAGCAAAATTAAATACAAAAATAAGTCAATGTTGTTAGATTCAGGCTAGTCATTGTTACCGCTTAAGGTTCTGACCCCAGTTCTGCTCTTTCCATATTCAAGAGAATTAGATTTCAGAGAAGTGTTAGAGACTATCAGTAACCTGAGACATTCCCCTGGAAAGCATCAGAAAGAGTGAAGGAGAACTAAAAGAGCAGTGACAATGTTATTTAAGGTGCAGTTCCTGAATCTCTTATAAGCATTAGGGTAACACCCAAATCAACTTCAGCACTACCAGGGCAGGTCTCCCACATTCTGGGAAATCCTGCGGCAGAAAGTCAGTGTGCAATGCCAATGGGATCTCATGTGACACATTCAACTGAGCCCCTGCTGAAGGGACACATGCAACTCTCCATATGCTGTCTGACCGGGACCTGCCACAACATCACCACAACTGCATCAGCCACAATAGAACGGAAAAGGGAAGCTACCAGAGCAAGGCTAAGGAAGTGCTGAGAGGCGGGTCACAGAGAAAGGCAGTCATCTTTCTCATAACCCTAATCCTAACCCTAAACCTAAGCCCTTTTCTCCCAGAGAAGTCTAGGGAACCTCACTTAGGATGAGATAGAAGATAGAGGAAATCTCTGGTTTTTTAAAGAATGCATGAATGACACCTTTCCTGACCACCTCATTTTAAACATTATCCCCATTGTATTCCCTATTACCTTTTCCTGCCTTAGTTTATTTCACCTGGGATTGTATAAATCTTATTAAATATCTACACAAAATCATTATATGTTTACATTTGTTAATCTGCTTGCTTATTGACTGATTGTCTCCACGGCCAGAATGTAAGCCTAGACTCTAGGTATTTTTGTGTTTCATTCCCAGCCATATTCACAGCCCCTAGGATAGTAACTAGTGTATAGTAGGTGCTAAATAAATATTTGTTGAGTAAACCTGAATGAATGAATGAATGAATTTATGAACTGCCTTCAGAAAGGAGATAGGTAATGAAAAAGGACTTTAATTCACCAAAAAATACTGATCATTGTAAGTATCAGTTGAATTATTTTTGGCATAATATATGATTCAGTGTGAGCAATGTATATTTTTTGCTTAAAAAAACAAAAATGTTGGCATGGAGTTTGAAGTGATTTGTTTTTAGGAGTGGGAATGAGGATCTGATGTTTGTAGCTTGTCACAAGGAAACTTAGCAGAAAGTCTTCTGTTAGATGCTTATCAGATGCTCCTTAAGTATCATTGATTTGTCACATTTCACAGTAACTGATATTCTTGATCACCTCCAATGAAGGAATGAATCCACCCAGTAGCAATGAAGTTCTGCTTATCTGTGCACCTAAGAAGAATATGGCCCTTTTTGGAAAGCTGAATTGAAGCAACTGGTAGGTGGAAGAAATTCCATGGTGCAGGATTCACAGGTGTGTTCCATGGATTAAAGCTGTGGGGTAATACTGGGTGTATGCAAAGAACAAGGAAGGAAGAGGAAAATGGTCCCATAATTTGGGGATACTCTGGGTTAAACAAAGTTAGACAGCCTATTGAGAGGCTTTCAGAGGCAAATCCACTAGTTTTTCCCAAGTATATTTCATGACAAAATTGCCATTCCTACCTCTCCCTCACTCAAGGATCCCAGGAGACTGATGACCTAATGGGCTTGTTTTGGAAGCATTGGTGTATCTCTGTGGGCTTCTGGGGAACTCTTCCAGATGAAGAAGAGTCCTGTGATGAAGCACAGATGTCTGGCCATTTCTGAGCAAAGGCATAGAATCAAAGAGAAAAGTCAAGGGCTGCATTCACTGATGGACTCATGGAGATGTTCACAGACAGACATCTCCATGCAAGGACAGACATTTTGATTATGAAGTGTAGTCTTTACTGTTGGCTGATAAAATGACTGATGTAGTAGGATGAACAATGAACCGTGTTCCAAGTCCCACTTTCCCATGACCTTCGATGGCTATTTTCTGGGTCTCAGTTTCCTCATTTGTAAACAGAGAGTTAGATTAAGCAGTCTTTGAAGTCCCTTCCCATTCTAACACTCAATAATTAAATGGCCTTTAGATGTCTGTTCTAGTCTTAGAGTTGTTTTATTCTAAAGGACAAACAGATGAGACACAGATGAGGAAAGAATAGCTAGTCATTTGAAGCCTGGATGTTACTGGCTGAATAGTAATAGTACTGGCTTTCATACCTAGGATGAAAAACCTTTAAAAAGCCACCTTCCCTAATAAGCCTGTAAATAGACCTCCGCCAACAAGATTCAAACACGTCTGAGGTTTGTGCCCAGCATGCATGAGCAGAGCCCCATGGCACTTGCTTAATGTTTAAATTTTTGTATTAATTTTTGTATTATTTTGAGAGTGCAAAAGATGTTTTAATTTTTCTCATTTTAGTGTTCCTTAAAATGGCATTCTTGATCTAGAGCCAACAGGATTCTTAAATTTTATTTTATTTATTTATTTTATTTTATTTTTTGAGACGGAGTCTCGCTCTGTCACCCAGGCTGGAGTGCAGTGGCCGGATCTCAGCTCACTGCAAGCTCCGCCTCCCGGGTTCACGTCATTCTCCTGCCTCAGCCTCCCAGGTAGCTGGGACTACAGGCGCCGCCACCTCGCTCGGCTAGTTTTTTGTAGTTTTTAGTAGAGACGGGGTTTCACCGTGTTAGCCAGGATGGTCTCGATCTCCTGACCTCGCGATCCGCCCGTCTCGACCTCCCAAAGTGCTAGGATTACAGGCTTGAGCCACCGCGCCCGGCCAGGATTCTTAATTTTAAATCGAAGCTCCCAGTGACTCAGACTTTAATTGGACACACTTCTTGGCTCAGACTATCGATAATTAGTCCGTTAAACATTAAGGAACTCTGTACCTCCAAGCCTTCAAAGTAAATACTACAGCCGCAATAGAGAAGATATATATAATATAATTTATTATAACTCTTGTATGGTTACATAAATACAGGAATAACAATGACAGTGCTTTTTACTCTAGGATTGCCTTCTTGCAGTCTCCTCATTATTCCAACTTCCAAATTCCAAGGGAGTGAGGCTGTCATAAATGGGATGATCATTTCATTCAAAGTGGAATAATGACAATGCTAGGGTGATATGGTTTGGCTGTGTCCCTGCCCAAATCTCCTGTTGAATTGTAATCACCAGTGTTGCAGGAGGAAAATAGTGGGGGATGATTGGATCATGGGGGAGGATTTTCCCCTTGCTGTTCTCATGATAATGAGTTCTCATGAGACCTGATTGCTTAATAGTGTGTAGCACTTCCCCTTTCACTCTCTCTTCCTCCTGCTCCACCATGTGAAGAAGGTACTTGCTTCCCCTTTGCCCTTCCACTATGATAATAAGTTTCCTGAGGCCTTCCCAGCCATGCCTCCTGTATAGTCTGTGGAACTGTGAATCAATTAAAACTCTTTTCTTTATAAATTACCCAGTCTCAGGTAGTTCTTTATAGCACTTTGAGAACAGACTAATACATAGGGTAAAATTAGGGTTTTCTGACTCAAACTAGAATCAAAATTTGAGGTTCTCAGTGCTAGTTTTGAATTTGCCACTGATTAGCAAGAAGGTGTTAGGCAACTCATTCAACTTGCCTGTGTCTCAGCTTTGCTGGTATAAAATATAGATGTTAGAATATAAAATTGGACATCCCTTCCTGTTAAAAATTTTTTTAAAGGATTTATCTTTATATTTAGGGAATGAGAATAGGATGGGAAGGAAAGAGCCAGTTATGTGTCCACAAGGAGGCAGGGAGTGAAAATAACATGGCTTAAGCATCAGGAGGGTCTGTGTTCCAATCTTGGCTCAGCTGTTTAATGGTTATTTCTGAGCAGGAAGTTAAGGAAATGGACATGGGAGGGGCTTTACTGTAACATTCCTTCCCTTAAACCAAGTAAGTAAGTGGGTGTTATTTGTGTTGCAATTATTTATATTTTACCTACATTTTACATATTATTTTTATCTGGCCACAATTTTGTACGTAGTATTAAACCAAACTAAATAAAATTCAATACATGTGAAAAATAAATAAAATAGATTCTTCAAAAAGAGGAGCATGCGTTACATTTTGATCAAATTGAATGTTTTTTGTTTTTCTATAGCACATTCTATTATTATGACTTTTTCCTCCTGACCCCTCATGAAGTGACCTCTGCTTACCTACCAGTCTTCATCTCCCATCTCTCTCCCCTCTGCTCTTAAGTTTCTCCATAGTTTCTCAACTACGTTATACGTGATTATGCATCTGCGTCTTTCCACATGTTGTCATTCTGTCTGGAATGCCTCCTTGAGCTTGCAAAGAATTCCTACCGATTCTTTCTTTTCCACCTCAAATGCTTCTGAGAAGCCTTCTCCATCTTCCCCCAGCAGATGTGGGTGCTCCTTCTCTTCTACTTGACTATGCATTGTAGATCTCTGCTTGAAGCAGTTGTATATTTTAATGACTTGTATAACTGGCTCCTGCTTGGATAGTCAACTCCTTGAGGGCAGAGATTGAATCTTGGAGTGTCCAAAATCTACCTGGCCATGTTCACCCATCTGGTTTATTTATCCATTCCCTCTCTCTGTCTCTCTCTTCAGTCACACCTCAGGGGAATTCAAAATATGGCTGGTAACTGAAATGTAGTACTAAATACATACACATGCCCCTCTGTATCTGCAGGTTTTCAACCAACCATAGATGAAAAATGTTTGGAAAAAAAAAACAAGAAAAGATAATACAAATAATAAACAATACAGTATAATACCATTTACTTACATTGTACTCAGTATTATAAGTAATCCAGAGATGATTTCAAGTGTATGGCAGGATGAGCATAGGTTATATGCCATTTTTATGCCAATATTATGCCATCTTATACAAGGGACTGAGCATCTGAGGGTTTTGCTACCTACGGGGATGTTGGAAGCAATTCCCTGCAGATACCAAGGAACAACTGTATGGAATAATTGAACAAATATACTGGATATTCATTAATATTCACTGGTATGAAGAAAAGGAATGGCATGGAGGAGCTGAGCAGGGGAGAGGTAGGGTGTTTGAGAAACAGAGGTAAAAGGACTTTTGTTGATGGGATTTGGGCTGGGCATTCGGAATGCTGAGCAGAGGGAGAGGATGTGAGTACCCAGCATGGTCACCGCTGTTATTGGGGAGGACTGAAGAAGATTCAGAATGCATCTAGCAGTTAAGATTTGAGCACCTGAGCTTTGGCAATAACCCTCTTTTGATGGAGAAGGCCCTATTTTTGTTACTTTTTGATATACATAGTCAAATATACAGATTATTCACAAATGCAATGTTTAAATGTAGATTTACTGACATGATTAGTTAGCTTTCCCTGGACAGTTTCAGGAAAAATATCACACACACTCCAAAAAGAAACTGTTTTGTTTGTTTGTTTTTTGTCCAAACGGACCATTTCTATTTTCTTCCCAAGCACTCTCCCACCTTCATTTTTCATCATTCCCTTCTGTCAGGTCCCCTGAACCTGAAACAAGCTTATTCCTAATGCCATTCTTTCATTCATATTGTTATGTTCTCCTGGAATATTACGATTTCCTTATACAAATCCCATTTCTCCTTCAAAAACTGGTTTGAGTTTGCTTCTTCTATGAAACCCTTCCCGGTCACTGTGGTCAATATTGAGTTTTCCCCACTGTCAATGGCACCTCGCTGCTACCCACTGACTTAGCCGTTCCTTCCATTTTGCTCTGAACCATTTCCTCCTGATTCATTTATGCTGATGTTGATTAGTCAGCAGGAGAGCAAGCACTGTAAAAACAAGGCCCATATTTTACATACAGAACCTCTGTATCCTTGTAGCCCCAGTATATTGTTAATCACATAATTTTCACTTAATAAAATACTTACCTGATGATTTGGTTGCTGACAGGAAAATCACCCACTAACATTAGTTGCCAGTGTGATAACCAAGCTCTGGTTCAAAGTCTGATTTTGCAAAGTATATCTTGTGTCTCCTCTTTAGAGGCAGGCATAAGGGCAAAGAATCATGATAATGATTCAACTTCTGAAATTCTCAGCTTTTTAGAGGTGTTCACTTTCAGAAGGGGGAGCAGGGTAAAAGGTGAACTCCAAGGTAATCTAGGCTTACACTTTGAGATCCAGGATTAAATGGTTTCAGCACAGTGCATTCTATCAAGGACTAGCCAGAGGTCAGAGGTTTACTGGGAATTTGAGCTGAGCTGATCATAGCTTTGCATTCATCAATGAGGGGATTACTACTTAGATCCTATAGGCCATTTATTTCCTAATTTTAAAAAAGGCAACTTAATTTAGTGTTTTTTCTTATTAATATTTATAAGCTTGAAAAATTTTACTGTATCTCTAATATTGTAAATTCTGCAATTAGCAATTTTGCTCCTAAATCTCCATGCATGTCTTTGCTGATTTCCCAGGACTAGATTCCTAGAGGTGGGGATTTCTGGGTTGCAGTATCTAGACCTTCTTAAAGTACATGTCTTTAAGTTGTTGTGTTTTGGAAAACAAAGAGAAAATTATGACTTGGTGCATGATGATGAGGAAGAAGAATATTATGGCTTGATTTTTATAGATTTTACTGAAAGATACTTTCTCTTTCATTTTTGAAATTCATCTCCTAATTGCACCATTTTTTTTCTTCATCATCTACCATAGAAGAAATATGCAAGGGTAGCATGCAGAAACCACCTTGTCAGGGTACCGTTTTGTATGGGGGGCTGCTTAACTCATTTTGATCACTGTGCTTAATATTCAGGTCAGTTCAACCCAAGCCACCTCTAACATTTCCTGGAATGGTTCTTCAATTTGTATCAATAGAGAAGTAGGATTTGTTAATGACAAACCGAAATTCTAGATCTGACTGCAAATGTAAGCATAACTATGTGGTATAATTATATGTATGCACACATTATTATATATTCCCTCTTCACTAAAAAATCATTGAAAAACCCCAATCTGCTGTGTCTAAATAAAAGTAGGCTCTGTCACATTCCCAGACTGGGTGCTGTACTTTGCCTATGTTAGATATGCTGATTGTCCTGTATGAACCCCATAGTTTTCAGCGATGAGGTCCCTAAAGCCATGGAAAATCTGCCTGTGCCTATATACTTGCCCAAAGTTCACTTTAAACAAGTCCAGGCATCAACAGCAGCTATGGATATGTTGCCACTTTCAAAGAACTCTTCAAAAAGCCCATCTCTAATTACTTGCTAGTGAGGAAGAACTTCGTGTTTTCGCTGTGGGACCTTACACTTTTCTGGCTCTTTAACCTGAGTACACTGTGTTCTCTGGCTGACTTCTGTGTTCAAGGTATACTATTGAGAAGAGAGGAATTAAAAGCATAACTTTCTGATGGGAAAGTGAGTAAAAATGGGTTTCTCCCATTGAAAATAAAATCGGATATTATGATATTTCCCTCTTCTTTGAGCTTTGGCTGAACCCTGGACATGTCCCTGCTGTCATAATCACTTTAGTATCTGCCTCCTCCAAAGGCTAGTGTGCTTAGGGCCATGTTTTCTTCACATTATACATCCAGCACCTTGCTCAGCTGGCACAAACTTTTGTTAAATTATTTGTTGTTAAGCTGTTGTCAAACAGTTGAAATATCTTCTTAGCTATTTTTGCTCAGCATTTTGCTGTATAATCACTTCATCTCCCTTTTGTTGATCACAGCTATTCAAAAAATATTAAGTCTGCTTGGAGCCAGAAATGAATTTGGATGTGCATGTATCCTATTCCATGAAATGCTGTTGCTGATCTACATGTTGAAACTGTGTTTTTAAAACTTTACTTCAGGAACATGGTGTCACAATAATCTTTTTTTAATTAGCAAATTCATTTGTATGCACAGACTTACAAAAGTATTTAGATTTCAAACGTGGATTTCCATTTAATGAATTATTATAATTAAATATATATAATACTACTGGGATTATATCAATAAGGAAAGACAAAATTATGCAGTAGTGACAAACAAATGTCAAAAACTGAAATCTTCATGGTTTAAAACAACAGGATTTTACTCTCAATCATGGAACATGTTCTGTTTCATACAGTTTTCATTTAGGCTTGCAGGCTGACGGAACCTCTACTATCCAGAACATCACTCATCTATACAGAGGAGCAAGAGTGAAGCATGTGAGTTCTTAATGGCTTCTACCAGGAAATGGCACACCTCACTTCAGCTTATGTTTCATTGTTCAAAGCAATTCACATAGTTAGCTACACTCCAAAAGGTAAGGCATCACGATTCTTCCATGTGCCCAGAGAGAAGGAAAACATGTAGTATACAGAGGTAATGAAGACCTCCATCTATGTTCTGTGATCAGATATAGAGTTCACTCCTTTTCCCTCTGCTAAGTGACATAATTATACTGATTTCAGGGCAAAGAAGATAAACCATGGAAGAACCCATGACTTTATAATGGCTAAGAGATGCTGGGAATCCAATTTAGGAGTATCTGTTGGTCCAGCAGACAAGAGACTGAATTCAAAAGAGGCAGTTTGGGTTTAAATCATTGCAATGATTCCTTGAGTTCAGATAGACAAGAGGTTTAACACAGGAATTCAGTCAAGTCAACCAAGCTTTATTCCCTGAGAAACGTAATTACTACTCAGAGCAGAGAAAGAGTGTCATGAACCAATAAGCATAACTAAGGAAAATTTTGACTCTAAGAACATGCTTATTGCATTCTTCTGCATCTTCAGCTAAAGAGGACAGAAGAGGCCTCATGTACATTGTTTTAAGGCAGATCATGAAGTTGTCTAAGAGACTCAAGTGTGCTGATGTTACCTTAATAAAGTCTAGGAAGCTTCCTGGAAGCTCTTCTATGTAAAACAATTATTTTTAGCCTTTTGAGTCACAATTCCCATTGAAAATCTGATAATCCAATTCCATGGAGGAAGAGTAGCCTTTTCGAAAAATGATCCTTGACCTAAACTGTATGCTTTATATAAAAATTAACTCAAAATAGATTGTATAGTTAAAAGTAAAATGTAAAACCATAAAACACTAAATGCCCACAAGAGAAAGCAGGAAAGATCTAAAATTTACACCATAAGATCACAATTAAAAGAACTGGAGAAGCAAGAGCAAACACATTCAAAAGCTAGCAGAAGTCAAGAAATAACTAAGATCAGAGCAGAACTGAAGGAGATAGAGACACAAAAAACCCTTCCAAAAATCAATGAATCCAGGAGCTGGTTTTTTGAAAAGATCAACAAAATTGATAGACCACTAGCAAGACGAATAAAGAAGAAAAGAGAGAAGAATCAAATAGACGCAATGAAAAATGATAAAGGGGATATTATGATCCCCACAGAAATACAAACTACCATCAGAGAATACTATAAACACCTCTACACAAATAAACTAGAAAATGTAGAAGAAATGGATAAATTCCTGGACACATACACCCTTCCAAGAGTAAACCAGGAAGATGTTGAATCCCTGAATAGACCAATAACAGGTTCTGAAATTGAGGCAATAATGAATAGCCTACCAACCAAAAAAAGTCAAGGACTAGATGGATTCACAGCTGAATTCTACCAGAGGTACAAGGAGGATCTTGTACCATTCCTTCTGAAACTATTTCAATCAATAGAAAAAGAGGGAATCCTCCCTAACTCATTTTATGAGGCCAGCATCATCCTGATACCAAAGTCTGGCAGAGACACACACAAAAAAAGAATTTTAGACCAATATCCCTGATGAACATTGATGCAAAAATCCTCAATAGAATACTGGCAAACTGAATTCAGCAGCACATAAAAAGCTTATCCACCATGATCAAGTGGGCTTCAACCCTGGGATGCAAGGCTGGTTCAACATATGCGTATCAATAAATGTAACCCAGCATATAAACAGAACCAAAGACAAAAACCACATGATTATCTCAACAGATGCAGAAAAGGCCTTTGAAAAAATTCAACAGCCCTTCATGCTAAAAACCATCAATAAATTAGGTATTTGTGGGATGTATTTCAAAATAATAAGAGCTATTTATGAAAAACCCACAGCCAATATCATACCAAATGGGCAAAAACTGGAAGTGTTCCCTTTGAAAACTGGCATAAGAGAGGGATGCCCTCTCTCAACACTCCTATTCAACATAGTGTTGGAAGTTCTGGCTAGGGCAATCAGGCAGGAGAAAGAAATAAAGGGTATTAAATTAGGAAAAGAAGAAGTCAAATTGTCCCTGTTTGCAGATGACATGATTGTATATTTAGAAAACCCCATCATCTCAGTCTAAAATCTCCTTAAGCTGATAAGCAACTTCAGCAAAGTCCCAGGATACAAAATTAATGTGCAAAAATCACAAGCATTCTTATACACCAAGAACAGACAAACAGAGAGCTGAATCATGAGTGAACACCTATTCACAATTACTTCAAAGAAAATAAAATACCTAGGAATCCAACTTACAAGGGATATGAAGGACCTCTTCAAGGAGAACTACAAACCACTGCTCAACAAAATAAAAGAGGACACAAACAAATGGAAGAAGATTCCATGCTCATTCATAGGAAGAATCAATATTGTGAAAATGAACATACTGCCCAAGGTAATTTGTAAATTCAATGCCATTCCCATCAAGCTACTAATGACATTCTTCACAGAATTGGAAAAAACTTCTTTAAAGTTCATATGGAACCAAAAAAGAGCCTGCATTGCCAAGACAGTTCTAAGCCAAAAGAACAAAGCTGGAGGCATCACGCTACCTGACTTCAAACAATACTACAAGGCTAGAGTAACCAAAACAGTATGGTACTGGTACCAAAACAGAGATATAGACCAATGGAACAGAACAGAGCCCTCAGAAATAATACCACACATCTACAACCATCTGATCTTTGACAAACCTGACAAAAACAAGAAATGGGGAAAGGATTCCCTATTTAATAAATGGTGCTAGGAAAACTGGCTAGCCATATGTAGAAAGCTGAAACTGGATCCCTTCCTTACACCTTATACAAAAATTAATTCAAGATGGATTAAAGACTTAAATGTTAGACCTAAAACCATAAAAACCCTAGAAGAAAACCTAGGCAATACCATTCAGGACATAGGCATGGGCAAGGACTTCATGTCTAAAACACCAAAAGCAATGGCAACAAAAGCCAAAATTGGCAAATGGGATCTAATTAAACTAAAGAGCTTCTGCACAGAAACTCTTCTGCAAAGAAACTACCATTAAAGTGAACAGGCAACCTACAGAATGGGAGAACATTTTTGCAATCTACTTATCTGACAAAGGGCTAATATCCAGCATCTACAAAGAACTCAAACAAATTTACAAGAAAAAATCAAACAACCCCATCAAAAAGTGGATGAAGGATATGAACAGATATTTCTCAAAAGAAGACATTTATACAGCCAACAGACACATGAAAAAATGATCATCACTCGCCATCAGAGAAATGCAAATCAAAACCACATTGAGATACCATCTCACACCAGTTAGAATGGCGATCATTAAAAAGTCAGGAAACAACAGGTGCTGGAGAGGATGTGGAGAAATAGGAACACTTTTTTTCGTTGGCTTGCAGATGGCTGTCTTTTTGCTGTGTCTTCACATGGTCACTCCCAGTCTGTGTTGTCTGTGTCCTAACATCCTCTTCTTATAAGGACACCAGTGTTATCAGATTAGACCCTATCATATGATCTCATTTTACATTGATTACCTCTTTAAAGTTTCTATCACCAAATACAGTCATATTGAGGCAGTAGGGGTTAAGGTTTCAACATACGAATTTTGAGGAGACAAAATTTAGCCCACAGCACCACGCAACCAACATATGACCTAGCAATTGCACTCTTGAGCATTTACTGCAGCAATTGCACTCTTGAGCATTACATACTGTTGGTGGGACTGTAAACTAGTTCAACCATTGTGGGAGACAGTGTGGCAATTCCTCAAGGATCTAGAACTAGAAATACAGTTTGACCCAGCCGTCCCATTACTGGGTATATATCCAAAGGATTATAAATCATGCTGCTATAAAGACACATGCACACATATGTTTATTGCAGCACTATTCACAATAGCAAAGGCTTGGAACCAACCAAAATGTCCATCAATAATAGACTGGATTAAGAAAATGTGGCACATATACACCATGGAATACTATGCAGCCATAAGAAAGGATGAGTTCATGTCCTTTACAGGGACATGAATGAAGCTGGAAACCATCATTTTCAGCAAACTAATCCAAGAACAGAAAACCAAACACTGCCTGTTCTCACTCATAGGTGGGAATTGAATAATGAGAACACTTGGACACAGGAAAGGAAACATCACACACTGGGGCCTGTAGTGGGGTGGACGGAGCGGGGAGGGATAGCATTAGGAGATATACCTAATGTAAGTGATGAGTTAATGGGGTGGCACACCAACATGCCACATGTATACATAGGTAACAAACCTGCATGTTGTGCACATGTACTCTAGAACTTAAAGTCTGATTAAAAAAAAAAAAAGGAAGAAAATCTTTGGTACCTAGATAAGAAATTCCTGTACTTAATACTAAAAGCGTGATCTATAAAAATAAAAATTGATTAATTGGAGATCATCAAAATTAAAAATATTTGCTCTGCAAAAGGCTCTGTTAAAAGAATCAAAAGACAAGCTATAAACAGGAAGAAAAATATTTCTAGACCCTGTCCTAAAAAGAACCAATATCTAGAATGTATAAAGAACTCTCAACATTTCACAGTAAAGAACAAACAAAAAATCTATTTAGAAAGTGGTCAAAAGACATGGAGATGTTTCACCGAAGAGGGTATACAGATGGAAAATCAGCATGTGAAAACATGTTCAATATAATCAGTCATTTGGGAAATGCAAATTAAAACAATTAGCCATCACTTACATACCTATCAGAATGGCTAAAAAAAA
Organism: Trachypithecus francoisi; assembly: GCF_009764315.1. Classification (NCBI taxonomy): domain Eukaryota; kingdom Metazoa; phylum Chordata; class Mammalia; order Primates; family Cercopithecidae; genus Trachypithecus; species Trachypithecus francoisi. Next base: position 99,459,198 of record NW_022681465.1, read on the forward strand.
AAAAAAAAAAAAAAAAAACTGGCAATACCAAATGCTGGAGGGATGCAGAGAACTGGATCCCTCTTTACACACTGGATCCAAATGCAGAGAACTGGATCCTCTTTATGCTGGATCCCTTTACACATTGCCAGCGAAAATGTGAAATGATACAGCAACTCTGTAAAACACTTTGTCAGTTTTTTGTAAAACTAATCATGTATATTTGTTTGCTTGTGCTATCATGCAAAATACCACAGACTGGGTGGCTCCAGTAACAGAAATTTATTTTCTAACAGTTCTGGAGACTAGGAGTCCAAGATCAAAGTGTCAGCACATTTGGTTTCTTCTGAGGCCTCTTTAGTTGGCTTGCAGATGGCTGTCTTCTTGCTGTGTCTTCACATGGTCACTCCCAGTCTGTGTTGTCTGTGTCCTAACATCCTCTTCTTATAAGGACACCAGTGTTATCAGATTAGACCCTATCATATGATCTCATTTTACATTGATTACCTCTTTAAAGTTTCTATCACCAAATACAGTCATATTGAGGCAGTAGGGGTTAAGGTTTCAACATATGAATTTTGAGGAGACAAAATTTAGCCCACAGCACCACGCAACCAACATATGACCTAGCAATTGCACTCTTGAGCATTTACTGCAGAAAATGTAAGACTTACGTTTTAAAAACTCTGTCCATAATTGTTCATAACAGCTTTATTACTAAGAGCCAAAAACTGGAAACAATGCAGATGTCCTTCAATAGGTATATGTTATGTGAACTGGTATATCCATACCGTGAGAAGCTACTAAGCAATAAAAAAGAAATGAACTACTAATATATGCAACAATTTGGATGAATCTCCAGAGAATTATGTTGAGTGAAGAAAAAAACTAATCACAAAAATCATACTCTATGATTTCATTTATATAATATTCTTGGAAAGACAAAATTACAGAATAGGGAACTGGTTAGTGGTTTCTAGGCACTAGGGACGGGGTGAGGAGAGGGAGGTGGGTGTGGCTGTGCAGGGGCAACAAGAGTGATTCTTGTGAGGATGAAAATATTCTATATTTTGACGGTATCAATGTCAAACAAACAATTTTTATTCAGTGCTTTTTTCCTCTCCTTTTCTTCTAAATGAGTCTAGCTAGATGTTTATTAATGTTTTTGACCTTTCAAAGAACAAACTTTTAGTTTTGTTGATTTTCTGTCATATAGATCTATCTGTTTCCATTTATTTCTGCTCTTAATTTTTGTAATTTTGTTGAGAGTCTCTCTCTGAAAGCAGACCCTGTAATGGGGTTTGGTGTACAGGGTATTTATTAGAGATGAATTCCTGGGAAAGGGAGAAAGCTTCACTTCCATTGGTCAGAGGGAGAAGTTCAACTGTGACTGAGGCCTGAAAAACCTTAAACAGCACTATAATAGGGAGTTGTAGCGGTATTTAGCTGTCAGAGGTGTCCTGCACTGGTCTGGAATACCTGGGATTTTATACTTCCACCTCGTTCAGTCACCGAGAAGGGCATAGCCATGGGTGTGGAGGCTCTCTGCAATTGAGACAAACCCAAGGGAGCTGGACAGCCAGGGGCTATCTGTGACAGCCAAGGTCATCTGTCTTTACTGACACTGACAGGGGATCTGAGAGCCTCATCTCTGCTGTCACCACAATTCCCTTCCTTCTTTCTTTGAGAACACTTTTTTTTTTTTTTTTTTTACTAGACACTGGAGATCATTCTTTAAAGCTTTCTTTTTTTAATGTAAGCATTTAAAGTCAGTACCTTACTCTGTAAACACTGCTTTAGCATCATGTCACAGATTTCGATATGTTATATTTTCATTATTTATGCTTCAGAATATTTCCTAATACCCATTGTGATTTCTTCTGTGACTCATGGGCTATTTAGAAATATGTTGATAACCCGATCACCCCCAAATGTTGGCAATTTTAATTATCTTTTTGATATTGAGTTACAGTTAATTTTCACTATGGCTAGGGAACGTATTCTGAATGGATCAAGCCTTTGAAATCTACAAAGAATTACCTAAAAGATAAAACATATAGTTTACATTGTTAATAATCTATGTATATTTGAAAAGTTTGCTTATTCTCCAGTTGTTATAGTATTGTTTATAAATATTAATTTGGTCAAGTTTGTTAACGAGAGTTTTTCAAATATTTTACAGATTGATAGAATTGATATCTGCTTGCTTTATCTCAGAGAATGTGAAAACACCTCCAATTATGACTACGGTTCAGTCTATTTCTCCTTTTAGTTCTGTGAGTTTTGCATCATACATTTTAAACTGTGATATTAGGTGCATATACATGTAGACTTGTCATGTTTTCCTGATATATTGATCCTTTTATCATTATAGTGTATCCTTCTTTAGTATTAGTGCCTATGTCACTTATATTTTCTCATCTTTTTACTTTTTTTCTGTCTGTATATTGAAAGTTTTTCCTTTGTAGTTAGCATATATTGAGTCATGGATTTTTTTAAAAAACCATTCTCACAACCCCTCTCTTTTAATTGTGTGATTTAGACTTTTTTGTTCATTTTTGCATTTAAAGTAATTACTCATATGGTTGGGTTTAAGTCTACGATTTTGCTTTCTCTGATGCCCATTTTGTTTTGTTCCTTTGTTGTTTCTTTCATGCCTTCTTTTAGATTATTCAAGCACGTTTATTATTCTATTTTATGTATTTTATTGGCTTTTTATTAATACAGTTTTGTATTTCCCTTTAGTGCTTATGCTATATGTTAAAGTGTGCATCCTTAACTTAATGCAAACTACCTCGAATTAGAATTTTACCACTTTACAAATACTTTCAGATGCTTTCAATTCCTCCTGGTCTTTTTTTGCTATTGTTCATATATATTTTACTTTTATATATGCTATAAATCCCATAAAACATTAGTTTTTGCCTCAGTCCTTTTATAATATAAAAATTTTTATTTCATATTTACCTCCATATTTACTCTTTTCAGTTCTGTTTGTTTCTTTCTGCAATTGCATGCTTCCGTCTGAGATCATTTCCTTTCAGTCTGAAGAAATTCATTCAACATTTCTTGTAGTATGGTTCTGCTGGCAAAAATATTCTCATCTCTTTTTTTGTCTAAAAATGTCTTTATTTAGAAAAATATTTTTATTATTAGTTTTTTTTTTTGACTGACAAATCATCCTTGTATACATTTGTGGGGTACAATATGATATTTTGACATAGGTATATAATATGGAATGATTAACTCAAGCTAAGTAACATAGCCATCACCTGGCTTACCTCTCATTTTTTATGGTGAGATGTTTGACATTACTCTCTAAGTTATTTGGAAATATACATCATTATGTATAGTTGCTCTAAAGTACAACAGCTTTCAGAACCTATTCTTCCTCTCTGAGACTTTGTACCCCTTGATCAACAACTCCCCATTTTCTCCTTCCCCATTTCTCAGCTTCTGGTAATGACCATTCCTCCCTCTACTTCTAAGAGTTCAACTTTTTAAAATTCTACATATAAGTGAGATTATGTGGAATTTGTCTTTCTGTGCCTGGCTTATTTCATTTAACACAATGTCCTCTGGGTTCATCCATGTTTTGCAAATGGCAAAATTTCCCCAATTTTTTGTAAGGCTGTGTAGTATTATATTGTGTATATAAACCACATTTTCTTAATATATTCATCTGCTGGTAGACACTTAGCTTTATTCCATATCTTGGCTAGTCTCAATAATACTTCACTGAAAATGGGAGTACAGATATCCCTTTAACAGATTGATTAGATAGATAGATAGATAGATAGATAGATAGATATCTCTTTGGATATATACACAAAAGAGGGATTACTGTATTGTATGGTAGTTCTATTTTTAGTTTTTTGGGGAATCTCCATACCTTTTTCCATAATAGCCATTCTAATTTGCATTCCCACCAACAATGTATAAGAATTCCCTTTTTTTCCACATCCTCACCAACACTGTTATCTTTTATCTTTTTGATAAAAGCCATTCTAACAGGTATGAGGTGGTATCTCATTGTGGTTTTAGTTTGCATTTCCTTAATGATTTGTGACTAATGATTAGTGATGCTAAACATTTTTCTTTTCTTTTCTTTTCTTTTGTTTTCTTTTCTTTTGTTTTCTTTTCTTTTCTTTTCTTTTCTTTTGAGATGGAGTCTCGCTGTGTCCCCCAGGCTGGAGTGCAGTGGCACAATCTCAGCTCACTTCAACCTCTGCCTCCTGGGTTCAGGTGAGCCTCCTGCCTCAGCCTCCCAAGTAGCTGGGGTTATGAGCAGACACCACCACACCCAGTGTATTAGTCACGGTTCTCTTAGAGGGGCAGAACTAATAGGATACAGATAGATAGATAAATAGATAACTTATTGTGGGACCTTGTGGTGGTGTAAGTTAGTACTTAATAAACTCTCCTTTAAAAGGTTTATTAAGTACTAACTTACACCATCACAAGGCCCCATAATAGGTGTCTGCAAGCTGAGGAGCCAGGAGAGCCAATCCAAGTCCCGAAACCGAAGAACTTGGAGTCTGATGTTCGAGGGCAGGAAGCATCCAGCACTGGAGAAAGATGTAGGCTGGGAGGCTAGGCCCATCTCATTGCTTCACGTTTCTCTGCCTGCTTTATATTCGCTGATTAGATGGTGCCCACCAGATTAAGGGTGGGTCTGCCTTTCCCAGCGCACTGATTCAAATGTTAACCTCCTTTGGCAACACCCTCACACACACATCCAGGATCAATGTTGCATTCTTCAGTCCAATCAAGTTGACGCTCAGTATTAACCATCATACCCAGCTAATTTTTGTATTTTTAGTAGAGTCAAGGTTTCACCATGTTGACCCAGCTGATCTTGAACTCGTGACCTCAAGCAATCTGCCCGCCTCGGCCTCCCAAAGTGCTGGGATTACAGGTGTGAGCCACTGCTCCTGGCCTAAGCATTTTTCATGTACTTGTTGGCCATTTGTTTGTCTTTCTTTGAGAAATGTCTTTTCAGTCCGTTTGCCCATTTTACCCATTTTAAAATCAGGTCATTTGTTTTCTTGCTATTGAATTATTTGAGTTCCTGATAGTTTTGGATGTTAGTCTCTTACTGGATGTTTGATTTTCAAATAGTTTTTCCCATTCTATGGATTGTCTCTTCACTTTGTTAATTATTGCCTTTGCTGTTTTAGTTTGATACAATCCCATTTGTCTATTTTTGTGTTTGTTGCTTGTGTTTTCCAGGTCATATCCAAAAACTCATTGCCCAGACCAATGTTGTGGAGTTTTCTCATGTTTTCTTCTAGTTGTGTTACAGTTTCAGCCTTGATATTTAAGTCTTTAATCCATTTTGAGTTTATTTTTTATATAGTGTGAGACAAGGGTGCAATTTCGCTCTTCTGTATGTGGAGATCCAGTTTTTTCAACATTTATTCAAGAGACTGTTAGAAAAATATTTTCTGAAGAAAACTTTTGCCAGGTATAAAATATCTATCTAGGCAGGCGCAGTGGCTCATGCCTATAATCCCAGCACTTCGGGAGGCTGAGGCGGGCGGATCACGAGGTCAGGAGATCGAGACCGTCCTGGCTAACACGGTGAAACCCCGTCTCTACTAAAAAATACAAAAATTTAGCCGGGCATGGTGGCGGGTGTCTGTAGTCACAGCTACTCTGGAGTCTGAGGCAGGAGAATGGCATGAACCTGGGAGGCGGAGCTTGCAGTGAGCCGAGATTGCGCCACTGCACTCCAGCCTGGGTGACGGTGCAAGACTCGTCTTAAAAAAGAAAAAAAAATTAACAATATTTTCCCCTTTCACCACCTTAAAACTGTCATTCATTGCCTTATATCTCTTGTTGTGTATGTTAAAACATCAGCTCTCATCCCTGTTATTTCTCTGAAGATAATATTTCTTTATTTTCAGCGATCTGGTGAAAGTGGTGATTGTGGTAGTAGAGGAAACATGAATTTATTGATCAAATCTTGTTCCCTCTTGATTAAAAAAAAATTACCCCTCAGGGCACTAAATATATCAAACAGCACCTATTCAGTTTTCTCAGTGGCAATAGGGAAGCACCTTGGAAAGAAATAAGAGCCATGGATTGTGGGTGTAAGATAAGGTTGTGTTGGTGAATCCTTATCAGTAACAAGAAATAACTGCAACAACTGCTGCATAGAGCACTTTGGTCTGCAGAGATGATGAAGACAGTAGTGATCTGCCAACATGACCTTAGAATTGTTACAGGCTTTCAATCCCAGCACTTTGGGAGGCTGAGGCGGGCAGATCACGAGGTCAGGAGTTCGAGACCAGCTTGACCAATATGGTGACACCTCATCTCTACTAAAAATACAAAAAAAATTTGGCAGGCATGGTGGCACATGCCTGTAATCCCAGCTACTTGGGAGGCTGAGGAAGGAGAATCGCTTGAACCTGGGAGGTGGAGGTTGTAGTAAGCCAAGATTGCGCCACTGCACTCCAACCTGGGTGACAGAGTAAGACTCCATCTCAAAACAAAAAAAAAAAAAAAAAAAAGAAAAAGAAATATTACAGGCTTTGTCTAGGGCTGTTCTGGGAGAAAAACAGGTAAGAGTATGGATCTGAGGTAGCACATAACCTAACTTGAAACAATATATTAGGGTATTTCCCCTTTATTTGTGATATGAGTTGAAAACATGTTCCCCTCCAGTATACCCTACTCAGTTTTTCATGATCCTACTATAAATGGTACTGCCCAGACCGCAGCTGAGTACACATTTTAGGAGTGATACATTGAAGAGCTACTAGATATAAATAATGTATAAAAAGAGTTGAAACTGAGTGTGGAACAAAGACTATATTCAAATGGTTATCACATGAGTGAGATATTATATTTATTCTACACAGAATCTTAGATCAGAACCAGAACATATGAATAGAACCTCCAACAAGAGTTTTTAATCTAAGAGAAGAAAGACATTTCCATGTTTCAAGGTAATGAATTCCCCATAGCGGAAGTAGACAACCACAGACCATCTATTTTGGATTTGATTGGGGGTGGTAGTCTTTCTGCATTGAGTGGGGAGTTGTATTAGATGGTCTCTATTGCTTCTTTCTCTTGTCAACTTCTGTGATGGACAAGTTTTGAAGTTAATCATAAAAGGCTATCTTTGAGGTACTACATGGATACAAAAAAGATAATAGTAGGTGTAGAAATAGAAAATATTCCTTCAGTGGCTCATGCATGTAATCCCAACACTTTGGGAGGCCGAGGAGGGCAGATCACAAGGTCAGGAGATCGAGACCACAGTGAAACCCTGTCTCTACTAAAAATACAAAAAATTAGCCGGGCATGGTGGCGGGGCCTATAATCTCAGCTACTCAGGAGGCTGAGGCAGGAGAATGGTGTGAACCCGGGAGGCAGAGCTTGCAGTGAGCTGAGATCTCGCCACTGCACTCCAGCCGGGGGACAAAGCAAGACCCCATCTCAAAAAAAAAAAAAAAAAAAGGAAAATACTCCTTCAGGCTACACACTGATGAAAGAACAGAGGTTGAGTCACTTGAGTGCCACCCATGTTGTATTGCTCAAGACTTCATTCCCAAAAATAGGAAACTCTTTAATTGATTCTTGAAGTGTTAAGAGCTGTAAATATTCCCAACTGTCATCTAATCAAGCTCCTTCATTTTATAGATACAGAAATTGAAGCCCAGGAGAATCGATTTGCTTAAGTCAGTGATTCTCAAAGTGCAGTCACAAGAATACTTGTCTTAGCTCTTGGAGAACTTGCTTAATGTGCAGATTTCTTGTCCTCATCCTAAAGCTACTCTAGAAATGGAGTCACATAATCTTTGTTTTAACAAAATGTCACAAGTGGTTCTGTGCACATTGAAAACTCATTGGCCTATATCACAGTGTTGGTTTCTTCCAGAGTCCTGAAGAAGATTCAGGCCTATTATAACTCACAATCTATTATTTCCCATTATTCCAACTTCCCTGTCTTTGAAATAAAATCTGTTACCAACCCCTATAAACTAACTTCCAAATTTGGAAATTAGTCCTAGAGATAAAATTGTGTTACTGTTTTGAGATTGTGATACTATTTACAAACTGCAAAATAAATAGTTTGGAAAATATAAACAAAGTCAGTAAAATCAAGGTGAACCCCAGGGACAGAGGCTATGAACATTGTCTTGATTATAAATTCAGAACATTTTGGAGCAATCCTCTCCATCCTGGACAATGGAACACAATGAGTTTGTTTCTTTCATTTGAACTAGTCAGAGACCGAGACCTATTTGGTCCAAAGTAGAAAAATTATGGTTTGCATATATTTGCATGTTTGGCACACTGGCATATTTCTCAGCATTTTAGAGTACAATGAGCATAATTGAACTAAAGGGCTTGGGTTAATATTTTGTTAATAAAGCTCAATACTTACAAAATTATAAATGCTCTTTATTCTTAATAGTTAGATTTATGGAGATCACATTATGACAACTGAAGACAAACTAAGAAAAAGTTAGATTTTATACTTGTTACATTAGGTGAAATAGGGGATCTAAATTCAAAATCGAAAATGGAAAAGATGTGTCTGAATATAGGCTTTGAAACTCTATTTTGGGTCAAAAGTGCAAAGCTTGATCTAGCACTTATAGCAGGAAGGAAAGTTTATTAAATAAACTTGAAGGCTTATTTTTAATATCAAGATGGTTGATGACATACTTGCCAGGAATTTAGGAACCCTGTTTCTTGCATAAGTACATAGTTGAGAAAATGAAGTTCCATCTTTATTACCCTTGGCCAATAGTCTAATCAAAGTTACAATGAATTTAAGCTCTCTATTGGGTGTCTGCAGGTGTTGTATAGAAAATATTTAGTAACCTTAGGCTTCTGCTGTTGTGTAGTTCCAAAGGTTTCCTGCTATGCCAGTTTTTAAATCCTTAAAGTTGCTTTTGTATTCATAAATCCAGCAGGTAATGGGAGACGATTTTAAGTATGATCTGGTGAAAAGAATGCTTTAGAAATATGCTTCTGGTGGTGGCACTGTAGTTTTAAATTCTTTGGAGGGAGAGAAATTAGAAGGTAAGAGAACCAAAGCTATTGAATTAGTGGAAGCTGATAAAGAGCTAAAATAGGATAAAGTTTTACAAATTATGATTTCATTATAATTCACAAATGCTTTTATATAAAGAATAGAGAGGGAATAGTTGAAGGTGAATTTAAAATGTCAAGTTTGATGACTGGTACAATAGCAGTACCCTTAACAGATGTAGGAAAATAATGAATGAAGTCAGGTTTGGGGATGAGGATGAGTTGACTTTTAAATATATTGGCTAGACTAATGATTTTCTAGAATGCATTTGGAGAAATGACAATGAGAATTTAAAAGAAGTCAGGACTAGAGAGATAGATCTGGCAAACACCTACATTTGTATGATTATTACAACCATAAGGTATAAAATCTTTAGAGGAAAGAAGAAATCAGCAGAAGGCCAAGAACTGCATTTTAGGGAATAGCCACAGGCAGAGAATAAGAGAATAGTATATTCTTGGCAACAATGAAAAGCAATTAGTAACACAGGAGAAGATTCAGAATAATATAATGTCAATGTTAAGGAGTTTTTAGATGAAAAATTATATATTATAGAAATAAAAGTGATTAAATACAGAAGTAAAAATCAACTATGGCAAACAAGTATTTGGAGGTTTATTTGAATAATTAGAATAAAGAGAAGGAATTGAATATTACAGAGAAGGAGGAACAAGTTAGTAGATGGGGATATAGAACAACAAGCATAGACCACTAATTTGAGGTGAGAGACAAAGAGATACATTCTACCCAGTGAGAAGTCGACTGAATTAAGCAAAAAAGGAAATGGTAATAAAAGCCATAGAAAGAGAGTTTAGTAATTGAAAATGCTAGAAGATACAAGTTTCTGAAGGGAGCGGCAAAGAAGAGACACAGAGACCTAATGGAGGTCTTTGCTTTGGTAAGAAAGGGAGGCATATTTCCTCTAAAACTGAAAGTATAGCTGTGTAGTAGGGGACAGAAACAGAGAGGAGGATGAGTGAGATGATTTTTGTTAAATAATTTTCCCCTTTCTAGTGAAAAGAAAAAACAAGTTCAAAGATCATCATTTTTATTTGGCCACAAGAAATGAGAACTTGATGACCTGTGGCTTAAAACACAAGTATGTCTCCTATTTGTTTAATACATAATCTAGGGTTAAGGAGTTTTAAGATGGGTGTGGCATCTTAAAAATGTATTAAGGACTAGGCTCTAGCTATCATTTTGCTCTGCCATTCTTAGAGAAATTTTTGTTTTTTTTTTTGGTCCCCAAGCTGTTGCCTCATGGTCGCCAGTTGACAAATTGTATTGCAGCAGATATCACATCAGCATACTGCCTTGAGACAGAAAAAGAAGGCTCAGAACAAAAAATGGATTTGACTTTGCGAGACTTTTTCTTCTTGTGCTATAAGAAAAATCTTTCCTAGAACCCTACCTCACCAATCTAGATGATTTTCCTTTACTTCTAACTCAAATTTTGCACAGAACTCCCTTTAAATGCGAGTGAGGATGGAAAATGAGTTATCCGGCATGGGAAAGAGGATTACTGAAATTACTCACAGAGACTGATTGTTCTTTATCCTCTGGGATTTGTGGAGAAGCCAACATCTGTGAGATCAAGCAATGTTGCATAATATCTGAGTAAATTGGGGAACTGTTATCAGGAAGATTGGGTATATAATGACTCTGTAGTAGGCAACAAAAAGAGCAAATTCCAGACCACCATTTTGATTATCCAGTATTAATACATATCCTTTCTCCATTCATCCACATTTATATCCTTTATTTAATTTTCAAGTATTTTGATATTTTCCAGATACTTTGCTACTAATAATCAAGTTTAATTATAGATTTCAATCCTTTTAAACATTTGACACTTGTTTTATTACCCAGAATATGGTCTATATCGTAAATGTTTCATGTACACTGGAAAATATAGACAGTCCCTGACTGGTGATGGGTCTACTTAATTGTTTTTTTATTTTGTTTTGTTTTTGAAATGGAGTTTCACTCTTTTGACCAGACTCGAGTGCAATGACATGATCTCGGCTTACTGCAACCTCTACCTCCCAGATTCAAGTGATTCTCATGTGTCAGCCTCCTGAGTAGCTGAGATTACAGGCATGCATCACTACACCTGGCTACTTTTTGTATTTTTAGTAGAGATGGGGTTTCACCATGTTGGTCAGGCTGGTCTCGAACTCCTGACCTCAGATGATCTGCCCACCTTGGCCTCCCAAAGTGCTGGGATTACAGGCATGAGCCACTGCACCCAGCCTACTTAATAATTTTTTGATTTGTGATGGTGAGAAAGCAATACATATTCAATAGAAACCACAGTTCAAGTACCCATAGAATGATTCTGTTGTTCACTTTTTACAACATTCAGTCAGTTACATGAGATGTTCAATATTTTATTATTAAATAGATTTGGGTTAAATGATACATCACCTGCAGGCTAATACAAGTATTTTGATCATGTTTAACATGGGCTAGGCTAAGCTGTGATGTTTGGTAGGTTAGGTATATGAAATATCTTTTTGACTTATTTTCAACTTCCAATGAGTTTATCAAGTTATAACCCCATCTGATATAGTTTGGATGTTTGTACCCTCAAAATTTCATGTTGAAATGGGACTCCCAATGTTGGACATGAGGCCTAATGCGAGGTACAGGGTCATGGGGGAAGATTCCTCATGAATGGCTTGATGTCCTCCCCACAGCAATAAGTGAGTGCTCACTCTATTAGTTTAGGTGAAAGCTGATTATTTTAAAAAGCTTCGCTGAAAGTAGAATTTTCAGCAGAATCCCTACAAGCTAGAAAAGATTGGAAGCCTATATTCTGCACTCTTAAAGAAAAGAATTTCCAACCAAGAATTTCATATCCAACCAAACTAAGCTTCATAAGTAAGTGAAGGATAAATAAGATCCTTTTCAGGCAAGCAAATGCTGAGGGAATTTGTTACCAGCAGATCAGCCTTACAAGTGATCCTGAAAGGGGTGTTAAATATGGAAAGGAAAGACTGTTATCAGCCACTACAAAAATACACTTAAGTACACAGACCAGTGACATTGTAAAGCAACCACACAAACAAGTCTGCATAATAGCCAACTAACAACAGGACGACAGGATTAAATCTGCACATATTAATACTAATTCTGAATGTAAATGGGCTGAATGCCCCAAATGAAAGGCATGAAGTGGCAAGCTAGATAAAGAAGCAAGACCCGAAAGGGGCGGAGCAAGATGGCTGAATAGGAACAGCTCCAGTCTCCAACCCCCAGCGCGAGCGACACAGAATACCAGAGATTTCTGCATTTTCAACTAAGGTACTGTGGTCATCTCACTGGGGAGTGCCAGACAATCGGTGCTGGTCAGCTGCTGCAGCCTGACCAGCGAGAGCTGAAGCAGGGTGAGGCATTGCCTCACCTGGGAAGCGCAAGGGGGAAGGGAATCCCTTTTCCTAGCCAGGGGAACTGAGACACACAACACCTGGAAAATCGGGTAATTCCCACCCCAATACTGTGCTTTAAGCAAACGGGCACACCAGGAGATTATACCCACACCTGGCAGGGAGGGTCCCACGGCCACGGAGCCTCCCTCATTGCTAGCACAGCAGTCTGCGATCTAACCGAAACCGCAGCAGCGAGGCTGAGGGAGGGGCGCCCGCCATTGCTGAGGCTTAAGTAGGTAAACAAAGCCGCTGGGAAGCTCGAACTGGGTGGAGCTCACAGCAGCTCAAGGAAACCTGCCTGTCTCTGTAGACTCCACCTCTGGGGACAGGGCACAGCTAAACAACAAAAGGGGAAGCAGGAGAGGCCTGTGCAGACGTGAACGACTCTGTCTGACAGCTTTGAAGAGAGCAGTGGATCTCCCAACACGGAGGTTGAGATCTGAGAACGGACAGACTGCCTGCTCAAGTGGGTCCCTGACCCCTGAGTAGCCTAACTGGGAGACGTCCCCCACTAGGGGCAGTCAGACACCCCACACCTCACAGGGTGGAGTACACCCCTGAGAGGAAGCTTCCAAAGTAAAAATCAGACAGGTACACTCGCTGTTCAGCAATATTCTATCTTCTGCAACCTCTGCTGCTGATGCCCAGGCAAACAGGGTCTGGAGTGGACCTCAAGCAATCTCCAACAGACCTACAGCTCAGGGTCCTGACTATTAGAAGGAAAACTATCAAACAGGAAGAACACCTATACCAAAACCCCATCAGTACGTCACCATCATCAAAGACCAGAGGCAGATAAAACACGAAGATGGGGAAGAAGCAGGGCAGAAAAGCTGGAAATTCAAGAAATAAGAGCCATCCCCCCCTGCAAAGGAGCGCAGCCCATCGCCAGCAATGGATCAAAGCTGGTCAGAGAATGACTTTGACGAAATGAGAGAAGAAGGCTTCAGTCCATCAAACTTCTCAGAGCTAAAGGAGGAATTACGTACCCAGCGCAAAGAAACTAAAAATCTTGAAAAAAGAGTGGAAGAATTGACAGCTAGATATTAATGCAGAGAAGGTCATAAATGAAATGACAGAGATGAAAACCATGACACGAGAAATACGTGACAAATCCACAAGCTTCAGTAACCGACTCGATCAACTGGAATAAAGAATATCAGTGATTGAGGATCAAATGAATGAAATGAAGTGAGAAGAGAAACCAAAAGAAAAAAGAAGAAAAAGAAATGAACAAACCCTGCAAGAGGTATGGGATTATGTAAAAAGACCAAATCTACGTCTGATTGGGGTGCCTGAAAGTGAGGGGGAAAATGGAACCAAGTTGGAAAACACTCTTCAGGATATCATCCAGGAGAACTTCCCCAACCTAGTAGGGCAGGCCAACATTCAAATTCAGGAAACACAGAGAACACCACAAAGATACTCCTTGAGAAGAGCAACTCCAAGACACATAATTGCCAGATTCACCAAAGTTGAAATGAAGGAAAAAATCTTAAGGGCAGCCAGAGAGAAAGGTCGGGTACCCACAAAGGGAAGCCCAGACTAAGAGCAGATCTCTCGGCAGAAACTCTCCAAGCCAGAAGAGAGTGGGGGCCAATATTCAACATTCTTAAAGAAAAGAATTTTAAACCAGAATTTCATATCCAGCCAAACTAAGTTTCATAAGTGAAGGAGAAATAAAATCCTTTACAGATAAGCAAATGCTTAGAGATTTTGTCACCACCAGGCCTGCCTTACAAGAGACCCTGAAGGAAGCCCTAAACATGGAAAGGAACAGCCGGTACCAGCCATTGCAAAAACATGCCAAAATGTAAAGACCATCGAGGCTAGGAAGAAACTGCATCAACTAATGAGAAAAATAACCAGTTAATATCATAATGGCAGGATCAAGTTCACACATAACAATATTAACCTTAATGTAAATGGACTAAATGCTCCAATTAAAAGACACAGACTGGCAAACTGGATAAAGAGTCAAGACCCATCAGTCTGCTGTATTCAGGAGACCCATCTCACATGCAGAGACATACATAGGCTCAAAATAAAGGGATGGAGGAAGATCTACCAAGCAAATGGAGAACAAAAAAAAGCAGGGGTTGCAATATCCTAGTTCTGATAAAATAGACTTTAAACCATCAAAGATCAAAAGAGACAAAGAAGGCCATTACATAATGGTAAAGGATCAATTCATCAGGAAGAGCTAACTATCCTAAATATATATGCACCCAATACAGGAGCATGCAAATTCATAAAGCAAGTCCTTAGAGACTTACAAAGAGACTTAGACTCCCATACAATAATAATGGGAGACTTCAACACTCCACTGTCAACATTAGACAGATCAACGAGACAGAAAGTTAACAAGGATATCCAGGAATTAAACTCATCTCTGCACCAAGCGGACCTAATAGACATCTATAGAACTCTCCACCCCAAATCAACAGAATATACATTCTTCTCAGCACCACATCGCACTTATTCCAAAATTGACCACATAATTGAAAGTAAAGCACTCCTCAGCAAATGTCAAAGAACAGAAATTATAAAAAACTGTCTCTCAGACCACAGTGCAATCAAACTAGAACTCAGAACTAAGAAACTCAATCAAAACCGCTCAACTACATGGAAACTGAACAACCTGCTCCTGAATGACTACTGGGTACATAACGAAATGAAGGCAGAAATAAAGATGTTCTTTGAAACCAATGAGAACAAACATACAACATACCAGAGTCTCTGGGACACATTTAAAGCAGTGTGTAGAGGGAAATTTATAGCACTGAATGCCCACAAGAGAAAGCTGGAAAGATCTAAAATTGACACTCTAACATCACAATTAAAAGAACTGGAGAAGCAAGAGCAAACACATTCAAAAGCTAGCAGAAGGCAAGAAGTAACTAAGATCAGAGCAGAACTGAAGGAGATAGAGACACAAAAAACCCTCCAAAAAATCAGTGAATCCAGGAGTTGGTTTTTTGAAAATATCAACAAAATTGACAGACCACTATCAAGACTAATAAAGAAGAAAAGAGAGAAGAATCAAATAGACACAATAAAAAATGATAAAGGGGATATCACCACTGACCCCACAGAAATACAAACAACCATCAGAGAATACTATAAACACCTCTACACAAATCAACTAGAAAATCTAGAAGAAATGGATAATTTCCTGGACACTTACACTCTTCCAAGACTAAACCAGGAAGAAGTTGAATCACTGAATAGACCAATAGCAGGCTCTGAAGTTGAGGCAATAATTAATAGCCTACCCACCAAAAAAAGTCCAGGACCAGATGGGTTCACAGCTGAATTCTACCAGAGGTACAAGGAGGAGCTGGTACCATTCCTTCTGAAACTATTCCAATCAATAGAAAAAGAGGGAATCCTCCCTAACTCATTTTATGAGGCCAACATCATCCTGATACCAAAGCCTGGCAGAGACACAACAAAAAAGAGAATTTTAGACCAATATCCCTGATGAACATCGATGCAAAAATCTCTCAATAAAATACTGGCAAACCGGATTCAGCAGCACATCAAAAAGCTTATCCACCATGATCAAGTGGGCTTCATCCCTGGGATGCAAGGCTGGTTCAACATTCGCAAATCAATAAACGTAATCCAGCATATAAACAGAACCAAAGACAAGAACCACATGATTATCTCAATAGATGCAGAAAAGGCTTTTGACAAAATTCAACAGCCCTTCATGCTAAAAACGCTCAATAAATTCGATATTGATGGAACGTACCTCAAAATAATAAGAGCTATTTATGACAAACCCCAGCCAATATCATACTGAATGGGCAAAAACTGGAAAAATTCCCTTTGAAAACTGGCACAAGACAGGGATCCCCTCTCTCACCACTCCTATTCAACATAGTGTTGGAAGTTCTGGCTAGGGCAATCAGGCAAGAGAAAGAAATCAACGGTATCGAGTTAGGAAAAGAAGAAGTCAAATTGTCCCTGTTTGCAGATGACATGATTGTATATTTAGAAAACCCCATCGTCTCAGCCCAAAATCTCCTTAAGCTGATAAGCAACTTCAGCAAAGTCTCAGGATACAAAATCAATGTGCAAAAATCACAAGCATTCTTATACACAAGTAACAGACAAACAGAGAGCCAAATCATGAATGAACCTCAGTTCACAATTGCTTCAAAGAGAATAAAATACCTAGGAATCCAACTTACAAGGGATGTAAAGGACCTCTTCAAGGAGAACTACAAACCACTGCTCAGTGAAATAAGAGGACACTAACAAATGGAAGAACATACCATGCTCATGGATAGGAAGAATCAATATCGTGAAAATGGCCATACTGCCCAAGGTGATTTATAGATTCAATGCCATCCCCATCAAGCTACCAATGACTTTCTTCACAGAATTGGAAAAAATGGCTTTAAAGTTCATATGGAACCAAAAAAGAGCCCGCATTGCCAAGACAATCCTATGTCATAAGAACAAAGCTGGAGGCATCACGCGACCTGACTTCAAACTATACTACAAGGCTACAGTAACCAAAACAGCATGGTACTGGTACCAAAACAGAGATATAGATCAATGGAACAGAACAGAGTCCTCAGAAATAATACCACACATCTACAGCCATCTGATCTTTGACAAACCTGAGAGAAACAAGCAATGGGGAAAGGATTCCCTATTCAATAAATGGTGCTGGGAAAATTGGCTAGCCATAGGTAGAAAGCTGAAACTAGATCCTTTCCTTACTCCTTATACAAAAATTAATTCAAGATGGATTAGAGACTTAAATGTTAGACCTAATACCATAAAAACCCTAGAAGAAATCCTAGGTAGTACCATTCAGGACATAGGCATGGGCAAGGACTTCATGTCTAAAACACCAAAAGCAATGGCAGCAAAAGCCAAAATTGACAAATGGGATCTAATTAAACTAAAGAGCTTCTGCACAGCAAAAGAAACTACCATCATCAGTGAACAGGCAACCTACAGAATGGGAGAAAATTTTTGCAATCTACTCATCTGACAAAGGGCTAATATCCAGAATCTACAAAGAACTCAAACAAATTTACAAGAAAAAAAACAACCCCATCAAAAAGTGGGCAAAGGATATGAATAGACATTTCTCAAAAGAAGACATTCATACAGCCAACAGACACATGAAAAAATGCTCATCATCACTGGCCATCAGAGAAATGCAAATCAAAACCACAATGAGATACCATCTCACACCAGTTAGGATGGCAATGATTAAAAAGTCAGGGAACAACAGGTGCTGGAGAGGATGTGGAGAAATAGGAACACTTTTACACTGTTGGTGGGATTGTAAACAAGTTCAACCATTATGGAAAACAGTATGGCGATTCCTCAAGGATCTAGAACTAGGTGTACCATATGACCCAACCATCCCACTACTGGATATATGCCCAAAGGATTATAAATCATGCTGTTATAAAGACACATGCACACGTATGTTTATTGTGGCACTATTCACAATAGCAAAGACTTGGAATCAACCCAAATGTCCATCTGTGACAGACTGGATTAAGAAAATGTGGCACATATACACCATGGAATACTATGCAGCCATAAAAAAGGATGAGTTTGCGTCCTTTGTAGGGACATGGATGCAGCTGGAAACCATCATTCTTAGCAAACTATCACAAGAAGAGAAAACCAAACACCGCATGTTCTCACTCATAGGTGGGAACTGAACAATGAGATCACTTGGACTCGGGAAGGGGAACATCACACATTGGAGCCTATCATGGGGAGGGGAGATGGGGGAGGGATTGCATTGGGAGTTATACCTGATATAAATGACGAATTGATGGGTGCTGATGAGTTGATGGGTGCAGCACACCAACATGGCACAAGTATACATATGTAACAAACCTGCACGTTATGCACATGTACCCTAGAACTTAAAGTATAAAAAAAAAAAAAAATGCTGTTAACCAGGAAAGATAGGGGCTTGAAAATCAAATAATTTTACATCTTCAATTTGATTTTATTTTTCTCCTTTAGTGTTGTTTTTCTGTAAAAGAAGTTACCAGATAATCTTCTAAAAGTAATAGTAAATGTGGATTATATAAGGAGCACAATAAAACATGATTTTGAAATCGTTCTAGAAAGAAAGATAATCATTTTAGCACAGTAAATACAGAGTCAAGATTTGTTAGAGAACCGTGAGAGCTGATATAAATGTGTTGACAGTGAATTCACAGTTACATTGTTCTGTGTAGTTAAATGAATTTTATCAGTGTTTCCCAACATTTCTGACATAGGAACAGAAAAGACAACCAGCTGGATTGATAAAGTCGTCTTTTTGTTTGTTTTTCCTGTAAAGTAGGAACAAAGGGAAGGGGATAATACAGTTGACTCTAGTGAGAAATTGCTTGATTAGGTAGTTCTTGGAAAAAAGGCTAGATTGTAAAGCAATATGAGAAGAAAAAATACAGAAAAAAGAGTAGATATATTGGGAAAAAAGTGAATCTCTAAAATTACTGGAATTCTTGACTCCTGAAAGACCAGGAAAATTGAAGTGCTGTGAATCATCTAGGTGGATATTCCCCCCAAAATATGCCTGGAATACAAGGAAGACAAAAAGTTGTTGATATAATAATTATCTACATATTTTTAATAATTAATGTTTTATGGGTGGATAAAATTATGAGAGAGAATGAGAAAGCACAAACCAGCAAAGCTTAATGTTAAGGGGAAGCGCCTGTTAATTTCAAATGACAAAAATACAAATGACACAGAATAAATCTTTTTTTCAATAACAAAAAAAATAATAATAATAATAAAGAAGCAAGACCCAGTGGTGTGCTGTCTTCAAGTGACCCATCTCACATGCAATGACACCCATAGACTTGCAATAAAGGGATGGAGGAAAATCTACTAAATGAATGAAAAATGAAAAAAGCATGGATTGCAATACTAATTTCAGGCAAAACAGACTTTAAAAAAAAAAAAAAAAGACAAAGGAGAGCTTTACAGAGCTTGTAAGGGTTCAATTCAATAAGAAGACCTAACTATCTTAAATATGTTCTTACTCAACACAGAGACACCCAGATTTCTAAAGAAAGTTCTTAGAGACCTTCAAAGAGACTTATTTCCCCACACAATAATAGTGGAAGACTTCAATACCCCACTGTATGAGACAAATCATCAAGGCAGAAAATTAACAAAGATATTAAAGACTTGAAGTCAACACTCAATAAAATGGACCTAATAGACATGTACACAACTCTCCACCTCAAAACAACAGAATATACCTTCTTCTCATAGCCACATGTCATGTACTCTAAAGTCAACCACGCAATCAGATATAAAACAATCCTCAGCAAATTAAAAAAACAAAAACAAAATCATACAAACCACACTCTTGACTGCAGTGTAATAAAAACAGAAATCAGTATTAAGAAAATCACTCCAAACCATCAAATTACGTGGAAATTAAACAATCTGCTCTTTATGACTTTTGGGTAAATAATGACATTAAGACAGAAATTAATAAATTCTTTTAAACTAATGAGAACAAAGATAAAACATTCATGAATCTCTGGGACACAGCTAAGGTAGTGTTAAGAGGGAAATTTATAGCACTACACGTCCATGTCAAAATGTTAGAAAGATGTCAAATTAACAACCTAACATCACGACTAGAGGAACTGGAGAAACAAGAGAAAACTAACTCCAAAGCTAGTAGAAGACAAGAGATAACCAAAATCAGAGTTGAACTGAAGGAAATTAATATGCGAATAACCATACAAAAGAGCAACAAATCCAGGAATTGGTTATTTTAAAAAAATTAATAAGATAGATAGAACACTAACTAGACTGATAAAGAAAAAAAGCGAGAAGATCTAAATGAACACAATTAGAAATGACAAAGGGGACATTCCACTGACCCCACAGAAATACGAAAATCCCTCAGCAACTACTATTATCACCTCTATGCACACAAACTTGAAAATCTAGAAGAAATGAATAAATTCCTGAAAACATACAACCACCCAAGATTGAACCAGGAGGAAACTGAAATCCTAAACAGATTGAATCAGTAACAAAAAGCTTACCAACCAAAAAAGCCCAGGACCAGATGGTTTCACAGCTGAATTCTACCAGAGGTATGAAGAAGAGCTGGTACAGTTCCTATAGAAACTATTCCAAAAAATTGAGGAAGAAGAACTCCTTAACTCGTTCTATGAGGCAAGCATCATCTTTATACCAAAATCTGGCACATATACAACAACAGCAAAAATATCAGGCCAGTATGTTTGATGAATATAGTTGCAAAAATTCTCAGTAAAATACTAGGAAACCAAATTCAGCAGCACATCAAAAACCTAATCCACCACAATCAAGTAGGCTTTATTGCTGGGATGCAACATTAGGTCAATATACACAAATTGATGTGATTCATCACATAAACAGAAACAAAAACAAAGACCCCATGGTTATTTCAATAGATGCAGAAAAGGCTTTTGATAAAATTTAACATCACCTCGTGTTAAAAAACCATCAATAAACTAGGCTTTGAAAGAATATAATTCAAAATAATAGCACCACCTATGACCAACTCATGGCCAATATCATAGTAAATGGGGTAAGGCTAGAAGCATTCCCCTTGAAAGCCAGAACAAGGCAAGGATGCTGTCTCTCACTGCTCCTATTCAACATAGTACAGGAAGTCCTGCCTAGAACAATAAGGCAAGAAAGAGAAAGAAAAGGCATACAAATAGGAAGAAAGGAAGTCAAACTATCCCTGTTTGCAGATGACATTATTCTGCATCTAAAAAAACCCCGTGGTCTCAGCCCAAAAGCTCCTTAATCTGATAAACAACTTCAGCAAAGTTTTAGGATATAACATCATCATATAAAAATTAGTAGTATTCCTAATATCAACAGCATCCAAGCTGTGAGCCAAAACAGGAAAACAGTTCATTCACAATTATCAAAAAAGAATAAAATACTTAGAAATACAACCAACCAGGGAGGAGAAAGATCTCTACAAAGATAATTACAAAACAATGCTCAAAAAAATCAGAGATAACACAAACAAATGGAAAAACATTCCATGTTCATGAATAGGAAGCATCAATATCAGTAAAATGGTCACACTAGGCCAGTGCGGTGGCTCACACCTGTAATCCTAGCACCTTGGGAGGCTGAGGCAGGCTGATCACTTGAGCTGAGGAGTTCGAGACCAGCCTGGGCAGCATGGTGAAACCCTGTCTCTACAAAAAATTAGCCAGATGTGGTGGCACATGCCTGTAGTCCCAACTACTCAGGAGGCTGAAGAAGGAGGATCATTTGAAACTGGGAGGTAGAGGTTGCAGTGAGCCAAGATCAAGTCACTGTACTTTAGCCTGGGTGACAGAGTGAGACCCTGTCACAAAAATATAATAAAATAAAGTAGTCATACTACCCAAAGCGATTTACAGATTAAATGCTATTCTTATCAAACTACCAATGAAGTTCCTCACAGAATTAGAAAAGACTGTTTTAAAATTCACATGAAACCAAAAAAGAGGCCAAATAGCCAAGGTAATCCTAAGCAAAAATAAGAAAACAAAGCCAGAGGCACTATATTACCCAACTTCAAAGCATACTACATGACTATAGTACCAAAACATCAGGGTACTGGTACAAAAGCACACACATAGACCAATGGAACGGAATAGAGAGCCCAGAAACAATTCTGCACACCTACAACCATCTGATCTTCAATAAAGCTGACAAAAACAAGCAATGGAGAAAGAACTACCTTTTCGATAAATGGTGCTGGGAGAACTGGCTAGCCATATGCAGAAGATTGAAAATGGACCTCTTTTTTACACCATATACAAAAATTAACTCAAGATAGATTAAATGTTTAAATGTAAAACCTAAAGCTATAAAAACCCTGGCAGATAACCTAGGAGATACTATTCTGGACATAGGAAGAGGCAAAGATTTCTTGATGATGATGCCAAAAGCAATTGCAACAAAAAACAAAATTGACAAATGGAACCGAATTACAGTTAAGAGCTTCTGCACAGCAAAACAAACTAACAATTGAATAAACAGATAACTTACAGAATGGGAGAAATTTTTTCCAAACTATGCATCTGACAAAGTCTAATATCCAGCATCTATAAGGAACTTAAACAAGTTTACAAGAAAAAAACAACCTCACTAAAAAGTAGACAATGACATGAACAGACACTTTTCAAAAGAAGACATATTGGCTGGGCGCGGTGGCTCAAGCCTGTAATCCCAGCACTTTGGGAGGCCGAGACGGGCGGATCACGAGGTCAGGAGATCGAGACCATCCTGGCTAACATGGTGAAACCCCCATCTCTACTAAAAATACAAAAAACTAGCCGGGCGAGGTGGCGGGCGCCTGTAGTCCCAGCTACTCGGGAGGCTGAGGCAGGAGAATGGCCTGAACCCGGGAGGCGGAGCTTGCCGTGAGCTGAGATCTGGCCACAGCACTCCAGCCTGGGCGGAAGAGCGAGACTCCGTCTCAAAAAAAAAAAAAAGAAGACATATATGAGACCAACAAGCATATGAAAAAAGGTTCAACATCACTAATTATTAGAGAAATGCAAATCAAAACCACGATGAAATGCCATCTCACACCAGTCAGAATATCTCTTATTAAAAAATCAAAAAATAACAGATGCTGGCAAGGTGGCAGAGAAAACGGTATACTTATGCACTGCTGGTCGGTGTATAAATTAGTTTAGCCATTGTGGAAAGCAGTGTGATGATTCCTCAAAGAACTTAGAACAGAATTATTTGGCCCAACAATCCCATTATTGGGTGTGTACCCAAAGGAATATAAATTGTTCTACTGTCATAAAGACACATGCATGCATATGTTTATTGCAGCACTAGTCACAATAGCAAGGGCATGGAATACATCTAGATGCTCATCAATGGTACACTGGATAAAGAAAATGTGATACACATATACCATGAAATACTATGTAGCCATAAAATATGATTGTGTCCTTTGTAGCAACATGGATGGACCTGGAGGTCATTTTTCTAAGCCAACTAACACAGGAACAGAAAATGAAATACCACATGTTCTCACTTAAATTTGGGAGCTAAACAAAAATGAACAGATGGACACAAAGAGGAGAACAACAAACACTGGGGCCTACTTGAGGGTGGAGAGTGGGAAGAGGGACAGGATCAGAAGAAATGCCTGTCGGGTACTATGCTTCTTATCTGGGTAACAAAATAGTATGTACACCAAACCCCCATGACATTCAGTTGCCTATATAATCAATCTGCACCTGTACCCCTGAACCTAAAATAACATTTAAAAAGTAAGTCTCGTACCTCTTACTCTCTTTCTTGCTCATTCTCTTGACATATGACATGCCCCTTTACCCTTTGCCATAATTGTGAGTTTCCTAAGGCCTTCACCAGAAGCAGATGCCAGCACTGTACTTCTTGTACAACCTATAGAACTGTGAGACAAAATAAACCTCTTTTCTTTATAAATTACCAAACCTCGGATATTCCTTTATAGCAACACAACACAGACTGACACACCGTTGAAGAGCTTCTATAATGTTTATTTTGCTGTTTTGGGTAGAGTGCTTTATAAGTATTAATTAGGTCAAGTTGGGTGATAATGTTATTCAAGTCTTTTATATACACACTAATTTACTGTTTGTTCTTTAAATTATTAGAGAGGGGTGCAGAATTCTTTAACTATAATTCAGGATTTTTCTTTCTTCTTCGTAATTTTTGTTTCACACACTGCCCCTATGATTCAATCAACTCTTACTGGGTCCCTCCCAGGACATGTGTGATTATGGGAACTACAGTTCAAGATAAGATTTGGGTGGGGACAATGCTAAACCATATAAACTGCAATTGCGATTTTGATAGGGATTGCATTGAATGTGTAGATTGCTTGGCTAGTATGGACATTTTAACATTATTCTTCCAATTTATAAATGCACATCTGTTTCCATTTGCTTGTGTCTAGTTTTTTTCATCAGATTTTTCTAGTTTTTAGTGTACAAATCTTTCACCTCTGTGGTTAAGTTGATACTTAAAAAGTTTATTCTCTTTGTTGCTGTGATCAATGAGATTTTTAAAAATTTGCTTTGTGGCTAGTTTGCTGTTAGTGAATAGAAATGCAACAGATTTTTGAGTGTTGATTTTGTGTCCTGCAATTTTACTTTACACATAGAATGAAATATATTTATGAACTTTGAACTCTTACGGGAAAAAGTCAAAGTCCTAAGTTTGGAATGCAGTCTTCCAAAATGTATGGTTTTACTGTGAAAGGTTAATTATCTTATCCTTTTTGTCTTGAGAGTTACTGAAAGTATTTAGTTATCTATTTCTCTCTCTCTCTTTCTCTCTCTCTCTCTCTCTCTCTCTCTCTTCTTTTTCATTGACTATTTGCTCTGGCTAGGACTTCTATTACTGTATTGAATAGAAGTGGTAATAATGTGTATCCTTACCCTGTTGCAGATCTTAGAGAAAATGCTTCAGTTCTTCACTTCTGAGTATGATGTTACCTGTGAACTTTTCATATATGGTCTTTCTTGTGTTGAAGTAAGTTTCTTCCATAACTAGTATGTTGAGAGTTTTTATTATAAAAAGGTGTTGAATTTTGTCAAATGCTTTTCCTGCATCTATTGAGATTGGTATGTGATTTTTAAAATCTATCATTCTGTTAACGTGGTGTATCACGTTGATGGATTTACATATGTTCCTATCTTCTTTGCATCCCAGATATAAATCTCACTTGGCTATGATGCATAATCCTTTTAATGTGCTGTTTAATTTGGTTTGCTAATATTTTCTGAAGGATTTTTGGATTTGTGTTCATCAGGGATATTGGCCTGTAGTTTTCTCTCCTTGTTGTATCTTTGTCTGGCTTTGATATCATGGTAAGGCTGGCCTCACAAAAAGAGTATGGAAATATTATATCTCCTATTATTTTGGAAGAGGTTAAGTAGGATTAGTATTAAGTCTTCTTCAAATGTTTTGTAAAATTCACCTGTGAAACCATCTGGTCTTAGGTTTTCCTTTGCTGGGAAGTTTTATATTACTGGTTTAATGTCTTTATTTGTTATTGACTTTTTTAGGCTTTCTATTTCTTCTTAATTCAATATGCTTTTGAATAATTAAATTCCCTTTTGATAAAATAAAAAATTAAAAGGGAACTAGAAAAAGAAGAACAAACTTAAACCCAAAGTTAGCAGAAGTAAGTAAATAATAGAGGTTAGAAAAAATATAACTTCCATGTACTTGTGAATTTTCCCATTTTCCTTTTGTTATTGATTTCCAGTTTCTATCATTGTTGGGAAAAGTCTTATTTGTGACCTAGCATGTGATCTATCTTGGAGAATGTTCTATGTGCACTTGAGTAGAATATGTATTTTGTTGCTGTTGGGTGGAATGTTCTCTGTATGTTTGTTAGGTCCATTTAGTCTATAGTGGTGTTGCTCAATTCTCCTGTTTTCTTATTGATTTTCTGTCTGAATGTTCTATCCATTATTGAAAGTGGAGTATTACAATACCCTATTATTATATTGCTACCTCTATCTCCCTTCAGGTTAGTCAATGTTTGCTTTATATATTTAAGAGATCTGATGTTGAATGTATATGTGTTTATAATTGCTATTTTTTCCTGCTATATTGACCCTTTTATCATTTATGTAATGATATTCTTTATCTCTGGTGACACTTCTCAACTTAATATCAATTTTGTCTGATATAAGTATAGTCACCTATGCTCTATTTTGTTTTTTTTTTTTTTTTTTTTTTTGAGACGGAGTCTTGCTTTATCATCCAGGCTGGAGTGCAATGGCAAGATCTCAGCTCACTGCAAGCTCTGCCTCCCGGATTCACGCCATTCTCCTGCCTCAGCCTCCCAAGTAGCTGGGACTACAGGCACCCGCCGCCACGCCCAGCTAATTTTTTTGTATTTTTAGTAGAGACGGGGTTTCACCATGTTAGCCAGGATGGTCTCGATCTCCTGACCTCGTGATCTGCCCGCCTCGGCCTCCCAAAAGGCATGAGCCACTGCGCCTGGCCTATGCTCTCTTTTTGTTACCATTTGCATCCCTTCACTTTCAGCCTATATGTGTCCTTAAATCTAAAGTGAGTCTCTTGTAGACAATACATAATTAGGTCTTGCTTTTTATAAATCTATTCAGTCACTAAATGTTTTGATTGGTGAGTTTAATTCATTGAAATTGTAAGTAATTATAGATAGATAAGGACTTCCTATTGCCATTTTGTTAATTATTTTCTGTCTCCTTCATAGTTCTTTTGTTCCTCTCTTCCTCTCATGCTGTCATCCTTTGTGATATGATGATTTTTTGTAGTGATATACCTTGTTTTTTTTCCATATATCTATTTTTGCATTGACTATAGTTTTTCTCTTTGTGCTTCTTGTGAGAGTTGCATAAAACTTATTATAGTTATAACAGTCTATTTTAAGTTGACAACTTAACCTTAATCACATTAAACAACTGTACCCTTTTAAACCACTTCCCCACCACACACAATTTATGTTATTGATGTCAGAATTTACTTCTTTTTATATTGTATATTCACTAACAAATGTTTATGGTTATAGTCATTCTTCAAACATTTTTCTTTTAACTTGTATACTAGAGTTAAAATGATTTACACACCACCATTACAGTATTGCATTATTCTGTATTTGTCTATACATTTACATTTATGAGTGAAATGTATACCTTCATATGCTTTTGTGTTGCTGTTTAATGTTCTTTCATTTCAACTTTAACTTCTTTTAGCATTTATTATAGGGCAGGTTTAGCAGTTATTAACTCCCTCAGTTTTTGTTTGTCTGGAAAAAATTTTGTCTAGCTTGCATTTTTAAAGGACAGTTTTGCCAGTGTTATAGGATTCTTAGTTGGCTTTTTTTTTTTCTTTTAGTACTTCAAATACATCATTCTACTCTCTCCTGGTTTGCACAGTTTCTGATGAGAAATTTGCTGATAGCCTTATGAAGTTTCCCTTGTATATCATGAGTTGCTCTTGCTGCTTTCAAGCTTTTCTCTTTATATTTCACTTTCGAAAATTGAACTATAATGAGTTTCAGTAGACTTCTTTAGATTCAACATGATAGGGATCCTTTGGGCTTCATGAAAGCAATGTTCATTTTCCTCCAGAGATTTGGGATGTTTTCAATCATGATTTCTTTAAATAAATCTTACTCTTCTTTCTCTTTCTCTTCTCCTTCTAATACTCCATGATGTACATATTGGTTTGCTCATTGGTATTTCTTAAGTCCCAAAGGCTTTCTTCACATTTACATTCTTTTTACTTTTTCCTTCTCTGTATAACTTCAAGTGGCCTATCTTGAAGTTCATCAATTCTTTCTTCTGCTTCATCTAGTCTATTGTTATAGGTCTCTATTAAATTTTTCAGTAAATTCACTGATTTTTTAGCTCCAGAATTTCTGTTTGGTTCATTTTATGGTTTTTATGTCTTTTTCAAGCTTAGCATTTTGTTCATGTATGTTTTTCTGAATTCATTTCGATGTCTATGTCCCCTTGTAACTTCCTGAACTTCTTTAAGATGACTATTCTAAATTTCAAGTGGTTCATAGATCTGTGTTTCTTTAGGGTCAGTTACTGGAGTTTTATTTTGTTCTTTTAGTTGTGTCATGTTCCCCTGAGTCTTGTAGCTTTTTCTTGGTTGTGTATTTGAAGAAGCCATCACCTCTTCTAATCTTTACAAACTATCTTCAGGAAAAACCCTTTCCTACTTAGCCTGGCCAGAGATTCTGGGTGAGCTGGTTGGTGATGTCTGTGGCCATCTGCCTGGGAGAGTCTGTGGGAGGATGGACCTGCTACTGGGGTCTGTGGGTTAACTGCTGAGATCTGCACACTTGTTGGGAGCCCCTCCCTCTTTCCTTTGTTCTTAGTTACCCCAAGACAATATAACCATGCTGATTCCTTCAGTGGTCTGGGTTAGGCATGACAGAAGCAAGCCACTTAGGTGTTGCCCCAAGAGACTGAAGAATTCAGATGCACACTTTATTATTTCTTTCCCCCAGTGGAGAACTCACAGGCGGAGGGAAACTGTCTTGTTGCTACATTATGCTGGCTTAGGGAAGAATGACACAGGTAACGTGAAACTGTTCTTACCCTTTTAAATGCATCATTTCTTGTTTTTGTGCTCAACC
Organism: Trachypithecus francoisi; assembly: GCF_009764315.1. Classification (NCBI taxonomy): domain Eukaryota; kingdom Metazoa; phylum Chordata; class Mammalia; order Primates; family Cercopithecidae; genus Trachypithecus; species Trachypithecus francoisi. The sequence goes on from NW_022681465.1 coordinate 99,487,846, forward strand.
AGGGTGCTATAACCTCTCATTTAGATTATGGAACTCACACACAAAACACTATTTTCATCTATGAATGGTTGCTAACTCAATGCTTCTGTGGGAGGACAAGAGCTACGAGCTCCTATTCTTCCATTTTACTAATGTTACTCCTGCAGCTTTCTTTGGACTACTGTTTGCATCGTATTTATTTTTCTTCTTTACTTTAAGCCTACATGTGCCTTTTTATTTAAAGTGAGATTCCTATAGATTGTATGTTTTTGGATCTTACTTTTTTATCCAATTTGATTGGTTCTGCTTTTTGATTGGAGTGTTTAGACCATTTACATTAAATGTGATTATTGGGGGGGGCGGAGCAAGATGGCCGAATAGGAACAGCTCCAGTCTCCAACCCCCAGCGCGAGTGACACAGAAGACCGGTGATTTCTGCATTTTCAACTGAGGTACTGGGGTCATCTCTCTAGGGAGTGCCGGACAATCGGTGCTGGTCAGCTGCTGCAGCCTGACCAGCGAGAGCTGAAGCAGGGCGAGGCATCACCTCACCTGGAAGCGCAAGGGGGAAGGAAATCCGTTTTCCTAGCCAGGGGAACTGAGACACATAACACCTGGAAAATCGGGTAACTCCCACCCCAATACTGCGCTTTAAGGAAACAGGCACACCAGGAGAATATATCCCACACCTGGCCGAGAGGGTCCCAAGCCCACGGAGCCTCCCTCACTGCTAACACAGCAGTCTGTGGCGATCTATCCGCAAGGCAGCAGCGAGGCTGGGGGAGGGGCGCCCTCCATTGCTGAGGCTTAAGTAGGTAAACAAAGCCGCTGGGAAGCTCGAACTGGGTGGAGCTCACAGCAGCTCAAGGAAACCTGCCTGTCTCTGTAGACTCCACCTCTGGGGACAGCCCACAGCTGAGGTCCAATAGGGAAAGCAGCAGGGGCCGGTGCAGAGGTGAACGACTCTGTCTGACAGCTTTGGGGAGAGCCGTGGATCTCCCAACACGGAGGCTGAGATCCGAGAACGGACAGACTGCCTGCTCAAGTGGGTCCCTGACCCCTGAGTAGCCTAGCTGGGAGACATCCCCCACTAGGGGCAGTCTGACACCCCACACCTCACAGGGTGGAGTCATCCCTGAGAGGAAACTTCCAAAGGAAGAATCAGACAGGTACACTCGCTGTTCAGCAATATTCTATCTTCGGCAACCTCTGCTGCTGATACCCAGGCAAACAGGGTCTGGATTGGACCTCAAGCAATCTCCAACAGACCAACAGACAGTCCTTCTGACTGTCAGACGGAAAACTATCAAACACGAAGGACACCTACACCAAAACCCCATCAGTACGTCACCGTCATCAAAGACCAGAGACAGATAAAACCACAAAGATGGGGAAGAAGCAGGGCAGAAAAGCTGGAAATTCAAAAAATAAGAGCGCATCTCCCCCTGCAAAGGAGCGCAGCCCAACGCCAGCAATGGATCAAAGCTGGTCAGAGAATGACTTTGACGAGATGAGAGAAGAAGGCTTCAGCACATCAAACTTCTCAGAGCTAAAGGAGGAATTACGTACCCAGCGCAAAGAAACTAAAAATCTTGAAAAAAGAGTGGAAGAATTGACAGCTAGACTAATTAATGCAGAGAAGATCATAAACGAAATGACAGAGATGAAAACCATGACACGAGAAATACGTGACAAATGCACATGCTTCAGTAACCGACTCGATCAACTGGAAGAAAGAGTATCAGCGATTGAGGATCAAATGAATGAAATGAAGCGAGAAGAGAAACCAAAAGAAAAAAGAAGAAAATGAAATGAACAAAGCCTACAAGAAGTATGGGATTATGTAAAAAGACCAAATCTACGTCTGATTGGGGTGCCTGAAAGTGAGGGGGAAAATGGAACCAAGTTGGAAAACACTCTTCAGGATATCATCCAGGAGAACTTCCCCAACCTAGTAGGGCAGGCCAACATTCAAATTCAAGAAATACAGAGAACGCCACAAAGATACTCCTCGAGAAGAGCAACTCCAAGACACATAATTGCCAGATTCACCAAAGTTGAAATGAAGGAAAAAATCTTAAGGGCAGCCAGAGAGAAAGGTCGGGTTACCCACAAAGGGAAGCCCATCAGACTAACAGCAGACCTCTCGGCAGAAACTCTCCAAGCCAGAAGAGAGTGGGGGCCAATATTCAACATTCTTAAAGAAAAGAATTTTAAACCCAGAATTTCATATCCAGCCAAACTAAGTTTCATAAGTGAAGGAGAAATAAAATCCTTTACAGATAAGCAAATGCTTAGAGATTTCGTCACCACCAGGCCTGCCTTACAAGAGACCCTGAAGGAAGCCCTAAACATGGAAAGGAACAGCCGGTACCAGCCATTGCAAAAACATGCCAAAATGTAAAGACCATCGAGGCGAGGAAGAAACTGCATCAACTAATGAGCAAAATAACCAGTTAATATCATAATGACAGGATGAAGTTCACACATAACAATATTAACCTTAAATGTAAATGGACTAAATGCTCCAATTAAAAGACACAGACTGGCAAACTGGATAAAGAGTCAAGACCCACCAGTCTGCTGTATTCAGGAGACCCATCTCACATGCAGAGACATACATAGGCTCAAAATAAAGGGATGGAGGAAGATCTACCAAGCAAATGGAGAACAAAAAAAGCAGGGGTTGCAATCCTAGTCTCTGATAAAACAGACTTTAAACCATCAAAGATCAAAAGAGACAAAGAAGCCATTACATAATGGTAAAGGGATCAATTCAACAGGAAGAGCTAACTCTCCTAAATATATATGCACCCAATACAGGAGCACCCACATTCATAAAGCAAGTCCTTAGAGACCTACAAAGAGACTTAGACTCCCATACAATCATAATGGGAGATTTCAACTCCACTGTCAACATTAGACAGATCAACGAGACAGAAAGTTAACAAGGATATCCAGGAATTGAACTCATCTCTGCACCAAGCGGACCTAATAGACATCTATAGAACTCTCCACCCCAAATCAACACAATATACATTCTTCTCAGCACCACATCGCACTTATTCCAAAATGACCACATAATTGGAAGTAAAGCACTCCTCAGCAAATGTACAAGAACAGAAATTATAACAAACTGTCTCTCAGACCACAGTGCAATCAAACTAGAACTCAGGACTAAGAAACTCAATCAAAACCGCTCAACTACATGAAACTGAACAACCTGCTCCTGAATGACTACTGGGTACATAATGAAATGAAAGCAGAAATAAAGATGTTCTTTGAGACCAATGAGAACAAAGATACAACATACCGGAATCTCTGGGACACATTAAAGCAGTGTGTAGAGGGAAATTTATAGCACTGAATGCCCACAAGAGAAAGCAGGAAAGATCTAAAATTGACACTTTAACATCACAATTAAAAGAACTAGAGAGGCAAGAGCAAACACATTCAAAAGCTAGCAGAAGGCAAGAATAACTAAGATCAGAGCAGAACTGAAGGAGATAGAGTCACAAAAAACCCTCCAAAAAATCAATGAATCCAGGAGTTGGTTTTTTGAAAAGATCAACAAAATTGACAGACCGCTAGCAAGACTAATAAAGAAGAAAAGAGAGAGGAATCAAATAGACGCAATAAAAAATGATAAAGGGGATATCACCACCGACCCCACAGAAATACAAACACCATCAGAGAATACTATAAATGCCTCTACGCAAATCAACTAGAAAATCTAGAAGAAATGGATAATTTCCTGGACACTTACACTCTCCAAAGACTGAACCAGGAAGAAGTTGAATCCCTGAATAGACTAATAACAGGCTCTGAAATTGAGGCAACAATTAATAGCCTACCCACGAAAAAAAGTCCAGAACCAGATGGGTTCACAGCTGAATTCTACCAGAGGTACAAGGAGGAGCTGGTACCATTCCTTCTGAAACTATTCCAATCAATAGAAAAAGAGGGAATCCTCCCTAACTCATTTTATGAGGCCAACATCATCCTGATACCAAAGCCTGGCAGAGACACAACACAAAAAAGAGAATTTTAGACCAATATCCCTGATGAACATCGATGCAAAAATCCTCAATAAAATACTGGCAAACCGGATTCAGCAGCACATCAAAAAGCTTATCCACCATGATCAAGTGGGCTTCATCCCTGGGATGCAAGGCTGGTTCAACATTCGCAAATCAATAAACGTAATCCAGCATATAAACAGAAGCAAAGACAAGAACCACATGATTATCTCAATAGATGCAGAAAAGGCTTTTGACAAAATTCAACAGCCCTTCATGCTAAAAACGCTCAATAAATTCGGTATTGATGGAACGTACCTCAAAATAATAAGAGCTATTTATGACAAACCCACAGCTAATATCATACTGAATGGGCAAAAACTGGAAAAATTCCCTTTGAAAACTGGCACAAGACAGGGATGCCCTCTCTCACCACTGCTATTCAACATAGTGTTGGAAGTTCTGGCTAGGGCAATCAGGCAAGAGAAAGAAATCAAGGGTATCCAGTTAGGAAAAGAAGAAGTCAAATTGTCCCTGTTTACAGATGACATGATTGTATATTTAGAAAACCCCATCGTCTCAGCCCAAAATCTCCTTAAGATAAGCAACTTCAGCAAAGTCTCAGGTTACAAAATTAATGTGCAAAAATCACAAGCATTCTTATACACCAGTAACAGACAAGCAGAGAGCCAAATCAGGAATGAACTTCCATTCACAATTGCTTCAAAGAGAATAAAATACCTAGGAATCCAGCTTACAAGGGATGTAAAGGACCTCTTCAAGGAGAACTACAAACCACTGCTCAATGAAATCAAAGAGGACACAAACAAATGGAAGAACATACCATGCTCATGGATAGGAAGAATCAATATCGTGAAAATGGCCATACTGCCCAAGGTTATTTATAGATTCAATGCCATCCCCATCAAGCTACCAATGACTTTCTTCACAGAATTGGAAAAAACTGCTTTAAAGTTCATATGGAACCAAAAAGAGCCCGCATTGCCAAGACAATCCTAGTTAAAAGGACAAAGCTGGAGGCGTCACGCGACCTGACTTCAAACTATACTACAAGGCTACAGTAACCAAAACAGCATGGTACTGGTACCACAACAGAGAAACAGAGCAATGGAACAGAACAGAGTCCTCAGAAATAATACCACACATCTACAGCCATCTGATCTTTGACAAACCTGACAAAAACAAGAAATGGGGAAAGGATTCCCTTTAATAAATGGTGCTGGGAAAATTGGCTAGCCATAAGTAGAAAGCGGAAACTGGATCCTTTCCTTACCCCTTATACGAAAATTAATTCAAGATGAATTAGAGACTTAAATGTTAGACCTAATACCATAAAAACCCTAGAAGAAAATCTAGGTAGTACCATTCAGGACATAGGCATGGGCAAGGACTTCATGTCTAAAACACCAAAAGCAACGGCAGCAAAAGCCAAAATTGACAAATGGGATCTCATTAAACTAAAGAGCTTTTGCACAGCAAAAGAAACTACCATCAGAGTGAACAGGCAACCTACAGAATGGGAGAAAATTTTTGCAACCTACTCATCTGACAAAGGGCTAATAACCAGAATCTACAAAGAACTCAAACAAATATACAAGAAAAAAACAACCCCATCAAAAAGTGGGGAAAGGATATGAACAGACATTTCTCAAAAGAAGACATCCATACAGCCAACAGACACATGAAAAAATGCTTGTCATCACTCGCCATCAGAGAAATGCAAATCAAAACCACAATGAGATACCATCTCACACCAGTGAGAATGGCAATCATTAAGAAGTCAGGAACAATAGATGTTGGAGAGGATGTGAGAAATAGGAACACTTTTACACTGTTGGTGGGATTGTAACTAGTTCAACCATTATGGAAAACAGTATGGCGATTCCTCAAGGATCTAGAACTAGATGTACCATATGACCCAGCCATCCCACTACTGGGTATATACCCAAAGGATTATAATTACTCTACTACAAAGACACATGCACACGTATGTTTATTGCGGCACTATTCACAATAGCAAAGACTTGGAATCAACCCAAATGTCCATCTGTGACAGACTGGATTAAGAAAATGTGGCACATACACCATGGAATACTATGCAGCCATAAAAAAGGAATAGTTTGCGTCCTTTGTAGGGACATGGATGCAGCTGGAAACCATCATTCTTAGCAAACTATCACAAGAAGAAAAACCAAACACCGCATGTTCTCACTCATAGGTGGGAACTGAACAATGAGATCACTTGGACTCGGGAAGGGAACTCACACACACTGGGGCCTATCAGGGGGAGGGGGGAGGAGGGAGGGATTGCATTGGGGAGTTATACATAATATAAACGTTATGCACATGTACCCTAGAACTTAAAGTATAATAAAAAAATAAAAAAATTAAAAAATAAATGTGATTATTGCTATGATTGGGGTTAAAATGTATCGTTCTGATATTTGCTTCATGTTTATCTAATCTCTTTGTTGTCTTTTTCCTTTTTCTTTGCTTCTTTGGAATAAACTAAATTTTAAAATTATTATCTGTTATCTCCTTTATTAGCTTATTTTTCTTTCTTGAAGGATAGTCTTAAACATTTCTGGTCTTCTGGTGATGAGTTCTCTGTCCTTTTGCACATCTGCAATGATTTATATTTTGCACTCATTTCTAAAAGGTATTTTTACTGGACATAGAATTCTAGCTTGATACAGTACTTTTTGTTTTGTTTTCCTTTTTTTTTTTTTTTTTTAGTACTTTGAAGATGTTGCTCCACTATCTTCTTGTCTGCAATATTTCTGATTGCAATTCTGTTATTCTTATTTTTGTTCTTCTGTAGTGTGTCTTATTTTTCTTTACCTGCTTTCAAGATTTTGTTTTTAATCTGTTTTTCAACAATTGATTATGATGCTTATATGTGGCTTTCTTAATGTTCTTTTGGTTCACAATTTGTTGTTCATCTGTATCTATGGTTCTATAGTTTACATCAAATTTGAAAAATTATCAGTCATTATATTTTCAGAATTTTCTTCTGTCTCTTCATCTTTCTCTCTTTATGGGGAGTTCACTTGATGTCTCCAACAGAATTGATGTTCTCTTAACTGTTTTGTTTTGTTTTTTTCTTTTGAGATAGAGTCTCACTCTGTCACCCAGGCTGGAGTGCAGTGGCACAATCTCAGCACACTGCAACCTCCGCCTCCTGGGCTCAAATAATTATCCTGCCTTAGCCTCCCAAGTAGCAGGGATTACAGGCACACACCACCACACCCGGCTAATTTTTGTATTTTTAGTTAGATGGGATTTTACCATGTTGGCTAGGCTGGTCTTGAACTGACCTCAGTGATCCGCCCACCTTGGCTTCCCAAAGTGCTGGGATGACAGGCATGAGCCATTGCACCCGGCCCTGTTGACTGGTTCTTTTTTCTCTGTAATACATTTTGACTAGTTCTACGGTTAGGTCTTCACATTAGTAACCTTTCCTCTGCAAAATCTAATCTTGTTACTCCCATTCAGTGAAGTTTTAAACTCAGATAGTGTATTTTCCATCTTTAAAAGTCTGATTTGAATGTTTTCTATAGCTAACATTTTTTCTCTCTATCATGCTTGTATTCTCTTCCACCTTCCTAAACAAATGGAGTACATTTACAGTGATTGTTTTGATGTCCTTGTCTACTAATTGTATCATGTGGTTCATGTCTGCATTTATTTATATTGATTTACTTTCTCTTGGAGATGGTTCATATTTTCTTGTGTCTTTTTATGCGTAGTAATTTTTGTTCAGATGAAAGTCACAGTAATTTCACATCATTAGATACTATATTTACTCCCTTTCTATTTTTAAATTTTTTGTATTTTTGTTAAATGTGTTGAGGTTTTGTTCTGAGATAAAGTTCAGTCACTTGCAATCAGTTTGATTCTTGCTTTTGAGCTTTGTTAGGGTGAATCTAGAGCGACCTTTATTCTAAGGCTAATTATTTACCATTACTAACGCAACACCTTTCTAAGGACACTACTCAATGTTTTGTATGTTAGGAGGCTTGTAGTCTCTGGGTGTTGGGAGAACAAGCTATTTCTAGCTTTGTGTAAGCCGTAGGGATTATTCCACCTACTTCTCTCTGATGGTGTCTCCCTTGCCTTTGTAGTTTCTTCACATGCATGTCTGTACTCAAGTAAATACTTGAGGTTTCCCCTCTGAAGATCTCTGCAGCACTCTTATACTTTCTCTGTACAACCCTCTCCTCTTCTCATACTTTTTCCTGAAAACTCTAACCACCCATCTGAATTTCAAAGTCTGTCTCCTCACCTCATGGAAGGAACCACCAGGCTCTGATTGCATTCCTTCTTCCTGTTCTGCAGGCTGAAAAGTTTCTCAGTGCTGTGAGATGGGACACTCGTTGGACTCACTTTCTTCATTTTCTTTATCCTAGATATGATTGTCCTGTGCTAACTATTGTCCAGTGTTTAAAAACTGGTTCAGTTTTCTCAAGACAGAAAGGTAAGCTTGTTAGCCCATCATGGCTGTAATCAGAAGTACTCCCATATCTATGCTTCACATGAAATGCACTCATCCCTCCCAAAGGCAGTGACTTCAAAGTGTCACGCAATTAATGCATTTAGCTTGAACTTTACCATCTCTGGGTAGTGAACAGTTTTCTATATCATCTCTTGATAGAGTTTCTAATGGTCTGACAACTTAGAATCTAAAATAAAAGCTTTACTTCTTTTTGGCTTGATGAAAATAGAGGCATAGGAAAACTAAAGAAGGATTAGACAAGATTCCATAGGAATATCCCAAGGAATTAATATAAAATTAATAATGGCTCAATAGTTATTATACAACTGTCCTAATCATCCTTAGAAAACCCTATGAGTAAATACAATTAACTTGGAGAAAAAGATGTATTTGTTCAGAATGTATTTTTTGTTAGCATAGGGGACTCTCCAAATTGGTGCTATATTCACATATGTTTCAACAAAAAATAGAACTTTAATTTCCAAATTAGTCTTTCAATGGCGCTTGGTTCTTAAAGGACCATTATTTAATTCAAGTTGTTCCACCATGTAATTTATTGTAAATACCCTTCAAGTGTCCAAAGGGAGACCACTTTTGCTTTTTGAAGAATGTAAATTGGAAATGGCATACAGCAGGTTCATAATAATTATTGTTGACTAATGGCTTTCACCATCATTGGGTATAAATGGGTTTTATACCCTTGATTCTATGAATCACTTAAATGACCCAGAATTTGATCCGAAATATAAGTGCATTGAAATGGCTGGCTAATGAGTGAAGCAAGTCTTAAATATACAATTACTATGGTTTCAGGATGAGTCACATGGGTGGAATTACAGAGAAATGCACATTTTTTTTCTGTTCATTTTACACCTGATCTGGAAAGTATAGTGATGCCTTTAATTGTGCCATGAATTTCAAGCCAACACCTTTTCAAATCACTCACTCTTGCTTTCAAAGTAAATTATTTAGAACTTTAAAGAGAAAAAAATCTTCAAACTCAGACAGGCTTAGTACTATGGATTGGGAGAGAGTTAAGATGCCATCTCTACACAATATGCCGTTCATGCTAATATAGTAAAGTTGGAAGATGTGAAGGGAAGTTAAGAAAATCTGAAACCTTGTGAAACTAGTTAGAAGTAAAATTTATTGAATTTAAATTCCAGGTCCACATGTTTGTATAATATGATCACTGCTCACATTTATTTACTTAATATTGAAACTAAACTAACATTGTTAGGTTGCAGCTGTTTAGATTTTGATAAATGGCAAACAGAATTTTCTTCTTACAAACAGTGCAAGAGATCAGATCCATACTTTAGAGAAAAAAAAAAAAAGGAGATTGAGATAGACTAACAGGAAGTGGGTTTGTTCACTTTGGAATTCTATTTATAAACAGACCAAATCAGATGGACCCTAAGCCAGAGGGTGGCCACATCTTGTTTCCATAAACACGCACATTCTAATCACTTTTAGACAAGATTGTTTTGGCCTTTGTTTGGCTTTATGCATAGTAAAGTGCATCGGCTATTTATATTCCTGCCAGTAGGAAATGATGGGCCAGGTTTGTGGGGCTTTTTATTTTTAACAAAAATGTTAAAGCTATTTATCTCACCCTGATCCTGCTGTCAAAAAGCTATAACTACTGGAAAGACAGAGTGTCTGAGGAGACAACTGCCTCAGATTGTCAGTGAGCCAGTGACTGTGCTGCCTAAAAATATTTAAAAGTATTTTAATTCATTTATTAAAAGCAGTTTATAAAAACACATAATTTTCAAGGAAGTGTGGGTGGAATAATACAGAATATAAAATGTGCTGACTTCCATGTTTGGGCTATTTAATTTTTGTTAGGAAAAACAATTACTTTTTTCATTTATTCTAGGAGACAACACACTTATTTTTTAAATATTTCAGGATTGTTCTTTCTTCTAGAAATACTTCTTTTTCATACTGCAACTTGCAGTTCAGAGGTGGCCTCCATTTTAAAATATGAGTCCATCTCCTGCCCTCAGAGCCTGAGGCTTGAAAGGTTAAATTACCTGCCGTAGTGCACCCATCTGAAGCTGATAAATCAGAGTCTTCGTCAGGATTTCTTAAACCTGAGAATGAGCTTGGGTTGGCTCCCACCAGGTAGCGAAATTTATAAACTATACAACATGGGTTCAGCTGGTAGCCATATCTCCTGCCCTCTGTAGGAAAGTGAAGTCTTATAAGAGAGATTTAAGCCAGAATATTGTGACAGGATGAACCCATACTTTGTGTTGAGACCAACTGTGTTTTGAATGGTGTGTGATCAAATCACATTATGTCAAAATTTGGGGGCTAATATTTTACAGTTATGGTGTATCAGATTGCATAAGTATATTTTCAAATCACTTCCACTTACTATTATTCAAACTATTGTGAGTCTGTCATACAAGCATAAATATGGAGCAGCTACAAAGGGCGTTGTTCCTTTAGTTGATATTTATTGGCCAGTTATTAGTATGTGGGGTTAGCGTGAACATCAAAGATGAGCACATAGAACAGTGTCTTCATTCAGTGTACTTATAATCTAATGGGAGGACAAGTAAAAGAAAATTTTCACCCCAATCAAATATGCATATGTGGTTACAATTTTAGATGAATACATGGATTTATTATAAAGACCAAAAGATTATGACCTCTTTTCCTCCAGATACAATGGCATTATGAGTTCACAGTATAAAACTCTCCCTTCCATTTCAAAAACATCAACAGTGTTAAGTGGAGGTGACCTGCTGGATCCACTAATTGCAATGAGGCAGAGGCAACCGGGAAATTACAAGCAGAATTTTCACCAGGTCTGTCTTATGGTAGACTCACTGAGTCCATACATTCACTTGGCAGTTATTTCCCCAGTTCCCAAATTCATGATCAGGATGGACATGCTTAGAAACTGAAAGAAGCCTCACATTTATTGCTTGATCTGTGAAGAATAGGAAAGACGAAGGTGTTTTCCTGGAAGCCCCTGAAAATGGCCCTCTTCCCAGCTAAGATTGCAAGTTAGAAAAAAAAAAAATACTGCATCCTTGGTGGAATGGCAGAGATTATTGCAATTTTCAAATACTTAAATGATACTGGGCTGGGGATTCTCATTATACCCCCATTTAATTCACTAGTATTACTCCTACACAAAGCAGATGATAATGGATGATCACAAACTTAATTCAGAGGTTGTACCAATAACAATTGCTGTGCCAAAAGTAGTACCTTTAACAGAACAGGTTAACATAGCCTCTGGTACACAATATATGACTTCTAACCCAGTGAATGTTTGTATTTTAAAATCCATCAGGATGAAACAAAATTGTAACATTGGAGATAAGGAAGTCTAGGGGAGAGGCATGTAATCAGATCTACAAAAGTGGGTCCTAAAAAAATGAGACTCTTTGTATATCAAAATAATAATGACTAGAAAACACCTTCTTTAGAAGAAGCCCAAAACAAATGTATGGAAAGAGCAAGTACAATTGGCTGATGGAAGGAATAGGTATGGTAAAGAAACAGAAGTTATACATGGGCCCAAGAGCATGGACCTTCTTGTACCAAGCATAGTCTAGTTACTGTTGTTGAAGAATGTCCCATTTATTCATGCCTCAAGGAGACTCACACAGAATGTCTAATTTACTGACATTGCCCTAGCTCAAGAGAGACATTTTATAGTGAAGGAGATAGGACAAAGGACACATGATCACATAATAATAATCCATTAATGATAAGAAATGCATTCATTCATCTAAAAATTATAATGAAATATGCATATTTGATTGGTGAGGTTGTTTTTACTTATCCCCTATTAGATTCTAAGTTCCTTGAATAAAGACACTGTCCTGTGTGTTTATCTTTGATGTTCACACAAAGGCTACATACTAATAATTGGTCAATTAATATTAGCTAAAGTGTCAAATTAGGGATAACACTCCATGAAACTGGAATGTTATATAAATACTAATGGCCATTATATGGAACTGTGTCTTCAACTGGTAGAATATAAAAGCCTGGAGCAGTGCTGTCCAATAGGGTTTTCTGCAGTAATGGAAATATTCCTCAACACTTTCTGATATGGTAACCACTAACCACATGTGTCTATACAACACTTGAAATGTGGCTAATATGACTGAGGAACTAAAATTTTAATTTAATTCAAAATTAAATACCCATACACGACTAGTGGTTTCCATATTACAGCATAGGTCTAGAGCCTTTTTTTTTTTTTTCCTAGAGGGGCAATACTTCTACCATGAGCTGTAGTGATAATATCACTAAACATAAAAGTACAAATACTGGCTGGTCACCTCCCCCCGCCCACCATTTGGGTAATATGGGGTTACTCATTCTGGTGAATCACACGCAAAAAAAGGAATGACCATACTGACATGGGTAATCGATCCTGATCATCAAGAGGAGGTGAATTTTACTGTTGCATAATGGGTCAGGGACTCCAGTTTGGGACCAAGGAGATTAACTGAGTCATCTCGTTTACCTCCCATGCTCATTTTACTTACGAGTAGGAAGTTACATCAACAATAGACTGATACACATGGTAACCAGGCGTTCCTCAGCTAGCACATCTGTCAGTCTGAGTGACTGGTCTTATAAAGTGACCTTCGAGGCCAGTCATTCAGACTGACAGATGTGCTGGCTGAGAAAGAAGAGAATCTGGACTGTGTGGTAGAGCCCAGAGATGATGATCTCAGTACACTATTTGGACCAACTGAAGTGGTAGGACCATTTGTCTCACCAACTGTCCTCTTGTAAGAGTTTTTTTGCACAGATTCTATGTCTAACCACTGTTTTGAAGAAGCTTGTATGGTACAAAGGAAACAATGTAATTGCCAATGAATTACTAGTAATGTTTAGTAAATAAAACTAAATTTAGTAAATAAAACATTACTAGTAATTCATTAGCAATTATATTGCCAATTGGACAGTGGTTACATGGGCATGTTAACTCTACAAATGTTTATTGAGCTATATACTTTAGATATGTGAATTTTACATCATGTATATTATAGTTCAATAAAAATATTTTTAAAATAAGAGAACTCCACACAAACTTGCCACTACCACATCTAGCAATGCATACACAGCTGTCCTCATTCACTTTGTTTTCTTGAACTCACACAGAACATTAACCAAGATAGACCACATTTGGGTTCACAAAACACACCCTAGAAAATTTAAAATAATAGAAGTTATAGAAAATATTGTTTCAGACCACAATGGAATTAAAGTAGAAATCAATAATAAAAAAGTCTGAGAAACCCCTAAATTAGTGGAGATGAAGCAACACACTTTGAATAGCATATGTGTCGAAGAAAAATCTCAAGAGAAATTTTAAAATATTTTAAACTAAGTGGAAATTAAAATATAACATCAAAATTCATGGGATGCATTGAAACAGTGCTTAGAGGGAAACTTACCTTATTGAATGAATATATTAGAGAAGAAAAAAGACTAAAAATTAATGATTTAAGCATATATTTTAAGAAATTATAAAAAGGAGAACAAATTATGTTCAACATAAGCAAGATAAAAGAAATAATGATAGAGCCAAAATAAATAAAATTCAAAATACAAAGTCAATAGGGAATATCAATGAAACCAGAGTTGATTCTTTGAAAAGATCAATAAAATTGATAAACCTCTAGCCACGCTAACTAAAAAAAAGAAGAAAAGACATAAATTACTAATATAAGAAATGAAAGAAGGGTCATCACTATTGATTCCACAGACTATGAAATATAATAATATTATGATTAACTCAACGCTATTCCCACAAATTTAATAATCTAGATGAAATGGGTCAATTCCTTTAAGCACAATCTACAAAAACTGGCACAGGAAGAAATAATGTAAATAGGATTATATCTATTAAAGAAACTGAATCAATAAGTAATAACTCTTCAGCTTAGAAGGCACCCAGCTTAGATGGGTTCAGTAGTAAATTATACCAAATATTTAAGGAAGAAAATATATGAATACTCTACAATTTCTCCCAAACTATAGAAGTAGAATAACTTTTTCCTAATTCATTCTAACATTACCCTGATACTAAAATCAGATAAAGACATTTTAAAAAGGTAAACTACATGGCATGTATCTTATTAGACAAAAACATCCTCAACAATATATTAGTAAATCAGATTCAACAATGAATAAAATTATTATACACAATGCGCAAGTGGGGTTTGTTTCAGGTGTGCAAGCCTGGTTCAACATTCAAGAAACAATGTAATTCATCACATCAATAGGCTAAAGGAAAAAATTCTATGATCATAATGCAGAAAAAAAATTTGACAAAATTTAATACGCATTTATGATAACCAACAAAAAGAACAAAAAACTAGAAAGAGAGGGAACTTTTTTTTTTTTTTTTTTTTGAGACAGAGTTTTGCTCTTCTTGCCCGGGCCGGAGTGCAATGAAGCGATCTTGGCTTACTGCAACCTCTGCCCCTGGATTCAAGTGACCCTCCTGCCTCAGCGCCCCCAGTAGCTGGGATTACAGGTATGCACCACCACGCTTGGCTAATTTTGTATTTTCAGTAGAGACAGAGTTTCTCCATGTTGGTCAGGCTGGTCTCGCACTCCCGACCTCAGATGATCCACCTCCTCAGCCTTCCAAAGTGTTGGGATTACAGACCTGAGCCACCACGTTTGGCCCAGGAAGGAGCCTTTTTTAACCTGATAAATACCTTTAAAAATCTTATACAATGCATAAACGTTAGATGCTTTTTTGCTAAGATCAGGTACACAGCAAGGAATCTACTCTTCCCACTCCTATTCAACACTACATTGGAAGTGATAGCTAAGTAAAAAAGACATCAAAAGGAATAAAAACGATACAGGTTGGTAAGGAAGAAATAAAGTTGCCTTAGTTTGCACATGACGTAACTGTCTATGTAGAAATCCCAAATAATCAGTAAAGAAAAAACTCCTCAAATTAATAAATGATTATAACAATGTGGCGGGATACAAGGTTAATATGCAAAACTCAATTGCTTTTTTATATATCAGCAATTAACAATGAGAATTTGAAATAAAAACATATGATTTCATTTACATTAGCAACAAAAATATTAAATACTTAAGTGTTAATCTAACAAACTATATATGAGAAAACTACAAAACTCTGATGAAAGAAATCAAAGATTTAAATAAATGGAGAGATATTCCATGTTCATGGATAGGAAAACTCAATATTATCAAAATGTCAGTTTTTTTCCAAACTGAACTTAATCTGACAAGATATCAATCACCATCTCAGCATGTTAGTTTGTGGATAGCATCAAATTGATTCTAAAGTTTATATGAAAAATCAGCCAGCCATGGTGACTCACACCTCTAATCCCAGCACTTTGGGAAGCCAAGGTGGGCAGATCTCTTGAGCCCGGGAGTTCAAGACCAGTATGAACAACATAGTGAGACCCTGTCTTTACAAGAAATACAAAATTTAGCTGGGCATGGTGGCACAAGCCTGTAGTCCCAGCTACTTGGGAGACCAAGATAGGAGGATCACTTGAGCCTGGAAGGCTGAGGTTGTAGTGAGTTAAGATCTGGTCACTGTACTATAGCCTAGGCAACAATGAGACTCTATCTCAAAAGAAAAAAATAAATAAAGTTTATATGAAAACGCAAAAGACCCAGAATATACAACTGATTATTGAAAGAGTACAAAATCTGAAGACTGATGTTACCTGACTTCAAAACTTCCTATAAAGTGGCTCCCATTCCAAGATGGCCAAATAGGAACAGCTCCGGTCTGCAGCTCCCAGTGTGATCAACGCAGGAGACAGGTGATTTCTGCATTTCCAACTGAGCCTCCACTGGTGATACCCAGGCAAACAGGGTCTGCAGTGAGCCTCCTGCAAACTCCAACAGACCTGCAGGTGAGGGACCTGACTGTTAGAAGGAAAACTAACAAGCAGAAAGGAACAGCATCAACATTAACAAAAAGGACATCCACATCAAAACCCCATCTGTAGGTCACCATCATCAAAGACCAAAGGTAGATAAAACCACAAAGAGGGGGAGAAACCAGAACAGAAAAGCTGAAAATTCTAAAAACCAGAGCACCTCTTCTCCTGCAAAGGATCACAGCTCCTCACCAGCAACGGAACAAAGCTGGACAGAGAATGACTTTGATGAACTGACAGAAGTGGGCTTCAGAAGGTCGATAATAACAGACTTCTCTGAGCTAAAGGAGGATGTTCAAACTCATTGTAAGGAAGCTAGAAACCTTGAAAAAAGATTAGACGAATGTCTAACTAGAATAAACAGTGTAGAGAAGACCTTAAAAGACCTGATGGAGTTGAAAACCATAGCACAAGCACTACATTACACATGCACAAGCTTCAGTAGTGGATTCAATCAAGTGGGAGAAAGGGTATCAGTGATTGAAGACCAAATGAATGAAATTAAGTTAGAAGAGAAGTTTAGAGAGAAAAGAGTAAAAAGAAATGAGCAAAGCCTCCAAGAAATATGGGACTATGTGAAAAGACCAAATCTACGTTTGATTGGTGTACCTGAAAGTGATTGGGAGAATGGAAGCAAGCTGGAAAACACTCCGCAGGATATTATCCAGGAGAACTTCCCCAACCTAGGAAGATAGACCAACATTCAAATTCAGGAAATACAGAGACCACTACTAAGATACTCCTTGAGAAGAGCAACCCCACGACACATGATCATCAGATTTGCCAAGGTTGAAATGAAGGAAAAAATGTTAAGCGCAGCCAGAAAGAAAGGTCAGGTTGCCCACAAAGGGAAGCCCATCAGACTAACAGCAGATCTCTCTGCAGAAACCCTACAAGCCAGAAGAGAGTGGGGGCCAATATTCAACATTCTTAAAGAAAAGAATTTTAAACCCAGAATTTCATATCCAGCCAAACTAAGCTTCATAAGTGAAGAAGAAATAAAATCCTTTACAGACAAGCAAAGGCTGAGAGATTTTGTCACCACCAGGCCTGCCTTACAAGAGCTCCTGAAGGAAGTACTAAACATGGAAAGGAACAACTGGTACCAGTCACTGCAAAAACATGCCAAATTGTAAAGATCATCAATGCTAGGAAGAAACTGCATCAACTAATGGGCAAAATAACCAGCTAACATCATAATGACAGGATCAAATTCACAAACAACAATATTAACCTGAAATGTAAATGGGCTAAATGCCCCAATTAAAAGACACAGATTGGCAAATTGGATAAAGAGTCAAACCTATCAGTGTGCTGTGTTCAGAAGACCCATCTCATGTGCAGAGACACACATAGGCTCAAAATAAAAGGATGGAGGAAGACCTACCAAGCAAATGGAAAGCAACAAAAAAAAAAAAAAAAAAGCAGGGGTTGCAATCCTAGTCTCCAATACAACAGACTTTAAACCAACAAAGATCAAAAGAGACAAAGAAGGCCATTACATACTGGTAAAGGGATCAATTCAACAAGAAGACTATCCTAAATATACATGCACCCAATACAGGAGCACCCAGATTCATAAAGCAAGTCCTGAGAGACCTAAAAAGAGACTTAGACTCCTACACAATAATAATGGGAGACTTTAACATGCCACTCTCAATATTAGACAGATCAACGAGACAGAATTTTAACAAGGATATGCAGGACTTGAACTCAAACCTTCACCAAGCAGAATTAATATACATCTACAGAACTCTCCACCCCAAATCAACAGAATATGCATTCTTCTCAGTACCACATTGCACTTATTCCAAAACTGACCACATAGTTGGAAGTAAAGCACTCCTCAGCAAATGTAAAAGAACAGAAATCACAACAAACTATGTCTCAGACCACAGTACAATCAAATTAGAACTCGAGATTAAGAAACTCACTCAAAATTGCACAACTACATGGAAACTGAACAACCTGCTCCTGAATGACTACTGGGTAAATAACGAAATGAAGGCAGAAATAAAGATGTTCTTTAAACCAATGAGAACAAAGACACAATGCACCAGAATCTCTGGTACACATTTAAAGCAGTGTTAGAGGGAAATTTGTGGCACTAAATGCTCACAAGAGAAAGCAGGAAATCTAAAGTTTACACCCTAACATCACAATTAAAAGAACTAGAGAAGCAAGAGCAAACACATTCAAAAGCTAGCAGAAATCAAGAAATAACTAAGATTAGAGCAGAACTGAAGGAGATAGAGACACAAAAAAACCCTTAAAAAACTCAATGAATCCAGGAGCTGGTTTTTTGAAAAGATCAACAAAATAGATAGACTGCTAGCAAGACAAATAAAGAAGGAAAGAGAGAAGAATGAAATAGACGCAATGAAAAATGATAAAGGGGATATCACGACCAATCCCACAGAAATACAAACTACCATCAGAGAATACTATAAACACCTCTACACAAATCAACTAGAAAATCTAGAAGAAATGGATAAATTCCTGGACACATACACCCTCCCAAGACTAAACCAGGAAGATGTTGAATTCCTGAATAGACCAATAACAGGCTCTGAAATTGAGGCAATAATTAATAGCCTACAAACCAAAAAAAGTACAGGACCAGACAGACTCACAGCTAAATTCTACCAGAGATACAAAGAGGAGATGGAAACTATCTCAATCAAAAGAAAAAGAGGAAATCCTCCCCAACTCATTTTATAAGGCCATCATCGTCCTGATACAAAAACCTGGCAGAGACACAACAAAAAAAGAGAATTTTAGACCAATATCCTGGATGAACATTGATGTGAAAATCCTGAATAAAATACTGGCAAACCAAATTCAGCAGCACATCAAAAAGCTTATCCACCTGATCAAATGGGCTTCATCCCTGGGATGCAAGGCCTGTTTAACATACGCAAATCAATAAATGTAATCCATCACATAAACAGAACCAAAGACAAAAACCACATGATTATCTCAATAGATGCAGAAAAGGCCTTTAACAAAATTCAATAGTATTCATGCTAAAAACTTTCCATAAACCAGGTATTGATGCAATGTACCTCAAAATAATAAGAGCTATTTATGACAAACCTACAGCCAATATCATACTGCATGGGCAAAAACTGGAAGCATTCCCTCTGAAAACTGGCACAAGACAGGGATGCCCTCTCTCACCACTCCTATTCAACATATTGTTGGAAGTTCTGGCCAGGGCAATCAGGCAAGAGAAAGAAATAAAGAGTATTCAATTAGGAAAAGAGGAAGTCAAATTGTCCCTGTTTGCAGATGACATGATTGTATATTTAGAAAACCCCATCATCTCAACCTAAAATCTCCTTAAGCTGATAAGCAACTTCAGCAAAGTCTCAGGATACAAAATCAATGTGCGAAAATCACAAGCATTCTTATACACCAAGAACAGACAAACAGAGAGCCAAATAATGAGTGAGCTCCTATTCACAATTGCTACAAAGTGAATAAAATACCTAGGATTCCAACTTACAAGGAATGTGAAGGACCTCTTCAAGGAGAACTGCAAACCACTGCTCAATGAAATAAAAGAGGACACAAACAAATGGAAAAACATTCCATGCTCATAGATAGGAAGAATCAATATCATGAAAATGACCATACTGCCCAAGGCAATTTATAGATTCAATGCCATACCCATCAAACTACCAAAATTGGAAAAATCTACTTTAAATTTCATATGGAAACAAAAAAGAGCCTGCATTGCCAAGACAATCCTAAGCTGAAAGAACAAAGCTGAAGGCATCATGCTACCTGACTCCAAACTATACTACAAGGCTACAGTAATCAAAACAATGTGGTAGTGGTACCAAAACAGAGATCTAGACCAAAGGAACAGAACAGAGGCCTCAGAAATAATGCCACACATCTACAACCATCTGATCTTTGACAAACCTGACAAAAATAAGAAATGGGGAAAGGATTGCCTATTTAATATATGGTGCTGGGAAAACTGGCTAGCCATATGTAGAAAACTGAAACTGGATCCCTTCCTTACACTGTATACAAAAATTAATTCAAGATGGATTAAAGACATAAATGTTAGACCTAAAAGCATAAAAACCCTAGAAGAAGACCTAAGCAATACCATTCAGGACATAGGCATGGGCAAGGGCTTCATGACTAAAACACCGAAAGCAATGGCAACAAAAGCAAAAATAGACAAATGGGATCTAATTAAACTAAAGAGCTTCTGCACAGCAAAATAAACTGCCATCAGAGTGAACAAGCAAGCTACAGAATGGGAGAAAATTTTTGCAATCTACCCATCTGACAAAGGGCTAATATCCAGAATCTACAAAGAACTTAAACAAATGTACAAGAAAAAAATCAACCCCATCAAAAAGTGGGCAAAGGATATGAACAGACACTTTTCAAAAGAAGACATTTATGCAGCCAACAGACACATGAGAAAATGCTCATCATCACTGGATGATGCAAATCAAAACCACAATGAGATACCATCTCATACCAGTTAGAATGGCGATCATTAAAAAGTCAGGAAACAACAGGTGCTGGAGAGGGTGTGGAGAAATAGGAATGCTTTCACACTGTTGGTAGGAGTGTAAACTAGTTCAACCATTGTGGAAGATGGTGTGACAATTCCTCAACAATCTAGAACTAGAAA
This sequence comes from Trachypithecus francoisi, assembly GCF_009764315.1. Lineage (NCBI taxonomy): Eukaryota > Metazoa > Chordata > Mammalia > Primates > Cercopithecidae > Trachypithecus > Trachypithecus francoisi. The sequence goes on from NW_022681465.1 coordinate 99,508,960, forward strand.
TACCATTTTACCCAGTGATACCATTACTGGGTATGTACCCAAAGGATTATAAATCATGCTACTCTAAAGACACATGCACACGTATGTTTATTGTGGCACTATTCACAATAGCAAAGACTTAGAACCAACCAAAATGTCCATAAATGATAGATTGGATTAAGAAAATGTGGCACATATGCACCATGGAATACTATGCAGCCATAAAAAAGGATGAGTTCATGTCCTTTGTAGGGACATGGATGAAGCTGGAAACCATCATTCTTAGCAAACTATCGCTAAGGATACCAAACAGCGCATGTTCTCACTCATAGGTGGGAATTGAACAGTGAGAACACTTGGACACAGGGCAGGGAACATTGCACACTGGGGCCTGTCGTGGGGATGGGGGAGGGATGGCATGAAGAGAAATACCTAATGTAAATGACAAATTAATGGGTGCAGCAAACAAGCATGACACATGTATACATATGTAACAAAACCTGCATGTTGCACACATATACCCTAGAACTTATATTTTAAAAAAAGATTAAGAAAAAAACTTACTATAAAACTACAGTTTTCAAGATTGTGTGGTATTGGCAGAACCATAGACAATATATCAATGAAACAGAACAGAGACCCAGAAATGAACTCACACAAAGTCAAGTGATCCTTGAAAAAGAGCAAAGGCAATTCAAGGGATAAATAATACAAAACAACAACTGGACATCCACATAAAAAATTAATCTAGACAGAAAACTTACGTATTTCACAAATATTAACTCAAAAGGGATTATAGGCCTAACTGTAACAAGCAAAACTATAAAACTCTTAGAAATAACAGTAGAAAACCCAGGTTTGCTGGGTTTGATGATGGCTTTTAAGTAACAAGACCAAAAGCACAATCCAGAAAAAAAAAATTTGATAAGTTGGACTTCATCAAAATTCATACCTTCTGCTCTGTGAAAAAACACAGAAACTGCAAAAGACAGTGTTGATGAAACTGCACTGCGAAAGACAGTGTTGATGAAATAATGAAAAGTCAAGTTACAAAATGGGAGAAAACCTTTGCAAAATACAGATCTGATAAAAGGCTTGTTTTCAAATTATACAAAGAACTCTTGAACTCAATCATAAGAAAACAATCTGATTAAAAAATGGACCAAAGACTTAACAGACACCAAAGAAGATAAAAAGATGGCAAATAAGTATATGAAAAAACACTCAGCATCATATATCATTAGAGACTTGGGAATTAAAACAATGAGAAACCACTACAAACCTATTAGTGTTGTTAAATCTAAAACATTGACAACAACCATGGCTGGCGAGGATGTCGAGCAACAGAAACTCTCATTCATTGCTGATGGTAGTGCATAATGGGATAGCCATTTTGGAAGACATTTTGGCATTTTCTCACAAAACGAATGCGCTCTTACCTTATGATCCAGTATTTATGCTTCCTGTTATTTACTCAAATGAATTGAGGAACTACATCTCCACAAAACCCACACAGAAATGTTTAAAACAGCTTTATTCATGATTGATAAAACTTGGAAGCAACTAAGAAGTCCTTTAATAGCTGAATGAATAAACAAACGGTGGTTCATCTATGCTATGAAATACTACTCAGCAATATGGAAAAAAAAAAAAAAAAGAGCTATCAAGCTGTGAAAACACATGGAGGAACCTAAAAGGTGTATTGCTAAGTGAAAGAAGCCAATATGTAAAGGCTACAAAACGTATAATTCCAACTATTTGGCATTTTGGATAAAGCAAAACTATGGAGACAGTGAAAAAAAGAAATCTGTGATTGCCAGGTGTTCAGAAGGAAGAAGGGATGAATAGATGGAGCATAGAGGATTTTTAGGATAGGAAAACTGTTCTGTAAATACTTTAATGTTGTATGTATCATTATACGTGTATAAACACCTATAGAAGGTACAACACAAAGAGTGAACCCTAAAGTAAACTATGGACTATAGTTAATAGTATGTATCAATATTGGTTCATCAGTCATAACAAATATACCACACTAATGCAAGATGTTCATAAAGAGGAAACTGGGATGGTGCCGGTGGTAAGGGGGGGATACAGAAAATCACTTTATACTCAGTTTTTCTGTAAACATAAAATCGTTCTTAAAAAAAAAAAAACTCTTTTAATTTAAAAAGACAAAATCTTCCCCGATAAAAAAGAAATGTAAATAGAAAGATTAATATCACTATACATTAGTGATATGCAAATTAAAACAATAATGAAATATCACTATCTATTTAACAACAGAATGGCTAAAATTTAAAAGACTAAAAATACTGAGTGCTGGCAAGAAGCTTTAGAAATATTCATACATTCATAAATTATTGGTGGGAATGCAAAATGGTACAGCTAGTTTAAAAATCATTTTGTGTCTTGAAAAGATCATCATGTACTTACCATATGATGCAATATTTTACTCCTAGGTATTTACCTAAAAGAAATTAAAACATGTATACAAATAAAAGATTGTACAAGAATATTTATAGTAGCTGTATTCATTTTGCCCCAAACAGGAAGCAACCCAAATGCCCATCAAGTGGTAAGTGAATAAAAAGAATTGTGGTATATTCATATAATGGAATATTACTCAATAACAAACAGGAACACAACAATATGAAGGAATTTTCAAAGCATTATACTCATGTATGTGAAAGAAGTCAGACAAAAGGCTATGAAGAAAAACCCATTTACACAATGAACAAAATATCTGAATGGATATCCAAAGGACATTTAAAATGGCTAATAAGGACATAAAAAGATGCTCAACATCATTAATCATTAGAAAAATGCAAATAAAATCCACAAAATCTTTTTATAATTATTAGGATGACTATAATAAAAAAGATGAGCAGCAACAACTGTTGGAGAGGATATGGAGAAATCAGAATTCTCATGAATTCCTGGTAGAAATGTAAAATGGTAAAGCACCACCAACATGGCACAAATATACATATGTAATAAACCTGCACGTTATGCACATGTACCCTAGAACTTAAGGTATAATAATAATAATAATAATAATAATAATAAAATAAATGAATAAATAAATAAATAAATGTACCCACCACCAAAAAAAAAAAAAAGGTAAAGCACTTTGATAAGTTTGATGGTTACTCAAGAAGTTAAACATAGAGTTAGCATATGAACCAGCAATTCCACTCCTAGGTGTATACTCAAAAAAGAATTTTTGAAACTTTTATTTTAGGTTCAGAGGTGTACGTGCTGGTTTGTTATATGGGCAAATTTCATGTTATGGGGCTTTGGTGTACAGATTATGTTTTCACCCAGGAAATAAGCATAGTGGGAAGGAAAGGATCAAAAGAATGTAAAATGTATGCCTACCCAAATACTTGTACAAGAGAGTTCATAGAGGCATTATTTAAGCCAAAAAGTAGAAACAAGTTAAATGTTCATCAACTGATGAATAGGTAAACAAAATATGGCATAGCCTTATGATGGAATATTATATAGCCATAAAAAGGAATGAAATACTGATACGTGCTACAACATGGATGAAACTTGGTAACATTATGCTAAGTGAAAAAAGCAAGACACAAAAGGCCACATATTGTGTGATTCCACTTATATGAAACATCTAGACTAGGCAAATCCATAATGATAGATAGAATGATAGTGTTTTCTAGGGGATGGGGTAGAAGAGAGTGGAGAATGACTGTTAATGGGCATGGGTCTTCTTTTGGGATTGAAAATATTCTGGAATTAGCTAGTTGTGATGGTTGCAAAACCTTGGGAATGGGCTAAACACCACTGAACTGTATACTTTAAAAGGGTGAGTTTAATGGTATGTGAGTAATATCTCAATTTTTTTAAGGCTGTGTATAGTATGATAACATTTATATGACATTATGGAAAAGGCAATCATAGGAACAGAAATCAAATCGCATAGGCTGAGGGTTGGGGAAGGGGATCCACAGAAAAGGGGAAGACAGAGGCTCTGGGATGATGACAAGTTTTATATTTTGATTAAGATTGTACCTATACAAATGTATGGATTTGAAAAACTCACATACATACTAGGACTCAATTTTACTGTATGTAACTTATAACTCAACAACCCTATCTAAAACAAAGAGGAAGATAAAGATACTCTGAGAGAGAATGAGAATGATGGAGAGACTATATGAATCATATATCCATGCATGAGAGGGAAACCAAATTTTTGGTTACATTTTTGTGTCCCATAAAAAGAGTAGGAGCTTAGGCTTCTCACAGTCCCAGGTTCACCTCTTAGAGCCAGTAGTTTTTGACTGTGACTTTGGCAAGATTTTTAATCTTTATGAGCTTCAGTTTCTTCATCTGTAAATTGCCGGAGGGAAAAAAAGGAGAAAAGTGATTAATAGTGATTGGGCACCTCCTACATACCAGAGACTATGCTGAACATTAAATGATAGTGTAATTCTAAAAGTATATATATTTAGGGCAACAAAAGCAAAGGTCTCATACAATTTTAAATTTGGAATATGCTATAAGAGTTAATAAATATGCTCTCCCCAAGTGGTTGAAAGTATTATACAAAAGCAGCTGTCTCAAAGGAATGTGGTTGGTGGTGAGAAATGTGTGGTTTCCAGGAAAACGTTTTTCTGAATGTAAAGATGATGAGTCCTGGGTTGTACAGGGTGGGCAATAGTTAAATAGCCTGATACCTGCTTGTTTTGTTATGACTATAAATGACAAACAAAACTCATCCCAGGTAGAACTGATAGCACCATAACACCAAATATCTAGTCAATTAATGAGAGCTGAGCTTGAATTAGCAGCAGACAAGGGAGGCCACTATCCCAGCTGACCACTGGACTTGGAGGAGCTGCAGAGAGCAGCCTGGGTTAGCTCCTTAAGCTTACTCTGTGTAAGTGAGGGCAAGTCAAAGGATGCTCTTTGGAACCCTACTGCCATTGGGCAGAAATACAGAAGGCTAGGATTCAGTAAAGGAGCAACTGGTTGAAATTTGATCTGAAAATCCTTTTGCTTTCTTCTCCATGGAAATCACAGTGAGTTTTACGGCCCACCTCACTTCCTTTTCCTGAAATTGCAATAATTTCTATGGCTTTCTTTAACACTTTTTGTCTACCGTAGAGTTTTACACTTTATAAGTAGTCTTCATCTGTCATATCTGACTCTCTTTATCCCAGGATAATCTTGCCTGGCAAGATTATCTTGGGGGCAAGAGGATGTCATTATCTATTTGTCCTTTGTTCCTCTCAGCACCTGAGACGTCAGGATTTAAACTAACTCTGCTATGATGGATTGACCAGATTTACTTGAACTCTTGAAATGGATAATCGAGTCTCTCTCCTCAGGTATTTATGTTCCTAGAACTCTTGGCAGGTCCCAAGTTCTGACCTTCTTACCATTTTTGTTGAGATAAAAGTTCTCAGGAAAAGAAATAGTTGGTCTTTGGGCAATCACAATTTCTTGGAGCCTCAGTTCCCCACCATAAGATAGGCCAGAAATAGACTTTTTCTCAGGTTGTTGTAAAAAAAAAAAAAAAAAAAAAGATAATGTAGCATAGCACCTCATGGTACATGCTCAGTAAGTGGTAGCAATTATTATTACTTTTTTAGCAATTCTCATTCATAAATGGCTCTAATAAGTTCACAGGAGAAGTAAATAGAAGCAGCGAGATTCCTCTTCTGTGAAGATGCTGCTATGAAGACCTCACAGGATGGCTATGTGGCATAAACCAGATGAAGCATATTGCTGAAGCACTGTCCAATATTTCCAAGCAAGAGGAGCCACTGAGTCAGGGATGGTGTCAATACATGCAATATTTGAGGAACACCCTTAGAGCGAGATGCAGAAAAGGGAAAGATTAACCTAAGCCTCTCAATTTGTATTTGGCATTTCTATGTAAGGAAATGAAGTGTTTCTTCTAAATAAATTACAGCACTGAAGGAGGTACTGATTGAAGATTTCTGCTGGTGAAGTTACTTTAAAAGTACAATCCAGTTTCAGAATTCTCTTTCCTTCACGCATTACTTAATTTGCTAGTTTCAAGTTGGTGTGGCCCCTTGAAGCAAAAACAGGTGCTTTTGAGAAGTGGTGAGAATTCAGAATTAATGGCAGGCAGAGATGTATTCTATGTCTAAAAACAGGCTATGTATCTAAAACCTTCTCTATGTCTGTGCTACTTAAGTGCTAGAATAATAAAACACAGGATGAAGTAGAACAATTGTGCGATTGTTTTTAACATCCTCAAAAAGGATTTCAGGACACCATAAGCTGCTAATGAATTTCAGGAGGCAGGTGCAAGACATGCAATTACTTTTCCATTTTCATCCCTTTTTATCATTTGAGAGCACTTACAGATTATTCACTGGTTTTCATGGTAGAGGCTTTTTGTGAGAAATATTCTATCAGAAAACAGCTATTAAACATTGTTCAAGATGTCTCTAATTAGGAGGAAAATAATAAAGACAATGAAAAATGACAATTTCTCAAATGTGAAGAATTTTAAGTGGTTCTCATTAGAAGTTTTAAATGGCTACTTTACTTGATTTTACTAATATGCTTGGTTACAAAAGCTTATAATTCAGGCTCCATTTAGTCTTTCTCCAAAGAAATCAAATATATGTCGCTTCCCCAAGCTCATTTCAGTGAGCTTTGCCTTTAGTTATCATTGGACTGCTCACATCTGCCCCCTCTTCTTTGCTCCTTTTACAGTCTTCCTGGATGCCAGCTTCTTGGTATATCGAGTTCAGGTTTCTGTGGCGAACAGTAGAGTAGGTTTGGAGCACAAACCTGAGTTGAACTGGGACTTAAGAAACATAATCTTATTTCATGTCATTGCAGTACAGCTTTTATACTCCAACCCTCAACCCTACCACTTTCCCCTGTACCATCAAGAAACCTTTTAGCTTTGCAGTATTATGGAGAAAGTAAAAGGTATCATTGTTCAAATTATAATCAGCAGTGGAAAGGCGTTTTCTTATGCTCTCAGGATTGTTGCTAAGGTTGAAGTGGAAACCAAAATCACCAAGAACTTAACTTTGAAAGTCCAGAGAGTTTACAGCATTTAGAGCTATCTCCCCATCCTAAAAGGTTAACCAAGAATACCCCAAAATCTGTTCCATGAATCCAGTCATCTTTCCTGTTCCCAGTCCAATCATACGGCAAGAGGACTGGGTGGAGAGAAGATGGCCAGTTTTGGGAAGCATAGTGCTCTTGGAGAGAAGCTCTATTCTGTCTTCACATGGTGGCAGTAAGCTGGGGGCTGTGGCTTTCCTGAAGCCAGTGCAGGAAGGTCTCAAGAGAATCACCAGTCACATAGATGGGTTTGCCACTTCATTACCCTGTTAGGCAACTGCATAGCTAGTAGAACTGCTTATCCATCCCTAGGTCGCTGAATGTGGAGAAAGAGAACTGGAGAGTGACTGGGGGCCTAGGGAAGAGGTAAAGACCAAGAGGCTTGTGCTCCTACCACTTAGCATGGAAATAACATGTGGATGTTTTTCAGATTGAATGGACCCAACCTAAGATAGCTGGGTTTGCTGGTGTCCCCCAAAGAGAGCAGCCCAAATGGCAGGAATGGCTCTTTGATGGGCGGAGGACCGCCAAGGTGGGAGCTGAAGGGGCGGGTGTCGGCAAGAAATGTTAAGTCACAGCTGAATTTTCTCATCAGAAACCATGCATTGAGGAGACAGACCCCAGCTGTTTCCTCCAAGACAGACATGTGTTTGGCGTGGGAGACAGGCAGCACTTGGATGTCTGCCACACAAAGGCATTGTTCAACGGTTAGTGCTGGCAGGAGAGGCAACAGCAGTCAACCCAGGAGATGCCTGCAGCTTTACCATAGCACTTCCTTCAGGAAAATTGCCTCTCCCAGATCTTCTCCTAAATCCTACACTGAAGGGAAAGGTTTGGGAAGAACATACTTTGTTCGTCTTCCCCAGACAGGCCTAGTCAGTGCTAGAGACAGAGAATGGGTCTACATTTAGTGTGATGCTTTTACTTTAAAATGAAGATGACTGAATATTAAATATGAAAGCCAGTCTCATTCTTTTTTTTTTTTTTTGAGATGGAGTTTCGCCCTTATTGCCCAGGCTGGAGTGTAATGGTGTGATCTTGGCTCACTGCAACCGCTGCCTCCCAGGTTCAAGCGATTCTCCTGCCTCAGCCGCTCGAGTAGCTGGAATTACAGGTGCCCGCCACAACGCACAACTAATTTTTATATTTTTAGTAGAGACAGGGTTTCACCATCTTGCCCAGGCTGATCTTGAACTCCTGACCTCAGGTGATCCACCTGCCTGGGCCTCCCAAACTGTTGGTATTACAGGCGTGAGCCACCATGCCCTGCCCAGTTATTCATTCTTTTCACACATATTTATTTATTTTATTTTACTCCCCTAGCTAGTTAAATCACCAAACTCTGCACCTTCTACTGACCATCTCTCTTCAAACCGGCTACCATTCCTTTTCTTACTGTCATCACCTTAGCTCATGCACCACCATCTGATGTCCCATAGGGATCTGCTGTGGTACACAGCATCTACATGGGTACTTGCCCTTCCCAAACATTCTCCACCCTGAGTGCAAAGTGATTTTATGAAACACAGATCTGATCATGTCACTCTCTAGTTTAAAGTATTTGTTTTCACTTGCCCTTGGGATAAAGCCCAAAATCTATAGCACGGTGTATAAGACTCTGGGTGACAAGGACTTTGCCTTTGTCTCCACATTTGCTTCAGAGCCCACCCTCCCTGCCTACACTCCCTTCACACTGACTCCTTTCAGGTTTTTGAAAGACTATCATTCTTATTCTGGAAGCTAGGCCTTTGGCATACAGCTGAGTACATTCTTTTTCTTCACTCTTTGCTCACATAACCTTTGCCAATCTTTCAAGTCTTAGCTTAGAAGTCCTTCCTCAACAAAATTTTCACTAACCCTGGATTAGGTTAAATGAGCTTGCTATATGTGACATGGCACCTATGCTCCTTCTATTAATGTCCTAGTCAATATGAAATTACTGTTTATGTGTGTGGACTTCCAACTAGAGTTTATGGTCTCTGAAGAGAGAGAGACTGTTTGTCTAGTACACCACCATATCCCCAGTACTTAGCACTGGGCTCATTGCATGATAGGACCTCAATATTTGTTGAGTTGTAGACCTTCTGTATTGCTTTCTCCCTGTATCTTCTTTCCTTCTTTTGAAAACTATACAACATATTAGTAGTTTCTTACTCAATATTTATTTTCCAGCTTTCTTCTATGCTAAGAGGATCCTGATTTTGTTCAAGTTTCTGCCTACAATATGGCCAGAGGTGGTGAGACCCTTTTGAAGACATTCAATGAGGAAAATGTTATTTTTTTCAAGTACTGACACAGAATTTGTTTGAAAAGCAGAAAGGAAAACAAAAAAGCTAAAAGCGACAAACCTATTAACTGTCTGGTGTAAAAGAAACTCATCCATTCATCCATCCACTCACACAAAAAATACTACTATATGGGAAATATTGTACTATACATTGAATACCAATGGTGAGTAAAACAGAATGATCCCTTCCCTTATGGAACAAGTAAGAGTTGCCCAGATGCATGTTGTGTTGTGTGTGTGTATGTTGTGTGTGTTGTATATGTGTTGTGTGTATTGTGTGTGTGTTCAGGGTGGGCAGTGGTGGTCCAGAGGGAGCATCATGTGTAAAAACCCAGATTTGAGAATCTGTGTGACATTTGGGGGAAACTGAAAACAGTTCAGTTTGGTCAGAGTAGAGAATGAGGTGGGAAATGGTAGAGATATGCGGCCCAAAATGTACATGGGGCAAGTGATGAAGGACATTGTTAGCCATGTTAAAGAATTTGTGCTGCCAGGTACAGTGGCTCACACCTGTAATCCCAGCACTTTGGGAGGCCAAGGAGGGAGCATCACTTGAGGTCAGGAGTTCAAGACCAGCCTGGCCAACATGGTGAAACCCTGTCTTTACTAACAATACAAAAATTAGCCAAGCGTGGTGGCACATGCGTGTAGTCCCAGCTACTCAGGAGGCTGAGGCAGGAGAATCGCTTGAACCCAGAAGGCAGAGGTTGCAGTGAACCGAGATGCTGCCACTGCACTCCAGTCTGGGCAACAGAGTGAGACTCCATCTCAAAAAAAAAAGAAAAAAAAAAAAAGGAATTTATGCTAAGAACAATGGGCAATTTTGGAAGGAACTGAACTAAGGCAGGGAGTTTAGCAGGATCAACCTGGATGTTGTGCAGAGATTAACCTGCAGGGATAACAGGGGAAGCAATAAAAATAAAAGAAGCCATGGAAGGTCATTTAATACAGTTCCTAAATTTTTTTCCATCATGGAATTGAAATGATGATTTTTTTTTTTTTTTTTTTTTTTTTTTTTTTTTTTTTTTTTACATATCCCTTAAACTAGAGGGAATCTGAACTCCCTGAAAAGTCTCCCACCTACTGGAGGGGATGGTCCTGGGAACCAGATCCCTGGGGCCAATAGGCCTCCCCAAGGGCTGAAGGGAATTAATATTTAGGCTTTTCACCACACTTGTAAGCCATTTTCTGCACACCTGTTGGAAAGCTGATTTAATCTCATCTCTGGTGCTCACATTCCCTCTTTTAGGACATCAATGTGAACACAAATAACATCAAAGATAAGGAGGGTGCTTGAATAAATTGCCAGTAAGCCTCACCCTTCAAACTTCCTACTACCTCTCTCTCTCTGCCTGGCCTTTTCATGGTTTCTAGGTAATGCAGGTCTTCTTGATAGTTATGACTTCTAGATAACTTTCTCCACTTCCTGTCAACTGTGCCAGTCAACTTCCTTGTACATTCCCTCAGGGCTCTACTCCAAGAAGATAACAGTAGTCAAAACAATAATAAAGCCAATTAGTTCACTAATGTTTAAGTCAACAAAGTATTATTCCATCAGAATAATAACACACAAGTGTCAAGGATGTCACTAATGCGAAATTATGCTAGTCAGATTTTCTGACAAGAATGTACAGAAACAATTGAGGTGAAGACAGAAGAGAGGAATTAGGAGGAAGAGGAAGGATGCCCACAGAGTCCTTAACTATAGCCTATTGCCCTTTTAGTAATTCCCCAAGTTGATGAAGGTGGGCTTAAATTGCATAAAAAGGGAGTTAGGCCTCATTGGAGCCTGTAGGGCCTCCAGACTATACTTCCATATTAAACAAGGCTTTGTGGGCAGAGAATTTGCTTCTTCAAAAAACTTTATGGGAAGCTTCAGCAAGTATCTAGTAATTAAATTTCAAAACATCCCCATAGAGCAAGCAGTGCACTATTTTTCTGCCTTGTTCAGGAGACAGGGAGAGGTATGAGGAGGTCAAATGATTTGTGACAGGGACTGCCTCAGGAAAGGCTGCCTCTTCAACTCTGTGTTTTATTTAGCACATGACATGATGTGAAGGATCAGACAATGTCTCCATGAAAGGAAATAATGCATCCAAAAAGACGAAGGGACAGCAACAGGCCCGATGTTGCTCATCAGTGTTTCACCAATTTCTGTAGACTTAGTGGACCTCTGGCTTTGGTACCATCAGGTGAAACACTAACCTGCTTTAAAATTTTTTATTTGGCCTGTGCCCTAATGCCAGGAGATTTTCATTCACTTTGGGACAGTAGGACTAGGCCTGGGTATCGTTTGAAAAGTGCTTCCAAGTGAGTTGATATGCACTGTATTAGTTTGCTAGGGCTGCCATAAAAAAGTACCACAGACTTATTTGTTATATGACAATAAAACTAATACCACTGGTGTCCTCTTAGAGTGAGGGGAATGGTGTGGGTGGTGGAACATGAGAGAACATAGCAGGATGATGTGGTTGGTGGATTAAGTGAGGGAATGGGAAGAAAAAAGGAAGGAGGTTCTCAGGCCCAATTCCCAGCTGTTTCCCTGGAGGCCAATTACCTGCCTTCACTCATAGCTAGATTCCCTCCACTTTATTCCCTTGATTGTTTTTTAGGAAAACAAACAAACAAACAAACCAATGTGAAAATAACCATTTCTTAGTTTAAGTAATTTAACAAGGACCTTTGACTCCAATTATTCTCCCTGTGGTATTGGACTCTGGCTCTCACTCAGGGAGGGAACCTCTGAGGGCTTTGCTCTTAAATAAAATGTATCACTATTATGTGATTTAAACAAAAAGACAAACAAACAAAACCCAGAAAAACCAAGTGCCACAGACTATGTGGCTTGAATGCCAGAAACATGTTCTCAAAGGCTCAAAGTTCAAGATCAAGGTGTTGGCAGGGTTAGTTCCTTCTGAAAACTGACCTTGACTTGCAGATGATGATCTTTTTTCTGTCTTCGCATCATCTGTCTTCTGTCTTTGTCTGTGTCCAAATTTCCTCTTATTCTAAGGATACCTGTCATAATGCATTAGGGCCCAGACTAATGACCTGATTTTTATGTAACCAGTCCTCAAAGACCCTATGTCCCAATACTATCACATTCTCAGATATTAGGGAGTTAGGACTTGAATATATAATTGGCGCAAAAATAATTACAGTTTTGCCATTGAAAGTAATGGCAAAAACCAAGTAGCCAGGCATGGTGGCTCATGCCTGTAATCCCAGCACTTTGGGAGGCTGAGGCTGGCAGATCATGAGGTCACGAGATCAAGACCATCCTGGCTAACACAATGAAACCTGTCTCTACTAAAAATACAAAAAAAATTAGCTGGGCATGGTGGCAGGCGCCTGTAGTCCCAGCTACTCAGGAGGCTGAGGCAGGAGAATGGCATGAACCTGGGAGGCGGAGCTTGCAGTGAGTTGAGACTGCGCCACTGCACTCCAGCCTGGGCGACAGAGCGAGACTCCATCTGGAAGGAAGGAAGGAAGGAAGGAAGGAAGGAAGGAAGGAAGGAAGGAGACAGGGAGGGAGGGAGGGAGGAAGGAAGGGAGGGAGGGAGGGAGGGAGGGAGGGAGGGAGGAAGGAAGGGCAAAAACCACAATTACTTTTGTACCAACCTAAAACATTTTCAGGGGAAGGGACACAATTCAATCCCTAGAATAAACCCAATGTTTTGACCCACTGCTGTGGCAACATGGATGTAGCTGGAAACCATTATCTTAAGCAAACTAAGGAAGATACAGAAAAACAAATAGCACATGTTCTCACTTATCAATGGGAGCTAAACATTGGGTATACATAGACATAAAGAGATAGACATAAAGATAGGAACAACAGACACTGAGGAGTATAGGAACAGGAAGGGAGAGAAGGGGGTAAGAGCTGAAAAACCATCTATTGGGTACTGTGCTCACTGCCTGGGTGGGTGACAAGATCATTTATACCTCAACCCTCAGTGACACATAATTTACCCATGCAACAAACATGCACTTGTACCCCCTGAAACTAAAATAAAAGTTGGAAAAAATAAAATTATAAATATGAAAATGTAGACTGACTCACCAAATGGTGAATGTTAAAGATAGAATAGGCCTTAAGATTAGAAGTTCTTGCTTTTCATTTCATGGATTAAAAAAAGGCCTAAAGGCCAACAGCTTTTCACAGTAGAATAATGATTAGCAACACACTCTCCTGTCACAATCTGGGAGGGCAGGACATTCAAGTTCTTTTTCATTGTTCATTCTGAGAGCTGAAAACAGTGATGGATGCTCCGTCAGTATAGGTCATCAAAGGAATGAATGAATGAATCCAGTGATATTTTCCCTATAGCACCCTTCCTCGTGTCATCAGAAGAGATTATTTTCAAGTTGTGAGAGTGATAATGCAATGAGGATTCTGAAAAAATAAATTCTTCTCGTGAGTGGCAGGATGGGCTTAGTGGAAGGTGAGAGGTATTTCTTCTTAGGAACTCTATTTCATTTTCTTAGAGGTATTTTCCTCTGTAAAGGTAGGCAAGAAAAGTTCCCTTGATCAGAATCACCAGGAGAGGGGAATTTTTGCTCTTCTTCCCGCTTTCTCAGTTGGTATCTGCCATCTTGTGCCTCTGGCTTGATAAACAATGTGTAACCATGTATCTAACTAAACAATAGCATAACGTGCATGGCTTTATCCAGGGCCTGGGGAAGGCTTCTAATCCTATCTTATGTATTACTGAGGTGGGAGAACAATTTGTAGCTTAGCTACTGGACATGCCTAATAGGTGAAGAAATGAATTTCCAATAGTCCCTGCCACTAATCATTTTGAGGCAGCTGAGAATGGAGATTAGGAGCGATTGGGGAAGAGGGTATAGAATAGAGCTCCTTGCCACATTGTGACTTGTATCACTACACTTACACCTGAAAATGGTAAACTTATTATTCTCATCAGTTTGATTCAGAAGGGAAGCGTTCTCCAATCTTGCAATTTAGGTCTTCCCATCTCCCACTGAATTTCCCCCAAGAACATGGAGACTAACTATACTCACGCAGAGAAATCTGCCTTGACCTGGTGGCCACAGTTACCATCCAGGGCATGTAACAGGCAGGTGGCCTTGGGGCTCTGAGGAGGTTGTAAGGACCCACTTTGTGGCAGTATGTGCCTTCCTCTTGCTCCTTCATGTGCACTTTTAAATGTCAGCAGCTGCAATAATTTGCTGTCAATAAACATCCCACACAGTTTTTGAACATAAGAAATAGATTACATCGTTTTACAAAAGCAGAGATGTGTCAACTGTAAATCTCAGCTACCACAGCGTATGTACTAGAGTCAAGGATTTTGCAAGACACATGGCTACCTTTCTGAGAAGGTGGTGAATGGCTCTAACCAGGCACTGTGACCTTGCTGCATCAAGACCACAGCAGAGCAGGAGAGTTTTTCCTAGAGGGTTTAAAGCCCTTTTCCATGTTTAATAAACCACACCTCAGTTTGCATCCCAGTGTCCTGCACACACACATTTTCCTTTGACCTATATGAACTTACCCCTTGAAGGCTTGAGGCCCTCTGGGATATGGGAGCAGCTTCCTCACTCCGGTGCCTCCCATCCATCTCTCTAACTTAGTGGTTCCCAGCCAAGGGTAATTTTGCATCTGCCTTCCCTAAAAGATACTTGGTAATGTGTGGAGACTTTTTGGTGGTCACAACTGGAGGCTTGCTATTGGCATTAAGAGAGTAGAGATCAAGGATGCTACTAAACACCTTGCACAGGACAGCCCCACCACGAAGAACTGTCTGGCCCAATGCATTAATAGTGCCAAGCTTATGGAACTGTGCCATCAGCAAGGACAGCCTCTTGGTCCACAGTTCACGGTCTGTAATTCCATTCTGCTCTCCTCCATATCTGCTCTTTTGGAAGAGGAGTTCCCCTCCTTCACTATCCACCTTCTTGAACACCCACTTGCTGCCTCCAGAGCTTCGCGCCCTCCAACATTTCCCTTTCTCTTACATCCTTTATCATTCCTCCTCCAAGTCCTTGATTTCTCTTTGTCTGTACATACGAACCCAGTTTTCCTAACTTAGAAACCCACACAATTGATGTTAAGTGACTGGTGATTTTAAAAACCTTCTCTGAACCTTTTGAAATACACCCTCTTTCTTTTCAACTGGAAAATTTCTCCAGTTAGTGAAAGTGTCTTTGTTCCCTCCGTCCATTCCCTCCCACCCACCCGTTTTCTGTGCTGCTGCTTCTCCCTCAATCTCTTAAGTGGCCTTAGCTTAGACTGTAGGCTTCTCAAGACATTCAGCATGGTTGACCACTTGCTCTTTCATAAAGCTCTCCCCTTCCTTGGCTGCTATGTGTGCATTCAACTACCCTAAAGCTGTTCTGCTGTCTCTCTTTACTAGTCATTAACTGACAATACAATGGTAACATTTAGAAGGTTTTTTTTTTTTTTTTTTTTTTTTAACGAAGTTTCTTGCCACATGGTGTTGATAACACAACTCCTAGCATCTGATGTGTGAATAGTGAATTGGCAATAGATTTCGGGTATCACTAAAAATCTCTTTGAACATCTTTACAAATCACAAACTGCCATCCATCCTGCCTTTGGGTTTCAATTTCTACAACAAAATGCTGAGGTGAAAGTTAACTGTGACAGCCTCTCTGTCTTTGACAGCTCCACTCCTTCTTCCCATGTGGTTGGCTCAGACTACACTGCCCTTGAGTTTTTGTTCACTAGCATAACTCCAATTTTTACTTTTATATTTTTGCTTAAACTGTATTGATATACCCAACCATGTCTTTTCTCTTAGGATCATAGAGCACATCTATATTCTCCTCTGAACTTACCAGTTTTATAAAGAAGGGAGGGATTCTCCCTTCAAATTATCTCATGTGACTAAACATTTGGTGTGACCTTTGATTGTCACTGGCCTTTACAGCAGGGGTGGCCAAAGCGGTCTGCCCATTTGATCGATTTCTGCTGAGGTATTACTGCCTGGCTTTATGGAGTGCTCTTCAGTCCCTTCAGGTGCTTTTAATTTTCAAAGATCTTCGGAAGCATCTTCCGTTCCTTTCTGACCCTTTGCTATTTGACAGGTTCTCTCAGAGCATCTGCATCTCCTTGCAGACTCCGCAGACCACATCCTGGGCTCCTTTGCACCCCTTGCAAGGTGTGGTGAACTGAAATATTCTTGCACCGTCTTTCTTTCTGCTGTCTTCTCCAGTGCTGTCACTGCTGTACTATGGTTGTGTTGGAGTTTGTGTGGACAGGCTGAGGTTTCTCTGAAGGGCCACAGGTTACTCTTCACTGGGACTAGAAAGGCAGTTCAGTGTCTTTCAATGTCACTCTTCTAATGTTTCTAAAGCTTCCTTTCTCTCTACCTCCCTGTTGTATCAAGTTTCCAGCACAGGATGGAGATGGGGAGGTTGAAATCTAGGCATCTTACTTCATTACTGATTTTACTCTTCCCCCCACCTCCCCACCCCCGACCCCATAACATCACTCAGATTAGAAAAAGTGAGCTTCATGAGCTTCAGGGTTTTCTTCCTTTGTGTTTGTGCCTAACCTGGCATGGAGTAAGTGTAACAGCCGTCACACCCACCCTGAAGGTTGGGTTGATCCAGGCTATTGTAGCCCTTGATGATTGAATATTTTCTTTTATGAATGCCTATAACACTTTGGGTCCATAATACTCAAAGAAAATGCACCATTATATTGTTAATTATATCATTATGTCCACAACCGTCCTCTAAAATTTGGTTGCAAGAACTTCAAAGGTTGTAGCTTCTGTCTATGGTATCATGGAAAGATATTTGGTATTTGTCCTTAGTTTCTAGTATAGAGCTCCTAAAGTGCTTGGAATTCCCTGAGTGGTGAGTGTGATAAGGGTGTCTTTTGTTCTAACGAAGTGACTCTTGATAGGCCCCTAGATAGTTTCAGGATGAAGACTGGTTGCCAGAAAGACCAAGACATGATTAGAGGTTTGGGACTTTCAGACCCACCTGCAATCTCCCAGAAGGGGAGAGGAGCTGGAGACTGACTTAATCACCCATAGCTAATGATTTAATTAATCATGCCTAGGTAATGAAGCCCCTATAAAAAGTCTTAAATGATGGGGATTCAGGAGCTTCCAGGTTGGTGAACACATTGATGTGCTAGAGGGTTGCATACTCAGAAAGAGCATGGAATCTCCACTTACAGCTCCTCACCCCCATACCTTGTCCTATGCATCTCCTCCACTTGGCTATTCCTCTATTGTATCCTTTTCTTAAACTGGTAGATGTAAGTAAAGTATGTTCCTGAGTTCTGTGATCTTTTCTAGTAAATTATTGAACCTGAGAAGGGGGTCATGGAAACCCCTGATTTATAGCTGGGTGGTTAGGGGTTCAGGAGACCTGGAACTTGCAGCTGGCATCTGAAATGGGGGAGGGCAGTCATGTGGGACTGAGCTGGTAACCTTTGGTGTCTGCACCAATTCTAGGTAGCTAGTGTCAGAATGGCATAGAATTGTTAAATACTCAGTCTGTGCCTGGAGAATCAGAGGACTGGTTCCTCTGAGGAAAAAAATAACCAAAATCAAAACCAAAAGATCTCTGTCATTTGGTATTAAGAAGGCAGGAGGGTTGTGAGTAAAAACAGCTCACTGTCATATAGGTTTTATATTCCAAGGCCTAGGAGTATACCATGCCTTTCAGGAGTTTGAATAGACTCCTGCTAGTGTGAGAGAACGTGCTTTGAATCACTGAGGGCAAGTTAGGTGAAGACCATTGTAGTCATTTTGAGTTGAAACGGAAGAAAAGAATCAGAAGCTACTGGTCAAATGTTCTTCCCACAAGGTATCCTTTTACCTCTTGTTACTGAAGTCTCCTGCATTTTAAGTCAACATGCCTACCTATCTCAATTCCTCAGTAAATGGAGACCATGGAGCCTCTGATCATGATAGTTTTCTCGGTTCATTTGGCTTATACAGACCATAGATGAGACACTGGACCTTGATTTTGGGGGTCTCTAGATGTGACATAAAAGAGGGGAAAATGGGGAGGTAGTAGATGTCCTACTAAAGGGTAAGTAATGATCCCAAACCATGATTATGAGTAAAACTCTATCTAATCTTTTCAGCCGAAACCACCATCTTCCAGTAATTTACCAAAATGACGAATACAAAGGGAAAGAGGAAAGGCATGCTGTATATGTGCTCTCGGCCTTTTAGAAAACATGGAGTTGCTCCTTTGGGCATGTATATGCGAATCTATGAGAAAGGTGATATTGCAGACATCAAGGGAATGGGTACTGCTTGAAAAGGAATGTCCCACGAGTGTTGTTATGGCAGAACTGGAAGGGTCAGTGTTCCCCAGCATGCTGTTGGCATCGTTATAAGCAAGTTAAGAACAAGATTATTGCCAAGAAAGTTAATGTGCACATTGCACACATGAAGCACTCTAAGAGCTGAGATAACTTCTTGAAATGTGTGAAGGAAAATAAGCAGAAACAGGAAGAAGTCAAAGAGAAAGGCACCTGGGTTCCACTGAAGGACCAGCCTGCTCCACCCAGAGAAGCACGCTGTGTGAGAACCAATGAGAAGGAGCCTGAGCCACTGGAAACTCTTCCCTGTGAATTCATGGCATAATTGGAGTTAAAAAAGAATAACTCTGGACTGTAAAAATGTTTCTCTTCATTGAGTAGAAGTGTGGTGTCCTCTCCCCCAAATAAATATTTAAAGCAAATTTTAACTGTGTCCTAATTCATTATGTAATGTGTTTACTATTCAAATGTAATATATTTCTTGCTGAAAGATGTGAGGTGTTTTATTGTGCAACGAATTACCCACCTGGT
Source organism: Trachypithecus francoisi (assembly GCF_009764315.1). Classification (NCBI taxonomy): domain Eukaryota; kingdom Metazoa; phylum Chordata; class Mammalia; order Primates; family Cercopithecidae; genus Trachypithecus; species Trachypithecus francoisi. The sequence goes on from NW_022681465.1 coordinate 99,528,123, forward strand.
TAGAAAATGGCCAGATAGGCTGGGTGCGGTGGCTCACGCCTGTAATCCAGCACTTTGGGATGCTGAGGCAGGTGGATCACAGGTCAGGAGTTGGAGACCAGCCTGACCAACGTGGTGAAACCCTGTCTGTACTAAAAATACAAAAATTAGCCAGACATGGTGACGCGTGCCTGTAATCCCACCTACTCAGGAGACTGGGGCAGGAGAATCGTTTGAACCCCGGAGGCAGAGGTTGCAGTGAGCCGAGATCATGCCACTGTACTCTGGCCTGGGACAGAGTGAGACTCTGTCTCAAAAAAAAAAAAAAAGTAAAATGGCTGGATATTATTTATGAAATATTTCTACTGGCTTGAAGATAGTCCCTCTAAATCGTCATGGAAGAACTAAAATAATTTACAAAAAAACTCAATCTGATATGATAATTTACAATGAAACATATGATTTGAAGATTATTATTGCTTTACACCTATTTTATATTCCTAGTTTATGATAAAACCCTTTTTAAAAGTTGTTGGCTAGTGAGGCATTCAGAAATCTACTCACTCCTTCCTCCCCAGGCTCTGAGTGTGTTGCAGTGAAATCATAATACCCAACATCTGATGTGTGTCTAATGCATTAGCAGTGAGCTGGATGTCACTTGAAATCTCCTCCCATGGGAACCAAGTGAGCCACAGATTATTTATCTCCACCATTCGTTTATCATTCATATACTTTGCTTTCATTTTCCAAAGAGTAAAATGTGTAGATAAATAGTCCTATCTGTTTACTGGGACATGGAAGACAAATATTCCCTCTTTTTTTCTTCTTGCTTCTACCATACAGCTATATGTTTCCATGAGGGCTGTCTAGCTAACTCACCAGTAATTTCATGGATGAAAGGAAGATAGGTAGATATAGGTAACTGGATTTAGAATAAATAATTGCATTTCACTTACTCTTCAGAGTCCCCCTCTGTCTATTGGATCCAAATAGAATACACACTATGAATTCATTAGCAACTCCACATGGTGGCCACCTGTTGCAGATATAGCAATTGGCTCACTCAACTCCATTCCAACCACCATGTAACAGGTTTTGCATCAGGTGGTGCTGTGGTTTCCAGAACAGCCGCTTTAGCATCATCTAAGGACTTGTTAGACACCTAAGCATTTGTTCAAATTCTTAGGCCCCACACCTACTGGATCAGAAATTCTAGGTGTTGGCCTTAGCAATATGTTTTAGCAAACTCTCCAGTACACTACAGTTTGAGAACTGCTGTCCATCTTTGTAGCTCAAAGTGTAATCTGTATCAGCATCGCAACTGCCTGAGAGCTTCTTAAAAATGCGTAATCTTGGGTCCTAACTTGCACCAACTGAAAAATGTAGATTCCACAATTTTACAAAATACCAGGGTCATTCATGAATACAATACATTTTGAGAAGCCATGCCTTGCATCTCTGGTTTAGCACTGGCTACACATGAGATTCACCTGCAGTGTTTTTTAAAAAGCAAATATACTGAATCCCCAGTGATTTCGATATGCTTGTGATGAGGTATAGCCTCAGTGTTTGGATTCTGTAAGTTCCCCAGGAAGTTCTGATTTGCAGTAAAGTTTGAGAACCACTCACATGTCATGCTAAAGACCAGGAACTAAATATAATATTTTCTAGCTAACTTATGTCTTCCTTCAAGTATATGTATCTGAGCATGATTTGCAAAGCATACGTGAAGAAGAGTATGACACCAGTCATGGTTTTTCTGAAGCAGCATTTCAGGGGTGCCAAGCTTCATTTCCAGCTTCATAGGCATGGAGGGGGGCACTGGTTGTTCTGGGGTGGATCTCAGTGGAGGAGTAGTGGAACTAGAGCTTGCAGTTGGGAGAGAGGTTCACTGGTTTCCTGAGTCCCTGAAGACATGACAATGGAGATAGCAGTTCTCCCATTTTGTTAGCATTTAATTTCTTTTAAATACTTTGCTTTTTAAAACAGCTAGAGTGATTTTGTTATCTGCACTGAACACTGCCTGGTCCATCTACGTAAAGTATAAATTCATGTCCATGCCTATCATTGATTGTTCACAAAGTGACTTAATTGAGCTGAATTAGTATGAGTCCTTTTCATAAGAATTTGATTTGTATCATCAGAAACAAAAATTAGTCATAAGGAAACTACCATGCAATCAAAAGCTATGATCTTAGTTAAGAAGAGCTTTTTGTCTAAATCTTATCCTCACCCTTTTCATCAGTATACATCTTCCTCAGGCTCAAGTGTTCAAGTCATCTTTGTGATGATTATAAAACATTTGTGTACTGATACTTGCCCTGTCCAAATCTTAAAAGGCCATCCTATTTAGAGAGGCATGGGTGATTCCTTTGCTGTGTGGTAAGAAACATCATAAAATCATATTTTCCCACTTATTTCAGGGGTTAAAAAACCAAGCATGATTTTTTGCATGTAATTTCAGATATCTGCTTTTATATTCACCAAAGAAAGGGACCTAAATTTGGTAAAAAATAAAAAAAGAAACCCACATTATTTTATTTTCAAATGGTGCTTTTTGATGACTAAACTCTTTTACATTAGGTGTCTAATTTCTCAAGAGTCTTTTCTGTGCACAAACAGTAACAAGGACTTTTGGTGTCAGAAACTGATGGTACAGCTAGAGGGCAGATAGGAAGATGGAAAGCAGAGAAAAGGAAAGAGTAGTAGGGAGACTGAGGAGAAGAAAAGGCCCAGCAAGATCAAAATTGCCACAGATTCCTTGCATGTGGGAGACAGGCGTTAGCTATGGGCACCCTACCCTGCATTTTAAATACAATTGCTCATTTTTCATTTTTCCTGGATGTCCCTTTCCACGTTGGTGGTCAGCAGTTACTGAAGCATTCCTGAAAGCTAAGTTGAGATGGAATCTCCTTCCTAGAGACTAGTGGCCACACTACATAGGATTTTCACATGGTCGCTGTTATTTTAAAGGAGCAGAGTAGCCAGAGTGAATGGACCACCCGTCACAAGACAATCTCAGGTGCTCACTGCCTTTCCCTAATTGGTCGATTTACCAGCAAAGGAGGCAGGGCAGGTGGTTGAAGACAATTTACAAGCAATGAGGCTCCCTTTCCCATTACGTTTGCTTCCTTTGAAAATAATCTCGAAGAGTAGCCCCCATCACACAACTTCACACCTGGATGGAGCTGCGGTAATGTACAGTTAGACTTGCACTTACAAGGAAAGATCAAGGAGATACTTTGTAGCCTAAATGGGACTGAGATAAATGTAATCTTTTTGAAGCTGGGATTCTCCATGGATATATAAGCATTAATGATTATCTTTATGTACAATGAGTTGAAGGTAAACTGCACGTGGAGGTTGACATGTACTTATAGACACAGCTTTACTTCCACTCTTGTATAAGCAAGAGTGCTTATCATGTTGAATTCGTTGTTGGTTTTATGCATTTTTTTCTTTACTCATTGTGAAGGTTTGTGACTTTCCTTTCAACTTTGCAAAGCTTTGATACAAAGGAAATTTTAGAACACGAAAACATTTTTCAAATAATTTCAAAATGAACTGTATCCCCAACTAATTTGATTTGTAGGAAGAAAAGAACAAAGGCTTGTTAACAGAGAACTTTAAAATGTAATATAATTATTTACACGTGCAAGCATGTTTAAGCATGCGTTCTCAATGGAGGCACATCGTGCAATACTTTCATGCTCTAACTGTTGCCCATTAAAAAAATCCTGTACCGTACGCAGGTGTGATTATACAGCCAACTGCCAATTCTGACTGGCTCAGGGATCCGTTTTAAAATGTCCAGATGGATATGAATGCCGAATTTGGCAGTTAAATTGTAGAGTCCAATATATCCCTTTTAAGTTCTAAGGAAATGAAGAAAAATATCGATGTTTCTCTTCACTCCCAAATAGATTTCAAAAAAAGACTTTGGTTTGTAAAGTGGGATTATATTTCCTCATTTCTTTTGAATATCAAGATAAACTTTGTTGTGACTTTCATCACTTTTCTTCAGTCCAAATATGTTAACTAGCAATCTCCATTGTTTTTGGTGGATAAGCAAAAAATTAGCAAGAAATTGGCTTTCGAGGTAACCTGGTGTCTTTAAACAAGTGTAAAGTGAAAGAGAAATAAAATGACCCCTGGGCAGCTCCCCAGAGCCTGCCATCTACCCTCCAGAGACATGGTTTACAGGAGAAGGACATTTAAACAGAACAGAGGGACAAGAAGGCATCTCCTTGATTCTTGTTTTGAATCACAAACATGCACATCTGCCACCCCCAAGGGAACAAGGCTCAGCAGCAACTTGCTATCATCAATGTATGGGAAAATGCCATAAATATCACAGTTAATATTTTCTTTTCCCCTGATTTAAAGTCCTCAGTGGTATTCAGGAAACTCCAGATTATTGATCATCTTTTTATAGAACGTGTGTGGCAGATAGAATGTAGATTTGTCTCATCAAATGTGTTGTACGGGACTTCCTTCTTGAAGACAAGAGCTCCTGCAATACATCTCTAGAGCTTTACCCAGGGCAGGCTTCTACATAACATTTCTGCCTGATTGAAGGGAAGTAACTAATCCTGTCCCATGATGGACCCAGCATAGCATCTGTAGGTGCTTTAAGCATGGGGTAGACATTGAAGAAAAGAGATGTGCTTTTAAAATGATCTATAGGAATAAGATCAGGAAGACTCCAAAAATATCTGCTCTCATCACTTCTATTCAACATTGTACTGCAGGTACTAGACAGTGTAACTAGACCAGAAATGAATAAATGAACAAATAGAAAAGACATTTGGATGGAAAAGGAAGAAGTTAAATTATCATTATTCACAGATGACATGCTCAACTGTTGAAAATTTGATAGAATTCACACACAAAAAAAGCTACTGGAACTAACAGGTTAAGTTTCTATACTAGCAATAAAAAAATCAAACATTGAAAGAAAATTTCCTTTAAAATGCATAAAAATAGAATGTACTTAGAGTTAAATCTGGCAAAAAATGAGGATGATCTGTATACTGAGAGAAATTAAAGAAGATCTTTATAAATGAAGAGTTACACCATATTTACGACAGTACTCAGTATTGTTAGGATGTCAGGTTTTTGTTTTCCAAGTTGATCTGGAGATTAAAGGCAATGTCAATCAAAACCTCAGCAATTAGCAAGCTGATTCTGAAGTTTATATGTAAATGCAAAAGACAAAATATAGCCAAAAGAACTTTGATGAAAAGAACAAAGTTGGAGGACTAATATGATTTACTTTCAAGATTTATTTATAAAGTTACAGTTATCAAAACACTGTGGTATTTGTATAAAGACTGACAAATAGCTCAACGAAACAGAACAGATAGCCCAGAAATAGACCCATATATACATGGACAACTGATCTGTGACAAAGTGTAATGGTCGTTAGTGTAAAGAGATGGTCTTTTCAACAAATAGCACTAGTCTTTTCAACAGTTGTATATTCATATGTAAAAACAAACAAACTTCAATCAACAATTCACGCTATATATAAACATTAGCTCAAAAAGATTATAGACCTAAATATCAAACTATGAAATTGTAAAAGAAAATGTAAGTGAAAACCTTTGTGACTTGGGCTTAGGCAAAGATTTCTTAGCTAATACACCAAAACACAATTGATAAAAGAATAACTTGTTAAGTTGGGTTTCATTGCAATTAAAAACTCATGCTTTTAGAAAATATTACTGAAAGATTGGAAAAAACAAACCACAACCTGGAAGAAAATATGTACAAAATTATATATCTGAAAAAGAAGTTATATGCATAATATTTAAAAACTCACAAAACTCAATAATAAGAAAACAACCCCGTTAAACAATGGACAAAAGATCTGAAGGGATACTTCACCAAAGGAAATATATAAAGACAGATAAGTACGTGAAATATATTCAACATCATTTGTCATTAAGAAAATGCAAATTAAAAACCGAAGGAGATGCCACTGTACACCTATTAGAATAACTAAAATGAAAATGACTGACCATATCAAGTGTTTGTGAAGGATGTGAAGCAACTGGAATCCTCATATACTACTGGTGAGAATGTAAAATAGTACAGCTACTTTGGAAAAATGGCTTAACAGTTTCTTAAAAAATTAAACATATATGTACCATATGATATAGCTGCTCCCTTCCTGGGCATTTACTCAGGAGAAATGAAAGCGGTCTATATAACAAAATTTTAGCCAGGCACTGTGGCTCAAACCTGTAATCCCAACACTTTGGGAGGCTGAGGTGGGTGCATCATGAGGTCAGGAAATGGAGACCATCCTGGCCAACATGGTGAATCCCTCTCTCTACTAAAAAAATACAAAAATTAACTGGGCGTAGTGGTGTGTGCCTGTAGTCCCAGCTACCCAGGAGCCAGCTACCTGGGAGGCAGGAGAATTGCTTCAACCTGGGAGGCGGAGGTTGCAGTGAGCTGAGATCGCGTCACTGCACTCCAGCCTGGCAACAAAGCTAGACACTGTCTCAAAACAAACAAACAAATTTTAGCAAATTGAGTTTAATAATTTAATTGGCCTTTATTAGTGATCCATTAATTAACCAGCATCCCATATATGAAAAAGAGAGGCACTCCGCTAAGCTGAGCATAGTAGGTGGGTTTTACAGGTAGAAAATAGCTTAAGAAAGCAGAAAACAAAGCAGATTGGCCATTTCAAAGTTACTTTCCTTATATGATTAAAGCAGAGAGGATTTCATTATCATGTCAGTTCCAGTAGATTGGGCTTCTATTAGTTGCTGTGAATCTCCTGTTCAGTTTGACCTCATGGCACCTAGCATGAGTAACTCTGTTCTGGTTTGGTCTGATCTGTTACACTTAGTCCAGGAGCTCAGCCCATAAAAATGCCCCCACACCATACCATCAATTTTATTTGACAAGCCTAAGACCTACAGAGACTTGAACATGAATGATTATAGCCAAAAACTGGGTATGACTCAAATGTCCACTTACAGGTGAATGAATAAACTGGCTATGGTGTATCCATACAATGGAATATTACTCAGTAATGAAAAGGAATTAGACTACCCTGTGAGCCACAATATGGATTAATCTCAAAATAATTATGCAAAATAAAAATTTTATGGTTTCATTTATATAAAATCTTAGAAAATGCAAACTAATCTGTATGGCAGATCAGTGGTTCCCTAGGCATAGGAGTGGGGAGTATTGCAAAGGCAGGATTACAAAGAGGCATGAATAAACTTTTGGTAGCGATGAATATGTTCATTATCTTGATTATGGTGACAGTTCCAGGGAGGGATACATATGTTGAAACTTATTAACTTATTAAATATGTAAAGTTCAGTGTACATCAGTTATACTCTAATAAAGCTATTTTAAAAAAGACAATGGGGGAAAATCCCTTTCCAGTTTCAATCTCTCTATACCTCTTTTTAATGTATGGTTAGAGTGGCAACTGATCCTCTTACATTCCTTGTATAACAGTGGCTCCTCTGTGAGCTTTCATTTAAGTTTTTATATGCTTCAAAGTGTTCCACCATTCTTCCACCATATCGTTTTAAGCCCCCTCCTTTTTGTTTTCGTGTTAAGGATATTAATTTATCCTCTCTATATTCATTTTGCCCCTGCTGACCCCTTCCAGAAGACAGTTAAATCTCTATGCCTTTCTATAAACATTGGAAGAATTGCCTTTTCACAGAGACATGACATTTTCTATGGGGATTTATGGGAAGAGGCAAACTGAACCAGATCTTCCTCACAGTTGAGCATGCCAAGGACAAATCCTCCGGGTTTTCCCTTTCTTTTTCTTCATAGAACTTGCGGGCTCCAGGGCCCTCGGGGGTGTGTCCTTTGTGAGCCACACTGTCTAGTGATTACATAGAAGTACAGCCTCAGGCAGGTGTAGCTGAGCGCCCCTACTCTAAGGGGGAGCTTCTGCACTTCCAACACATCTATTGTGACACTAGCTACAGAGAAATTCCTCTTATATTCTTTTTTTTTTTTCTTTTTCCCAACATTTCTCTGTTTAGCTCTGTGTTATGCTGTGATTAAACTGGGCATGAAATGTAGCACAATTACTTCAAAGGCAATGCCAGTTGACTGGGTCTTTTCTCATTTATTAACATATGAAGCATGTTGAACCTTCAAACTTTTGCTTTGATATCTGTATCCCTAAGGTGTTATTGGAGCCTTGATTCTCTGTATTTCACATGGGGAGAGCAAAGAGTGTTCTAGTAGGAAACAATCCCTAAATATTTCCAGAACTTGAGTAGCCTCAGTCTTTTGTTTTGCCAGTTTATTGTGGAAATGTTCAGAGAGAGGTTCTTCCCAAGGAAAAAAAAAAAAAATCACTTACTATAAAAATCTAGATCTGAATCTTTTTGAAATATTATTTCAGCTAGTGAAAAGTTTACCCTGATTTTATCTGTTTGTTTGTTTCCTCAAGTAAAAATAGCTCAAATGACTGTTATTGGCTAGACAATCAAGGAAATAAAAATGGCATTTGCCTGTTGGGTAACTTTGAGCAAATTAATTGAACCCCTGTGCCTGGATTTGCTCATCTTTCAATTAAGGAAGAATGGTTTCTTAAAAAGTTGTTTCATGGCCGGGCGCGGTGGCTCAAGCCTGTAATCCCAGCACTTTGGGAGGCCGAGACGGGCGGATCACGAGGTCAGGAGATCGAGACCATCCTGGCTAACACGGTGAAACCCCGTCTCTACTAACTAGCCGGGCGAGGTGGCGGGCACCTGTAGTCCCAGCTACTCGGGAGGCTGAGGCAGGAGAATGGCATAAAAAACCCGGGAGGCGGAGCTTGCAGTGAGCTGAGATCCGGCCACTGCACTCTAGTCCGGGCGACAGAGCGAGACTCCGCCTCAAAAAAAAAAAAAAAAAAAAAGTTGTTTCATGTTGAAGAAGTCTGCACTCCATACCTGAGTTTTCACCTGTCTAGTCTTCTATGGTGGCACGATAGTTAGCAAAGCTTCTGGATATAAACCATTTTCAAAACAAATGCCTTCTAGTAATAAAATACTAATTTAATGTTATATAATGTTTGATTGATACAGAATAAAGCATGTAACATATGTGTTTGTCAAAAGCATAGCAAGAAATGCATACCTGTGAACATACCACCAACTATCAAAATTACGTGTGTGCTCCTCAATTCCATCCTCTTACATATTTCTTTTTTTTTTTTTTTTTTTTTTTTTTGAGGCAGAGTCTCGCCCTGTCGCCCGGACTGGAGTGCAGTGGCCGGATCTCAGCTCACTGCAAGCTCCGCCTCCCGGGTTTACGCCATTCTCCTGCCTCAGCCTCCGGAGTAGCTGGGACTACAGGCGCCCGCCACCTCGCCCGGCTAGTTTTTGTATTTTTTTAGTAGAGACGGGATTTCACCGTGTTAGCCAGGAAGGTCACGATCGATCTCCTGACCTTGTGATCCGCCCGTCTCGGCCTCCCAAAGTGCTGGGATTACAGGCTTGAGCCACCGCGCCCGGCCAAATTTCTTGCTTTTTTCCCCAGTAATCTTGCTATACATGTACATATTGCTAAATGACATCTCACTTAACTTTCCTTATTTGAGGGCTCAAGAAAAAAATTAATCATTCTAAGTATTGTCATCTGCAACTTGCTTATTTTTTCTAAGATTCCCCCATAATGTTGTCTGTATCTACAATTAATTCATTCTTACTGCTATTTAATATTTTTACATGCATAGTTCATTTTCTATCTATTCTCCAGTTGATGGAGATCTCAGTTTGTTTTTTCTATTACAAAAGTACAGCTGTGAATGTTTTGGTGCATGACTTCCACTGCCCCTGTGCAAGAATTTTTCTCCTAATAGTGAAAGTCCCAGGTTATAGAGTACGTATTAGAATATATATAGGTATACCTTTAGAGAATAATGCCAAATTATTTTTTAAAGAGATTGTACAATAAATTTTTCATAAAGCATGTGTTGTGTGGGTCCTACTATATCAATACAATATTTCTATTGTATTCCACAAGCAGAGCGTGTGGAAATGGTACTTGTTTGATAGAAATTTCTCTTCATCTAGCTTCTGTTTGTCTACCTGCAGTAGAAGTCAAACAGCTCTACTCTTGAACTTAAGGATCTAATCTTGATCAGGGATGAGGCTGGCAAGGCACATCCATTTTCTCAGCCTTGAAATCCCTGAACTCCCTTTCAGCTCCAGGTGCCTTCCCACTCTTAGCCCCTTTGAGCATGAAATTGGCTATTCACCCTGTTTTGGATAGCTTTCTGTCTATATTTTCCCTGTAGCTGTAAGTAGTGAAGGACCACATGTCCCATCTATTTGGCTTCTAGAATGAGATGCTACCTGCATACATTCCTTAGCATAGCTTTATTCTTCCTGCCCTTTGCCTCTTTCTTTTTTGCTTAAACTTTTTCTTTCTTTTAGTAAATGTGAACATATGTTTTCAGATTTGGGAGGTAATATTTAAATTAATATTTAATTTTAATTAATTTAATGTAAATTATATTAAGATTTATTTTATATTTGTTTATTTTATAAATCCATAATCACATTTTTTGATGAGTCATAAACAAAGTCCTCTTGACTACTTACTTTACTTATTGCCAGGTACTAAGCTGGGTGCTCTGGCTACAAAGATAAATATAGTGTAGTAATGAGTGGACAGAAAATCATCAGATGACTCCACATGGTGGGATGATTTCTATATGAAAATTATAGACACACAGGATGTGAGGAAATACGTACCAGAAAGTAGTGGACTCTGGTTGAGGGAGTGCAAAAGAGGCCACAGAGATGGTAGCGGCTCAGCTGTGCCTCTTCAGGTGAGTTTGCCAGGTGAGAAATGGAAGAAAGACAGACAAAAAAAGAACAAGGCAAGAGTCCCAGCGGAGACTTGGCTGAGTGTCCTGGGCTGCTGGAACATTCCTCTTTGAAGGCACGAGCCATCTAGTAGGATGTTCAGAGGTAAAATGGTCTGAGAAAAATGTGAATTAATGGCTCTCCCTCTTCCATTGTTCTTCCAGGGGCCAAGGCTGACTTGGCGGAAGCTGTCTGATACTGTGGGTCATACTGACCTTGAGGCTGTGCAACGTGCCCTGGCAGATTCAGAATGTGTCCTGCTAGAACCCATGTGCTGGACTCACATTTTCAGTGAGTAATGGGCTGAGGTCAAAGGCTGTTCTTGCAGGAGCCTTTCAGGGTTTTATATGTGTATATATATCCAACCCAATCTTTGTGCTAACAGAAAACTAGAATATGTAGGAAATGGAAATCCCTATGCCACACTCTAGTCAGTACTTTCACTGCTTTCCTCACTGAACAATTAATAAATACTTCTACTATTTTGTTCTGATTGCTGGGAATTTTATCCCCTTCTCTCTCCTCCAGGAGAGAATGAGTGAAAATTAGCAAGTAAGATAACTACATTCATTGCCTGAATGCTAGAGAGTGCTGCGTGCCCCCAGATTAGATTTGTGGAGTGAAGGCTTTGATCTTTGCTTCCTACATGTGTCTGTGAGGATTGGTACTCTGGTACTAACTTATTTCTTCCCTTTCATTTTATCCTGACTGACTGAGATGCATGAACTTTGACTTTCCAAAGTCTGAATTCTAACTTGTCTTAAGAGTCAAAATAAGCCATGGTCTACCATTCTACTCCCTCCTCAACTAACCTTTCTCAAATTGATGCAACAGCTAGACTCTGTCTAGGAAAGATTGAGGTCTTGGAGACATGCTATTTTTCCTGTGTTTGCTGGCCCTGGTGTGAATTGAGCCAGCTCAGCACTATTCTCCGGTGTCTGTTTTTAAAGCCTTGTGCTTTTATGGTGCCAGTGGCACTTAGAGGGGATTTAATGGCTGCCTGTAAAGGCTGCTAACTCTGAAGGCTCAGGTGAGGCAGTGTGAACAGGGGAGCAGTAGCAATTTTTTCCATAGCATTATCTTCCACCAGATACCTGCAAAAAGTCTCTACAGAGTACCTTGTTTTGACTGATTGGGTTAAGGAGTTAAGCAAAAAAGAGAAACGTATATTTAAAACAAAAGCCATGCTAAAAACGAAGAAGAAGGTAGACACACTTTGTCCTGCCCCTTCCTATCCAGCCTGGGAAAGAGTCAGCAAGTTCATACAGGTGATACCATATCACATTACGTGAACACGTCAAATATTTTAGAGTCTGTTTCAACACAAAAGCTATACATTGAAACTAATGTCAATTTTGCTGGTAAGATTCATTTGCTTTTTTTCCCAAATGGTTTGTCTTATAATTTTTGTTCTTAACTATAACTGCTATAATTTAGAGTTAAATTAGAAGTCGAAGGAAAAAGATAACTTACAGTGCAGTGTTCTTATATAGCTGAAGTTTCCAACAGTTATTATGTCTCACAAGTATCTTTAAAAATACCGTTATTACTCATATCTCATCTTTCTCAGCTTGTAATGTGCTATGCCACTCATACAGTATACTTTGGAGGAAGTTGGGGTTTTACCTTCAAGTTTTGATTTGGAGAAATGTAAAGAACGTAGGCTTTAATTTAAAGTCAGATAGGCACATCTTTAAATCTTGGTCCCACCAGTAAGTAGCAGAGTGACACTGAAATACTGAAATACCATTGAATGTCCCTGAGCCTCATTTTTCTCGTAAGTATCATGTTTTGGGGGATGGCAAACTTTTTCTGTAAAGGGATGAATAGTCAAGATTTTAGGGTTTGCAGGAAAAATGGTCTCTGCTGCAACTACATACTCAATTTTGCCATTGTAGCACAAGAGCAGCCATAGGTAAAACATAAACAAATGGATGTGGCTGTGTTCCAATAAAACTACCTACAAATGCAAGCTGCAGGTTGGATCTGGCCTATGGGCTGTAGTTTGCTGAATCCTGATATAGATAAAGATATTATGCCCCAGTGCTATCATAAGGACTCCATGCTGTATATAAGATATGTGGAGTGATTGGTGCTGGCATAAAGTCTGCTCTATGACTCAATTCATTCCCTCACTCTATACCTCTGTGATTCCCTTTGCTGCCAATAGTGATCCAAGTCAGAATACAGGCAGGTAGGGGAATGCATTTTCCAGTAGGATATGACTGTTTGGACAGAGTTTCTCTTTGCATCCTACTTATTATGTATAAAAGTACTTTTAAAGCTCTGAGCACAGTAGGAATGTCAGTTGTTTTTTTTTCTTTTTTCCTCCCTGGTGTCAGGGCAAGAGAGGAAAAAGTATTGCTAAAGAAAGTGACCCCGGCCGGGCGCGGTGGCTCAAGCCTGTAATCCCAGCACTTTGGGAGGCCGAGACGGGCGGATCACGAGGTCAGGAGATCGAGACCATCCTGGCTAACACGGTGAAACCCCGTCTCTACTAAAATATACAAAAAATTAGCCGGGCGAGATGGCGGGCGCCTGTAGTCCCAGCTACTCGGGAGGCTGAGGCGAGAGAATGGCATAAACCCGGGAGGCGGAGCTTGCAGTGAGCTGAGATCCGGCCACTGCACTCCAGCCTGGGCGACAGAGCGAGACTCCGTCTCAAAAAAAAAAAAAAAAAAAAAAAAAAAAAAAAAAAAAAAAAAGAAAGTGACCCCTTGGCCCAAGGCAGCCTCTTGATTAAATCTTCCTGTTAGAACTTTGAGAAAAAGCAGAGATAATTGGACTGTGTCATCTTCCGCTCTGGGCAAAAGTTTTCTGATTTTGTTTTCTGGCTCTGTTTCTGATTTTATCTCTTGATGATGGTGGGTGCCTGTAATCCCAGCTACTTGGGAGGCTGAGGTGGGAGAATTGCTTGAACCCAGGAGGTGGAGGCTGCAGTGAGCCAAGATTGTGCCATTGCACTCCAGCCTGAGCGACAGAGCAAGACTCTGTCTCAACAAAAGAAAAAAAAAAAAAGCTATCTCAATATGAATGGATAAAGAAGGATAAGTTACATGTGAGATTTTAGTTTGAGAAAAATGTGGCATGGTTGAATAATCTTTATTTAAGCCTTACCCCAACATTGCAAGATGCAGATTTGTATGAAAGTGTCTGTTGCTGTTGAATTGATATAAAGAAACAGAATCTACTGGATCATTGGTGTAGAGAATAACACTAAATATAACATTTATTGAGAGCCTGTTATTTTTAGAAAGTAATATATTTCTACTCTAAGAAATTTGGAAAATGTAGGAAGGTATATAGGTAAAAAATAAATAAATAAAAGTTTAAAGCAAAACAATAACAATGAGAACCAAATCGTTTCTCTCTCTGTCAAATGTTGATATTAGACATTTTAATGCTTCTTGTCTTTTATAATAGTTGTACTGTTCATTTTTGTTAAGTTTACAAAACTGGAATGATATCCTGTGTTCATACGGATTCATTTATAAGCTGCTCTTTGCACAGTAATGGCATGATGTGAACACATTCCCAGGTCTTTAAAAACATTTTATGGCATCATTTTTAATGGTTACGGAGGATTCCAATGATTGAGATAACACATTTGGAGGTTGATCTTTCAAGACCATTTAGGAACTTTCACTTCTCCTTAGCACTTTTGTCATAATTTTTTAAAAAATCAGGAAGTTAAAACTCATATCAGTTTGTTTGTCTCTTTTGTAAAGTGGGAAGAGGTTTGATGCAGAAGAATCATGAGACAACAGGATTGTCCTTTCCAGCTGGGTCAGGGCTAAAGGGAAGCAGCTGAGCATGGGTCTGTGTTGCATCTTGGCAGTGGGATCCCAGCATCAGTGGCCAACCTGTTCCTTAGGGGCATTGCCTTAACCGCAGGGCTGCATGGTGACAACTGGGGAGTTGACAGCATCTGCTCCTATTGTATAGTCACCACATGCATGCCCTGTCTTGATTAATTGGGTTGTTTCATTTTAGACATTCTCTTGTCACAGAACATTCTGTGCTTGTACCAGTGATAATGCGTTACCCAAGGGATAGCCTCTTTAGAACTAATAAGTCTGTAACTCAGAGTACTGAATACATCAGCATCTTTCTAAAGATACAAAGCAATACAGCTGTGCATTAGTGACATTTAACATTGTAATATTTGTGTCTGGATGAGTAGGAAATGTTATACTTTAGCAATTAACCCTTTTGTCTGTGGCATTAATGAATGAGATTAGAGTTGGATTTAAGGATTTGTTAAATGACAAAGTCCAGTGACCTTAATTACTCTAATGCCATTCCTAATCTTCTCTGACCTGAGTAAATGAAATGCATTTTCAGCACATCAAATGGTAAGGGTTGTTACTTTATAATGAGTAAACTGCTGGTCAGAACTCTAGTGTTAAAAATGGCATGAGAAATAATGGAACATCCACTAATTTATGCATAAATTTCTAAAAATAAAACTAAAGAGACTTCAAGTCTGGGCCATGTAGCATCTTCTGTCAATCCTTTTCTAACTTTAAATAAAAATTGCTTTCTTGCCTCCCAATTATAAAAATGTACTCCCCCATTGTGAAAACAACAGATGATGTAGCAACTTATAAAGGGAGAAAGTAAAAACCTTCCATAAATCTGATTGCTGAGATTTAACCAATGTTCACATTTTTATTTATATCCTTCTGGGAATTTTTTTCTGTGCATGTATACATAAAAATATATATTTTCCTAATATATAGAAATGGGATCATGTTACATGTATTATTTAGTAGTATTCTCTTTTTCAGGCTAAAGAATCTATCCTGGGCTGATACTG
This sequence comes from Trachypithecus francoisi, assembly GCF_009764315.1. Classification (NCBI taxonomy): domain Eukaryota; kingdom Metazoa; phylum Chordata; class Mammalia; order Primates; family Cercopithecidae; genus Trachypithecus; species Trachypithecus francoisi. Next base: position 99,543,780 of record NW_022681465.1, read on the forward strand.
TCCCTCTGTCTATCTTCAGACCACAGGAACTTAATTGCTTTTGCTTCTCTTTGGAGCTGTCACCACCTCCCCAGCTTCTTAAGGTCTCTCCCTAAGACCCCCTGCAGAAGACAATACAGTCCCACCAGTTTTGCTTGGCTCACTCTCCGCAAAGCCCAACACACAGACCATTGTTAGGGATTTTATTGCTAACTGAGTAGGAAAAGAGGATATAAAAATAAAAACCACAGCACATTGTATAGGTTTGACATATTAAGCCCTTCCTGTTCCTTGGCTAGGTGGTGCTTTGGGGGCCTGAAAGTTAATTGTCATCTTTAATCCTGGGCAGAAACCTCACCAATCTCCGCCTCACTTAGATATTTTACTACCTTGAGCTCCTTAAAATCAGTGATCATCCAACTATCTGTGGAGAATATTCAGTTGTATTTTATGAGTTTTTTTTCTTTAAACATTTTTTTGTGGTAAAATACATATAACATAAAAATGTATTATTTTACCCATTTTAAGTATGCAGTACAGTGGCATTAAGGACCTTCAAACTGTTGTACACTTGTTACCACTGTTCACTCTAGAACTTTTTCATCATCCCAACGTGAAGCTGTACCCATTGAGCATCAGCTCTCCCTTCCCCCGAAACCCTGGCCCCACCATTCTACTTTCTAACTCGCGAACTTGACTGTTCTAGCTACTTCACATCAATAGGATCATACAGTATTTGTACTTTTGAGACTGGCTTATTTCACTTAGCATAATGTCCTCCAGGTTCAGCCATGTTATCTCATGTGTTATCATTTCCTTTCTTTTTAAGACTGAATACAATTTCATTCACATTTTATTCAACCATTTATGCACTGATGGACACGGGCTGCTTCCACCTTTTGGCTACTGTAGATAATGCTGCTATGAACGTGAGTGTACAATGTCTGTTTGAGTCCCAGCTTTCAGATTTTTTGAGTATATAGCCAGAAGTGGAAATGCTGTATAATCCTATTTTTAATTTTTTGAGGAAATACTGTTTTCCATAGTGGCTGCACCAGCTTACATTCCCACCAACAGTTGTTTCTCGACTTCCCTACCAACAGTTGTTATTTGCTGGGTTTTTTTTGAATAATAGCCATCTTAATGAGTGTGAGGTGATATCTCATTGTGGATTTGATTTGCATTTTCCTACTAATTAGTGATATTGGCATACTTTCATTTGCTGATTAGCCATTTGTATACAGTAGTCCTCCTTATAGGCAGGGATGTGTTCCAAGACACAAGATACTATCAACCCTGATGTCCATGTCATCTACCCACAAATTTAATGCCTTTTCCATCTTAACTAAACACTTATGCACCATGGCCACGACTTTTGCAGTTTGAAGTCTGACAGCAAAACTAACACAAATTTCTTCTTTTCATCTTCACAATTTCATGGATAGAAGATTCATTCTTACCAAGATCTTAGCAACCTCCACATACATTTTTTTCTTTCCTAATTAAGTTGAGAACTTTCACCTTTTTACTTAATGGAAGCACTTCATAACTTCTCCTTGTTATATCCCAATTGCCAGCATGACTACCCTTGCACTTTGGGGTCGTTATTAAGTAAAAATAATGGTGACATGAACACATGCACTGCAATACCTGACAGTAGTTGTGATCACTGAAATGGCTCTAAATGACTAATTGGTTGGTAGCTTGTGCAGTGTGGATGTGCTGGAAAAAGAGTTGATTCATATCAGAGGTGGGATGGAACAGGATGCCACAAGATTTCATCATTCCACTCAGAATGGCACACAATTTTAAATTTATGAATTACTTATTTCTGGATTTTTCGATTTAATATTTTGGACTGTGGTTTACCCTGAGTAACTAAATCTGTGGAAAGCAAAACTGCAGATAAGAAGAGATGAATGTATCTTCTTCAGATACTTGGCTCATTTTTTAAAATCAGGTTTTTGTTTTGTTTTGACTTGTTTTTTAACTTCTCTTTCCTTGCAGATAGATAGTTTAATAAAATATAGTAATATTATTATCAGTGAATTTTGGAATGTCAACATGAGGAACTTCAGGATGAAGTCCTAAAATGTCTACTTCTAGCCACAATTAAGTAAAAGAGACTGATTCAGTCTCCCACCTTAAACAACCAGAAAAACAGAAAAATACATGAAACAACGGTTTTCAGATACTGGACAAAAAACCCTGCATATGTATGATCCGTTCAGAGTGATGGTGCCATGGATTGAATGTATTTTTCATCTAAAATTCATATGTTGGAACTTAAACTCCAATGTGATAATTTTTAGAGATGAGGTATTTGGGAGGCGATTAAGTCACGATGGTAGAACCCCTATAAATGGGATCACTTTTCATATAAAAGGGCTGGAGAGAACTAACCAGGCCCTTCTTACCTTGCATCTATTATGCCTTGTGAGGATACAGCATTCATTCATCCTTTTTGCCCTTTTGGCCTTCTGCCATGTGAGAATGCAGCAAGAAGGCCCTCACCAGACACCAAATGCTGGTGCCTTTATCTTAGAATTTCCAACCTTCAGAACTGTAAGAAATAAACTTCTATTCCTTTTTTCTTTGTTATTATACTTTAAGTTCTGGGATACATGTGCAGAACATGCAGGTTTGTTACATAGGTGTACACGTCCCATGGTGGTTTGCTGCACCCATCAACCCATCATCTACATTAGGTATTTCTGCTAATGCTATCCCTCCCCTAGCACCCCACCGCCACCCCCGACAGGCCCTGGTGTGTGATGTTCCTCTCCCTGTGTCCATGAGTTCTCACTGTTCAACTCCCACTTATGAGTGAGAACATACAGTGTTTGGTTTTCTGTTCTTGGGTTAGTTTGCTGAGAATGATGGTGTCCAGCTTCATCCATGTCCCTGCAAAGGACATGAACTCATTCTTTTTTATGGCTGCATAGTATTCCATGGGGTATATGTGCCACATTTTTTATCCAACCTATCATTGATAGACATTTAGGTTGGTTCCAAGTCTTTGCTATTGTGAACAGTGCTGCAATAAACATATGTGTGCATATGTCTTTATAGCAGCATGACTTACAATTCTTTGGGTATATACCCAGTAATGGGATTGCTGCATCAAATGCTGTTTCTGGTTCTAGATACTTGAGGAATTGCCACACTGTCTTCAACAATGGTTGAACTAATTTACATTCCCACCAACAGTGTAAAAGCGTTCCTATTTCTTCACATTCTCTCCAGCATCTGTTGTTTCCTGACTTTTCAATGATTGATTGCCATTCTAACTGGCATGAGATGGTATCTCATTGTGGTTTTGATTTGCATTTCTCTGATGACCAGTGAGAATGAGCTTTTCTTCATATATTTCTTGGCTATATAAATGTCTTCTTTTAAGAAGTGTCTGTTCATATCCTTTGCCCATTTTTTGATGGGGTTGTTTTTTCTTGTAAATTTGTTTAAGTTCCTTGTAGATTCTGGATATTAGCCCTTTCTCAGATGGATAGATTGCAAAAATTTTCTCCCATTCTGGAGGTTGCCTGTTTACTCTGATGATAGCTTTTTGCTGCACAGAAGCTCTTTAGTTTAATTAGATCCCATTTGTCAACTGTGGCTTTGTTGCTATTGCTTTTGGTGTTTTAGTCATGAAGTCTTTGCCCATGCCTATGTCCTGAATGGTATTGCTTAGGTTTTCTTCTAGGCTTTTGTGGTTTTAGGTCTTACATTTAAGTTTTTAATTCATCTTGAGTTAATTTTTGTATGAGGTGTAAGGAAGGGGTCCAGTTTCAGTTTTCTGCAAATGGCTAGCCAGTTTTTTCAACATCATTTATTAAATAGGGAATCCTTTCCCCATTGCTTGTTTTTGTCAGGTTTGTCAAAGATCAGGTGTTGGTAGATATGTGGCATTATTTCTGAGGCCTCTGTTCTGTTCCATTTATCTATATATCTGTTTTGGTACCAGTACCATGCTGTTTTGGTTACTGTAGCCTTGTAGTATAGTTTGAAGTCAGGTAGCATGATGCCTCCAGCTTTGTTCTTTTTGCTTAGAATTGTCTTGGCTATACGGGCTCTTTTTTGGTTCCATATGAAGTTTAAAGTAGTTTTTTCTAATTCTCTGAAGCAAGTCAATGGTAGCTTGATGGAGATAGCATTGAATCTATAAATTACTTTGGGTAGTATGGCCATTTTCACAATACTGATTCTTCCTATCCATGAGCATGGAATGTTTTTCCATTTGTTTGTGACCTCTTTTATTTCCTTGAGCAGTGGCTTGTAGTTCTCCTTGAAGAAGTCCTTCACATCCCTTGTAAGTTGTATTCCTAGATATTTTTTTCTCTTTGTAGCCATTGTGAATGGGAGTTCACTCATGATTTGGCTCTCTGTTATCGGTGTATAGGAATGCTTGTGATTTTTGCACATTCATTTTGTATCTGAGACTTTCCTGAAGTTGCTTATCAGCGTAAAGAGATTTTTGGGCTGAGACAATGGGATTTTCTAAATATACAATCATGTCATTTGCAAACAGAGACAACTTGACTTCCTCTCTTCCTATTTGAATACCCTTTATTTCTTTCTCTTGCCTGATTGCCCTCCCCAGAACTTTGAATACTATGTTGAATAGGAGTGGTGAGAGAGGGCATCCTTGTCTTGTGCTGGTTGTCAAAGGGAATGATTCCCCAGCTTTTGCCCATTTAGTATGATATTGGCTATGGGTTTGTCATAAATAGCTCTTATTATTTTGAGATACGTTCCATCAATACTTAGATTATTGAGAGTTTTTAGCATGAAGGGGCATTGAATTTTGTTGAAGGCCTTTTCTGCATCCATTGAGATAATCATGTGGTTTTTGTGATTGGTTCTTTTTATGTGATGGACTACGTTTATTGTTTTGTGTACTTTAAACCAGCCTTGCATCTCAGGGATGAAGCAAACTTGATCATGGTGGATAAGCTTTTTGATGTGCAGCTAGATTCGGTTTGCCAGTATTTTATTGAGGAGTTTCGCATCAATGTTCATCAGTGATATTGGCCTGAAATTTTTTTGTTGTTGTTGTGTCTCTGCCAGGTTTTGGTATCAGGATGATGCTAGCCTCATAAAATGAGTTAGGGAGGAGTCCTTTTTTTTTCTGTTGTTTGGAATAGTTTCAGAAGGAATAGTACCAGCTCCTCTTTGTACCTCTGGTAGAATTCGACTGTGAATCCATCTGGTCCTGGGCTTTGTTTGGTTGGTAGGCTATTAATTACTGCCTCAATTTCAGAACTTGTTATTGGTCTATTCAGAGATTTGACTTCTTCCTAGTTTAGACTTAGGAGGGTGTATGTATCCAGGAATTTATCCATTTCTTCTAGATTTTCTAGTTTATTTGCATAGAGGCATTTACAGTATTCTGATGGTAGTTTGTATTTTGGTGGCATCAGTGATGCTATCCCCTTTATCTTTTTTTATTGTGTTTATTTGATTCTTCTCTCTTTTCTTCTTTATTAGCCTGGATAGTGGTCTATTTTGTTAATCTTTTCAAAAAAGCAGCTCCTGGATTCATTGATTTTTTGAAGAGTTTTTCATATCTCTATCTCCTTAAATTCTGCTCTGATCTTAGTTATGTCTTGTCTTCTTCTGTAATTTGAATTTGTTTTCTCTTGCTTCTCTAGTTCTTTTAATTGTGTTGTTAGGGTGTTGATTTTAGATCTTTCCTGCTTTCTCCTGTGGGCATTTAGTGCTATAAATTTCCCTCTAAACACTGCTTTAGTGGTGTCCCAGAGATTCTTGTACATAGAGTCTTTGTTCCTATTGGTTTCAAAGAACTTATTTATTTCTGCCTTAATTTTGTTATTTACCCAGTAGTCATTCAAGAGCAAGTTGTCCAGTTTCCATGTATTTGTGCGGTTTTGAGTGAGTTTCTTAATCCTGAGTTCTAATTTGATTGCACCGTGGTCTAAGAGACTGTTTGTTATGATTTCTGTTCTTTTGCATTTACTGAGGAGTGTTTTGCTTCCAATTATGTGGTCAGTTTTAGAATAAGTGCGATGTGGTGCTGAGAAGAATGTATATTCTGTTGATTTGGGGTGGAGAGTTCTGTGGATGTCTATTAGGTCCACTTGGTTCAGAGCTGAGTTCAAGTCCTGAATATCCTCGTTAATTTTCTGTCTCGTTGATCTAATATTGACAGTGAAGTGTTAAAGCCTCCCACTATTATTGTGTGGGAATCTAAGTCTCTTTGTAGTCTCTAAGGACTTGCTTTATGAATCTGGGTGCTCCTGTATTGGGTGCATATATATTTAGGATAGTTAGCTCTTCTTGTTGCATTGATCCCCTTACCATTATGTATTGCCCTTCTTTGTCTTTTTTGATCTTTGTTAAGTTTAAAGTCTGTTTTATCAGAGGCTAAGTTGCAACCCCTGCTTAAGTTGCAACCCCTGCTTTTTTTTTTCCTTCCCATTTGCTTGGTAAATATTCCTCCATCCCTTTATTTTGAGCTTATGTGTGTCTTTTGTGTCTTTGCATTTGAGATGGGTCTCCTGAATACAGCACAGAGATGGGTCTTGACTCTTTATCCAATTTGCCAGTCTGTGTCTTTTAATTGGGGCATTTAGCCCATTTATATTTAAGGTTAATATTGTTATGTGTGAATTTGATCCTGTCATTATGATGCTAGCTGGGTATTTTGTCCATTAGTTAATGCAGTTTCTTCATAGTGTTGATGGTCTTTACAATTTGGTATGTTTTTGTGGTGGCTGGTACCAGTTGTTCCTTTCCATGTGCTTCCTTTAGGAGCTCTTGTAAGGCAGGCCTGGTGGTGACAAAATCTCTCGCATTTGCTTGTCTGTAAAGGATTTTATTTCTCCTTCGTTTATGAAGCTTAGTTTGGCTGGATATGAAATTCTGGATTGAAAATTCTTTTCTTTAATAATGTTGAATATTGGCCCCCACTCTCTTCTGGCTTGTAGGGTTTCTGCAGAGAGATCCGCTGTTAGTCTGATGGGCTTCCCTTTGTGGGTAACCTGACCTTTCTTTCTGGCTGCGCTTAACATTTTTTCCTTCATTTCAACCTTGGTAAATCTGATGATTATGTGTCATGGGGTTGCTCTTCTCAAGGAGTATCTTAGTAGTGGTCTCTGTATTTCCTGAATTTGAATGTTGGCCTATCTTCCTAGGTTGGGGAAGTTCTCCTGGATAATATCCTGTGGAGTGTTTTCCAACTTGATTCCATTCTCCCCATCACTTTCAGGTACACCAGTCGAACATAGGTTTGGTCTTTTCACATAGTCCCATATTTCTTGGAGACTTTATTGGCTTCTTTTCATTCTTTTTTCTCTAATCTTGTCTTCACATTTTATTTCATTAAGTCTATCTTCAATCTCTGATATCCTTTCTTCCACTTAATCAATTTGGCTATTGATACTTGTGTATGCTTCATGAAGTTCTTGTGCTGTTTTTCAGCTCCATCAGATTATTTATGTTCTTCTCTAAACTGATTCTTCTTGTTAGCAATTCTTCTAACCTTTTTCTCAAGGTTCTTAGCTTCCTTGCATTGGGTTAGAACATGCTCCTTTAGCTCAGAGGAGTTTGTTATTACACACCTTCTGAAGCCTACTTCTGTCAATTTGTCAAACTCATTCTCCATCCAGATTTTTTCCCTTGCTGTCAAGGAGCTGTGATTTTTTTTGAGGAGAAGAGGTGTTCTGGTTTTTGGAATTTTCACCCTTTTTGCCCTGGAATAAACTCCTATTCTCATAAATTACTTAGTCTGTGGTATTTCTGTTATAGCTACACAAATGAACTAAGACAAATGAGGAATAAACAAGATGAGCCCTACTATTGCCTCAGCTTGCCGTGTGGAGATAGCCTGAAAGCACACCTCCAGGGGACCAAATTAATCCTTTGTACCATAACTGCAAGCCACAACAAAGTCCACCACTACATAAAAGAATACAGCAAAATCCAGCACCCAACTACCAAAAATGCCTGCTCTCTAGAATCTAATAAAAAATTACCAGGTCTGCAAAGAATCATGAAATGTAATCCATAAACAGGAAAAAGAAACCAACTGGTAGAGATGAATTATGATAAAAAATAAAATGGAAAAAATGAAATAGAACATATAAACCCCTATCTCTTTTAATTATTAGATTTAATGGACATTAAAAAATTACATTGCTCAAATTCCTATAAAATTTCTAAGGGCCTACTCCCAAGTTTTATAATACTTACAGCTCTGTGAACTGGTAACAATTCACACACTATCACCAGGTCTCTGGACTACACTGTGTGTAATCCTGTTTAGGTCAACTTTTTTTTTGCCCCTAGCAGGTTGACTTGAATATGCAGTTAGTGAAAAAAAAAAAAAAAAATCACGTTTGAATATGTCTATATAAGAATGTTGTAACCTTAAGTGAATTACTCTTCCTCCTGGGAGTCCAGACTAAGAGGTTCCCATCTCAGGGGTTTTCCAGCACCATTCTAGATCCCAGGGAAACACATGAGGTAAAAACTGGAGGTTTTAGAGTGAAGTGTGCCAGATAAATTTATGAGAGGCCTAATTAGCACAGTCATTTTAGATAGTAGAAACACAGGTTTTTTTTGTTGTTGTTGAGACGGAGTCTCGCTCTGTCGCCCAGGCTGGAATGCAGTGGTCGGATCTCAGCTCACTGCAAGCTCCGCCTCCCGGGTTTACGCCATTCTCTCGCCTCAGCCTCCCCAGTAGCTGGGACTACAGGCGCCCGCCATCTCGCCCGGCTAATTTTTTGTATTTTTTTAGTAGAGACGGGGTTTCACCGTGTTAGCCAGGATGGTCTCGATCTCCTGACCTCGTGATCCACCCGTCTCGGCCTCCCAAAGTGCTGGGATTACAGGCTTGAGCCACCGCGCCCGGCCGAAACACAGGTTTTAAGTTAAATGCTTCTGAGCCTAATTATTTCCTCTTTTAGCATGGACTTCAGAGGAAACTGCACTAAATCATTCTGGAAATAGATTGCCAGTTCACAAGATGCTGAGAACTAATTATTGAATGCATTGAATCTTGTGCATGTTGTAACTGCTAAGAGTGAAGACATGGGAAAGCAACCATAGGGCTCCCCACCAGCCACCTCCTCCTCTCAAGCAAATGTCTGTGGACACCTTGTTCCAGAAGAGTATGGGGTGTTCGATGTCCTATTAATTGACAGCACTTTTCCCTTTCAGTCCTCAAGATCACTGCTCAGCCTGCCCAGGTTCAAAACTCTTGTTTGTGAGCTGAGAGGAAAAAGAGAAAAAAGATGAAATAAATGTGAATAAAATAGAAATAAGCAAATGTCATTGATTACATTTCATTTGTTACTTTCATTGTGGAACCCATTGCAACCCACCTAGCATGTCTTTTGTTTCTCATCTATAAAAAAGATACAATGATAATAGTACCTACCACGTGATGCATAATTGAGTTTACATGTGGAAATATATTGGCACATGTAGCGTGTTCAATACATATTAACTCCCTATATCTACAGCTATACATCCGTATGTGTTTACTTCTTTCTTTCATTCTAATCCACTCAAAAACCATATAGTATCTGGGTGACCAATTTTAAAAAATTATGCAGCTGGTCTTTTTAAATTAAAAGCACTGGTATGATTTTACAAAATGTAGCACTGTTTAATTTAAGATAGAGAGTTTTCATTAGTTTCTGTGATAAAAGCACATCTCACCAAGGGCAAGTTGAGTCCTGAGGTGTGGGTGGTATGATCAATCTTTGAGGGCAGGCTGCCTGACATGTACTTCATCATCCTCGCAAAGGTTCATCACCTCCTTTTGTTTTTCTATAGAATCATTAGTATCCATGTCCTGTGCCTGGGTCATTTTGGTTTATTGGTGAGAAAAGCAATTAGATTGCAGAGCACTCAGTGATGCCTGCCCTGACTAGGTGTTGCCACATGAACCTTGCAAATGCCCAGAAGAGTGAGAAAGGTGATGCATTTATAGGCTAGGTCTAAAGCTAAGGATGGCAAATCACCTTTTTATTTATAAATTCCAAGTCCACATCCCTCTATCCTGCTGTGTAAAATATAATCTCTTGGTGATTGGTTTAAGGTCCTAGATGATGCTCTGCCAAGACATGAAGAGGATCTCTGGACATAGGTGTTCATATCTGAAACTTTTTGTGAGCACCTGGCCTGGTCACAGACAACTACAGAAAGTCTGGAGCTGGGCACAGTGGCTCATACCTTGAATCCTAGCACTTTGAGAGGTTGAGGTAGGAGGTTCGCTTGAGGCCAATAGTTCAAGACCAGGCTGAGCAACATAGACTCCATCTCTACAAAAGTGAAAAAAGAAATAAATTAGCCAGGGTGGTTGTACATGCTTATAGTCCCCTGATATAGTTTGGCTGTGTCCCCACCCAAATCTCATCTTGAATTCCCATGTGTTGTGGGAGGGACCCGGTGGGAGGTAACTGAAACATGGGGGCAAGTCTTTCCCATACTGTTCTCATGACAGTGAATAAGTCCCACAAGATCTGATGGTTTTAAAGTGAGAAGTTCCCCCGTACAAGTTCTCTCTCTTTGTCTGTTGCCATGCGTGTAAGATGTGACTTGCTCCTCCTTGCCTTCCACCATGATTGTGAGGCTTCCCCATCCATGTGGAACTCCAAGGCCAATTAAACTCTTTCTTTTGTAAATTTCTCAGTCTTGGATGTATCTTTATCACCACCATGAAAATGGATTAATATATCCCCCAGTTACTTGAGAGGCTGAGGAAGGAAGATTGCTTGAGCCTGGGAGGTTGAGGCCATTCCAGCCTGGGTAACAGAGTGAGACCCTGTCTCTTAAAAATATTAAAAATACATACATGCATACATGCATAAGTAAAATCTGAAGACAGCACCTTTCCTTCTAATAGTGGGTTGCTGAGTTTCTTTATAGATTTCAGTGACTGCTCCCTATATGAACATGTAAACTTCTCATAAGATGGCAAGTGTGTTCCTAGGGATGAATAATTACATTTGGTAGCAGTAAATAAAATTATTTTGAAATGGATCAAAGGTCTCGTCTATAGAGAAAGAACTCTTCTAGTTATCTTTACATTTGGCTAAGTTGGTTTTCTGAAATGAGAATGTAATATTCCTGAGAGATTGAGTGTTCATGTTGAATTATTTTCGTCTAAAAAAATAATCATTTACAGAGGTAGAGGCGAGCTTTTGTGCTAAACTAGATGTGGTAAAAACTTAGGTAATAAGGAATTTACTTTTTATTTTTCTGCTTTCTAACTTTCCTCCTTGACATTCCCTAAATTACTACTTTTGACCACTTTTTAAAAAATTTACCTGTCCTCTCATGACACAGTCTGCCAATCTCTTGGCTTTGTGACAGAGACAGCCAATTCTCTCTCTACAGCTTTAAGACTTCTTGTTATATGTAATAATAAATCTCTGTCATCTAAGCCATCTTGATTCGGTGTTCTGTTCCTTGCATCTGAAAGCACCTTGATTCTTTTTCCTCTAAACAATAATGAGAGAATGAATCATTCTACAGCTAAGTCATAATCGTGTTACCCCCATGCGCAGAAATCTTAGTAGCTCCCTACTCCCAACCAAAAAACAAAACCCCACATTTATAATGTAGTATTTAAGGCTCTCCTAAATTTTGTCCCAATCTGCTTCTCCAAGCTTATTTCCCATATGCTTAGTTTACCCGATCCCTTCCATGGGTTACAAAACTTTAAGAGCTGCAGTGAGGGAGAGAGGAGAGGGATGCAGTTGGGCCTGAACCTGGACCAAAGTACCCCTTGCCCCTACTCTCCTCTTCCAGTTTCCACCCTGCCTTCAAAAAATGAATGTGGAACTAGCTGGTATCAGTTTGATTTTGACCTAAAAATTCATTTATGTTTGAGAGGCAGAAATCATTGTTAGTAAATTCTTCTGTATCTCAATGCTGAAAAAACAACAAATTTGAGTGTCCTTCAAGATGAAGGTTGCCTTTGAGAACATGGTTCCTAGATTCCTCAGCTCCAGGATAAGCACTGCCATGGGGTAGCCCTGGTCATATCATTTGTGCTAGAGATGAGAGATTTTTCTTTGGCAGCAGGAGATATATCCAGAGAATGCTGAAGCTCCAAGACTAAATTCTGTAGCAGAGATCAACAAAGAAGAACAAGGCATACTGTTGACCAGCATAAAGGCATGCAGCCAGTAAGCAATGAACCACTGCCACCGCCTCAGCTGCTGAGTCTGAGAACAACCCTGAGAGCTTGCCCTTGTGTGTGATGCAAGCTCAGGAGCTCTGTCAGTGCATTCCTGTCACATTAAAGTGAAGGACTCTCCATCAAGAGAGAGAGTGAAAGCTCTAAGTCAAAGTCAAAGGGGATGGGTTCTGCCCTTACAGCGATGTTCCTATTGGGAAAGCCCCACCTGGTTTCCAAATAATGTAATTCTAAATAATGTAATTCTGCTGACCACATAAAGTTCCAGGATTCCCAGCACATAACACACTTGGTGGGCCCTCAAATTCTGTGGCCCACAGCTCTTCCATACCTTCCCATAGCCAGACTACTGCACAGAGTCCACACCTTCTTGGAAGACATCAGCCCAAATGGTGCATGTGCTTTCAAGCTGCAGAAGTTGTATTGAAAGGTCAGGGTGAAACTGATGCCTCTTTCCAAATCCAGAAAATTCCTAGCAGCAAGATAGAGAGAAGCAAAACCCTGAACACACAGATATCTGCCTTTGGAATGATCCAAACCTTTTCCCACAACAGCCCCCAGCTCCAGCCAACCAGGGCCATATGTGTCTTTCTAGACTTTCAGGAATGTTAGGCTCTGAAATGTAAAGGCCAATTGCCTCCAACTCTGCATCCAATCCATTGTCTGGAGTCAGTTGGCCAGATAATGTGCCCAAAACTCCAGATTCCTCTCTTGGCAAAGAGGTCTTCCGTGTTCTTGTGGTACACTCCCCAAATCCCCAAAGATTGTTTTCAGAGATGTTTTAATAGCAGCTGGCAGAGAAACAGTGAGATCTTCCCCTTGGGATAAGCACAGCTGACATAAGGCCCAGCATAGAGGTGACTAAGATGATCCCAGGCTCTTGGTGAATATTCCCATTTTCCCTTGACCAGTTGAGACACCTCTCAGTCCTACCAGGGAAGACTTTTCCAAAGCACTGTCCCACAGATGGGCTCTGGTTGGGAATTTGAGTTTGGGATGAGATGGTTCTTCATGTCATGAAATAAAATGTCCATCTAAATATCAAACGTGGGATCTAACTCTCAGATGATACCTCAAAAGATGAGAGGCTGAGTGTGCCCTGGGAGATGGTGAATTACAGTCAGGTAGCTCAGCTGTGCTGCCTGCTCAGCAGAAGACAGCACCCCTGCCGTGTGGTGAGCACCCTCAGTAGGAAGATGACATGGGAATCAGGTCATTCTTTCCCATATCTTGAGGTCCAAACAGCAACAGCGGTTGGCAGAATCTTAGCGAACCAATCAAACCCAATAAAAGGACTAACAGCTCAGTCATCACCACCACTACCTTTCAACCCTTCCAGAAACCCCATTAGCCTCAACACAGCTTCTGCAGTTTAACACGCCTGAGGCAGGAGCCCTTGAATAAATCTGTGGCATGCAGCCAGGTGTGTTCTCTTGATGTGAACTCTCTGAAATCTCCCACTCTACATAGTCCAGTCCACAATGTGGGACTTGCCCTGGGAAACCTCAAGTTTCTCCAGGTTCCATCATACCTGGTGGGCCTAGTGGCAAATCCTGATGCCGCTGCTTCCATTAAACTGCACCATCTTGAAGTGAGCAGGTTTAGGAAAGGATAGGCTCTGGAGGTAAGTTGTACTAGACAGAAGACTTCTGCAGATTTTTTGATGATTGATATTTTGAATATACATTTTGATATCTTGTGTGTCCAACTTTGCAATGTCCAGTTCCACCAGATTATATCATGATACCATGAAGCTAGTGGTTAACTCAAATGAAAACGCCCCTCCAACTCCCTCACCCAACTTATCATTAATAAAAGACATGCCAGGAATTGGCATTAGAAATACATAAAACCTTCAAATTTTAGACCCAGACCCTGTGATTCCAATGACAACCCTCTAGCTCAATGGGAATAACCTAGCCACTTCTCACTCCAACTTGATGCCCTTCCTGAATGCCACGGGACCCAGCATACTTCCCCATAGTGCTCCAGTGGGGCCTGCTTTGATGTCACACAATGCTATGATGAGTCACGAGTCCTAGGAGCCTTGGCTGGTATCACAATCCCATGATGGGTCATGAGCCTTGGTTGGCATCTCAAGGACAGAGGAATTTCTCTAGGTGTTTGTAAGCCTGGAGGCCCAGAGTGTCTGACTCCTTTGCTGTGCTGGGAAATAGCATGCCTTCAGCATTTGTGGATCCAGATCTGCAGCAATCCATACGTGAGTTTGATCTGTCTTCCGTGATTCCATCACAGAAGTCCAACCAGACGCTGAAATATATTTCCCTCGAGGGAAAATCTCAGGCCATAAACAATGCCAGGGTTTTTGCAGATGGAGGAGGTGACAGGCAGACAAGTTCCAAAGTGGCACTGGCATTGCTTGGTCTAGGGTCAGCACAAGCTCTGAGCATCCTTTGGGTACAAGTGTATCCTTTCCAGACTTTCTCAATGACATTGCTGGCCTTTCTCAAGCAATAACACCAAAAAAAGAAAAAGAAAAGAAAAAAAAGAAACTAAGTTTAGCATAGGATAGGGATGAAAAAGAAATCTTTCTTTTTTAAAAATGGTGAAGTGTAGGACATTGTTTTTGTGTTCAAATGCTCTTCGGTACTGTCTCTCCATGTGTATACAAATTCACCTTCATGTTTCTCGTGTTGTCTCTCATCCTTCCCCATCTCTGTTAAGTGTGCTTCACAGACATCCTGCCCACCTCGCTTCCCTCCTCTCTTTTTCCCTTGGGCGCTGACCTACAAGGTGTTCCTCTGGGTGATGAATGTAGCCAGGGCTCCACTTCCATGCTGAGCTTCTTCCTGGTTTTGAGGGAAAGAGAGGTCAGCCATTGGGCTTTCTATGGTTTTTCTTTCCCCGCTTTGTCTTCTCCTTCACTTATATGCCCTTCCCAGCACCCGCCCCCCCGCCTTGTTTCCTGTCTTCCTTTTACTCAGAATTCCCAGGTGAATTGTATTAATGTGGGAGTGGAACAGATGCTAGAAGTTACCCAGGACTTTTATTTTTGTTTTCTTGTTTTTTTTTTTTTTTTTTTTTTTTTTTATGTTGTGGTTATTTCCCTTTCTTCCTCCTCCCACACATGCAATGTTAGAGCAACTGCCATTCCATTTGGTACAGAACCACTCCCTGGGGCTGTGATGTCCAAAAAATAGAATATATTATTTATTACAAAATTAAAAACCAGAAAGATCACTTTAAGGCTGAATCAAAAAATCACTTCCATGAGATGCTTCTTGGACTCCCAGGAAGAACAAATGTCATTTTCTTTGGAACTTGCTTCTGAGATCTAACACTTTCTTCTCTCATGTTCTTATAATATAGATTATATATATATATATAATATATATATATATATATATTTAATTTCAGCTTTCCTATAAACTGAAACTTCATGAGGGTTTGGGCCGAGCCTGGTTCAATTTCAGATGTTCCACAGTGCTTTGCCTACAGACATTGTGCACAAAAATTTTCTCTAACCACTTTAAATTATAGATAAACATGGGGAATGGTGAAAAGAAGCAATTAAAGCAAGCCACAAGTTGGGACATGAAACTCAATTTATGAAATTAGAACAACAACAACAAAAAAGTAGACGTGAGGAGGACAGAACCTGAGCTATAAATAGTTTCAGGGAGACTAAGCAACAGATGGCAGAGGGGTTTGTATGAGATCACAAGTTGCTGAGGGTGAACAGCCAGAGTCCTCTGTAAAGAGAGGGAAGTTTATAAAATTGGCTTCTTAGCAGAGTGAGGCAATGTCAGGATTTGCTGTGGCTTGCACTGGCTCAGAAAGCCCCCACATCAGCTGAAGTGAAGTCATGCTGATGACCGCCCTGCACTGCTGGCTGTGCCTTTAAGGTTGCAGAAACTGGGAATTTTCATAAAATTCAGTGTTCCTCAGGAAAAGCTGGAGGTTAAAATTTTATCAGATTCAGTGCCACTGTAAAATGGCTCCTTTGTGGCATCCCCAAATTAGTTTCTCACTCAGAGCACCTTATTTCACCTAGTCCCGGGTCAGTTACAATAAATGAGGGCTTAGAAGTGCAGAATGCACATGGAGAAGAGAAACAGGTATCTGTGTCTACTTCAGAAACAGTTCTGTGTACATGACTAAATCTTAATTTTTTGCAACCATCCTTTTTAAAAGTGATTTTTTCTACATCTTATTTTTATTTATATTAAGAATGAAATCTGCTAACAAAATAATGTCTTTTGAAGCAACATGGATGAAGCAGAGACCATTATTCTAAGAAAAATATCTCGGGAATCAAAAGCCAAATACCGCATATTGTCACTCATAAGTGGAAACTAAGCTGTGGGCATGCAAAAGCATACAGAGTGGTACAATGAACATCAGAGACTCAGAAGGGATGAGGGATGAAAAACTACCTATTGGGTACAATGTAAATTATTTGGGGTGACAAGTGCACTAAAATCCCAGACTTCACCACTATACGATTCATTCATGTAACTAAAATCCACTTGTACCCCTAAAGCTATTGAAATTAAAAACATTTTTAAAAAAGAATAAATATTCTCAAGACTTAAAAAAATGAGAGAAAACAAGTGTTGGTTAGGATTTGGAGAAAGAGAACCTTTCTGGACTGTTGGTCAGAATATAAATTGATACAGCCATCTTGGAAAACAATATGAAGGTTCCTCAAAAAACTAGCAATAGAATTATCGTATGATCCAGAAATCCCACTTCTATACATATATGCAAAAGAAATGAAATTAATATGTCAAAGAGATACCTGCATTCTCATGTTTATTGCAGCACTATTCACAATAGCCAAGGTATTGAAGCAACTGCCATGCCCATCAGCATGAATGGATAAAGAAAATGTGGTGTGAATATACAATGGAATACTACTCAGTCTTTAAAAAGAAGGAAATCCTGTCACTTGTGACAATACAGATGAATCTACAGGATACTATGCTAAGTGAAATAAGCCAGGCACAGAAAAGCAAATATCACATGAATTCACTTATATGAGGAATCTATAAAAGTTCACTATAAAAATTCACTTATATGAGGAATCTGTAAAACTCGGCCAGTCGCGGTGGCTCACACCTGTAATCCCAGCACTTTGGGAGGCCGAGGCAAATGGATCATTTGAGGCCAGGAGTTCGAGACCAGCCTGGCCAGCATGGTGAAACCCCATCTCTACTAAAAATGCAAAAATCAGCTTGGCGCGTTGGCAGGCACCTATAATCCCAGCTACTCGGGTGGTTGAGGCAGGAGAATCGCTTGAACCCAGGAGGTGGAGGTTCCAGTGAGTCAAGATCATACCACTGCACTCCAGCCTGGGCACTAGAGTGAGACTCAATCTCAAACAAACAAACAAACAAACAAACAAACAAACCAAAAAACAGAAAAAAAAAAAGAACGAAAAAGAAGAAGAAAAAGTCAAACTCACAGAAGTGGAGAATAAAATTGTGATTACTGGAATATGGGGGTTAGAGGACAGACATGAAAGGAGATATGATTGTCAAAGGGTACAAAGTTCAGTTAGAAATAATAAATTCTAGTGATCTATTGCACAGTATGGTGACCTTAGTTAATAGTAATGTATGGTTCAAAATTGCTAAAAGAGTAGATTTTAAATGTTCTCACCATAAAGTAATAAGTATGTGAGGTGATGGTTGCTAATTAGCCTAATTTAATCATTACACATGTATACATGTATCATAATATCACATTGTTTCCCAAAAATATATACAGCTGTTATTCGTTAATTAAAGATAAAATTAAATTTAAAAAGTTTCTGTAAAGCTTGCTTAAGTATCGCAATGATAACCCTCTGAAAGTAGCCTCTGACAAATGTGCAATAAATAGGTACTCTTAAGATGAGTAATGTCATATTCAGGAGTCCAAACTTCTTTTTTTTTTTTTTGTTATTATACTTTAAGTTCTAGGGTACATGTGCATAACGTGCAGGTTTGTTACATATGTATACTTGTGCCATGTTGGTGTGCTGCACCCATCAACTCGTCAGCACCCATCAATTCGTCATTTATATCAGGTATAATTCCCAATGCAATCCCTACCCCCCCCTCCCCATGATAGGCCCCAGTGTGTGATGTTCCCCTTCCCGAGTCCAAGTGATGTCATTGTTCAGTTCCCACCTATGAGTGAGAACATGTGGTGTTTGGTTTTCTGTTCTTGTGATAGTTTGCTAAGAATGATGGTTTCCAGCTGCATCCATGTCCCTACAAAGGACGCAAACTCATCCTTTTTTATGGCTGTGTAATATTCCATGGTGTATATGTGCCACATTTTCTTAATCCAGTCTGTCACAGATGGACATTTGGGTTGATTCCAAGTCTTTGCTATTTTGAATAGAGCCACAATAAACATACATGTGCATATGTCTTTATAGCAGCATGATTTATAATCCTTTGGGTATATACCCAATAGTGGGATGGCTGGGTCATATGGTACATCTAGTTCTAGATCCTTGAGGAATCGCCGTACTGTTTTCCATAATGGTTGAACTAGTTTACAATCCCACCAACAGTGTAAAAGTGTTCCTATTTCTCCACATCCTCTCCAGCACCTGTTGTTTCCTGACTTTTGAATGATTGCCATTCTAACTGGTGTGAGATGGTATCTCATTGTGGTTTTGATTTGCATCTCTCTGATGGCCAGTGATGATGAACATTTTTTCATGTGCCTGTTGGCTGTATGAATGTCTTCTTCTGAGAAATGTCTGTTCATATCCTTTGCCCACTTTTTGATGGGGTTGTTTGTTTTTTTCTTGTAAAGTTGTTTGAGTTCTTTGTAGATTCTGGATATTAGCCCTTTGTCAGATGAGTAGGTTGCAAAAATTTTCTCCCATTGTGTAGGTTGCCTGTTCACTCTGATGGTAGTTTCTTTTGCTGTGCAGAAGCTCTTTAGTTTAATTAGATCCCATTTGTCAATTTTGGCTTTTGCTGCCGTTGCTTTTGGTGTTTTAGACATGAAGTCCTTGCCCACGCCTATGTCCTGAATGGTACTACTTAGGTTTTCTTCTAGGGTTTTTATGGTATTAGGTCTAACATTTAAGTCTCTAATCCATCTTGAATTAATTTTCATATAAGGAGTAAGGAAAGGATCCAGTTTCAGCTTTCTACTTATGGCTAGCCAATTTTCCCAGCACCATTTATTAAATAGGGAATCCTTTCCCCATTTCTTGTTTCTCTCAGGTTTGTCAAAGATCAGATGGCTGTAGATGTGTGGTATTATTTCTGAGGACTCTGTTCTGTTCCATTGGTCTATATCTCTGTTGTGGTACCAGTACCATGCTGTTTTGGTTACTGTAGCCTTGTAGTATAGTTTGAAGTCAAGTAGTGTGATGCCTCCAGCTTTGTTCTTATGACTTAGGATTATCTTGGCAATGCGGGCTCTTTTTTGGTTCCATATGAACTTCAAAGCAGTTTTTTCCAATTCTGTGAAGAAACTCATTGGTAGCTTGATGGGGATGGCATTGAATCTATAAATAACCTTGGGCAGTATGGCCATTTTCATGATATTGATTCTTCCCCTCCATGAGCATGGTATGCTCTTCCATTTGTTAGTGTCCTCTTTTATTTCACTGAGCAGTAGTTTGTAGTTCTCCTTGAAGAGGTCCTTTACATCCCCTGTAAGTTGGATTCCTGGTGTTTTATTCTCTTTGAAGCAATTGTGAATGGAAGTTCATTCATGATTTGGCTCTCTGTTTGTCTGTTACTGGTGTATAAGAATGCTTGTGATTTTTGCACATTGATTTTGTATCCTGCGACTTTGCTGAAGTTGCTTATCAGCTTAAGGAGATTTTGGGCTGAGACAATGGGGTTTTCTAAATATACAATCATGTCATCTGCAAAGAGGGGACAATTTGACTTCTTCTTTTCCTAACTGGATACCCTTGATTTCTTTCTCTTGCCTGATTGCCCTGGCCAGAACTTCCAACACTATGTTGAATAGGAGTGGTGAGAGAGGGCATCCCTGTCTTGTGCCAGTTTTCAAAGGGAATTTTTCCAGTTTTTGCCCATTGAGTATGATATTGGCTGTGGGTTTGTCATAAATAGCTCTTATTATTTTGAGGTACGTTCCATCAATACCAAATTTATTGAGCGTTTTTAGCATGAAGGGCCGTTGAATTTTGTCAAAAGCCTTTTCTGCATCTATTGAGATAATCATGTGGTTCTTGTCTTTGGTTCTGTTTATATGCTGGATTACGTTTATTGATTTGCGAATGTTGAACCAGCCTTGCATCCCAGGGATGAAGCCCACTTGATCATGGTGGATAAGCTTTTTGATGTGCTGCTGAATCTGGTTTGCCAGTATTTTATTGAGGATTTTTGCATCGATGTTCATCAGGGATATTGGTCTACAATTCTCTTTTTTGTTGTGTCTCTGCCAGGCTTTGGTATCAGGATGATGTTGGCCTCATAAAATGAGTTAGGGAGGATTCCCTCTTTTTCAATTGATTGGAATAGTTTCAGAAGGAATGGCACCAGCGGAGTCCAAACTTCTAAACTTAATGCTGATGAGAAATTCCCATGGCATTGCTACTGTGGGGACCAAATACAAGCCATGGACAGTTCACCAGGAATTTTATCACTCTCCTCAACTTAACACTCTATTTACTCACAAGTATAATCTGCTTTAAATCCAACTGAGGAAATTTAGACTTGCCAAATTAAAAAGCCAGCAGAGCGATTATCTGCTAAAGAAAAGGATCATTTGCTCTATCAATACTTCAAGTAACAAGCTGCCTTAGTACATTTTAAAGTTTGAAAACATTTATTTCACAGCAACTCTGGATTCCTGGAAATGTGATGTGCCTGTATTTTTCTTCAGTGCTCTAGCACAGACCCAGACCATTTCTCCATTTCTGAAGCGAGTTCGAAATAAGATGGACAACTAACAGTCTGTGTGATATACTCTGGCTTGTGAGTCCAGAATTAGAGGCCAAAGAAGAAAGTAACTGAATCCATTTTTCTAGCACTGATTTGCTGTGAATAAATTTTAAACCTCAAAAATCAACTATTTTATTTTGCTGACAGGGAAATCATATTACATAGCCTACTCCATGTAAAGTAGTTTTGGTTTCTGAAAAGGAAAAAGAACACGATCGGATTTAGTAAAACGGTGTATTAATAGGGGGAAAATCAGATCATCAGAGAATATTAGAGCTTAAATGGTCCTTAGCATTCTCAGTCCAAATCCTTTATACTGTAGATGCTAAAACTATGGTGGACATTTGAGTGGTGTCTGTCCAGAATTTCTTCTCTTCCCCAGTCAACCTTAAGAGACAAGTCCATTTCCAGGAAAGAAGTGACGAACGGTGATGGTATTACTGGCATTATTAATGCCAGGCCTTCTGAAGGGACTCCTCTGAAGCTTCTCACTGTATGTCACACTAGATATTAATACATGCAAATTTTTTATATATAGTGGGTGCCAGGAAAAAAAATGGTTATCATATGGATTTAAAGAATGCTCCACGTTTATTATTTTCATCAAGTAAAGCAGATTTTTTTTTTCTTTTTTGGTTTGTTCTGAATTGTTTTGCTTTGGCCTGGGGTGGGGTAGAACAGAGAGAGAAAGGGACTACAAATTATGAAGCATAATCCTGCATTGACAGGCATACAAATTTAAACACAGCTTTGAGTTTGAATTCATCTATATAATGTCTAAACCACGCAGTTCTGTCATTCTGTAGATATTAAATATACTCATACAATGGAATCTCTCTCTGACATAGCCATTCCATGGAATATTATGAAATGTATTCATACAATGGAATATTTCTGTGATATAGTCATACAGTAGAATATTATTAAATATAGTCATACAATGGAATATTAAATACATTCATACAATGGAATATCTTTTTTTTTTGAGACGGAGATAATGGAATATCTTTGTGATACAGCCATACCATGGAGTATCATTAAATATATTCATATGATGGACTTGCTCTGTGATAGAGTCATACAATGGAATGTTATTAAATATAGTCATAAATGGAATATCTTTGTGATATAGCCATATCGTGGAATATTATTAAATATACTCATACAATGGAATCTCTCTCTGACATACCCATACCATGGAATATTATTAAATATATTCATACAATGGAATATCTGTGATATATTCATGCAATGGAATATTATTAAATACAATGGAATATCTTTGTGATCTAGCCATACTATGGAATATTATTAATATAGTCATACAATGGAATATCTTTGTGATCTAGCCATACCATGGAATATCATTAAATATATTCATACGATGGAAAAAAAAAAAAAAAAAAAATAAAAAAATAAAAGATAAGGCAGGTTTCTGGTTAAGATGTATCCTCCTATTCTGTCCTATACTCTGATCTAGGAGGATTTCGAATGTGCTGCAGTGGCATATTATGGCAAAGTGTTCTGTCTTGAAAATAAATAAGATATTTCAGTTAAAAATAGATACAGAGATTAGAAGTGGATAAATCTCATTATGTTTGGAATTTGGATTGAATTCATATGAGCGTTCTAGGAGTTCTGAGACTTAATGACAAATTACAGAAATATTTGGGGATTAAAGAACTCATCGAATCCAGGAAAAACATATGGCCTTTAAGGACTTAAAAAGCATACACACACCATACACACGCACACACACACGTGTATATATATGAATTGCTATTTTTAACTTAGGAGAGAAGAATGAATGAATGAGGCTGTAAGTTTTCCATGTTTACGTGTTTTCCACTTCTATGGGAGAAGAGAATGCTATTCTGACCCATGTGGTCTGGAGCAGGCAGATTAAATATAGGAGCACACAATAGTTTCTCAATGGCCATACTAAGAAGTGGGCTTTCTTGTGGGTACAAAAAAAGAGATAGCCTGGCCTGAATTCAAATTATGTCTCATTTTAGTTGCTGTGTGGCCCACTTGTGCTATTCTTTCTCACAGAGCCTCCATTCGTTCAACTTGAAGGAGGAGGGTAACAGAGTGAAGGTAAGAGTCCCTAGTACAGAGTAAACTTTAAAAACCATGTCTAATTTAAAAAAGAGAAACTTAAAAACCCTAAAGATGAAAGTAGAAATTTACCTTCATGTTGACATTGTGAAAGGCTTTGTATGTTTCTGAGGAGTCCTGCCTCTTTTGTACTGCTTATGTAAATGGAGTCCTGCTTATGCAAATGGGCCTATTTATTCAACCCTGTGTCAGTAGTTATTTATGGGCTATAACACCAGGAGAGGCAGTGGCCCTTAAAAGAGAGAATCGGCTGGGCACGGTCACTCATGCCTGTAATCCCAGCACTTCGGGAGGCTGAGGCGGGTGGATCACAAGGTCAGGAGATCGAGACCATCCGGACTAACACGGTGAACCCCTGTCTCTACTAAAAAATACAAAAAAATTAGCTGGGCGTGGTGGCAGGCACCTGTAGTCCCAGCTGCTTGGGAGGCTGAGGCAGGAGAATGGCGTGAACCCAGAAGGCAGAGCTTGCAGTGAGCCAAGATCAGGCCACTGCACTCCAGCCTGGGCGACAGAGTGAGACTCCACCTCAAAAAAAAAAAAAAAAGAGAGAGAGAATCATGGGCTTGTAGTAAGAACTAGGCTTGAGCTCTGACTCCTCCAGGATCTCTGACTTTGGAAAAATTATTAAACTTCCCTGAGTTATGGTTTCTCGTCTGTAAAATGATATGATGGAGTGAAGTCTGAGTCTCCCCAAAATTCTTATATTGAAGCCTTAACCACAGTGTGATTGTATTTGGGTGTAGAGCCTTTAGGAGGTAATTAGGGTTAGATGAAGTCGCAACGGTGGGCCCCTTATAATGAGATGAGTGCCCTTATAAGAAGCAGGCCAGAGCTGTTGTTCTTTCCACCATATGAGTATACAGCGAGAAGGCAGTCATCTGCAAGTCAGGAGGAGGGTCTTCACCAGGAACTGAATTGGCTGCCACGTTGTTCCTGAACTTCCCATCCTCCACAAATGTGAGAAATCAATGTCTGTTGGTTAAACCACCCAGTCTATGCTATTGTGTTGTAGCAGCCTAATCTAAGACAGATAGGAATAAGAATACCAATCTATTGTATAGAGTTTTTAGGCCACAAATGAGACACTTGTATATTAAATGTATGTAAATTTTCAATCAATTTTAAGTACCATATTAGGACCTAGAGAGATTTGAAAGTGAATCAGACACAGATCTTGCCCTCAGAAAGTTGTTTCCCAAGTGATGTAAGACTGTCATATAATCAACAAGTATGCAAAGTATGAAGGGCCATATTCATTAATTCTTTGTTCATTCATTTATGTAACAAATATGTTTTGAGCATCTAACTATGTGCCAGGTGTTATTCTAGATTTTCAGGAGACTGCAGTAAACAAAAGAAATTCTGTGTTCTTAGAGAATTTGTATCTGAGTTTGGGAAGCAGTCAATATACAAAATGTTAAATATGTCTGGTAGTGGGAAGTGCTTTGAAGAAAAAAAAAGTAAGACAATAGATAAGAGTAATAAGGGGCACATGGCCATTTTGTACAAAGTGATAAGGAAAGCTCTAGCCAGGTCTGTCTGATAAGGGACATTTGAGCACATGCATCCATGAAGGGAGCCAATGATCCAAGAGGTTTTTGGGAAAAAAAATGTTCCAGGCAGAGGGAGCAGCAAGTGCAAATACGCTGAGGCAGCCGGGTTGTTTATTTATTTATATTTATTTATTTTGTGAGACAGAGTCTCACTCCATCACCCAAGTTGGAGGGCAGTGTCGCAATCTTGGCTCACTACAACCTCTGCCTCCCAGGTTCAAGTGATTCTTGTGCCTCAGCCTCCCAAGTAGCTGGAATTACAGGCATGAAACACCATGCCTGGCTAGTTTTTGTATTTTTAGTAGAGACGAGGTTTTGCCATGTTCACCAGACTGGTCTCAAACTCCTGAGCTCAAGTGATCCACCGGCCTCGGCCTGCCGAAGTGCTGGGGTTACAGGCATGAGCCACTGTGCCCAGCTAGCAGTCTTAATCACACAAAAGATTCTTCAAAGGGGTTGTGGGAATTCAGAGTTGAGATTATTTTCAGCTAAGGGTGATAATGACACAAGACCCTAGAGAAGGGGCTTGTAAAAAGACACCACAAATTTTCATATTATTTCATACTTTTTACTTGTCTTTTACTTAGATCATATTTCATAAATTCCTATCAATAAGTACAGTTTTTTAATTCTTATTCTCCTCTCAAAGCAAAGCCATAAACATCACTTTTCATTTTCCTATAAACATAATGAATGAACATCGCTATTAGTTATCCTTTCCATTTCAGATTATTAATATTATCATCATTTTCAGACACAAGGTAGATTGTAGTTAACAACCTGTGCTTTGAAGTCAAGCAGACAGTAGCTGATATCCCAATTCAACTTCTTACTAGATTTCTCACCTTGGGAATATTGCTTAGGCTTTAGAATCATAGTTTCTGTCACCTCTTTTTACCTATGGCTCCTCATGGATATAGTACTAAAAAATTGCTCAGTGTTGCTATCCTTTTCCACCCTGTCTTTACTGAAATATTCATAAACATCAAACTAGAAAGCAAGAAGCCTCAACTCTAAAAGTCACACTATGCAAATATTATACAAAATAAATGAAAGTGAAAGTATGAAGAGAAGAACAAATATATATACATCTTTACTGAATAAAAAGGGCTTTCATAGATATTCACCTATTAATTCTTTGTTAAACTTATAGCCTGAATATTTTTCATCTTTAGTCGATTGATAAAAAATACAACTCGGACAGACTGAGTTATTTTGGCTATGATCACTCAGCTCGTAATTGGCAAGGCTGCAATTTGTATTGCTCTTCTGAGTCCAATTCCTTGGGGTTAGGTATTGGTACAACTAGTGCCCAAGCAGTCCTCGCAAGACTGGAAGAACTTCCAAATGATTAACCAAGTTGGTTGCATTATGGGCGGCCTCCCTCCTACTTGTGGAATTTGTTTTCTCACTGAGGATTATTTTAAAAGTTACCTAAGACTCTTCAAAAAGCTTCAAAAATTCCTGGTTATATGATAGATAATGATGTATACAAGGCTTCCTTCTGGATGATTCTACAGGGTCTAGAATGCAAATAGTTTCTCTCTATGGCGAGCAAGATCTCTGTGCTATAAGGCTCATTTGGTCACTCATCTGGGAGCTCTGCAAGAACTGGGACCATGTCTTACTCATCTCTGTATCCCAAGGCCAGCCCAAAGCCTGGCATGTGGGAAGCACTCAGGTAGGCTTTGAGCACCAGCATACTAGGCATTATGATGGTGATGCCTGTTAAAAATCATTGGTTAAGCCCCACTTTTGCTGCAGTGAAAAGACTAGAGATCTGCCGTCATAAGAAAACATATTACCAGGCAACTTTTCATTTTTTCATCCCGAATCCAAG
Organism: Trachypithecus francoisi; assembly: GCF_009764315.1. Taxonomy (NCBI): domain Eukaryota; kingdom Metazoa; phylum Chordata; class Mammalia; order Primates; family Cercopithecidae; genus Trachypithecus; species Trachypithecus francoisi. The sequence goes on from NW_022681465.1 coordinate 99,570,339, forward strand.
CAACTGGCCAGGACAGTGAGATGACAGCCCTGCAGCTTCCACATCTCACATCACTTCTCTCTTCTCCTAGTTCCTTTCCAGACAGCTTTTTTTTTTTTTTTTCCAAAAGCCCAAGCCTGAGCCAGAACTACAGGTTTTGTTTGCCCCAACAGGGAAAATATTTTTAAAGTGAGGATGTTAAATCACCCTGCACTTATAGTCTCTTGAGTATCAGTGTCGACTTAAACCTTCCCCATGGAGAAGGGTGGCACTGATCTCTAGACTGGTGAGGGAAATCAGCACCAGCTTGGAAGGTAGCTGCACTGAGTTTCAATCTCTGCATTGTCATATAACAATGGCTGAATTTATTTACCAGTTACCTGCACTGATCAGCTTATACACATTGCTTTCTTTAACCCTCTGTGAAGGATTTTCATTATCATTTACATTTTGAAGATGAGAAAGTTAGAGCAGAGAGGTGAAGCGACTTGCCCAAAGTCACAGAAAGTGATCAGCAGATCTGAGATGAAACAAACCAATTGGACTTCACAGCTGTGTTCCTAACTATGCTACATCAGGCAAGTGAATGGCCCTCTCAGCACCTCCATTTTCTTGTCAGTAAGATGAATGGAGGAACAACGACTTTATTGGATTGTTAGGAAAAGTAACTGAGATAATGCAGGCAAGCTCCTGACACTTAGTAGTTACTTAAGATGTGTCAGTTCTCTCCCTTCCTTTACATAACCTGGAATTGGAGAGCATCACCTCTTAAGCAATCCTTTATAAATATAAAGCTGAAATTAATCCAAATCACACCAGAGCCAATGACAATAAAGTTGATTTGTTCAGACTTATTATTTTGTTTCAAAAAGATCTGTCTCCAGTTTCCTCGGCAGCCCCACAGAGCCAACTCAAACTGAAAACACATGCAGCGAATGCAAACTCATTGGTGAAACATGATAGACACTTCAAGAACCAGGAAATTCCTTCTTTAAATGACTTGCTCCTTAGCCAAAGCAGTTATGGGTTAAACAATACAGCAGTGCGGCTGTGGCCTTCAAGATGCACAGTGGGGCTTCATGCTCCTGGAGGGAATGGAAGCACAGGGCTCTGCTTGCCAGCTGGCACCGACACTCCACGGACAAGATACGCATGGCCTGGCCTTCCAAATTGAGAGCAATTGCTGGCAGTACACTGTGAGCGTGTGAAGCTAAGGGAGTATTTTTTTTTAAGTCCCATCATTGTTTTTCTTTCTTTAAATGGTAGCCACTGAAAAGCTATGCAAACACTTCAGCTGTGGAATATTTAATCTGACATTTGGCATGGCTCCCTTGTTGATCCAAGACATAAAGTATGCAGTTGTTTCATTGCTTACTCAAAAAAGATAAGCTAGATACAATTTAAGTTTCCTTCTCCTTGCTTTTAGCTGGGTCCCTACATGGATGCATCCTTGATTCCCAAGCAATGGGATGACAATTAGACCACAAGAGCAGAAGGTGAATAGTTCATTTAACTAAATGGGTCAATTTAATACTTTTCTTCTGGGGGGTGAAGGGAGATACTCTGCTAAAAGCTTTAGGAGTCCCAGTGGTTGTGGTGTTTTCAAGGGTTTGGCAGCTCTTCTCACTGGATTTGGTGTTTCAGGGTTTCATGTGCTGTCATAGAAACATCACCAGAATGGTCCCCTCATCACTCTGTTGTCATTGGTTTTTAGCAAGAGGAGAACCAGCATCTTGTGGGAATCTTCCACTTGTTCACATCGGACATACCTCCTGGCTGTATCTGCTCTTTCACTCCATCAGGACAAGCTTAACTATCTCACTGGCAGATTTGGTTTCCTAAAAGTAAATCTCCTGTAGGTTCCCTTTCACCGTCATTGAATGGTTTCTGACCCTAGACAGGTAAGGAGAACATTGCCCCTTCTCACAAAACACAGGGATCCAAAAAACTGTGCGGACAGTTCTTGTTTCCCAACATGTGCAGGAAAGGACACAGAACTGTCCAACATTCCAAAGGGAACAGAGACCTTCCTTATCCAAGTGTTCCTCTGCTGGAGAGTTAGGATAGTTGCTGAATGTAAACAAACACACTTCCTATAGTCTCATCCTTTCTGCAGGTGGACCAAGAATGCCAAAAGCACTGGAAATTACAGTCCAATGAGGACTTTATTCATTCTCCTGTGTTTCAATGTCCATTGTTATAATAACCATGATTTAAACATCAGGCTACTGTCACTTGACTGCAGGTAATGATACAATTTTGCTTTAGAGAAATGTTGAAACAGAGTTCATCCTTTAAAAAGGGATGGATGAGGGAATGGGTAGAAGAGAATCAAATGGATTTGTTAAAATAAACCAAATCTTAAAAACCCTGAAACTGCTAAAGTAAATGGAACTGACAAATTTGGATATGCTCTTAGTTCTGATTTAAGTTTCTGGATCCTGTTCCAAATAAAAATGTATCTTTGTTTCTAATGGAAAATTCAAAGAACACAAACCTGAGCTTTAAAAGCCATGTCCCAGTTTGTTCTTTTATGGTTTTTGAGCTTGAGGGATTCAGTTTGGTGAGAAAGGAACTTCTTAACCTTAAAAAAACTTTAATTAACAGACAAAATTGTGCTTGAAGGCAGGGAACTCCTATAAGAATGGCCTTTCTGGCAGGTATAACACAGTTATATATTTCAATGATCAATTTGTATTTAAAATATCTGTCTAAATACTATTAATAGAGTTTTTCAAAGATAGTGACAAATGATTTTTGCTTTCTTCTTTATAACTTTTATCTCTCTCTCCTTTATAGTTTTGGACACTGAATATCTGTTTTGTATATAAATGTAAAAATGAAAGTTAAAAATACATTCTTTCTCCAAGGATCTAGCAGTGAACCTTTTCTGGGATGGCTAGTAAGTCCTGAAATGAGGTAATTCTGAGCATCCTCACTGCAATGAGGCACTCACTCTGGGTCTGGAAACTTTTGTGGAGAGTTTCCAGCAGCCTTCTCTAAAGGGTTCAAACTCTTTTTCCACTTTTTCCAGGCCGTCCCCATGTAAGAAGGGCTTAATATCATGTCTCTATAATGCATCAATTATAATCAAATTATGGCAGTGATAAACTAAATTCCATAAGCTAATAATATGTCATAGAAATTGCTTCCCAAAGTTTTGTGAACGTGTTTTCAGTTGTCCAGTGTCTTCAAAGTAGGTGGCAGGGCATTTCTTGGCAAGTAATTGGGAAGCATACTAGAGCTCTGAAAGTCCTCCTAAATTCCTTAAAATATAGATTACTATCGATAATTGAGTAACTCTTTAGGGTCTAAAGTGGCAGAGTAGTGACATCTCACCTGCTGACCCTAATTGATGGGGGCAAGTTTCTGGAATGTTCTGTTGAGAGGAAGTAAAAGGAATGGGCTGAGGCTGATGAGCAATGTTGGCACCGTGTCTAAGGTAGCAATATTGGTGACACAGTTGGTTTTAAATTGCCAACCTTGTTCTAGATTTTGCCTGAATGAGTTTCTAGTGATTTGTGTAGTAGTCAAAATGTCTTTCCCAAAATGTTTACTTGGACAATATGGAAGCATATCCTAGGGGTACCTCACACTATTTCTCTCTTCTTTTCCACTTTCCTGTCTTTTTTGCATGATAGGAGCTTCAGGGTTACTGGCCAAAGTTTTATGAAGACTCCATGATCTGTCCTGGAGGCTGTGATGCTGTGGTTAAGTTCTTAGTGAACACTGTCACCCTTCTCTTAGAAAGCCAGCATTGAGAACCCATGTTTCATATTTGGTCTTAAAAAAAAAAAAAAAAAGTAAAAGGAATGAAAACAAGAATCCTTCTTTTAATGATTTGCCTTTACATTTGCATTTCCCCCAGTCCTGTACCACTCCACCACAGGAAGGAAATTTGAAGGCAAGATAATCCTATGAAGGCAGTGCAAAACTATCTCTCAGCAGTATCTTTTGCCATTGCCTTTCAACAGATTTCTTATTTATATTTAGATTGTAATATATTCAATGTATGCAATGGAAACCTTAGAGAAATCAACTGAAGCTGAATTCCTATGGAAAAAATACTTTACTTCCTGCCATATTGCTGCAACAGAAATTTTATTGGCAAAGTAAGTTGCAATATTACTCCCAGCAGAAGATTTCTGCATATGTAAAAAAACCTGGGAGTATAATTGCTTCATTCAAAAATAAAAAGAGGAAAAGAAAAAATGAGCAATTGGGAATCATGTTGCCATAACCATCGTTAAGCTCTGTATTTATTAAATTTAACTTATAAAAAGCCATATTTATTAAATATAAAAAGAAAGCAGTGAATTGTCTCAAGATGTTATACCCTATAAGGTTTACGTCCATACAGAATTTGTTAAAAGAAAAAGAAAGAAGAAAACAAGTTAGAACTTCTAATATTGGAAATACAAGGATTTAGCAGAAGATAGAAGTGAATGCAATTTTAACATTTCCCTAGTAACTATCAAAACCAGATAAAAAGACTACAATGAGGCAAAAATATGTAATAAAATTATACCAGCACTGAATCTTAGTAACAGTGTCAATCTAATACTATAAAATGTCTGACATTTCTATCAGAAAAAAAAAAAAAAAGGCTTTTCAATCAAAACAAAGATCCCGTGGACCACCACACAACTTAGAGAATAATAACATTATATACATTATGAAAAATAAAAACAGAACATTGTAGGAAATTATTCTAAATATCTCTTAGTTTAAAAGGACAAGGACTGAAAGAATTGGGAGGCTGGGTTCTACTGCGATTGGAACCCAGCTCTGTTCTGCATGGACAGTCCTTGAGGAAATCCAGAGAACATTTTTTGTATTCATCTCTGGCTCAGAGAGTTATCAATGCTCTTTGAGTGGTAACGGGGAAAAGCAATCTCTAGAAGGTAGCTCATTGAAGACCTGGGACTCAACTCACTAAGAGCTATTGCTGCTGCTACATATTGTAAGTGTAAAAGCATTGTGATGTGTGAAGGGGAAAAGCTGTGGCAGATAAAAAAATATAGTTTGTCCACTCACCAAACAAAAAGTGCATAGTAGTGGGGATTTTCTGATCTTGAATTTGTACTAGTGTGACTGGTGACTCCGAGTCTGCTGAATGAAACAGAAAATTCTCTCAGCTCAGTGGAACTGGAGCTTACTGAGGTAGTTTCCATAATACATAGAAAAAACTGACAGTCATAAAATTATTTGAATATAATGGCTCAAAATCCATACCTATCTCTTCAACCTAAGGCTGCTGAATTGCTTAAATTCCTGAATCGATTCCATTAACTTGTGGCAGTCAGGCATTCAGCCTACATTTTATGGGGTGATAGAAAACTCCCCCAAGTTAAAGGAGAGGAAATGCAAAAGAAATACATCTTACTATTTATTTATTTATCGCCTGCTTTTTTTTTTTTTGCAAATGACAGTAATAGACTGGATTTTCTCTTTTTTAATTAGAGTAAATGTAATAAAATAGACTAAATGGGCTGGGGAGGTTGCTAGCACTGATAATCCCAGTGCTTTGAGAAGTTGGGAAAGGGCAATAGCTTAAGCCCAGGAGGCTGAGGCTGCAATCAGATATAATCACACCACTGCACTCCATTCTAGGAGACAGAGCAACACCCTGTCTCTTAAAAAAAAAAAAAAGAAAAGAAAAAGAATAAAAAGTACGATAAATATTACATTCCAAAAAAGAGTATCATTTTAACAAATATTTATTCTGGGAGACCCAAATAAAAGTAAATTTTGCTTTCATTTTAAAGAGATAATATAAAATATAAATTCTAAGAAATGATGTTAATAGACTGAAATTAAAAAGTACAAACTTAGCAATAAAAACAAGTTATTTCAAAATTTAAAATTTGATTATAAGTTGAAATAGAGAGCAAATAGGGAGAGAGAGCGAGAAAGAAAGAGAGAGAGGAGAATAGATGCAGAAAGATGAATCAGTGGCATGCCAGACTAGCAGCAGGAAGTTCTACAGTTTGGAAAGGGAAGGGACAGAATGCTGGAAATAGAAGGTAATAGATACCAAATGCAAAAACAGAGATCCTGTATATGAATAATGAGTATGAACGAAAAACTGAAAAAAAGATTTTAAAATGTAAAAGAAAGCAAATTAACTGAATTGAAAGAATTTTTGACTGTACAGAGTAAAAAACAGTACTCCACTTAGACAAAATTATTGGAAAGCAATCATTAATTTCTTATGACATTCTGAAATTGAAAGGTAAAGAATTCTGAAAGCACTGAGACAGAAGAATCCAATCACTTAAAATGAGAAAAAATGTCATGCTGGCTTCAGACTTCACCTAGGTATGTATGTTACCAAAGTACATAGCAGACACAGCCCAAGACTAGAAACTATTCAAATGCCTACTAATGGTAGTTGTATATTCCCATCACAAAATAGTAAATGGCAATAAGACTAAACTATGTATGACTATATGCAAAAGTATAGGTGAATCTCATAAAACTAATATTGAATAAAAGAAGCCAAAAAAAAGGTAAATCCTGCATGAATCCATTTACATAACAATACAAAATAAGGCAAAACAAATCCATGCTGTGAGAAGTCAAGTAATGGTTACCCACGAGGGAGAACACCAGCAAGGGAAGACTGGTGAAAACTTCACTGGGTGGCTGATAATCTTCTGTTTCTTGATCTGCAGGCGTTTTATAGTGTGTTAAATTATTCATTTTATAAAAACTTACCAAACTGTACATTTATGACTTGTGTACATGAATAAAGCATTTTTAAATATTGAAGTAAAATTAGAGCAATCGTTGAAGATAGGGAGGATTCAATGGATCGATGCTGTGAATAGAATTTTAGGTAAGTATATTAAAAATCCGATGGTAATAATTAACTATATGTGCCGTAGCTTCAAAATCAGCAGAAAAATAGAGAAGGAAGAAAACTTTATCAAGTTAATAAAAGACAGGAAAGATGAATAAAATGGAAAAAAAATAGCATAGTAAACAGAAAATAAAAAATAAGATGGCAGAAATTACTCCAAATATGTCAGTCTTCACAATAAAATATAAATGGATTGAACTCACTTTTTAAAAGATGCAGATTATAAAATAAGATAAAAACACATTCACAGTCAAGGTATTGGTTTTTAAATGTCATTCTCTAATAAAAACAACCAGGGCCCTCTGGAGGAGTGGTTGATTTCAGAGACAGGTGAGGATAAATAAATATCCAAAAGTTCATGATGATAAACAATTGAATGAATAAACACATGATGGAAAATGAGTAATTCTTCCTTATGGAAGAATTCCAATTAATATATGTAAAGGAGTTGAAGAAAATAGAAAGTCATCATAGGCCACATAATAATCACTGCAGATAAGAGCCACTGATGATTCTTAAATTAGTGGGTAAAAGTATGAGGAGAAACAGAATATTGCATAGCCTCAAAGTATCAACTGCTCCCAAAATATTAATTAATTATAGTGGGGAAACCTGGCAGGTAACACAGCAACCAAATAATAACAGTTAAAATCATCAACAATAAGACAAATCAGCAACATGTAACCCCCGATCTGATGCACTGAGAAGGGCTTATCTCCTCTGTGTTGTTCTTCTCAATACGCAAAACCTTAATCTAATCCTGAGAAAACATCACACAGACTCAGTCAGTGGGATATTCTACAAGATAGGTGACCAATACTCGTCAAAGTGTCAAGATCATAAAAGACAAGGAAAGACAAAGACATTGCCACAGACTGAAGCAAACCCGACAACTAAGTAGAACGATCAGGATCTTGAACTGAATTCTGGAAAATGACTAGTACAAAAACTGGTGAAGCCTGAATAAAGTCTGTAGTTAATAGTATTGTAGTGATGTTAATTTCTTGATTTTCATAATGTTTCTATGGTTATGTAAGATACTAGCATTACAGGAATTAGAATAAAAGGTGTATGGGAACACTACTATTTTTGGAACTTTAAAATTATCTCAAAATAAAAAAAAACTTTTCAAAAAAGAATCAGATCTTAGTAGTTTGTAGAGTTCAACAGCCTTTGAAATTCCTTATTATACTTGGTTAGTAAGGTTTACTATATATTTTTTAGTCAATATTTATAAAATATTCTCCTGGAAAATATTTGATTTCCCCAAGATATAGCAATTTGTAATAATAGAATTCTACTTTTCCTATATTTTAAAACTACTTCTGTTGAATAAATGTGGCCCATTTTTGTCACTTATTCATGTCCTTTTTTATTTCTTGATTTAATTGTTGAAGTTTTATTTGTTTTTTTAATCAAATAACCAGTTTAATCATTTCTTAAACTCTGCTAATTGTTTAAAATTTTTTATTAACATTTGCCTTCTTTGTAATAATTTGAAAATTCTAGTTGACTTGCATTTTTTCTTCTTTTAGCTTACAAATGTGGGCAATTGGCTCATATGTTTTCAAGCCTCTTGCTGAAAGCTTCTGAGGTTATGCATTGTTTGAAGATCACTCTTTTGGCTGTATTTCATACGTTTGAATCTTTCATTCTTCATGATATAATGGCTTGATAATTGGTAACATCATGTTGTGTGTTAGTTCTTTCAAGCTGCAACAGCAAGAATACTACCCCAAGTGGCTTTATCAACAGAAATTTAATTCTCATAGTTCTAGAGGCTGGGAAGTTGGCCAGTTTGGTTCCTGGTGAGGGCCCTTGTTACGTCATCACATGGGGTAGCAGAGCGGGGGCGGGAGGTGATGAAGGAGAAGCAATCTCTCTACTGTCTCTCCTTATAGAGGCTCTAACTGTATCATTAAGACTTCACCCTTATGTCCTAATTACCTCCCAAAGGCCTATGTCCATATACAATTAGAATTTTGAGGGGACACAAACATTTAATTCATAACACATTGATTATACTTTAGTCCAAATATATGCAAATTATTTATTTGCTCGATTTTATTTTCACTGATTATTACCTATTTTTAATTTGATTCTTCTCTGTAACCAACATATAGGTCATAGATTATAGTCTGTGGTTAGGTTCTGTGGGTATACTGAAGTCAAATAAAAAATCTGTTTTTGTGAAAAAGTATAGACACTCTATACAAACACAACTGACACATGGGCATGCATGTACTACACACAATATACAACCTCAGCATATGCTCCTTATATAGATATACTTAAAATTAAAAAACAAAGACAGGTTGAAAATAAAGGGATTCCAAAATATACCATGTGGGTACCAACTAAAGGAAAGTTGGTACAACACTATTTGTATCAGGCAAAATGTAAATTTAAATCACCAAGCATCTCCCTATTTTGTGGAATATGAAGAAACACATTGTTATCAAAGGAATATTAAATTAGAAATATTTACTCATGCTGAAGCTGTGTGCACATAGGACCAGAATTATACAATATATAAAGTAAAACTTAGAAAAATTATAAGGAGAATTTGCAAATCCACAGTCATACACATTACAAGTAGACTGCAAATTCTGCTTGTTAAAGAAAACAAATTTAGTTATAGAAGAAAGGATTTAAAATAAAGTTTTCAAACTTTAATATATACCCATAGAGAGAATAAATATTGTTTACAAGTTCACATAAAATGTTAACAAAAATCAACCACAATATTTTGAGATTTACAAAGAAAATCTCAGCAGATATCAGACAGTTCATAACATAAAGAACACTTTCTCTGAAGCAAATAGAGTCAAATAAAAATTTTTAAATAATAGAAAAAATACCATAGTTCTAGAAATTAGAAAAATATTATTGAAATGTATGTATTAAACAGGAAATCTGATACAAATTATTATCTATTGTTTATAGAACAACAATGAAAATACTGTATATAAAACTCAAAGAATAAAACTAAAGTGGCAGTTCAGCATTAAAATCAAGTTATAAAACAAATATAACATCGAAAATAAATAATTTAATGCTCAGTTCAAGTAGCCAGAAAAGGAAAAAAAATGCTGTAAATGCAAAAAAGAGCAAGGAAGGAGGTGTGAAATATAACATGCATTTATGAAGTAGAAAATAAATAGCAAAAAATAATAACTACAAGTCAAAAATTGATTCTCTGAAAAGAGTAAAAGTAGTATAAATCTCTCAATAAGAATGATCAAAATCTAGGAAAAGACACAAATAATTTATGACAGGAATGAATTAAATAACATAATTACTAGTAACAGTTGAGATGTTAAAAAATATTTGAAGAACTAGGAACAAATTTATACCCATACATTTTGGATAATTTTCTTTAAAATATGAATTATAAAATTGACTCCAGAATAAATAGAGAAATTAAACAGATAATAACTACTAAGGAGCTTGAAATTATAGCAAAAATATTTTTCTCACAAGACACCCACCTGCCCAGATAGATTTTCAGGCAACTTTTACCAAAATGTTAAGAAACAGATAATGCATATATTATAAAATCTTAAGACAATTAAAGAGAGCAAGGCACCCAGCTTATTTTGTAAGGGTAGTATAACCTTGATATCAAAATCAGATGATAGAAGTATTAGAAAAAAATCTAGTCCCAATATTCTTAGGAGAGTTGATGAAAAATAAAAAATAAAATATTATTCAATTGAATCCAGGATGTGCATGTGAACATATGGCCATGTGTGTTTATCTTTATACATATCATGACTAACTAGACTTTGTTGCTGGTAAGCAACAAGAAATCTATCTGTTTAAATTGGTATATACTAACAGACTAAATAAGAAAAAAAGTGATTTTTAAAGAAAGGAGAAAGAAAAGCTACTCAGAAGTTACTGATAAGCCCACCTGACAGATTAGTTAACCCCATTAATAATGAAAAGAAAAAAATGTAGATGCCATTGTTTCCTAAGTAAATTGGCAAAAATGGAAAAGATTGAACTAAGCAATGATGTTGTGTCCAAGGAATGAGTGGTATAGATTATTTCAATGATTTTGAAGGTAATTTAGCAAAATAGATTACAATTTAAAGTTCATGATTTTCATCTCAGAAAATCAATTTCCAAAAATATGTTTTAATAAATAATTGGGAAATGGTACAGATATTATGTTCAAGGATGTTTATTTTTGAAGTGGTATGGTGTGTACAACTAAGAGAATATTGGCTTTTATTCCCCATCACTCCTAACTCTGGATGTGATGCCTGAGTTAAGACACCAAATTGGATTTTAAGTGAGGACCTGACCCAGCTCCATGGATCAGGAGACAACTCATAACCACTGTATCCTTGAGTTTTGTACACTTGGGCCAGCGTTACTTATTTATCCTCAAAATATTAATTATGGACTATTAGTCCCTGACAGACGGGATAGCCTTAGAAGTAGCCTGAGCCTGTGGTTCTCAAGTTTGAGTGTGCATCAGAATCACCTGGAGAGCTTGTCAGTCACTAGTTACTGAGCCCCAACTCCAGAGGTTTTGATCCAATACACCTGAGAATTTACATTTCTGACAAATTCCCAAGTGTTGCTGATACTGATGGCCCAATGACCACATTTTGTGAAACATTGCTCTAAAGGAAATCTGTTCTGATTATTTTCCTCTATTAATGAAATAGTTGACCAGAGAGAAAATAGAAACAGAGTCTAGGGCATAAGCCATTCTTATCTCCACCTCTCCTGATACATCCTCCCTTTATTTCACTTTGAGAGGGAAATTTATAGCTGTAATTCAATATACATTCCCTGAAACCTCACAATAGCACCATTCTCTTCCTATATAAAGACCAAGAGTGAAAAACTAAACACACACACACACACACACACACACATACAACCTTAGGCATGGGATAGCTTCTTCCTGCAGCTCATCTAATGGGATCTAGTTACTAAGGTACTAGGATCTTTTTAAAAAGCACAAGACTACATTTTTAATGCCCTTTCCTACATTAACACTGAAGGCACCCTGCTAAGCAAGATTCTACCTTATATTACAAAATCTGGGGCTAAACTTTTCAACATTCTCTCTGTTCATGTGCTTCTTATCAAAGGGAAAAGATAAAAAATAATAAAAGATAAAAACATATACATAATTTGCCAAAAAGATATGGAAAAAATAGGCATTTGGCTTATTAGCCAAAATGAGGCTGGGACAGGTCTGATCACCTCCATCAGAATGGGAAGACTGGGAATTGAGTCTGTCCAGTTGTCTCTTTGCCAGAGAACACATCAGCACTTTAAGCTGATGACTGCACTGCACTAACTTCACGTTTCATTAAATTACAAAATGTAATTCAATATGACTGAGGTAATGAGGCTTAATGTGTTGGCTTGGTGTATGTCAAAAGACACAACTCATTGGCAACCATAACTCAGCTATGTGGTGTTTAATCCACCCTGCTAGCCAGAGCCTACCTGACTTTGAAATCTTTTTGTTTCCCTTTAAATTCCGAAATAATAATTTTATTGCTTTAGAAACATCATTAATTTCCAAGTCTAATATTTGTTCTCATAATTTATAATCAGAAAAACAGGCAACTATTTTCCCACATTCAGTCTTTTAAAATGACCTTTATCAAATATTTTTGTAGTTAAGAACATACTTGCAGAAACTCAATTACTAGAGCTCAAATTCTGGCCTTGCCGTTTTTAACTGTGTAGTCTTGGGCAAATCAGTTAGTTTTTGGGTAAACTTTATTTTCCCTAACTGTAAAGTTTTCTCATTGAATTAAATAAACTAATACATGTAAAGTACTTAGAACTATATCTGGAACTGAGTAAGTACTTAATAAACATTAGCTGTCATCACGTAACTAATCCATTCCTTTAATGCTTTGGTAGCAGTCTCTGGGACTATCCTGTTTAAAAGCCTGGTCAACCCTAAACAAATACAACCTTATTTCCTAAATAAGTTGAAAGCTATAGGCTTTAAATATAAGCTGGGTGACACAAGTTGGTTATAATACAGGAACTTTAATTTAGGTCCCAAAGTAATTTTTGTTAGAGTGTAAAAATGAAAAATATTTTAGCAATATTTTATAACAATGTAACAGTTACTCACACTCCAACAGCCCAGACAATGGACAGCTGAGCTGAATGGTGCCAGTCTGGTTGTGTCTGCCTATCTCTTTGCAAGGTCAGCAGCTCCAACCCCCTCCTGGAAAGGTGAGAGACTCTCTAGCTTAGGACTTGCCTATACTGAGAAATGAACATTGAGAAGCAGAAAGTAACATCTCATTAAACTGATATAGCCAGTTATAGATTCATTCAGATAAATTTTAGATATTTATTTACCAACCATGTGTTGAATTTTAAGTTCAAGGATGGGCAAGGAGTGAGAGATAGTTTGTCAACAATAAATAAGATAAAATCCCTCACTAAAAACCTTTGGTTTAGAAAATGAGATAGTTTTCCATAGTTATTTTTCTTTATTTTCATACAAAAATGTTTTCTTTCAGCAAATTCATGACCTATCAATACACGAAGTTGTATATTATATATTATTATATTATGCAAATAAAACATTTTCTATATCTAAAACTTGTATTATTATAAAATGTTTTCAGTCCCGTGCTAAGGAAAAAAAATCTTATTTTCCTTTTAATTTGCACTCTTTGATTACCAGTGAGGTAGAATATTTTATTGTTCATCTGTAAGTCTTCTTTTGTGAATTTGTGTTTACTACTCCTTTATTTGTCAGCCTCTTGCATGGTTTTCATAGTAGGATTTCTTTTTTTGGGGTGAGGACAGAGTCTCTCTCTGTCACCTAGGCTGGAGTGCAGTGGCATGATCTTGGCTCACTGCAACCTCTGCCTCCTGTGTTCAAGTGATTACTATGCCTCAGCCTCCCAAGTAGCTGGGATGACAGGCATGCACCACTATGCCCAGCTAATTTTTTGTACTTTTTGTAGAGACAGAGCCTCACTATGTTGCCCAGGCTGGTCTCAAACTCCTGGCCTCAAGCAATCCACCTGGCCTGGCCTCCCAAAGTGCTGGGATTACAGACACGAGCCACTGCGCCTAGCTCGTAGTAGGATTGCTTTCATTCCCTTAGTGGTTACCATTGTATAATATATCTCATATTCCAAGTCTTTATCTCTCTTTCATTATGTTTTATAGCAGTTTAATTAATATCTGGTTCACATGCCATAAAATGCACCCATCCAGTGGTTTTTGGTATAGCCAGAGTTGTGCAACCAGCACTACAATCAATTTTAGAACATTTTTGTCACTCCAAAAGAAACTCTATACCCATTAGTTATCTCTCCCATTTCCTTCCACTCCAAACTCCAGCCCTAGGCAACCACTAATCTACTTTCTATCTCTAATGATTTGCCTATTCTGTACATTGTGTTTAAATGGAAACATGCAATACATGGTCTTTTACATCCAGTATCTTTCACTTAATATTTTCAAGGTTCATCCATATTGCAGCATTATCATACTTCATTTATTTTTATTGCTAAATAATATTCCATTATATGGATATGCCATACATTTTAAAAATTCATTCATCAATTGATGGACATTTGGGTTTTTCTACTTTTTTGGCTGTTATGAATAATGCTTCTGTGAATATATATGTATAAATTTTTGCATAGACATATATTTTCATTTCTGCTGGGTCATATAGTAATATGGTTTGGCTGTGTCCTCACCCAAATCTCATCTCTAATTGTAATCCCAATAATCCCCATGTGTCAAGAGAGGGACCTGATTGCAGGTGATTGGATCATGGGAGCGGTTTCCCTCATGCTGTTCTTGTGATAGTGAATGAGTTCTCACAAGATCTGATGGTTTTACAAACAGCTTCCCCTGGGCTTCTCTCTCTCTCTCCTGCCACCATGCGAGGAAGGTACTTGCTTCCTCTTTGTCTTCTGCCATGATTATAAGTTTCCTGAGGCTTCCCCAGCCATGTGGAACTGTGAGTCAATTAACTCTCTTTCCTTTATAAATTACATACTTTCTTGTATTTCTTTATAGCAGTGTGAAATGAACTAATACAGAGAATTGGTACCACAGAGAGTGGGGTACTGCTATAAAGATAGTTGAAAATGTGGAATCCACTTTGGAGCTGAGTATTGGGCAGAGGTTGGAACAGTTTGGACAGCTCAGAAGAAGATAGGAAGATGTGGGAAAGTGGGACTTCCTAGAGACTTGTTGAATGGTTTTGACCAAAATGCTGATAGTGTTATGGACAATTAAGTCCAGGCTGAGGTGTTCTCAGATGGAGATCAGGAATTTCTTAGGAACTGGAGCAAAGGTCACTCTTGCTATGCATTGGCAAAGAGACTGGTAGCATTTTGACCTGCCCTAGAAACCTGTGGAACTTTGCACTTGAGAGAGATGATTTAGGGTATCTCACAGAATATATTTCTTTTTTTATTATTATACTTAGAGTACTGGGATACACGTGCAGAACATGCAGGTTTGTTACATAGGTATACACGTACCATGGTGGTTTGCTGCACCCTTCAATCCATTATCTACATTAGGTATTTCTAGGAGAAGAAATTTCTAAGCAGGAAAGCATTCAAGAGGTGACAGAGTATAAAATTTTGGAAATTTGGCAGCCTGATCATGTAGTAGAAAATAATAACCCATTTTCTGGGGAAAAATTCAAGCTGGCTGCAGAAATTTGCTTAAGTAACTAGAAGCTGAATGTTGATAGTATGACAACGGAAAAAATGTGTCCAGGGCATGACAGAGAGTTTATGGCAGTCCCTCCAATCACAGGCCTGGAGGCCTAGGAGGGAAAAATGGTTTTGTGGGCCCCGCTGGTTTGTGCAGCCTCAGGACTTGGTGCCCTGTATCCCAACTGCTCCAGCTCCAGCTGTGCCTAAAAGGGCAGAAGGTACAACTTGCGCCATTCCTTCAGAGGATGCAAATCCCAAGACTTGGTAGCTTCTATGTGGTGCTGGGATTGTGGGTGCACAGAAGTCAAGGTTTGAGAACTTCCTCCTAGATTTCAGAGGATGTATGGAAATGCCTGGATGTCCAGACAGATGTCTGCTCCCAGGTTGGTGCCTTCATGGAGAACCTCTGCTAGGGCAATGCAGAAGGGAAATGTAGGGTTGGAGCCCCCACACAGAGTCCTTACTGAAGCACTGTCTAGTGGAGCTATGAGAAGAGAGTTACCATCCTTTAGACCTCAGAATGTTAGATCCACCAACAGCTTGTACCATGTGCCTGGAAAAGCCACAGGCACTGAACACCAGCCCATGAGAGCAGCTACAGAGGCTGAACCCTGCAAAGCCATGGGCGCAGAGCTGCCCAAGGTCTTGGGAACTCACCCTTTGCATCAGCATGACCTGGATGTGAGACATGGAGTCAAAGGAGATTATTTTGGAGCTTTAAGATTTAATGAGTGCCCCACTGGATTTTGGACTTGGGTGGCACCTGTAGCACCTTTGTTTTGGGCAATTTCTCTCATTTGGAATGGGAGCTTTACTCAGGGCCTGTACCCCCATTGTATCTTGGAAGTAACCAACTTGCTTTTGATTTTACAGGTTTCTAGGCAGAAGGAACTTGCCTTGTCTCAGATGAGACTTTAGACTTGTACTTTTGGGTTAGTGCTATAATGAGTTAAGACTTCGGGGGACTGTTGGGAAGGCATGATTGGTTTTGAAATGTAAAAAGGATGTGAGATTTGGGACAGACCAGGGGCAGAATGATATGGTTTGGCTCTGTGTCCCCACCCAAATCTCATCTCAAATTGTAATCCCTATAATCCTCATGTGTCAAGGGAGGGACCTAGTAGGAGGTGATTGAATCATGGGGGTGGTTTCCCCCATGCTGTTCTCATGATAGTGAGTGAGTTCTCACAAGAACTGATGATTTTGTAAATGACAGTTTCCCCTCGGCTTTTCTCTCTCTTCTCTGTCTCTCTCTGTGTCTCTCTCTGTCTCTGTCTCTCTCTTTTTCTCTCTCTCTCTCTCTTTCCCTTCTCTCTCTCTCCCCTCTGCCACCATGTGAAAAAGTTCCTTGTTTCCCCTTAATCTTCTGCTATGATTATAAATTTCCTGAGGCTTCCCCAGCCATGTGGGACTGTGAGGCAATTAAATCTCTTTTCTTTATAAATTACCCAGCATCAAGCATTTCTTTATATCAGTGTGAAATGGACTAACACATATGATAAATCTAGGTAACTTTGTGTTTGACCTTAGAAAAAGTCAGGCTGTTTGTCAAGTGGCTACCTCATTTTTAAATCCCACCAGTAACTTATGAAGGTTCCAATTTTTCCACATCTTCACCAGTACTTGCTATTATCTGCCATTTTCATTATAGCCATCCTAGTGGGTTCGAAATGGTATTTCATCGTCATTTTGGTTTACCTTTCTCTGATAAATAATCTATTGCTTTTTAATTTTTGCTAGAGCATATCCCAAAGTAATTTTTTCCTAAGTAATACAAAGATACTTGTATTCCTGAAAATGTACTTGGGGGTGGGTTTATATTATACTTTTAATCTAATTCACATGTTTTAGCCACTTTAAACATGTCTCTTAATTACTTAATACATACTCTATGAAATCAATATTTTCTAATTCACTTTTTGTTTGCTCTTTTGTTTTCCTTTAGAGTTGTAGTCACAAAGAAAATATTTGATAAGTTTAGAGGAAAGGCATGGAGTGTATAAAACTGGCATGACTACATTGTAAATTTCTTTTATATATTTTAATTATTTTTTCTCCAAGTGGAGATATGATTACCACATAGTGATTAACAATTTAAAAAAGAAGTGTTGGCCCTAGAATATTCTAGAAACACAAGAAAATAAATTAAAGGTGTTGGGGGGGAACCTAGAAGTTATATCTTAATTTCTATCATTGGAAACTATATCAAGCTTTTTTATAATCAGAATTTTATTTATAAAATCAGAATTTTACAATTAAATGAGAAATTACATGCATGTTGACCAAGTGCTCCCTGTTTCTTGTGATCAAGGAGTAGGAATTTCTAGAATGGGCAGTTTGTCAGTGCTGGGGCACAATTGTCAAAGTCTGGATACACATGTAGAGGCATCATGTATGTTCCCGTGAGAGCTGGAAAAATGTAAAGAGCCCTGGAGCTAGTCTAATGTCTTACTTTATAATTAGAAAATCAAGGTATAGAAAGTCTCAAGTCTCACAACCTGCTCGTAGCAGAGATGAGGCTAGAATGCAGCTCTTATAAAATCTTAGACCAGTAGTCTTTGAATTATCCAATGTGCTGTAGACTGAATGTTTGTGTTTTCCCAAAATTCATATGCTGAAATCCTGACTCGCAATGTGATGGCATTAGGAAGAGGAGGCTTAGGTCATGAGGGCTGTGAATGGGGTTAGTGCCCTTATAAAAGGGACCCCAGAGAGCTCTCTCCTTCCCTTCTACCACGTGAGGACACATCAAAAAAAAAAAAAAAACAGGAAGTGAGCCCTCACCAGACATGAAGTCTGCTGGAGCTTGGATGTAGGGCTTCCCACCCTTCACAACTCTGAGAAATAAATGTTTACAAACCACCCAGTCTATTTTATTCTGTTATAGCCACTGGAATAAGACTAAAACATGTTTCTTAAATTAGTGAAACACTTCTTATTTAATACACACATACAGACATCCTCACATCTTCACAAAAATATCCCTTGAAATGCTGAGGCCCATTCAAATTAAGACATCTTCTTGGCTGGGCGCGGTGGCTCAAGCCTGTAATCCCAGCACTTTGGGAGGCAGAGACGGGCGGATCATGAGGTCAGGAGATCGAGACCATCCTGGCTAACACGGTGAAACCCCGTCTCTACTAAAAAAAAAAAATACAAAAAAACTAGCCGGGCTATGTGGCGGGCGCCTGTAGTCCCAGTTACTCGGGAGGCTGAGGCAGGAGAATGACGTAAACCCGGGAGGCGGAGCTTGCAGTGAGCTGAGATCCGGCCACTGCACTCCAGCCTGGGCCACAGAGCGAGACTCCGTGTCAAAAAAAAAAAAAAAAAAAAAATCCTCTTCATCACGCCCCGCTGATAGTTATGTGGTACAGAACAATATAAGATTCCAGTGTCACCTGATGTTGCTTTTCTTGCTGTTCCATTTTTGCATCTGGTTGTGTATATTTTCAACAACAATCTCAAATTAAAAATTGGGGCCAGGCACAGTGGCTCACACCTGTAATCCTAACACTTTGGGAGGCTGAGGCGGGTGGATCACTTGAGGTCAAGAGTTCGAGACCAGCCTGGTCAAAGTGAAACCCTGTCTCTACTAAAAATACAAAAATTAGCTGGGTGTAGTGGTGTGTGCCTATAATCCCAGCTATTCGGGAGACTTAAACACGAGAATCACTTGAACCTGGGAGGCGGAGGTTGTTGTAAGCTGAGATTGTGCCCCTGCACTCCAGCCTGGGTGACAGAGTGAGACTCCATCTCAAAAAACATTTAAAAAAAAAAATTGGGAGGGGCTTAATTTATCTATCTGATGCAGACAGTTACTTTTACCCATTGTATTCCACTGGGGCAACAATAACCTGTTATATGTTATTTCCCAATTAATATATGTCTGCTGGGCACCTATTCTCTCTATAGAGCCATGGCAGTCACTCTTCCTGGTGGACACTCTGGTGAGTGTCAACAGAAAAAGCAAAGGTCCTCACCCTCCGTGGCCATGCTATTTGCCCATACTTTTTTCTTTATCTTTCAATCTTACCCCTTCCAGGCTTTTGAATGACCAGTGAAACAATTCACCACTGCCCAAGAATCCCTCAACCTTTTCTCTTTTAACCCAAAGTGATGATCAGATGTATTGTCTCAGACTCTGTCCATTAGTAAAATTTTTTTCTTACTGCCCCTTTTCTGGGCCATTTATGAAGAAGACTGTAGAACAATAATAGTCCATTTTTTGCTTGTACCCACATTCCAAGGTGACTCATCTGTGAATAGTCTCTTTTCCCTCTTCCTCCGTTGGTGTTAAGGAGTCCCATGCAGTCATGGATGCAAGCTGAGAGAGAGAAGCCAGTGAAGCAGTGGTTGATTACAGCGTCCTCTGGGTCACTTGATGGTGTAGCTTTTCTGTGTCTCTGGTTTTGTGCATTTCTGATCCAAGATACAATTCCATCTTATGGTGGGTTGCTATTGAAACTGCCTGACCCCTGGCTCGGTAGTCAGACAGACCCAGCTATAAGGACAGCTGTGGATCTATGGTCACTTCATGGCCTAGGTCAGAAGGTTGAGCTCTATGAGAGCCTAGTAACTTAACAGGAGCTATATTTGAATGGTGTATATGGTTCTAAACTTCAGATAGTGTGGCCTTGCTCCAGAACTGTAGAGGTCATCATGATTTTCCTATAAAGTCTGGTTGTAAGCTCCACAAAATGTCTCTTGTTGTCACAGATGCCTCTAGTATTATAGTTTCTGCTGGATTTTATTGTACAAGGTGCAAGTCTATAGCTACCATGGCCTGTATTTGCTGCTTTTGGTTCCACTTAAAACTCTTGACCTTTGTTTCACTCAGTAAATGGATTTAGAGCAAAATTCCAGGTACAAAATATGCTGCCTCTAGAACCTGTGCCTCTGTCTTTGTGGTAGGAGAAGAAGGTGCAATAATCTTGCCTTCACTTTAGAGGGATGTCTAAGCATGTCCTGGATCTCTGGACTCTTAAAAACTTTACTGATATTGGGGAAACTCAAATCTTTATAGAGTTTATCTCTCACACTCAGAAACAAAAGTGTTCCACCATTGCCTTCAAATCCAATTCACATGCCGTCAATACAGTGGGCCAATGTGATAGTCTGTGGAATGTCCAGTGGGTTGTGATCCCTTCACACCACATTATAACAGATAATGTCAGGTACCGCTCCAATGATGCCTTCAGGATAAAGGTATTCATTTCCTTAGCTACCAGAATTGTTGGCTGCTGATGGCCTACAGCTGAGCCTCTATCCCGTACTGCCTATAGACAAAGGGAGCTCCCTCACTCAAGTTTACACATCTTCTCCTAAGTCAACTGCATTTGATGATGGGTTCAAGTGGCCCTTCTCAGTCTGGGACACCTCTGAAGCACAATCCCAGTGTCATAGTGCCCTTGGAGAATTGACACAGCAATGAGGTAAAATCTTACATGTTGTTCCTGCATTAATGGGAATTACTTCTGATCCTCCTTCTTAATAGGGACAGAAAAGAATGCATATTCCAGATTATGTTCTTGAGGTCATGTCGATGTGCTCAAGCAGAAATACTATGTCTAGCACAGCATCTAAAATTGGGGCTAATGCTTGGTTGAGTTAGTGGGAGTGCATTATCATCTGCCAGGATCCATCTGCTTTTTGTAGTGGCCAGACTGGTGAATTAAATGGGGATATGAAGGTGATCAAAACCTAGGTCTTTGAGGGTAACACTAACTTTTAACATTCTACTTAGGATGCAAAATTCTTTTTATTCCCTCTCTTGAATAGAGGAAGGGGCAGCTTCATAAACTACTTTGCATTCCACATTATAATAGCCACTTCACCTCAGGCCAAGAAACCAATGTAGGTTTTCTGCCAACTACTAAGCATGTCCCTCCAAAATACACATTAGCTGAATGGGGAAATGGCCACCAACTGAACCCTCTGTGAAATACTCAACATGACTCCATTTATTACCTAGCCCTCAGATACCACCACTCTACCAGGGGATATGATAATTCTTTAAGTCCTCAGCTATCAATGTTAATATAGAACCTTTGCCAAACAGTCTTCAAAACCTTTGGTTATTCCTCTTTCTCCAGTATGTGGTTACCCAGGAAAGTGGATGTTGTTTCTTCTAATTCTTGTTCCTGTATACACTTGCTGTGGTGCTGCAGGGTCTTTTCTTATTGCAACGTGGCATACCTTTTCATCAGCGAGATACAGGAACAAGTTTGAAAATTGATCGTTGTGAAGTAAAGTGCTTGGGGTTGAGAATTCAGCTTTCTCTGGAGCTCTGATACCCTTATAATTAAGGAAGCGTCTGGTCTCCGATTTTTCTGCTTTTCAGTTGCTGGAGATGAGTCTCCTTATGTTGCCAATAAGACCCTCTAACCTTCATGTTTATCTTACGTTGAGGAGTATCTTCCTCGTCTTGTGCTGTCTTTTCTCAATACAAAGTAGCACAAGAGCAGCCATCCAAATTTATAACTTTTACGAATACTAGTTCCTCCATACTTCTCAAACTCTCCTGAGACATTGCACCAATAAGTGCATTGGTTTTAGCTGGTATCTCATTTTGGTTCAACACTGATAATAATACTATTAATCATTTCACTCCAGCACACTGGGGGCTATTAGTACCTACCACTAGTGACAGCATCTTCATTAGCAGCTGATGAGCAGGTAATCAAGTTCTAAAATTCCATTTTAGAGTCTGCTTCCTACTCCCAGTATCAACTCTTTTTGTAGATTCCCCAGAAAGCAGACCCTGAGATAGAGATTTTTGCAAGAAATTTGCAGGAGAAATGAGAGAAGCAAGGCTATGAGAAGGAGAAATTGAGCTACGATGTGGTGGCAGCAGAGTTCTTAACTGGCTTCACTAGGATCTATGGCACTGTGATGGTGCTTTAGTGGTGTCCCAAATTGAGGCAAGAAGGCCACTTGAACCAGTCATTGGACACAGGTTGCCTCCAGAAAAGTTGTGTAAACTTGAGTAAGGCTTTGTCTGCGGGCAGTTATGGAGTAAAGGCTCAACTGTGAGTCCTCAGCAGCCAGCAGTCCTGCTAGAGGAGGAAATGAGCACCTCAGCCCTGAAGGAGCCAGCTGAATGGTGTGTGACAGTATCTACCACATCATGATTCCAAGTGTAAAGATCTCAATGAATGCTCCGGAAATTTAGTCTTCTGTTGAATTTTGAAACCAGTCAATTTATTGAAAAAATAGTCTGAATATAAGGAACCTGAATTTTACTGGAGTAAGAAAATATCCTGCTAGGGTAAAATAAGCAAAATCTCTGCTGAGTAATAGATCATATTTCTTCTGATTTACCTAAGAATTAGCACACACTGTTGAAAAGGGAAGTATGCTTTTGAACATTAAATATGTGGTCTTCAGGCTCTGACAGTAAAGGCTACTAGGAAGGGCGAGAGCTTTTTCAGGTAAGCACATGGTCCCCCAATTGTTCTCCAACAGAAGTTTCGATCATACTTGTCAAAGATATCATAAAGTTTTAAAAAGGATTAAATCTTTTTTCCTTTCACTTCTTTCTCCTTTGAGTTTCCTCCCTCCAGAAGCATTTTTCTCTATGTGAGCCTATTAAGATTCTGTCAGGTTCCCTGTCTAGGTACCCAGCAGAGACTGGGGCTAACCTACAATGGCCATGACTTCTTTCTTCTCCGCAGGATGGACACACAGAAAAAATAAAATAAAATAAGAGCATACTATAAAATTGTAAGGAAACAGATGATTAAGAAAATGGGGAATTTAGATTCTAGTAACATTTTAACATTCTGTGAAAGTCAGGGGAACATGATATGCCAACCAGAGGGAGAGAGCATTATCAAGCACTCAGTAACAGATCTGTGGATCTGTCAACCAAAATGTTAGTAAGATGCTTCTTTTGCCAAGATCTTTAAGATTAATGGGGAAAATCTGAATTATGCAAACACCATAGCTTTAATAACTATGAGAGAAAAGTCCCTGAGAGATTATTATGACTATAGAAACACTTCAAATCCTACAAATGCATATACATTATACTAATAAGAAAAAGTCTGGATATAGAACTGAAGAGGGTCAGTTCACTCTCTCTCCTCTCTCTCTCTCGCTCTCTCTCTCTGTTTTTCTCTTTCACACATTCTCTAGAAGCAATAAAAGGTTGTCAGATCAACCTATAACACTCTAAAACTCCAAAATATGTCTGAAATCACACACAAAAAATAATATTATTTGCATGATGAAACGTACTCTGTCTCTGATTGCATAGACCTCAATGTGAGAGTGTATTTTCCTCTATTATTTAAAGAAT
Source organism: Trachypithecus francoisi (assembly GCF_009764315.1). Classification (NCBI taxonomy): domain Eukaryota; kingdom Metazoa; phylum Chordata; class Mammalia; order Primates; family Cercopithecidae; genus Trachypithecus; species Trachypithecus francoisi. The sequence goes on from NW_022681465.1 coordinate 99,594,181, forward strand.
ACTATGGAAACAAAAACCTTAATACAGTAAATCTGGGGTTGTAAACTGCTGTCACATAAATTAAGTCTGGTTTATCAATAGTTTTTGGCCTCAGATATCTATTTTATTAATATTCTGAACAATCTCAATCCCTAGAAACACGGACTTCCAGGCCTATGTGGGGCATGCACTCATCTTTTCAGCCCTCCCCTTCATGCCACTCTCTTCCCATTTCATTTAGGGATTTGAATTAGCAACTCTAAGAACAAATATAAAAACAGCCAGTGAGGCAATTAATAAATAAAGACTGGGAGAAGTCAAGAATAAATTATGTTGCTGAATAGCTAACCTTAAAGATATAACTAATAAAAGTAAACTAAAACCTTGCTGTATGAGGTTTTTTTTATGTAAAACAACTAATTTGACCAATTAACTATACATGTGGCTATAAATTAGGCAATATATTCAGCTAAAGAAAAACCAGGCCCTCTAGACACCCATGTTGTAGAAGCTGTCGCTTAATGACATAAATTAGCTCTACACCAAGCAGAAAAGTCAATCATTAGTTTTTTTCTAAGTGAAAAAAATACAACAGTCAAAACACTCATAAGCAATTATAGATAAATTCCTTAAAGTTCTGAGCTTCTTAGCTTGGGCTTATTAACCACAAATGCTCAATGAATAGTCACTTGGTAATTATGCTAGGAACACTCTTGTTAACTTAGAACCAATTCTAAGAACTGATGGTGACAACCAACACACTTAAAATTAAACTAGAGAGCTGTACTGAGGGAAATGAACTCAGGAAACCAAAGCTCTGTTGGATTGTGGAGACTTGAGAGAATCCATGGGGTTAGAACATTCAAAGTAGTTGCTTTTGACGGCCTGAGTACAGTTAAGCCACTGGTGTTGTGTGTTACGGAGGTGGCATCAGGTTCCTGGCAAGCTGCACTGGAATGAAGGAAGCAATACCTCATGACATTTGCCATGCCATATGGCAGGTGGAGGTTTCTCAGAATGCCATCCAGTGTCACCTCATCACAGGAACTGTTCTAATGAGAGTTACTTGATACATGAAACTTGTGAGGGAGTTCAAATTCCTGTAGATGATTGCATTATCCAGAGGAAAAGACAAGGGCTAAGATAACCTGAAAATTCTGGAGGAGCCAAGCCAAGAAAGAAATGCTGTATACAGTGAGAATAATCTAGAAATTAGAGGACCAGCAAAAGTCAGGATACTCAATGGATCAATATTTACTGAGCTTCGAATAAAGTGACTAAGGATGTGGGATCTAGGTCAGACTGATAATTAATGTTACTCCTATTTCTATTGTAATTTTCTCCAAAAAATAAGCATAATTGCTATTTATTATGTACTTCTTGTATGCTAGGCACTGTGCTTTATGCTTTTCCTACTTTAGGATGCTTAATGAACTTTTGAGGACTGAAGAGATGAGTTAATTCTTCCAGCCACCCTGCAAGGATTACAGATGAGAAGTTAAGCATCTTGTTCAAACTGTTGCTACTAACAGACAAAAGAAATAAAATAAAATCTAAGTCTGCCTCACTCCAAATCCCATGAATTTTCCACTGTTGCTTTGGGCATAGAGTTGATGAATGGGTAAAGTTATAAGTCACCAGTAACCACTCACGAGTAGTATCAGAGTGGAATAAGAAAGAGAATGGCTAAGAGAAGCTCAGCAAGAAGAGTCTGAACAATATCTGGGAAGGTGGAAGTGATATGAGTGGCAGTGACTTTGACAGATAGAAGCTCAGAAAGTGAGAATGCTGGACTTGGATTAAGTACTCACCTGACCTCAGATATGCTGGACTTGGACTAGGTACTCACCTTCTGACCTCAGACATTAAGTATCTGCCTGTCATTAGGCATGATTTCTTGTAGAATGTAGGCTCAATGTCTCTGAATGGTGCCTTCTATAGAATGTTCTATTTCTGGGGCTGGGAAGTTTGGGGAGAATGAATGAAAAGTTTGTGCAATATGCGTGTGGTCTCAGCTGTAGGTCTTTCTTGACTCTCAGTGCTCACATGGTTGTGGCTCCCAAAGTCTGGGGTCTCATTAAAATATTCTCTCACTTTATGCACATAATGAGCTCACAGGAGGAGTGGTTCAAGCAGCCAACACTTTTCATCTCCTTATCTATCTCTGTGGACTTTCATCTGTAACCAACCATGGGACTTGTAAGCTGGGACAGTAGAGACCCATCTGACATTATGCCTACAATTCATTACTACCTCCTACACCCTTCTGGAAGAATTTACAAACAGTTCTTCCAACAACAATTCAGCTAATATGTATATTCTCCTGGAGTAGTGGCTTTACTTGTCCAGACAACATTATGCTTGCCCCATGTCCATGTAGACATCTCTGCAGACCATATAAATTATCGTGTCAAGCAGTTAAGCCATTCGGCTATTGGGTACAAGAATTGATCTGCTACCAATGCCATTTGCTAATGCCATCCAGTGTAGGATAGATGCAATAAGTTGAAGCTCAGCCAATGGACTTTGTTTTACAAATGCAGCTGCTTCTCAATTATCCTGACTAATGAGGCACAGAAACAGCCTGTGAACAATGATGGATAGGTCTCAAGCTGTTTTCAGTAAAGTACATCTTCTATAGGAGGATTATAACAAAACCACACAAGGAGTATGTGTCCCTCAATATAAAGTGAGGACACCTAGACTGATTTTGAACTTATATTTCTAAGTTACACCGATGTTAAACATTGAATTGCAGCTGAAGCAGATGGACTTAACTCCAGAAATCCAGGGTGGCTGCCAAAGAGCCCAAGCTAACAGATTGCTGTAGCCATATAAAACAGGTCAAGTTGGACCTTATGCATGCTCAAGGGAAAGCTCTGAGACACACACACATGCACACACGCATGTGCGCATGCACACACACACACACACACACACACACAGATTTGAGACATAAAGCCCTGATTATGTAGATATTTTATATACATATATATAAATATCCCTATATGTACCTGCATCTATATCTATATACATACAGCTAAGCAGAAAGTGACATTTCTACACTAAAGTCTTGTTCTGTAGAAATCATTTTTAAATACAAGCTGAAATTGTTGTGGTATGGGTGAGGCTGTGCATACCAAAGTCCTGATATTTGCAGTAAATGAACCCCTTTTGAAAAAGTCTAAATTAGCATCAACAATCCTGAATTCTATACAAATAAAAACTATGTATTTTGACTCTAGAATATCACCAAAGGATAGGGCAACATGTTAAAGCAATTCTGGATAAAATTCCAAGCATGGGAACATTTCATCTGCTTCATCATGGAAATCTGTTGCAATTATTACTAACAAAATCAAGTGTCTTCAATTAGTGAAGTCTGTTTCTAAGGAACATACATTGTTTCCAAATTACCATGGCTTCCTTCACTCTTGTAACCTACTGTAATTTTTTCCACAAGGGTTATTAAGTAATTTTGTTTGTCTAAAGCTGCCCAGAAAGTATCCTTTCCAAACACTATTCTTTTATATTTTTATTCAGAGCAGAGCTGTTGGGTGATGCCTCATTGTTAGACGAGCTTTGTTAATCCCATTAAATTATGCAATAACAAGGGATTGTTGAAACATAGGACAGCTATATAGAAAAGATTTTCAGGTACAGTGGAGGTGGACTATTATGGCATCTCCCAGATGCTGATTTTTGCCTTGGAATCACCCAAACTAACCCCTGATGGGCATCTGTGCCCTGAAGCTTATCACAGACTCTGTGTGTCTGCCTCTACTCCCACTCCCAGGGAAGCTAACACTGGTCCAAGTCCTGTTTCAGAGCTTTAATAATTAATTAAATGTTTTGGAAATAACTCCTTTATTAAGGAGGACCTGCTGGCCCAAATCTTCAGCCAAATGTCTCATTCTATGATTCCTCTCTGCCTGCCTGGACTCCATTTTCCTTACCTTGTCACCTTCTAAACCTGGACTTGCAGTATGCAGGTGGAAATGCAGAAAATCCAATCAAAAGAGCCTGTTGAAAGGCTATTTGAAGCTGCATAGGGCAATTTTGTCAGTCACTGTTATCATTTCCTATTCTAGAGTTTTCCAAACGTCAAAGTTGTTAATCATATAGAGGATTGGCTATGAAGACAAGAATTACAGGGTGTCTTGCCCTCAGAATTTGAGAGGTGAGGTGGAAAACAAGATGTCTCTTCATTCCTCATGATTAGTTTTCATTATTTAGTGCACAATAAACAATTGGGCATTTAGTTTATTCTTTTCTCTGACTTTTCAAGCTATAAGATTGTTTGCTAACTATAGGTTAGAGCCTTGTCTCACGAAACAAATTCATTATATGGTTACCAGTGAAAATAATAAAATATATCAAAAGTGAGGACATGTTCTTTCACATACATATATACAAAATGTGTGAACTAGAGAAAGATGAGGAATGCATTTTTTTGTACTATGGGTTGAGACCAGAAAAGTAAAAATTTTCAAATGGCCAAGGTTTTACATCAAGATTCATATAGTCAGAGACCTGCAGGGGCCAGGCAGAAAACATAAATTTATACTCAGGCCAAGGACCAGCCACAACAAGACTGTGGGTGCCGTGGATTACTGGAGAGTGCATGCCCCATTTAATCTGTAAATGCAAGTCAATTTAAAAAACATTAATTAATTAATTTAAAATTTTTAAGTTTGGGGATACACAGTAGGTATATATGTATGGGGTATTTGAGATATTTTGATACAGGCATACAATGTATAATAATCAAATCAGGGTAAATGGGGTATCCATCACCTCAACCATTTATCCTTTCTTTGTGTTATAAATAATCCAATTATTCTCTTTTAGTTATTTTTAAATGTATGTATTTTTAAATAAATTATGTTAACTGTAGTCGCCACATTGTGCCATCCAATACCAGATCTTATTCATTCTACCTAACTATATGATTTACCCATTAACTATTCCCATTTCTACCCTCCTTCAACCACCTTTCCCAGTCTCTGGTAAATATCATTCTACTCTCTAGCTCCATGTGTTCAATTGTTTTAGTTTTTAGCTCTCACAAGTAAGTAAGAACATGTAACGTTTATCCTTCTGTGCCTGGCTTATGTCGCTTAACATAATGACCTCCAGTTCCATCCCTGTTGCTGCAAATGACAGAATCTCTTTATTGTTATGGCTAAAGAGTACTCCATTGTATTAATATCACATTTTCTTATTCTGTTCATCTGTTAGTGGACACTTGGGTTGCTTTCAGATCTTAGCTGTGAATAGTGCTGCAAGAAACATGAGAGTGTAGACACTTTTTTGATATACTGATTTGTTTTCTTTTAGGTATATACCTAGCAGTGGGATTGCTGGATCATATTTTTAGTTTTAGCTTTATTTTTAGTTTTTTTAAGGAACCTCTAAACTGTTCTCCACAGTACTAATTTACATTCCCACCAAGAGTGTACAGGGTTCACTTTTCCCTACATCCTCACTAGCACTGGTTATTGCCTCTTTTTGGATAAAAAGTCATTTTAACTGGGGTAAGATGATATCTCATTGTAGTTTTAATTTGCATTTCTCTGATGATCAATGATATTGAACACCTTTTCATATACTTGTTTGCCATTTGTATGTCTTCTTTTCAGAAATGTCTGTTCAAATCTTTTGCCCATTTTAAAATCAGATTATAGGTTGTTTTTTTTTTTCCGATTGAGTTGTTTGGGCTACTTATATATCATGGTTATTAATCAACTGTCACAGGAATAGTTTGCAAATATATTCTCCCATTCTATGGACTGTCTCTTCATTGTGCTGATTGTTTACTGTGCAGAGGCATTTTAACTTGATGTGATGTCATTTGTCCTTTTTTTTTTTTTTTTTTTTCCCGCTTTGGTTGCCTATACTTTTGGACTTACTCAGGAAATCTTTGCCCAATCTAATGTCCTAGAGAGTTTCCCCAGTGTTTTCTTTTAGTAGTTTCAGAGTTTCAGGTCTTAGATTTAAGTCTTTAATCCATTTTAATTAGATGTTTGTATATAGTGAGAAATAGGGGTCTAGTTTTACTCTTCTGCATATGGATGTTCAGTTTTCCCAGAACCATTTATTGAAGAGATTGTCCTTTCCTCAGTATATGTTCTTGGCATCTTTGTTGAAAATGAGCTCACTGTAGATATATGGATTTGTTTCTGTGTTCTCTATTCTATTCTATCATTCTGTGAGTTTGTTTCTATGCCAGCACCATACTGTTTTTGTTATTATAGCTCTATGGTACAATTTGAAGTCAGGTAATGTGATTCTGTCAATTTTGCTCCTTTTGCTTAGAATTCTGCATCTTTTGTGGCTCCATATAATTTTTCTCAGCTCACTGCAACCTCCACCTCCTAGGTTTAAGTGATTCTCCTGCCTCAGCTTCCTGAGTAGCTGGGATTGCAGGAACCTGCCACCACCCCCAGCAATTTTTTTTTTTAATTGGAGATGGGGTTTCACCACGTTGGCCAGGCTGGTCTTGAACTCCTGATCTCAGGTGATCCTCTTGCCTTGGCCTTCCAAAGTGTTGGGATTACAGGCATGAGCCACTGTGCCCAGTCGGTTCCATATATATATATATTTTAGGTTGGTTTTTTTTTTTTGTATTTCTGTGAATAATATCATTGGTGTTGTGTTAATGTGGCCAGATGCCCCTTTCAGGTTTGTTTTCTCTAAAATAAACCTGTGTTGACCATCAAGCCACTTTTTGTGTTTCTTTCCTCTTTCTTTAATTCTTACAATAAGGGGTTGCATTGAATTTGTAGATTGCTTTGGGTAGTATGGATATTTTAACAACATTGATTCTTCCAATCCCTGAACATAGAATATCTTTCTGTTTGTATGTATGTGTGTGTCCTCTTCAATTTATTTCATCAATGTTTTATATTTTTTCTCATTGTAGAGATCTTTCATTTCTTTGGTTAAGTTACTTCTTCGGAATTTTATTTTGTTTGTAGCTACTATAAATGAGATTACTTTCTTGATTTCATTTTCAGATTGTTTGCTGTTGGCATACAGAAATGCTACCTATTTTTACATGTTGATTTTGTATCCTGCAAATTTGTTTATCAATTCTAATAATTTTTTGATGGACTCTTCAAACAGGGACAATTTGACTTCTTCATTTTTTGAGGGTTTTTATCAGGAAGGAATCTTGAATTTCATCAAGTGCTTTTCACCATCAACTGAAGTGATCATGTGGGTTTTGCTCTTTATTATGTTGATATGCTGTATCTTATTGATTGGTTTGCATATGCTGGACCATCTTTGCATCCCTGGGATAAATACCAGTTGGTGATGATAAATGAGCTTTTTAACATGTTGTTGAATTTGGTTTGCTAGTATTTTGTTGAGGTATTTTATATCAAATGCTTACCAGGGATACTGGCTTGTAGTTTTTGTTTGGTTTTGTATCAGGGTAATACTGGCCTCATAGAATGCATCTGTAAGTATTCCCTCCTCCTCTATTTTTTGGAATAGTTTGGGTAGGATTGGTGTTAGTCTTTCTTTAAATGTTTGGCAGAATTCAGCAGAGAAGCCATCAGGTCTTAGGCTTTTCTTTGTGGGGACACTTTTTATTATGGCTTCAATCCTGTTACCTGTTATTGTTCTGTTCAGGTTTTGAATTTCTTCATGGTTCAATCTTGGTAGATTGTGTGTGTCTAGGAATTTATCCATTTCTTCCAGGTTTTCCAATTTATTGGTCTATAACTGCTCATAGTAGCCTTAATGATCCTTTGAGTTTCTCCAGTATTGATTGTAATGTCTGCTTTATCATCTCTAATTTTGTTTACTTGGGTTTTCTCTCTCTTTTTTCTTAGATAGTCTGGCTAAAGTTTTGATAATTTTATTTGTCTTTTTAAAAACCCACCTTTTCATTTTGTTGACCTTTTGTATTGTATTCATTTCATTTTTACTTATTTCTGTTGTGTTCTTTATTATTTCTTTTATTCTACTAATTTTGGGTTTGGTTTGCTCTTGCTTTTCTAGTTCTTTAAGATGCATCATTAGATTGTTTGAAATATTTCTACTTGTTTGATGTAGGCATTTATAACTATAAACTTTTCTCTTAGTACTGCTTTTGCTGTATCCCATGGGTTGTTGTATTTCCACTATCATTTGTTTCAACACATTTTCCAATTTTCCTCTTAATTTCTTCATTGACCCACTTGTCATTCAGGAGCCTATTGTTTAATTTCTATGTGTTTGTATACTTTCCAAAATTCCTCTTGTTACTGAGTTCTAGTTTTATTTTATTGTGATCAGGGAAGATACTTGATGTAAGTTCATTTTTCTGAATTCTTTAAGATTTATTTTGTGGCCAGACATATGATCTTCACTTGAGCATCTATATTCTGAGGAGAAGAATGTATATTCTGCAGTCACTGGATAAAATGTTCTGCAAATATCTATTAGGTCCATTTGATCTACAATGCAGCTTACTTCTAAAGTTTCTTCATTGATTTTCTGTCTGCATGATCTGTACAGTAGTGAAAGTAGGGTGTTGCTGTCTCCAGCTATTATTGTGTTAGGGTCTATCTCTCTCTTTAGTTCTAATAATATCTGCTTTATATAGCTAGGTGCTCTGGTGTTTGGTGCATATATATTTTCAATTGTTATATTTTCTTGCTGAATTGACACCTTAACACTGTATAATGATCTTTGTCTCTTTTCATAGTTTTTGTCTTCAAATCTGTTTTGTCTGATATAAGTAGGGCTGCCTCTGCTCTTTTCTTGGTTTCCATTTACATAAATGTCTTTTTCTATCTCTTTATTTTCAGTCTATGTTTGTCTTTTTAGGTGAGGTATGTTTCTTGTAGGCAACTGATCATTGATTCTTGTGTTTTTATTCCTCAGCCACTCTATGTCTTTTGATTGAAGAATTTAGTCCATTTACATTCAATGTTATTATTGATAAGTAGGGACATACCCCTGCCATTTTAAAAATTTGTTTTCTGGGTTTTTTGGTGGTCTTCTCTTCCTTCTTTCCTTCCTTCCTGTCTTCCTTTTAGTGAAGGTGATTTTTCTCTGATGATATATTTAATTACTTGCTTTTTAATTTTTTGTTTGTATCTGTTGCATGTTTTTGATTTGAGGTTACCATGAGGCTTGCAAATAATATCTTATAACCCACTATTTTAAATTGATAACTACTTACCATTGATTGTTTACACAAACAAACAAATAAGCCAAGGGAAAACTAATAAAACCTCTACACTTTATCACCCCATTTTTATTTTTATTATTATTTTTTTAAGGCAGAGTCTCGCTCTGTCGCCCAGACTGGAGTGCAGTGGCGCAATCTCGGCTCACTGCATGCTCTGCCTCCTGGGTTCACACCATTCTCCTGCCTCAGCCTCCCGAGTAGCTGGGACTACAGGCGCCCGCCACCTCACCCAGCTAGTTTTTTTTTTTTTGTATTTTTAGTAGAGACGGGGTTTCACCATGTTAGCCAGGATGGTCTCGATCTCCTGACCTCGTGAGCCGCCCGTCTCGGCCTCCCAAAGTGCTGGGATTACAGGCTTGAGCCACCGCGCCCGGCCAATCACCCCATTTTTAAACTTGTTGTTGTTTGCATTTATGTTTTATTGTGCTGTCTTGGAAAATCGTTCAATTTGGTGTTCCTGTGGGAGGGATAATCAATGGAGGCTTCTATTCAGCCATCTTGCTTCACTTCTTCCATAAGTCAATATTTTAAAGCACAAAAGCCATTGTGCAGGCCTAAAAGAACGCACTGGCACAATAGCCCCTCACTTCCTTCAAGGGTCTGCTTGGATGTCATTTCCTTAGGAAAACCTTCCCCAGACTAGACAAGGACCCTCTGTTGTATGCTATTCTAGCACCATATACTTTCCGTCGAAACATTTATTAGAATTTTATCTAATCTCTTTGACTATTTGTTTAATGACACTACCCACAAAATCAAGGCTTTTGCCTACTCATGTCAATTCTGTGGCCTCAGTTCCTCATACAGTATCTGGCACATAATAGGTATATAATGAATATTTGTAGGATGCATGAATGAGACCATCAGGAGGAATATTAAATAGTACAAGTTTAATAGTGCATTGTAAAAACATTATTTTCAGAAATTATTTCATGGTTTATTCACTTATCTGGCAAACACATATTGAGTACCTACCAGATTCTAAGACCTTCATTGTATATTGAAGATAGAAAATAGATTATGTGATAGTCACTACCTTCATGAAGTTTACAGTCTAATTATATCATTAAAAAATTTAGCACTTAAAGATTATTAAAAAATACATTAACAGTGCCTTAAAATGGTAAAACATTGTTTTCAAGTAATTTTTAAAATGTGGCATCTAATTCATTCTGATTCTGGTTATCATCTTCACACACATTTTCATTATGATTTTATTTTCCATTGACATAATCTGATGGAAATTTGGAGAAAATAAAAGCAATATAATTAAAACCATGTTTCTGCAGAAACTGCCAAATAAAAAGAAAACAAAGAGTTGGTTTGGAATTATGAAGACATCAGTGCATTTGCATTAAGTGTAACAGGAAGCTAAATCACTTCTACCTATTAGTAAATTCACCTGGGAAGGAGCCAATAAGCATATTATCCAATTATGAGATGCAGTTGGCTTCTGGAATGCAAAAAAGGTAAACATAAAAATGAAAAATGGAAGTTTATGACTGCTAAGAATATTCTGAACATTATTCTTTGTGCACCACAAGACTGTTAGAAGCAAAAAAGATGAGAAAAAAAGCCTGGTCTCTGATGGTTTTTCCTTGACCTTAAGACAAGAGTATGATGATAGATAGGTTTTAATCACAAGTCTTCATTTTCTATGTAATTTTTCACTAGTTAATTAATTAATTTGAGACAGTTTCCTCCTTTGCAAAATGGAAATAATAATTCTTAATTTATAGCAAATATTAGCGAAACTGTATGTTAAATATGCAGCATATTGCATAGACCATGGTGCTATATAAGTGATGCTACTAATTGTCATTCAATAATATCTATGAGAGTACCATAATTTCAGCTGATTTTATTATTATTATTATTATTATTCTTTAAGTTCTAGGGTACATGTGCATAACGTGCAGGTTTGTTACATATGTATACTTGTGCCATGTTGGTGTGCTGCACCCATCAACTCGTCATTTACATCAGGTATAACTCCCAATGCAATCTCCCCTCCCCCCTCCCCATGAGAGGCCCCAGTGTGTGATGTTCCCCTTCCCGAGTCCGAGTGATCTCATTGTTCAGTTCCCACCTATGAGTGAGAACATGCGGTGTTTGGTTTTCTGTTCTTGTGATAGTTTGCTGAGAATGATGGTTTCCAGCTGCATCCATGTCTCTACAAAGGACATGAACTCATCCTTTTTTATGGCTGCATAGTATTCCATGGTGTATATGTGCCACATTTTCTTAATCCAGTCTGTCACTGAGGGACATTTGGGTTGATTCCAAGTCTTTGCTATTGTGAATAGTGCTGCAATAAACATATGTGTGCATGTGTCTTTATAGCAGCATGATTTATAATCCTTTGGGTATATACCCAGTAATGGGATGGCTGGGTCGTATGGTACTTCTAGTTCTAGATGCTTGAGGAATCGCCATACTGTTTTCCATAATGGTTGAACTAGTTTACAGTTCCACCAACAGTGTAAAAGTGTTCCTATTTCTCCACATCCTCTCCAGCACCTGTTGTTTCCTGACTTTTTAATGATTGCCATTCTAACCGGCAGTGAGATGGTATCTCATTGTGGTTTTGATTTGCATTTCTCTGATGGCGAGTGATGATGAGCATTTTTTCATGTGTCTGTTGGCTGTATGAATGTTGTGTTTTGAGAAATGTCTGTTCATATACTTTGCCCAGTTTTTGATGGGGTTCTTTGTTTTTTTCTTGTAAATTTGTTTGAGTTCTTTGTAGATTCTGGATATTAGCCCTTTGTCAGATGAATAGATTGCAAAAATTTTTTCCCATTCTGTAGGTTTCCTGTTCACTCTGATGGTAGTTTCTTTTGCTGTGCAGAAGCTCTTTAGTTTAATTAGATCCCATTTGTCAATTTTGGCTTTTGTTGCCATTGCTTTTGGTGTTTTAGACATGAAGTCCTTGCCCATGACCTGAATGGTATTACCTAGGTTTTCTTCTAGGATTTTTATGGTATTAGGTCTAACATTTAAGTCTCTAATCCATCTTGACTTAATTTTCGTATAAGGAGTAAGGAAAGGATCCAGTTTCAGCTTTCTACTCATGGCTAGCCAATTTTCCAAGCACCATTTATTAAATAGGGAATCCTCTCCCCATTTCTTGTTTTTCTCAGGTTTTTCAAAGATCAGATGGCTGTAGATGTGTGGTATTATTTCTGAGGGCTCTGTTCTGTTCCATTGGTCTATATCTCTGTTTTGGTACCAGTACCATGCTGTTTTGGTTACTGTAGCCTTGTAGTATAGTTTGAAGTCAGGTAGCGTGACGCCTCCAGCTTTGTTCTTTTGACTTAGAATTGTCTTGGCAATGCGGGCTCTTTTTTGGTTCCATATGAACTTCAAAGCATTTTTTTCCAATTCTGTGAAGAAACTCATTGGTAGCTTGATGGGGATGGCATTGGATCTGTAAATTACCTTGGGCAGTATGGCCATTTTCACGATATTGATTCTTCCTATCCATGAGCATGGTATGCTCTTCCATTTGTTTGTGTCCTCTTTTATTTCACTGAGCAGTGGTTTGTAGTTCTCCTTGAAGAGGTCCTTTACATCCTTTTTCAATTGGATTCCTAGGTATTTTATTCTCTTTGAAGCAATTGTGAATGGAAGTTCCTTCATAATTTGGCTTTCTCTTTGTCTGTTAGTGGTGTATAAGAATGCTTGTGATTTTTGCACATTAATTTTGTACCCTGAGACTTTGCTGAAGTTGTTTACCAGCTTAAGGAGATTTTGGGCTGAGACGATGGGGTTTTCTAAATATACAATCATGTCATCTGCAAACAGGGACAATTTGACTTCTTCTTTTCCTAACTGGATACCCTTGATTTCTTTCTCTTGCCTGATTGCCCTAGTCAGAACTTCCAACACTATGTTGAATAGGAGTGGTAAGAGAGGGCATCCCTGTCTTGTGCCAGTTTTCAAAGGGAATTTTTCCAGTTTTTGCCCATTGAGTATGATATTGGCTGTGGGTTTGTCATAAATAGCTCTTATTATTTTGAGATATGTTCCATCAATACCGCATTTATTGAGCGTTTTTAGCATGAAGGGCTGTTGAATTTTGTCAAGGGCCTTTTCTGCATCTATTGAGATAATCATGTGTTTCTTGTCTTTGGTTCTGTTTCTATGCTGGATTACGTTTATTGATTTGGGTATGTTGAGCCAGCCTTCCATCCCAGGGATGAAGCCCACTTGATTATGGTGGATAAGCTTTTTGATGTGCTGCTGAATCCGGCTTGTCAGTATTTTATTGAGGATTTTTGCATCGATGTTCATCAGGGGTATTGGTCTAAAATTCTCTTTTTTTGTTGTGTCTCTGCCAGGCTTTGGTATCAGGATGATGTTGGCCTCATAAAATGAGTTAGGGAGGATTCCCTCTTTTTCTATTGATTGGAATAGTTTCAGAAGGAATGGTACCAGCTCCTCCTTGTACCTCTGGTGGAATTCAGCTGTGAACCCATTTGGTCCTGGACTTTTTTTGGTTGGTAGGCTATTAATTATTGCCTCAATTTCAGAGCCTGCTATTGGTCTATTCAGGGATTCAGCTTCTTCCTGGTTTAGTCTTGGAAGAGTGTAAGTGTCCAGGAAATTATCCATTTCTTCTAGATTTTCTTGTTGATTTGCGTAGAGGTGTTTATAGGATTCTCTGATGGTAGTTTGTATTTCTGTGTGGTCGGTGGTGATATCCCCTTTATCGTTTTTTATTGCGTCTATTTGATTCCTCCCTCTTTTCTTGTTGATTAGTCTTGCTAGCGGTCTATCAATTTTGTTGATCTTTTCAAAAAACCAACTCCTGGATTCATTGATTTTTTTGGAGGGTTTTTTGTGTCTCTATCTCCTTCAGGTCTGCTCTGATCTTAGTTATTTCTTACCTTCTGCTAGCTTTTGAATGTGTTTGCTCTTGCTTCTCTAGTTCTTTTAATTGTGATGTTAGAGTGTCCATTTTAGATCTTTCCTGCTTTCTCTTGTGGGCATTTAGTGCTATAAATTTCCCTCTACACACTGCTTTAAATGTGTCCCAGAGATTCTGGTATGTTGTATCTTTGTTCTCATTGGTTTCAAAGAACATCTTTATTTCTGCCTTCATTTCGTTATGTACCCAGTAGTCATTCAGGAGCAGGTTGTTCAGTTTCCATGTAGTTGAGCGGTTTTGATTGAGTTTCTTAGTCCTGAGTTTTAGTTTGATTGCACTGTGGTCTGAGAGACAGTTTGTTATAATTTCTGTTCTTGTACATTTGCTGAGGAGTACTTTACTTCCAATTATGTGGTCAATTTTGGAATAAGTGTGATGTGGTGCTGAGAAGAATGTATATGCTGTTGATTTGGGGTGGAGAGTTCTGTAGATGTCTATTAGGTCTGCTTGCTGCAGATATGAGTTCAATTCCTGGATATCCTTATTAACTTTCTGTCTTGTTGATCTGTCTAATGTTGACAGTGGGGTGTTGAAGTCTCCCGTTATGATTGTATGGGAGTTTAAGTCTCTTTGTAAGTCTCTAAGGACTTGCTTTATGAATCTGGGTGCTCCTGTATTGGGTGCATATATATTTAGGAGAGTTAGCTCTTCCTGTTGAATTGATCCCTTTACCATTATGTAATGGCCTTCTTTGTCTCTTTTGATCTTTGATGGTTTAAAGTCTGTTTTATCAGAGACTAGGATTGCAACCCCTCCTTTTTTTTGTTCTCCATTGCTTGATAGATCTTCCTCCATCCCTTTATTTTGAGCCTATTTATGTCTCTGCATGTGAGATGGGTCTCCTGAATACAGCAAACTGATGGGTCCTGACTCTTTATCCAGTTTGTCAATCTGTGTCTTTTAATTGGGCCATTTAGTCCATTGACATTTAAGGTTAATATTGTTCTGTGTGAACTTGATCCTGCCATTATGATATTAACTGGTTATTTTGCTCATTAGTTGATGCAGTTTCTTCCTCGCCTTGATGGTCTTTACATTTTGGCATGTTTTTGCAATGGCTGGTACCGGTTGTTCCTTTCCATGTTTAGTGCTTCCTTCAGGGTCTCTTGCAGGGCAGGCCTGGTGGTGACAAAATCTCTAAGCATTTGCTTATCTGTAAAGGATTTTATTTCTCCTTCACTGATGAAACTTAGTTTGGCTGGATATGAAATTCTGGGTTTAAAATTCTTTTCTTTAAGAATGTTGAATATTGGCCCCCACTCTCTTCTGGCTTGTAGAGTTTCTGCCGAGAGGTCTGCTATTAGTCTGATGGGCTTCCCTTTGTGGGTAACCCGACCTTTCTCTCTGGCTGCCCTTAAGATTTTTTCCTTCATTTCAACTTTGGTGAATCTGGCAATTATGTGTCTTGGAGTTGCTCTTCTCGAGTAGTATCTTTGTGGAGTCCTCTGTATTTCCTGAATTTGAATGTTGGCCTGCCCTACTAGGTTGGGGAAGTTCTCCTGGATGATATCCTGAAGAGTGTTTTCCAACTTGGTTCCATTTTCCCCCTCACTTTCAGGCACCCCAATCAGACGTAGATTTGGTCTTTTGACATAATCCCATACTTCTTGCAGACTTTGTTCATTTCTTTTTCTTCTTTTTTCTTTAGATTTCTCTTCTTGCTTCATTTCATTCATTTGATCCTCAATCGCTGATACTCTTTCTTCCTTTTGATCGAGTCGGTTACTGAAGCTTGTGCATTTGTCACATATTTCTCGTGTCATGGTTTTCATCTCTGTCAGTTCGTTAATGGCCTCCTCGCATTAATTATTCTAGTTATCAATTCTTCCACTCTTTTTTCAAGATTTTTAGTTTCTTTGCACCGGGTACATAATTCCTCCTTTAGCTCTGAGAAGTTTGATGGACTGAAGCCTTCTTCTCTCATCTCGTCAATGTCATTCTCCATCCAGCTTTCATCCGTTGCTGGCTATGAGCTGCCTTCATTTGCAGGGGGAGATGCGCTCTTATTTTTTGAATTTCCAGCTTTTCTGCCCTGCTTTTTCCCCATCTTTGTGGTTTTATCTGCCTCTAGTCTTTGATGATGGTGACGTACTGATGGGTTTTTGGTGTGGGTGTCCTTCCTGTTTGTTAGTTTTCCTTCTAAGAGTCAGGACCCTCATCTGTAGGTCTGTTGGAGATTGCTTGAAGTCAACTCCAGACCCTGTTTGCCTGGATATCAGCAGCAGAGGCTGCAGAAGATAGAATATTGCTGAATAGCCAGTGTACCTGTCTGATTCTTGCTTTGGAAGCTTCCTCTCAAGGGTGTACTCCACCGTGTGAGGTGTGGGGTTTCGGTCTGCCCCTAGCGGAGGATGTCTCCCAGTTAGGCTACTCAGGGGTCAGGGACCCACTTGAGCAGGCAGTCTGTCAGTCTCAACCTCCATGTTGGGAGATCCACTGTTCTCTTCAAAGCTGTCAGACAGAGTCGTTTCCATCTGCAGAGGTTTCTGCTGCTTTGTTGTTGCTGTTGTTGTTGATTAGCTGTGCCCTGTCCCCAGAGGTGGAGTCTACTGAGACTGGCAGCCCTCCTTGAGCTTCTGTGAGCTCCACCCAGTTTGAGCTTCCCAGCAGCTTTGTTTACCTACTTACACCTCAGCAATGGTGGGCGCCCCTCCCCCAGCCTCGCTGCTGCCTTGCAGTTAGATCGAAAACTGCTGTGCTAGCAATGAGGGAGGCTCCGTGGGCGGGCGTGGGACCCTCCCAGCCAGGTGTTGGGTATAATCTCCTGGTGTGCTCATTTGCTAAGACCCTCGGTACAGTGCAGTATTGGGGTGGGAGTTACCCGATTTTCCAGGTATTATGTGTCTCAGTTCCCCTGGCTAGGAAAAGGGATTCCCTTCCCCCTTGCACTTCCCAGGTGAGGCGATGCCTCACCCTGCTTCAGCTCTTGCTGGTCAGGCTGCAGCAGCTGACCAGCATGGATTGTCAGGCACTCCCTAGTGAGATGAACCCAGTACCTCAGTTGAAAATGCAGAAATCACCTGTCTTCTGCGTTGCTCGCGCTGAGAGCTGGAGACTGAAGCTGTTCCTATTCGGCCATCTTGCTCTGCCGGTTTTTTCTTTCAGCTGATTTTAATGGTAACTAAATAGATTTAGAAAGGGAATTATAGAATAAAATTGTATTTTTGTACTGGTTTTCTACAAAACTCTTCAATAATCTAAACAATTATATAATGTGAAGATATGTACTGGTTTGGAAGGCAGTTTGAGAATATCTATCAGAAAATATTTTTAAAAACAAAATATAAAGCCTAAAAAACCTGAAAGTATTGAAATTATACAAAGTATGCTGCCAAACCACAATAGAATACAATTAGAAATTAAAAATCAGGATGAATCTTAAAATTTCATAAATATGTTGAAATTGAACAACATACTCCTAAATAACCATTTGGTCAATGAAAAAAATCACAAGCATTAATAGGAAATACATTGAGTAAATTACAGTGAAGATACAATACACCAAAACTTATGGAATGTGGTTAAAGAAGTAGTTACAGGGAAACTTATACCTGTAAACACTTATATTGAAAAAGAACTATATCAAATCAATTACCTAATTATCTACCTTAAGATACTGAAGAAAGAAGAACAAATACACCTAAAACAAATAGAAGGAATTAAATAATAATGATTAGAGTGGAAATTAATGACATTACAAATATACAAACAATAGAGGAAATCAACAAAATATTTTCTTTAAAAATCAACAAAATTGACAAAGCTTTTGCTAGATTGACCAAGAAAACCAGAAGATTACTCACATTGCTAAAATCAGAAATGAAAGAGGTGACCTTATTACCAATTTGCAGAAATAAAAAAGATGATCAGAAAATACTATGAGCAATTGTATGTTGGTAAATTCAATAATGTAAATGTAATTAACAAATTCCTAAGGAAAAAAAAAAAAGACTACCCAAATTGACTGAAGAAGAAATAGATGATCTGAATAGGTCAAAATAGAGATTAAATTAGTAATTTTAAAAAAGCTGCCAACAAAGGAAATCTGGGCTCAGATGGCTTCATTATTGAACTCTGCCAAATATTTAAGGAATAATTATTAGTGATTATTCATAAACTTTGTCCAAAAGTAGAATAGAAGAGAATACTTCCTAAATCATCCTATGAGCCAGTATTACACTGATATCAAAATCATACAACGATATTACAAAAAAAAGAAATCTACAGAACAATATATTTTATAAATAGAGGCACAAAAATCCTCAAAAAGAAATACTAGCAAACTGAATTCAGCAACATATAAAAACTCCTACCATGGCCAAGTAGGATTTATCATAGGAATACGAGGTTGGTTTGTTATCTGATAACTAATTAGTTTAATGCACCATATCAATAGAATAAAAGTCAATAAAAAAACAAAAACAAAAACAAAAAAACCACCATGATCATCTCAATAGAGGCAGAAAAACATTTGATAGAATCCAACACCACTTCATGATAAACACATTCAATAAATTAGGAATAGAAGGACATTTCCTCATTCTGCTAAAGGTCATTTACCAAAGAAAATATATAGCTAATATTATGCTTATTTGCAGATGGTACAACCTTGTATACAGAAAATCCTAAAGAATATACACACAAAAAATAGTGCTAAAAAGCAAGTTTTGGAAGGATGCAGGCTAGATCAGTATACAAAATCAATTGTATTTCTATGTTTGCAATCCAAAAATAAAGTTAAAAAACAATTTTATTTACAATAGTTATCAAATGGAAGTAAATATGTAGGAACACACTTAAAATAAATGCAATACCTGTGCACTGAAAATGTCAAATCATTGTTGAAATAAATTTAAAAATACCTAAGTAAATGAAAAGACATGCCATGACCATGAATTGGAAGAGAATGCTATTAAGATGGCAATACTCTCTACATTGATGTACAGGTTAAATGCAACCCCTCCCAAAACTCCAGCTCGTTTCTTTGCAGAATTTGACTAGCTGATTTTAAAATTCATATGAAAATGCAAGAGACCCAAAATAGCCAAAACAATCTTGGAAAAGAGCAAAGTTGGAGGATTCACAACACTTCTTTATATCAAAACTTACTACAAAGCAAATATAAGCAAGACAATGTCATACCAGCATAAGAATACATATAAAGGTCAATGGAATCAGAGAATCCAGAAATAAATTCTCACATTTGTGGACAATTGATTTAGACCAGCATGCCAAGACATGCTGAACATAGAATGTAAAATGAGCAAAGAATCTGACTAGACATTTCTGCAAAGAATATATAAAAATGGCCCACAAATACATTAAAAGATACTCAACATAATTATTCTTCAGAATAATGAAAATCAAACTGCAGCACAATGCTACTTGACACACATTAGGATGGTTACAATCAAAACGACAGATAATACCAAGTGCTGGTAAAAATATGGAGAAATTGCAACCTTCATACACTGCTGATGTGATTTTAAAGTAGTGTAGCCATTTTAGAAAACAGTCTGCAGTCCTTAAAATGCTTTTTAAATATTAAAAACATTTAATTTACTATACATATTTAAATTTTAGAAAGTTATTAAGCAGATGCACTTTGCTTTGTCGGTTTAGTTTGATCTTCAGTTACCATTTTATGAGATCTTTCCAATAGCTTATCCCATATCGTAAAATGTGCTCTTAAGTGAATGGGTAAAGACAGACCCTGGAATCTTAATATAAGACTTGGCTGGTCAGGTTGAAGATTGTGAACTGCTGACACTTCATACTAGAAACAAATACTTGTTTTTGGAATAAGAGGGCCCTCACTCACATCAATGAAATTGCCTATTCTGTGTAGGTTGACTATTCTCTCAGGGTTCTGAGATGCCTTCTTTTCTACGGAATCTATTTTGTACTTGTTTTGAAATATTTCCAATGCCACTTTTGCTTCAGCATCCAGAGTTTCAAATGGAAGATCTTTATAAATTAAAGCATGAACGTCCTTTGTGAAGGAACGTAGGTTCTCTTTTGTTGAATGTAGAGAATTACCATTTGACTCAAGAATTTCACTCCTACATATACACCCAAGAGAATGAAAAATATATGTTTATGTAAAAATTTGTGCATTAATATTCATAGCATGTTATTCATAAGAGCTCAAAGTGGAAGCAATCCAAATATCCATCAACCAATAAATGGAAAAATAAAATGTATATTCATACAAATGAATATTATTATGCAATTAAAAGAAATGAAGTTCTGATGCATGCTAAAATGTGAATAAACCTTAGAAACATTATACTAAGTGAAAAAAGGCAGACACAAAACCAAAAATTGTTTGATTCCATGTATATGGACTATCCATAAGAAGTAAAGCTATAGAGAGAAGTAGATTTGTGGTTTCCTAGGTCTGAAAGGGATGAGAAGATTGAGGAGTGATAACTTAAATGGTTTGTGTGTTTTGGGGGGGATAATGGAAATGTTCTAAAATTTATTGATTGCACAATTCTGAATATACTAAAAATCATTGCATTTTATACTTAGAGTAAATTGTATGGCATGTGGATCATATCTCTGTATATCACCATTACAAAAAATAAAGAGAAAACCTCACACAAATCCTTCTACTCAAAATTCTGGATGTCTATCTTAGAGAAACATTTGCATATTGTCACCATAAGTTTGACACAAAGAGATTCACTTTTTGTGATTTAAAAAATAAAAACAACCCGTCAATAGGGAGTCTCAATAATGTGTGGCAAATCTGTACCACGAAATACTCCACTTTTATTAAAGAATGTAATAGACCTTTCTGTATTAACACAGATAAATCTTCCACATTGTTAAGAAAAGCAAGTTGTCAAAAAACATGTAAAGTATGATCCCATTTATGAACAAAACTGTGTCTTCATCTACATGCATATATAAATACATAAAAAAGAACTGATGAATGTATATCAAACTATTAACAGTAGTTTGTTCTGAAGTGAGAATGTTGGTTGGTTGATGAGAAGTAGAGCAAGAGAGGTTGGATGGGGTAACCTTCACACTTCACACTATAAATTTCTGTATTGTTTGCATCTTTTCAACAAGAAAGTATTTATGTATTACCAGTATAAAATAAAAACAAAGAGAAAACAAAATACGATGAATGTTAACACATGGACCAAGTCCCTACCATCAAATTGTGGTAATGAACTTGTGAGCTAAATGAACAATAGTACTGGTGCAGGATTAATATGTTCTTCACTACCCTGTTAGAGCAGAATTTTATTTTACGGTAGAAGAGAGATGACATGCTTTGACAAATGTTCTGTCTGCTGCATGTTCAGGCCTTTGTATTTGTTACTTCTTCTGCCTTGAATGCTCTTCCTGCAAATATCCACATCCAACTCTGGCCCTTCCTTTAGATATTTACCCAAATATTTTCCTCTCAGCCAAGTCCTACCTGCCCACGCTACCAAACTTCAATGTTCATTCCCCTCTTAGTTCTTATAACCCTTCCTGCTTAATTTTTCTCCTTAAGACTTTTAGCCATCTGATATTCTACTGAACCCACTTATTTGTCTAATGTCCATCTCTTCTTAGTACAAGTAAAGTCTATGAAGGTAGGAACATTTGTCAAGTGTTTCAGAGCTGTAACCCTGGAGCTAGAGTGAAAGTTAGCACATAATATGTGCTCAGTGAATTTTTGCTGAATGAATGAAAAAATCATTTAATAATAGCATTTGAATCAAGAGCTATTGACACAGGTAGGATAAGAAAAGGATTATATCTCTGAACTCTCATCATCAAATCTCTTCCAATGAGCAAATAATTTAACAACTAGACACTGATGGCCTCAGGAAGATTTTCAGATTTTCTTCTATTGACCAAAACCATTTGCTCCCATTCACCTAGCATTCATCATCTAGATGCACAAAGAGGAGAAACATGAGGACAGAAATGCCATTTTCCTTTCTCTCCTCTTCTTGTCAAGCTAAACTAATCACAGAATCACAAATAAATCTGAAATTTTAGTATTTAAAATTAACCATCGGAGGGTTCTTTTGATGATCCCAATTTTGTTGGCAACATCCAAAGCATCATAGTCTTGCCTTTTTTTGTTCATTAGACCTGATCAATGTGTTGATCTTGGCCATATTAGTGTCAAGAAGCTTCTTCACAGCCTTTTGAACTGGTGCATGTTGGTTTTTAACATCTAAAATAAACGCATATGTGTTGTCTTCCCTATTCTTGTCTGATTCAAGTGAAACTTGATGGCATAGCGATCAAGCTTGCTTCGCCTGGTGGTACTTTTCTAAGGACATTCTGCTGTCTTAAAAGCTGCAGTGTCTTGGGCCACCAGAAGCAGGGTAATGTGAGGATCTTTTGAGTGTGGTTGTGGATACCTTTCTGCACTGCCTTCTTGACCTTCAAAGACGTTGCTTTATCTTGACTTTGGGAGGAGCAGAGGTTTCCTTCTTCACTTTCAGGGCCATCTTGGTGAGAAGTTACATTTTTAAATTTAGTTCTTCATCCGCAACAGAACTATTAGGACTTATTATGCAGAACCAGTTTTGGAAGACCAAACACAGAGAAGAAGAGGAAGTTAAAGAGAATTAACAGCAAAACCACCTAAAGGAGGAGTGCCCATGGGTGAGATGTGAAGCACTTATGCATCAAGAGTTAGAAAAACTGATTTCTTCCTCCAAAAAACCACAGTAATTTCACAACAACAGAAAAGAACATAGAGTCATAAAACCACAAAACACTACCATTTAGTCTTATATATATATTTTGTCTTCTCAAATGCACTGATTTAGGTATTCCAAAATGGGTGAAAGATACGTCTATTTATCACTGTTTAAAACTCCGCAAAGAGACTCTGAAATCCTAACACTGCATGCTCTTACTCATGAGTGGGAGATGAACAATGAGAACACATGGTCACAAGGAGGGGAACATCACACACTGGGTCCTGTCAGGGGTGGGGAGCTAGGGGAGGGAGAGCATTAGGATAAATACCTAATCTATGTGGGGCTTAAAACCTAGATAATGGGTTCATAGGTGCACCAAACCACCATGGCACATGTATACCTATGTAACAAACCTGCACATTCTGCACATGTATCCCAGAGTTTAAATTAAAATAAATAAAATTTTTTAAAAATGTATATTTTAGAGGCCTAAACTCTTTAAACCTGATTTCAATCTCTCTTGTTTCAATTTAAATTCGATGCCTCTTCTATAGTTCTTGGATAAAGAGAGAGACTGCCCTTCTTGGGAAAACAGATTTCTCTACCCAAGCGGATCTACAACTGGTTAGGGTATGGCTGCACATAGTGTGCTTTATACTGCAGTGCAAAACACTGCGTTCCGTAAACATTTCTAAGAACTATTATAAAGTATTAAGGCTGCTCTGCCAATCAGATTCTAAGTGAGCTGAACACTCCTCACCCTCTCATAACAGAGTACATGTTGCCTGCAGCTCTGGCTGTTAAAAGGAGAGAGCAATGTTCCTAAACAGATTGGGTGGTGAGCAGAGGCCCCGTGATTCACCCCTAAATTAGTTTTAACTGACAGGTTTTGGAAGTGAGGCTGGCTAGGGTCTGGCTGCGTGGATACCACGTGCTGCTCTGTCCAGTCCGAACAGCTCAGAAGGGATCTTGAGCCGTGTGATTGGGTAGGGTGGGGGTGGGTGGCTCAAGAATGTGGGGTAAAAATAGGAGCAGTGATTTCCAAAGTCCTTGGCAAGCTGTGTGGAACCTAATGTCTCATTCAGTACACGTTCGTTGAAGGCAAACTACCAGATCAAGTTTGGAGAGATTGTTGTTTGGGCTGGTTTGTCCTTTGAGTTTTGTACAACTTTGAAAAGAGCAAACAAGAAATTGGTGTTTCTCTTTCACACTCTGTCTCATTCCATTCTCTATTTTATTGGATTCCACTGTGTCAGCTGAATAGAAGAAATATACAGCCCTTTTCCCATATTTCCATAAGCACATATTTTTACTCATGCTACAAAGTAGTAATTATTCCCATAAAATAATGATGTAATGTTAATTAAGATGAAATTTTGAGATTGGCACCACCAATGGCAAGATAAAGATTATTTATTATGTCTGTTATTGAAGTGTTTTGTATTGTACTCTTTGTCCAAGGCTTCATAGATAATTAAAATTCATTGACTGCACAAGTGTCTCATGAAATGTGTTAGATTGTTTTCTGATATGCAAAAATGTCCTGACATGGTTTGTAAATGTGTGCTGCACATCTCCAGCCAATTACCATATAAAATGCAACTATATCTTTTTGTCTATCACTGAAGCCTGAACAGACAGCATTAGACTCAACTGCATAATTCTGGCCTAATTTTCGTGTCTGATACTATAGTGATGTTGTGAGGCATTGACTTACCAACAGGGGTAAATGTTCTTTTTGAATATATATTTTTTTCTTCAGCCTCTTTGAAAATATGCCTGCATGAAGAAGTACACCTTCAGCCTCTTCAGAAAAATGAGCATGTTCTTGCACCCCCTTTGCCCCCACCCTTTGTTTTCTCTTCCCAAGTTGTGATGATTTTGATAAGATGAGGATTTGTGCTGGCAAAATTCCAAAGGGTGGACAAATTGGGCTGTACTTTCATTAATGTAAAACTGAAAATATTGCTAAATTATTGTGGCTAATATAACTTGTGTCTGCTCAGGCTTTGTATTAGTTTGCTAGGGCTAGCATAAGAAAGAACCACAAACTGGATGGCCTCAAACAACAGAAACTTACTGTGTCACAGTTCTGGAGACTGGAAATCCAGAATCAAGATGTCAGTGGGATTGGTTCCTTCTGAGGGCTGTGAAGGAAAATCTGTCCCAAACCTCTCTCCTGGCAGTTTGCTGGCAAAATGTAATGTTCCTTGGCTTTTATATCTCTGCCCCTCTCTTCATATGACATTTCTCTGTGTGTGTATCTATGTCCACATTTTGCTTTTTCAGAAGGACACCAGTCATACTGGATTAGGTGCCCGTCTTACTCTAGTATCTTAATTAATTACATCTCTTAATTATTTACATCTGCAATGACCCTATTTCCCATTCTGAGGTACTTGGTCCCATTCTGGGATACTTGGGATTAGGATTTCAACATAAGAATTTTGGGAGGACACAATTTAATCCATAACAAGCTTCAAATAAATAATAGACTATGCAATTCAATGAATATATATTGAATTGTAGGTTCAAAAATAATGAAATAGAGAAACTGGTTTTCAAGATTAACATGATATTTGCTTTTCAATTCCCCCAGATGTAAATAATTAAGAGATGTAATTAATTAAGATACTGGAGTAAGATGGGCACCTAATCCAGTATGACTGGTGTCCTTCTGAAGAAGCAAAATGTGGACATAGATACACACACAGAGAAATGTCACATGAAGATATAAGAGTCTCCCCCAGAAGGACTCTTATATCTTGATTTGCCAAGCAGTAGGAAGAAGAGTTATAACTAATGGAGTGAACCTCGCTGTTGGCAGAACTTTAGTCCAGTCTTTCCTAGTTCAAGAAATAAAAAAGACTTTTTATATCGTAAAGTTTTCAGTGACTTCAATCACTTCTTCCTTCACTGCCTCAATTACTTCTGGTAAATATACAAGAACATGTGCTTACTTAGAGGGGCACAGCATTTATTGGGGTTTGACCTGACTCAATCACAAAATATATAAAATGAGCCAAGGACCTTTTGAGGTTTGCAAATTCTTATAGTGCATTACCTTGAGAATTCAAAATCCAGTGCTTGTCATCTTCTAAATCCTAAAAAATACTGTAACAGAGTAGTGGGTTGGTTAGTAAGTGTCCCATCGGAAGGCATGGCTGACCAGAGCCTTATTAGTTATTAGAAGATATACAGACTAAAGAATCCAGAAATTAGGATTAGAACTGCTTGAGAGGAGGTAGGAAAGGAAATGTATGCATTTGAGGTATGGGAGAGAGGTTCAGTGTAGCAGGCAGAATATAGTATCTGAAAAGGCCTGGCAACAGATAGCAGGTGGTATGCCAGGATAGCAGTGGGGGGCCCAACTTGAAGACACAGGGTCTGTGGTAGAGTTTGGCCCTGGGAATCCAGGAGCAGATGGTGATCAGAAACACAGGCAGGCAGTTGGGATCTGAGAAGTCAGAGCCAAGCCTCAATGTTTTTTAGAATTTTGCTCTCAAATATGGTATAAACCTTCCTTGACACTTTTCAGTTCTTAATATATTGGAGGCATTGATCTTTCTCTGCTAGAGTCTTATCACTGTGACATTGCTCGAATTCTTCTCAATTCTCCTGCCTCCTAGTTATTTCTTTACTAAATCCATTCAATTTGTGTTTCAGGGAAAGAATGGTGATCTTAACAGAAGTAGATTCAGTAGAGTGGTGGGGTTATAGATGTGAGCTGGAGTCGGTTGAGGAGAGACTGGAAGATAAGAACAGGAGAGTCTTGCCATGGTGGGAAGCAGCCCACCTGCACCCACTCTGGAAGTCATGTCATCTTGCTCCTTCTCTTCCAATGTCATCCATACTTTGATGACTCCTCAATTTGTATCTTCAAGCCTGACTTCTCTGCTGGACTACAGACTCCTATTTCCAGCTTGCTTGAGCTCTCTACTTGTATGTTGCTAACAGAATCAATACTCTACAAGATAGCCAGAGGGATTTTTCTGAAAATGTGAAGTAGAGCATGCCATGTTTTACTGAAAGCCCTCCCATGACTTTCTAAAATGCTTAGAATAAAATCCAAATTCCCTATTACGATCTCCAAGACCCCTAGTAATCTTCCTCCCTAATCTCACTTCTATGACTTTACAGTTCTTTCACTATTCTCCAGCCAGTCACACTACTAGTCTTCCATTTGTTCAGTGAGCAAGCCTCATGTGCTTCTCTGATTGCAAACTTGCAGTTCATTCTACCTGGAGCAATCACCCACCAGATACTCACTTGGGCTTCCTTCTTCTCAGCATCCATGTCCAAGCCAATAGGTTACCTGGTCTTTAGAGCAGCCTTTACCAAATACATAATCTAAAGTAGCAAAGTAGCATCCATCCACCCAGCCAGTCACTCTGTCACATTAAACTGGTTAATTTGTTTTGCACTATGTATTGCTATCTGAAATTTATCTTGCCTATTTCTTACAACTATGCTGCCTGTTCCTGCCCCCAACTTCCCTTCTCCAAATAGACCATAACACAGGAAGGAATAGAGACCATGGGTTCAATTTTTTGCTATGTATGGCTTTTCCAGTACTCAAAGTAGCATCAGTACATAGTAGGAACTTGATAAACATTTATTGAAAAAGTGAGCAAAAACAGGTCCAAAATTCAACCTACTGCTCTGGTGCAAGCCACCACCTTTTCTTGGGTCAATTACTGAAATAACATCCTAGTTGGTTTTCATTCTACTTTTGTCTCCTTCAGTCTATTCTCAACACAGCTCTCAGAGTGAACTCATTAAAAAGGAAGTCATTAAAGAAGTAACCACTCTTGTGCCCAAAATCCTCCAATGACTTCTTGTCTCAGTGTAAGAGCTGGAGTCCTCATATCCCAATCTTTTGCTCCCTCTCTGACTTCATCACCTATTATTTTTTCTCTTCCTCATTATACTCCATCTACACCGACCTCTTCAGTGTTCCCTGAGGACACCAAGCCGCTCAGGGTCCAGGAATGTTGCACTTGCTGTTCCCTCTGAGTGGAATGCTCTTCCCTCAAATATCCATATGGCTGGCTCCTTCACTTCCTTCAAGTCTTGACTAAAATATCACTTTACCAGCAAGAACTTTAAAGGCCACCATAATATAAATATTCAACGTAAGTTCTAATCTTAATCAAAATAAAAATGTATCAGTAAAGGGTCAAACATTTAGCTCGATTTGATTTTCATCAAATATCTTGATACCATTTATTCAACATTAATAATTATGCTATTTCAGGCCTGGAGTAATTAGTTGTCTATTAAGATATTGACTCTATTCTGAGATACATCTCTTGTGAAAAACCCTTAAAAACAGTGATCTGGTCTTTGTTGATATTATCAGGGTCAGAGAGAAATGATTTTCCCTTTCCTTATTTGAAATCCTCTTATGACAGCTTATCAATGAAAAAGGAGCAAGATTTTTAATAATTACTGCTTATTTATTTGCTCATTGGATCAAAAAGATGTGAACTTACTGGCTAGAACTTGATAACATTTGTTTCTTTCTCATTTCATTCAATATTAGATCAAGATCAAGAAATATTCTGTCAACTGTTTTTTTGCAAACAATAAGGTTCTAGCACTCAAATACTTTATGTTCCTTTAGTGTCCACAACAGCATATGTAGATGATCTCCTTTGATCCTGATCCCAATATGCCTACTTTATGATTTCACTATTTGTTAACTCTAGTAAAATGGTTTTGTTTTTCTTACTAGTAAAATGCTTTCTTCCTATAGCATGGCTTTCCAACATTAACATAATAAGAATATATTGCTTGCTTCTTCATCTATATTCTACACATGCTGAGAAACTATTTAAATGTATACATCAGTGGTTTCAGCCAAAATATGAAGCAAACTGTATGCTATCAGCTATACAAGCTCCTACCTATTTTATGTAGTGATACTATTAGTACATTATTAGCAATGTTTTAGCTTCTGAAATTGGAACTGACTATATATTCCCTGGAATCATCAGAGATTTATGAATCACACTTGAAGAAACACTGCTACATTGATGGGGAGCCAATAAAGCTGTTTTAAAAATTATGTTTAAAATATGTTTAAAGGAAAGTGAGTAGGGCAGATGAGGGAACAGGCAGAGCAATTGTGGGATGAAGGAAATTGATGTTCATTTATGTATACTCACCCTTCCAGTTGATTTCACCAAGGCAGGAAGTCGCATTGGGAGCAACTGGAGTCCTACCACCAGGTGACCCCATTTCTCCCATGCTGTACCTCCAAAAGGATATAGGAGATTGAGTGCTCTCAGTTCTCAGTGCTCTCAGCTCAGTGGCTCCAATCTTTTCCTGCCTGGGGTCGTCTGAGAACACAATGCATCCTTCTTCTTTTCTGTCTGTCAGTCCCCTACAAGAAAACTCTTGGGCAGTGTTTTGCACATTGGAATGGGAACAGTTTAAACAGAGTAGAAAGCCCCAGTAGCTTCTATCCACGGTTGACCATCATCATTTCATGGCCTAGTGCAGAGCATAATGTTCACCATGAGGACTCCACAGAGAACTTCACTCTTAAAGTGCTTTCACATTCATTGTTTTCTTAGGTGTGGCTAAGCTGCTCAGCCCAAGGAAATTTTTCTCCAGAACTGGAAAGAGGTTTATTGAAGGTACAATTCAGTCATAATACCTTCTCCCATTGAGGCAAAACATTTATACAGTTGATAAACTCTACAATTCAGAAAGATAATGAAAGCCTTCTACCATCTTATTCTGTTTCCGAAATTTAGTTTTTGCTGAAAGAAACGCATGGACATTTCTAAGAAATGGGTCAGGGTGAAAATGGAGTTCAGGTCATTAAGAAAGGAAGAAACGGGTCTCTCAAAATATGGGAGCAGCTCAGAATTATTTGCCTTATTCAAGAAATAAAATTTGCTGGCATGGGTGACATGCTCTTCAATCTTCATGGAGATTTTCAAGTATCAGAGCCTACTGAGAACATAAATTCCTGCAGTTCAGACAGGTAGCTTAACAGATATGCAATCTATGGTGCAAGCAGCTAAAATCTTTGATCATATTGATGGAATCTTTGGGATTCCAATGCACTTGAGAACGTGAATTAATTCTCAAGGACAGCTGCATTCATGTGCCAGACATCAGAACCCGGAAGTAGGGTAGATTCTTCTTTTTCTGTAGGTATCACAGTGATGGTCAGGAGCTCTCCTCCCTTTTTTTTTTTCATCTCTTTTTTACTCTCTTTCTCCCTTCCCCATACCCTCTCCTCTCTTTCTCTCTCTCCAGAGTTATTTAGCCCCTACCATGAGCCAAGTTTGGTACTCCACTCCAGAAATTCTAAGATGAATGTAGCACTTTGCCTGCCTTCAAGATGCTCATACACTAATGAAGAGGCAGACATCTGGTTCATGCCCTACCAACTCAGAGCATCTCTGCTTGTCGATATCTCCCAGTATGTCTCATTAATACACTGCTGCTTCCTTAAAGGGGATTTAAATAGCTGTGTAATTCCATCCTGTCTCACATTCTGAGGGCAAAAATGCAACAAATTAAAATTAGAGCCAGGCGCGGTGGCTCAAGCCTGTAATCCCAGCACTTTGGGAGGCCGAGACGGGCGGATCACGAGGTCAGGAGATCGAGACCATCCTGGCTAACACAGTGAAACCCCATCTCTACTAAAAAAAATACAAAAAACTAGCCGGGCAAGGTGGCGGGCGCCTGTAGTCCCAGCTACTTGGGAGGCTGAGGCAGGAGAACGGTGTAAACCCAGGAGGCGGAGCTTGCAGCCACTGCACTCCAGCCTGGGCGACAGAGCGAGACTCCCTCTCAACCAAAAAAAAAAAAAAAAAAAAAAAAAAAATTAGAGTATGATGGAGTTACTGAACATAGAATACACTTCATTAATGTATTCTATATGTTAATTAGAGCCTCAAATTGGGGTTGGTTTCTACATATTTATAAGAACTTTTGATATGAGTGCTTGTGCAGTGATTCGAGCCACTAACGAAAAATATTAAATGTAGGAAAACACTTCCTAAAAGATATGCACTAGGGAAACACCAAGCCCTGCTCTGTGATCATTACAACTGACCTTGTGCTACTCTTCCTCTGTGTCATTAGGTGGACTAAACAATAATGTAACTTCAAATCTGACATGCAATTATCATTAAACTCTTCAAACTTTGAGACATTTAAAGAAATAAATTCAGGTCTTCTTGTTCATTAAATAATGTGAATTTAATTACCGGAACCCCATCTTTCCTCATAAGCACAAAACATATAACATTATTATTATTATTATTATTATTATTTTTTTTTTTTTTTTGAGATGGAGTCTCGCTCTGTCGCCCAGGCTGGAGTGCTGTGGCCGGATCTCAGCTCCCTGCAAGCTCCGCCTCCTGGGTTTACGCCATTCTCCTGCCTTAGCTTCCCAAGTAGCTGGGACTACAGGTGCCTGCCACCTCGCCCGGCTAGTTTTTTGTATTTTTTTAGTAGAGACGGGGTTTCACCGTGTTAGGCAGGATGGTCTCAATCTCCTGACCTCGTGATCCACCCGTCTCGGCCTCCCAAAGTGCTGGGATTACAGGCTTGAGCCACCGCGCCCGGCCATAACATTATTTTTAAATGTGTAGTTGAGGTAACAGGAAAAGTAAGAAAAATCCCCAGGTGACAGGTATTCTGAGAGGCAGAGTATAATACCCTGAGGCACAGCTGAGGCTTTCATGGTTGGTTAGCTCTGGGTGACAGGGTCTGTGGGAGATTAGGGGAGTAGGGTTTGCCAGTTCAAGTAGCCTAAGAGCTTTTATGTTAAAGTCCTTAGAATAACAGAATACATTACTTAGAAGCCCATAAGGGGAGAACTGGAAACCTTGAAGGACTAGCCCTCAGTAAAATACAGGACTAAATCATTTGTGCTCACGGATACAGGAAGACAACAGAAAAGCTTACCTATCTCTACTTGAGTTCCTGAAGAATTTGTACTCTGAGCCTGTTTCACGCACAAGTATGTGGTTCAAATTTGTACTAGCTTCAAAGTCTTCAATGTTCAGGAATATCCAAAATGAGAAATTAACATAAATATGCTCCTGTGCCAGTGATAATTCTGGACACCTGTTAGACACAAGGACAACATTACAGCATGTGTGCTCCACAACTTCCACAGATAAAGTACCTCTAAACTTGAATCTGCACAAGTAAATAATCTAAAATGGACAAGAAACTAAAAGACACAACAGGTAACAGCATTAGAAGATCAATATTTTCACATTGGAGTGTCTTCTAATAGATAATATAAAATTATTGTGTTCACATAATTAAAAGTAGTGAAGAGAATCAAAGCTGTAAGAAATGTATAAAAAATACAATAATCAAAAGCCACCTAGATTAAAACAAATAAAAAAGGACTTTTTAAGTCAAGCCAAAAGCAAGTAGCTTATGCTGCATGTTAAAAACAACTAAAAGCAAATATTTTGAATTAGAAGGTAGATTTGAGGAAATTAAATGAAATGCATCAAAGGAACACAAAGAAATTGAAAGTGTGAAAGAGAAATTATTCAGTGACATGAAGGAGAATTAGAGCTGATATATATATATGCAAAAAGTATAAGAGGAAAAAGAGAAAGAATGACAGAGTCAAATAGTAACAAAACGGTGGCTGAGAATTTTATAGAACTGATGAAAGACATGAATCCTTAGATCCAAGAATTAAAACCTTTAAGATAAACAAAGGAAAACTCTTGACAATGGACTTCTTATGGTAAGAATAGAGGCCAGAGTATAAATAAGCATTATCATTACATTGCTGAGAAAAAATAACTGTCAACCTAGAATTATATACTAGACAAACTATCAATCAAGACTGAAAATATAAAAAGGACGATTTTAGACAAAAAAAGATACAGAGGCTTTATCATAACATATCCTCACTAAAGTAGTTATATACCTCAGAAAGAAGAAAACTGAACACAGAAGGAAGAAAAGAGTTTCCAAAGGCAATAATAGGTAAAATAACTGGCAAATATAAGGTAAACCTAAACACATGCTAATGATATAAAAAGGAGAATAATGATACACAATATGGGGTTCATAAAAATAAAGTTAAAGTAAAAATCTTAGACAAATGGCATATAAGAGGGGATAATCAGAATTAAAGTTTCTAAAGTCTTTTTAATATTTGAAAAGGTTGTAAAATTATGAATTCACTGTGGACTTTGTTCAGACAGGCATACATTTTAAAAATGAAATGGTAAACCATGAAAGTATAGAGATTAAATGTTTAATTTCCAAACCAATGATAGAAAAGAAAGAATTAATAAAAAGAAATCAGTCTAATACTTGTTTTGAGAGGGGAAAAACCAGATATAACATAAAAATCATAAAATAAAGTAATATAAATGAAAACTGCCAAAATGAACTAACCTCATCAGTTAAAAGATTCCAAGATTAGATTAAGAAACAGAATATGGCTCTTTAATACTTATTAAAGTTTTATTTTGCCTTGTTCTGGTGGTATCAGTATGTTTGGGCTGCCATAACAAAATACCACAGACTGGGGTGGCTTAAACAATGAACATTCATTTTCTCATAGTTTTGGAAGCTAAAAGTCTCATATCAAGGTACTATCAGAGTTGGTTTCTGGTGAGAACTCTCTTCCTGGCTTCTAGACAGTCACCTTCCAGCTGTGTCCTCACATGGCCTTTCCTCAGTGTCTGCATAGAGAAAAAGAGGATGGGGTTCCCTCTGGTATCTCTCCCTATAAGCTCACTAATCCTATTAGCTTAGGACCTCACCCTTATGACCTTATTTAACCTTAGTTACTTCCTTTGGCCAAATACAGCCACACTGGGGTATTTTGAAAAGACACAGCCATGTAGTCTGTAACACTGGAATTCCACAAAACAGAACATGAGGCAAGAATTAAGATGCTAACACTTTTTAGTAAATGGAAGCATGAAGCAGGATGAGGAGGAAAACAAGGGAATAAGCCACTGAAGAAAAAGAACAAATTTGGAAGGCCCACACTACTTATTATAAAGCAACAGTAATCAAGACAATGTGGTATTGGTGAAAGAATAACAGATAAAGAAAACAGAATAAAGAGCCCAGAAAGCGACCCACACAAATACAATCAACTGATCTTTGACCAAGGAGCAAAGACAACCAAGTGGAGAAAGGATATTCTTCCCAGTAAATGGTACTGATGTTAACAAGTGAACATCCACAGGCACAAAAAGAACATAGACAGTTACTTTATTTCTTCCATAAGACATTAACTCAAAATTAATCATAAAGCTATGTAAAAGAAAAAGCCATGAAGCTTCTAGGAGAAAACATGGGAGAAAAAATCCGTAAACTTGGATTTGGTGATGAGTTTTTAGCTACAACACAAAAAATATGACACTTGAAGGGGGAAAACTGGTAAGCAAAATTTATTAAAATTAAAAAATGTTTACTTTGTGAAAAACCTGTTAAGAGAAAGAAAAGAGAAACCATATACTAAAGAAAAATTTGCAAATATTTGCAAAACATATATTAGAATAAGGGCTTATATCTAAAATATGCAAAGAATATTTACAGTTCAGCAATAAGAAAACAAGTAAAAATGGGCAAAAGATCTAAACAGATACCTCACCAAAGAAAGATGTAGAAATACATATGTAAAAATGTTCAACAAGATCTGCTGGTAGAAAATTGCAAATTAAAATAATGAGAGGTAATACCAATACACACCTATTAGAATGGCTAAAATAAAATCAAAAAGAAAAAGTTGGCAATACTAACAATGGGCAGAGAAAATTCAGAGCAATAGGAATTCTTATTCATTGTTAGTGGAAATGCAAAATGGTACATGCAGCCACTTTGGAAGACAGTTTGGTAGATTCTTACAAAGCTAAACATAGTTTTACCATATGATTCAGCAATTGTTTCTAGATATTTATACAGCTAATTTGAAAACATACATCCATAAAAAAACCTGTACACAAATGTTTAGTTTTATTCATAATCCCCCTGCTCCCCAAACTGGAAGCAACCAAGATGTCCTTCAATTGGTGAATGGATGAATAAACTGTGGTATATATACATAATGAATAATATTCAGCAAAACAAAAAAAGAGATAGCAATCTATGAAAAGACATGGAACATTAAAAGTGTATTGCTAAATGAAAGAAGCCAGTTTTAAAAGGCTACATATTATATTATTTTAATTATATGATATTCTAGAAAAGATAAAACTATACAGTCAATAAAATGATAAGTAGTTGCCAGGAGTTCAGGGCAGTGTTTAGGGGGAGTGTTTAATGAATGAAGCACAGGGGATACTTTTTCAATGGTCAAACTATTCTGTATGGTGCTGTAATGGTAGATGCATGTACTATGCATTTGTCTGAACCCATAGAACTTCACAGCACAAGGATTAAGCCTTAATGTATGCAAATTTTTAAAAAATCATTTAGATTTGAGGAGTCCAGATTGAAATTCAGAATGTGACAGAACAATCTAACATTATTAGAATATGTGCAACAACTTCACTGAAGAGCATGGGAAATAAAGGAGAAAAATCTAAGTAACATTGGAAATTACTGGGAAGTATAAGACTAAAAGCAAAAGAACTGTATGTAAGCACTGAACTCTAGTTGATAAAGTTGTTTTCCATGGGGAAATGGGTTAACAATGCTGACACCATTTTACATATATGCTGGATAATGGATAATGGGAGCCAGGTTTCTCATTATTATAGTGGTAGGATATAGATAAGAAAAGGAAAGGCTAGAATGATCCATATGGTAATAGATTCTAGTTGGAGATATCAGTATGAAATCATGTTTAGCTTACTATTTACAGAGATTCTTACAAGTAGAAATATTTGTAGATATTTGTGTATACACAGGCGACTATAATACACATATTTCCTTGTTCTGCCAGCTAAGAGGGCCTGGAGGCAATTATGTCCCAGCAGTAAGGAACATGCCTGATTTCTAACAGTATTTTCCAATTTAAAAACTTATTAGATCTCCTTGGAGAAATGACTGATTCTAGGATTTGGGCAGGAATATGCAAGATGAGTCTGGAATACCTTGTGCCAGAAAATAAGGAAATGCTCCAAGTAAAAATTTATAGGGTATGTCAAAGAAATACAGGAGACAATTGAAAGAGTTCCCAATAGTCAAAAGTGAAACAATTTAAGAAAAAAACAAAAACAAAAATGAAGTATTGCATTATAAATGAAAGTGTAAGATAAAATTCGCGTTCATGCTGACATAAATAAATGATAGAATAAGTAAATAAAACGGGGAGAAAAGACAAATCCCCCAGGCAGAAGAATTCCAAATAATTTTTGTAGATATTCTGCCCTCAAGGGTAGGAGCATAATTCCCCACTTCTTCAGCATGGGCTATGCATATGGACTTCTTTCTAAACAGTTCAGTCTGGAAAGGGGAATAAGAGTAATTTAACTGTGGAGAAACCTGACAAACACTACCTCAGGTGATCAAGGTTAGCATCAGCAGTGATAAACCATGCTAATAGTATGTACTTTTGATGAAATATGATGAAAATAGCAATCTGTGGTCTTTCTCCTCAAAAACGTATAATTCTAGTCTAATCATGAGAAAAATATCAAATAAATTCCTATTGAGAAAGATTCTACCAATTACCTCACCAATATTCCCCAAAATGGTCAAAGTTATTAAAACAAGTAAAGTCTAAGAAACTGTCTCCGTCCAAAGAAGCCTACGGAGACATAACGACCAAATGCAAGGTGGTATCCTAGGTAAGATTCTGGAACAGAAAGGGGATATTTAGATAAAACCTAGGGAAATCTGAATAAAGCATGGACTTTAGTTTTTAATAATGTCTCAATATTGGTACATTAGTTATAACAAATGCACCATAGTAATGTAAGATGTTAACAATAGGAAAAATTGGCGTGGGTGTATGGAAACTCTTTGTATTATCTTTGCATATCTTTATATACCTAAACTCTTCTAAAATAAAGTGCTTATTTCGAAGGAAGTGAGGTGAAGAAAAGTGAAATACAAAGCAATGCAAGGTGTTCCTGCACTGGCTGCCTCCTTCTAATAAGGTCAAAGAGACTCAGCAGGTAGCTAGGCAGCCATGTTCACTTGGTACACAGGTCTCCAGAATGGTATAGAGGAGAACTTGTACCTTTGAGCAGTTAATGGGAGAGAAAAAGAGGGAGAATTTGTCTCACTTCTCCTTTCCTCTTAATTCTCTATTGGTAATGGCTCACTCCCTTGGGAGCTAATTTCTCTACAAGTATGGATGATACCATTTGGGCCCTCAGTGGCTACTCAGGAAGCCAGGTTCACCATCCCATGGTGTATGGCTTCACCAAATGTCAAAACCGAAGAGGCAGCAGACTGTTGGTGTGGTGACAACCAAGAGCAATAAAGCAAGGAGGTTAAGGGAAACTGGGAAGACCCTCAATGTCTGTGTTCAAATGTATACCTATAAAAAGAAGATGCAGGAAAGTTTAGATAAATGGGAAGAAAAATACAATGGAAAATATTATACATAATAAAAATTGTTCTGTTGATATTAGATGAAGTCGAATTTAAAATGAAAAACATTATTAAACATAAATATGTGTCACTGGCTAGTGCTAAAAAATAATTAGGAAGGAATATATAACTTTTTCAAATCTATGTATAGATAATAGCATAACCTCTAGATATAGAAAGTTAAATAGAAATTAAAGAGAATATTTATAAACATCCATTATATTTGAATTAAAGTACATCTTTCTGAAGAGTTGATCGTACATGCAAACAAAATTCTACAATATCTGAACTACAAAAATGAATCCTTATCTAATAAAAACTTATAGATCTCTGCACTAGTAATTAGAGAATGAGAATTCACTTTATGCTTATATGGAACATTTATAACATTTGCCTATGTATCTGGACATAAAGCAATTGTCATCAAATATTGAAGCACTGATATCTAAACACCTTTTCCAATCACCATGCAGGGGTCTTGTTTCAAGTTCTTCAGAAGCACACCTTGAGACAAGGATTTGATTGAAGGTGGTTTATTTTTCCTGAATCTATGAACATTAGGAGGGAGGTGGGGAAGTGATACAGGAAAGGAAAGTCAGACAAGAAAGAATATCTTTTAAGACAGCTACAACAGTGGATAATTGGAGTTTAATTCAATTGAGAAACTGACAAATCATGGAAATATGTCTTAAAATTATCCTACCCGAGGTGTGAGAGCACTGGGGTGTTTATGCACTAACTCCCCTTAGTCATCGACTGGTGATAGTTCCTAAGAGATACTAATTATCCAGCACTTCCCTCCTGTATTTAAGCAGAACACTGTTTTATGATTCCAGAAAAAACTCTCTGAGTCAGAGAAGCAGGTAATAGCAATTAGAAGTTGTCTGGAGCACAATGAAATAATAAGGTCTAAGGAATATAGATAGGTCACTGAAAAAAATCAGTTATTGTAACAAAGCAAAAAAGCAATTTTAGAAATGTAACAAATCAATATGTTTATAAATCTTTTTATTTCCAATTTTTAAGTTCAGGGTTTAACGTGCAGGATGTGCAGGTTTGTTGCATAGGTAAACATGTGTCATGGTGGTTCGCTACCCAGATCATCCTATCACCCAGGTATTAAGCCCAGCAGCCACTAGCTGTTGCTGTTCTTCCTGATCCTCTCCCTCCTCCCACCCCCTGCCTTCCAACAGACCCTAGTCAGTGTGTGTTGTTCCCTGCAATGTGTCCATGTGTTCTCATCATTTGCACACACACATACATACATATTAATTAATAACTCATAGAGCAAAGAAAAAGCTTAAAAATTTAAGTTGCAATTAAAGGCAAATCCTTGGAGATAGAAAACAGAATATACCAGGGACTGAGAGGAAGGGAGAACGGGGACTTACTGCTTAGTGGGGACAGAGTTTTCTATCTGAGATACTAAAAAGTTCTGGAAATGAATACTGGTAATAGTTTGTGACATTCGAATGGACTTAATGTCATTGAACTGTCCACTTAAAATGGTTAAAATGATGAATTTTATGTTGCATGTGTTTTCAATAAAATTTATTTTTATTGCAATAATTTTATTGCAAATAAAAATATTTAGAACACATAAATAATGGAAATACTATATATTAAAACTTTTGTAGTCAAGTAATGGTGGACTTAGAAATTTATAGCTTTAAATGAACATATTAGAAAATAAAAACATATCATATCAAAAATTAATGAGCCAAACATATAGCTCAAAAGATTACAAAATATTTGAATAATTTCTATGACTATACAGAAAAAAGAAACAATACATACTAAAAAGATAGTCCTAATTTGATTGTCCAAGAAAAAGGAAAGATGGGCCGGGCGCGGTGGCTCAAGCCTGTAATCCCAGCACTTTGGGAGGCCGAGACGGGCGGATCACGAGGTCAGGAGATCGAGACCATCCTGGCTAACACGGTGAAACCCCGTCTCTACTAAAATATACAAAAAATTAGCCGGGCGAGATGGCGGGCGCCTGTAGTCCCAGCTACTCAGGAGGCTGAGGCGAGAGAATGGCGTAAACCCGGGAGGCGGAGCTTGCAGTGAGGTGAGATCCGGCCACTGCACTCCAGCCTGGGCGACAGAGCGAGACTCCGTCTCAAAAGAAAAAAAAAAAAGAAAAAGGAAAGATGGCAAAAATCATAATACTGGAAATAAATGAGAGGTCAGAAATTAGGATTTAATACCACATGTTCTCACATATAAGTGGGAGCTGAACAATGAAAACACATGGAGGGGGAACAACACACACTGGGGGCTGTCGGTGGGGGCGGGGGACGGGAAAGCATCAGGAAGAATAGCTAATGGATGCTGTGCTTATTACCTAGGTGATGGGTTGATTTGTGCAGCAAACCACCATGGCACACGTGCACCGATGTGACAGACCTACACATCCTGCACATGCACTCCAGAACTTAAAATAAAAGTGGATGGGAACAAAAAAGAAATTGAGATTTAATAGAGACTTAAAATTCAGAAATAAAAAAAGTGTTAGTTCTGGCTGTAACAGAGTGATAAGAATCACATTCATCTTTCCACTGTAAATACCTATAAAACAAACTATAGGAAAAAGCTGTTCTTTGGCATTGAACAATAGGCAACGTAAGGCTTTGATCTCATACTGCTTTTTTTTTTTTTTTAGAAGAAATTTTAAAAAAGAGAGAGAGAGTAGGGATCCACATGTGGTGAGCCCCACATTCACCCAGCTCTCTTCCTAAGGCACCTTCCAAATTGTAGCACAGGGAAGTAGGAACCTACCAGAGAGTAGAGGTCTGCCTGGATTGAGCGTGTACATATTACAGTTTGGAGCTGCTGAGGCAATTGGGATTTGTGGGAACAAGGTACTAGGAGGAGAGAGCTGAACAAAGAAAGACTCCCAGAAATCTCCAAAAGGGTTCTCTGGACTCTTTGGCTAAATACTAAGCTATGCCTGCACAAAGCAAGACTCTGGAGGGCCAAAGAATAGCTTCTGGGGCAACCGTGAGCAAAACAGAGATTCTGAGACTGACACAGCACTAGGAAACAAACCGCAGCGGGGAGACCTCACAAACAACCCAGGATCTCCGTTGAAATTCCAGAAATACGGTGCCTGAGGAGTAGAGCTACTCTGGCTCTAGGATAGGGGCTATTCTAGACTTATCCAAAATGCCTAAAATCAGTCTCAAATAGACTTAACCATAAAATCCAACACTCCTTAAAAGAAGACTGCATAAGCCATACTCTCACCAATGAAGCACCCCTAAAGTTGAGCATACAATAAAACAATTACTAGACAGATAAAGAAACAAGAAAGCATAACCAAAACCAGGAGAGAAAGCAGTCAATCAAAACAGCCAGAGGTGAGCCAGATACGGGAATAAGCATACAAAGACTTTAAAACACATAACAGAAATATGTTTCAGAGCTTAAAGGAAAAGCTGGACAAAATCAGAGGATGGGTGGGCAAGCTAGCAGATAAACAGAAGTTACAAAAAAGATCCAGGCAAATTCTAAAGTCAAAATGATACAATATCTAAAATTTTTAAAAATCACTAGGAATAAGTAGTTTGGAAGCTACAGAAGAAAATATTAGTGAATCTGAAAATAGATTTAAAAAGCTATCCAAATTTAGACATAAAGTGGGGAAAAGAGCAAAAGAAGTAAATAGCGCCTATGAGATAAGAACCAAACACATGTAACATTGGTCACACAGCTAAGCTACATATCATTGGAGATCCAGAAGGAAAGGAGAGGGGGATTGGGGTAGAAAAATCATTTGAAGAAATAATGACTAAAAATTTTCCAAATGTGATGAGAAGTATAAACCCGTATTTCCAAAAGGCTTTAAAAACCCTGAGCAGAATAAGCACACACACACAAATCACACCTAGGCACATCACAATCAAGTGGCTAAAAAGCAAAGTTTAATAAGAATCTTAAAGGCAGCCACAGAGGAAAAAAGAACCAAAAAAAACCCTCAGGGGAAAAATGATTTTTCAAATACCTGCTAACATATTGGGACAGCTAAGATAATGGACAGTATTTTAAAGTGCTGAAAGAACAAACAAGAATAACAGTCAACTCAGAAT
Organism: Trachypithecus francoisi; assembly: GCF_009764315.1. Lineage (NCBI taxonomy): Eukaryota > Metazoa > Chordata > Mammalia > Primates > Cercopithecidae > Trachypithecus > Trachypithecus francoisi. Next base: position 99,635,554 of record NW_022681465.1, read on the forward strand.
TCTCTATCATGGGGAAATTTCATTCAAAATAAAGGCAAATAAAGCCATTTTCATATAAAGAAAAGCTGAGATAATTCATCACTAATACAGCTTTAGTAGTACAGGAAATATTAAAGGACATCCTTTAGGCCCAAGATATAATACTGGATGGAAACTTGGACCTTCATTCAGGAATAAATGTACATCCTAAAAAAAATATATGAGCATACAGAAGCTAGCCATATAACAGAGATGACATTTCACTTAACTGAAGAAAGAATGGGCTCTTCCCTTACTGGTGTGGTGCTGTATATACTGGTAACACTGAATTACATATGTATCTCATATCATATACAAACATTAACATCAGATGAATTGAAGACAAATTTGTTAAGTTAAACTTAAAATGATTAGAAGAAAAAATTTCATTGGAATAAGGAATTATCTCTTAGTTAACATAGAGAAAAACACAAACAAAAAAGTAAAAACATGACAAATTTGGCATTATCACTAATAATAAATAAAAGCTTCTTTTAATAATATAAGATTTTAATGACAAAATGATTTATCACACACTAAAAGAAAATATGTGCCATTTATTTATTAGACAAATAAAGTTCTAGAACACATTTTTAAATCTCTTTAAAAATTAGAGAAACAAAGTCAGCCCAGTAGAAAAATGATCAGTCTTGATCATGTGATTCACAGAGGAAATATAAGTGGCCAGGGAGCTTGTGTTCAACCCACAAGTAATTAGTAAATATAAATTAAAACAATTGGTATTTCAAATTGGCATACCACTTAAAACTCCTCCAAAACATAACTTAATAACTAACCTGATAAAATAATAACTAACCTGGTAATACTAAGTACTGGCAAGAATGTGGGATAATACCAAGTACTGGCAAGAATGTGGGAAAATGGGAACTCTTCCACATTGTTTGTGGAAATACAACTATTACAATCATTCTGGACAGTCATTTGACAATAGTGAGGATTAACGTGTGTGTTCCAGTGTGCTGTCTTTTCCTTTCTAGGTATTTGCTACAGGGAAGTTCTCAAACACGTAGACAAAAAGATACATACAGCGATTGTTGACTGCAGTAATTTTTTTTTTATCTTATATCTTATTTTATTTTACTTTTTTGAGATGGAGTCTCGCTCTGTCGCCCAGGCTGGAGTGCAGTGGCGCAATCTTGGCTCACTGCAATCTCTGTCTCCCGGGTTCACGCCATTCTCCTGCCTCAGCCTCCTGAGTAGCTGGGATTACAGGCTCCCGCCATCACGCCCGGCTAATTTATATATATATATTTTTTTTTTTTTGAGAATTTTTATATTTTTAATAGAGACGAGGTTTCACCATTTTGGTCAGTCTGGTCTCGGACTCCTGACCTCGTGATCCCCCACCTTGGCCTCCCAAAGTGCTGGGATTACAGGCGTGAGCCACCGTGCCCGACTCAATAATGTTTTTAATAGCAAAAATGTGGAGACCATCTAACTGCCCTTCAAGTAGGGGAATGGATAATAATAAGTTGGCTTATTCACAGATTGAAGTTTCATATAGGAGTTTCAATAAATTTGAATTATATACATTAACATGGATAGATCTCAAAAATAATATTGAGTGATAAATGAAAATTATAAAAGATACATTGTTGATATGCTGTATGAAACTGAGAAATCAAAATATTAGCCCAAATTATTTATGAATGTTTATATACAGTAAAAGTACAAATCCATGCACAGAAATGCTGACTAACATCAGTATAGTGTTTTCTAAGGATGGTGGGGTATAAAGATGGGAGTAGAACCCCATCTATGTCTAAAACATATTATTTACTATAAAACTATATATACAGAGAGAAATATAAAGTAAATTTTTTAGAATGATAGAGTCCATTTAATTTTGGGTTCAAAGGTGTTTATATTATTTTTACATAATGTCTTTCATTTGTTCTATATTAAATGTCTCTTTTTAAAATTTTATTTACGTAAGACACATTGAAATTACACAAATTCTAATCCTATAGCTTGATGAATTACCACAAAGGGAGTATATCTGTGCGTCTGAAGAATGATCTGCTCAGGTTCTTTTTCAGAATCTACAGGTGCCTTTAGGAGCAGAGTGAGCCCATATGTCTCTTCTCCTTCCCCTCCCTTCCCCTCCCTTCCCCTTGCCTTCCCTCCTCTCTCCTCCTCTCCACTTCACTCCCCTCCCCTCCCCTCTCCTCTTCTCCCTCCCTTTTTTAACCTCCGTCCCCTTCCTTGTCATCCCCTCCTCTTTTTTTCCTCCATTCCCTCCCCTCCCCATTCCCTCTCTTTCCTTTCCTTCTTCTCCCCTCCCCTCCTCTTCTCTCCTCCCCTCCTCTCCCCTCCCCTCCTCTTCCCTTCCCTCCCCTCATTTCCCTTCTCATCTCTTCTCTTTCCTTCCCTTCCCCAAATATTTTTCACTGACTTATTTTAATTTTCTCCAGCTTCTCTAGTTCTTCTTTTAAATTACCGCACCCATCCCCTCTCCATCAAAAAAAGTATATCTTTTATTGATACACACATGCACACACCTACAGACACACTCAAATAGCAAATCCAACAATTCAAGTCTCTAAAGGACACTCTTTAGTGGGACTTCAGTATTGTGTTAAATATTATAACAAAAGTATTATAAAATTTTAGCCTAACACCAGCAGTATCCATTGGAGGAATTAACAAAGTTGGACAAATAATGTTATCAGTGTAATGTAGTAGCTATCAGTGATTAATAAATGGATACAGGAAGACACATTGAAATGTAATCAAAGTACATAAAGTGTATCTCAAAGTAAGTTTTATCCCTAAAATAATAAAAAACTCTGAAATTCAGATGAAACACCAAAAACCCATAAAGAGAATTGGACATTAAAAATAAAAGTAGAACCATATTTTACCATGGCACATAGCTTTGTGATAAAAGATTACATTTTTCAGTCTCCTTTTCAGTTGAGTGTTGTCGTGTGACCACACTCATCTGGTTTGGGCCAAATAAACATGAATCAAAGTGATGTGTAAAGGCTCTGAAACCTGCCCTTAAAGAAAGGGGACAGACCCTTTTCTCACCCTATTCCCTTTTAGGCTGGCGGGAAAGAGAATATGAAGGCAGGCACTACCGTCGTCGTTTTAGAACTCAAATGGATGGTGACAGTTGAAGATGGCAGATGAAAAAATTAACAGTCTGGCTTGCAGATATGATCTCCACTGTAGTCAAACTATTATACAAAAGGGAAACTGTCCTCTAACCTGTTTCAGCCATTGTTATTTTTGGATTTTAGTTATAGAAGCTCCTAAGTTAATTCTTATACCATGCAAATTACCTACATTTCTTTGCTATGACAGAGAAATACATGAAGGTGAATGTCAAATAAAAATAGAAACAAGTAACAGGACACAATTGCCAAATGCCTTTTAGGACTATGACCCAGTACTCATCAAACCTGCTCTTTGGCTTTTCATCATTTCAAGCTGAAGTTCTTGTCCCTGTGACCTAGTGAAACAGTGCGTATTTTCATTGTTGACAATAATTATTTCCATCTAATGATAAGAACATTGGAAATCTGCTCTTAAGTATTGTTTACCCAGTCTATCTTACACCTTTTTGTCTAGCCTACAGTACAATAAAGAAACTAGAATCTATTTCTTCCCAAGGTACCAGATATTATGACTTTACTTTTGATTAGTTTGATGTCTTTTTTCTTTTTCTCAGATATATCTTTGAATGATCATCAGAAAAATTATTACACTGACTTTACTAATTTTTGTTTTCTGTAAAGAAAAGCATGGAATCCTCCTTTCTGCACCATATTATCTGTCACTTTCCTTGCAACTTTGGGTTTGACTGAATGTTTCTTTAACTACAGTTTGTAAAGCCCTTGGTCTGTCATTGGCTCCTTTTTTTTTTTTTTTTTTTCACTTTATTCAGATTAACCAAAAGATAATGATTTTTTTTTTAGCTAATGGTCCTGGATTATCTCTGCCAGTTGGCTGATGAGTTGAAGATGTGGAAAACACTATCCATTAGAATCTGGCTGGTGTCCCCAACAGAACAAAGGTCAGCCCCAATATGGAGAGCACACATTGCCATGAGTGATGCTTTCTATCCAGTCTAATCCAATTCCTCTCAGTGGTCAGACACGTAGAAATTCTCCAAAGCACAGAAGAATCAAAATACTTGTAAAATTCATCTGAGTCAAAGTGACATGTTCACCAAATGCACAAAGTTTTTCAGATAAGAACATTTTTACAAAATGACCCTTCCTTCTAAACTATTTTCAAGCCACAAACTATAGCCTTTTTGTAAACAAATTAAAATATGCCATCAGAAATTTGAGAAAATACTCACACTCAAAAGCCACTGTCCTTCAGATGTCTGTGATCCCTTTTAAATCTTTGTTAAAGTACATGTCTAAACAGCCTCTATTAGAATAGCACTCAACAATTCTAATTGCTTTATAATTGTAGAGAAACCACTAACAACATGCATGTGTTTTCTTTACCAGAGAAGCACACTAGAGTTCGAGAATATAAAATTCTGAGATGAAGGATGTGTGGTAAAAGGAGACTGCTTGGGCTTTGTGTTATACAGCTCTGCATCATTTCATTTCCAACTAGCACTGCCAGATCTTGGGGTAAAGAATCAAAGCCTTGTTCCCTCATTAGGACAGGCTTCACTGATTGTTTAATGATGCTTTTATTTCTCTTTTATTATCTTTTGCTTCTTTTCATAAAAGATTCTATAGTTTACTGGATTTTAGTAGAAATCCCAGCAATATTATTGTTTCATTTTTCAATATTAAAGAGGATTGCTGCATAAGAAAAGTCATCTCCTGAGATTTGAGTCCTGTTGCCAGTGCCAGTGCTTCTTCACTGAAACATTCATGTTTTCATTTCTGAAACAGCAGCAAATGCTGCGGTAAAAATATTCTTCTTTCTTCAGTGGCTGGCAAAAATTTGCCAACGCGATTAGGAGCTGAGACAAAGTTTTGAAAAGGAAAAGAACATTCAAGAGTCCAAGCATTCTTGAATTTTAATTCTGTCTTTGTCAAATGCAAAGTTTCAGAGCAAATAGAAACACCTCCTTAAGATTAAATTAAGCATTTTCATGGACTTCAATTATCATTTATATCCTGAGGAAGGAAAAGGGAGCATGTTTGCAGTTGTACACACTTTCTTTTACCATCTACAGAACATTATAATCACAACTTAATAATTTAAGGGACACATTAAATCACTAGGAGGGACACATTTGCAATAGAATTGTCCATATAAAAAATACTGGAGTCTCTGAAATAGCCCTAGCATCTTTAAAATATATTAAGTAGACCGGGCGCAGTGGCTCGCATCTGTAATCCCAGCACTTTGGGAGGCCGAGGCAGGAGGATCACCTGAGAACAGGAGTTCGACACCAGTCTGACCAACCCAGAGAAACCGCATCTCTACTAAAAATACAAAATTAGCCGGGTATGATGGTGCATGCCTGTAATCCCAGCTACTCGCAAGGCTGAGGCAGGATAATCGCTTGAACCTGGGAGATGGAGGTTGCAGTGAGCTGAGATCGTGCCATTGCACTCCAGCCTGGGCAACAAGAGTGAAACTCCGTCTCAAAAAAAAAAAAAAAAAAAAAAGCAAAACTATCAAATAATCAGTGGGAATTTACTACGTGCCTTAAGTCACACTCATATCTGTCGATGAAAACATACAATCCTTTGTCCATGAAGGAAGTGAGGAAACATGACACATATTAAAAATAAGAGAATAATGACAAGTCACAGAGTCAAAGATCTGTGTACCCAGAGAGCATTGTTTTGACCCAACGTACTTTTCTTGAATTAGACCCTGGATTGATGCCAGAAGTCTGCTTTGAGAGATTTCTAAGAAACAGCTTGGATGCAATTCACTACAGTATTTCTTATACAGTTGTTAGAAAATCAGTTGCCTCAAACAAATAAATAATCTAAAACTCACAGAAATAACAAACAAGGAGATGTTGTGAGATACAGATAGAAGTGCTGAGGTTAGAGGAAAGTGAGGATACTCAAGGAAGTTTTCTTGGAAGAGATAAGGCTTGAGCAGTGCCTTGAAAAAAAATAGGTGAGTTACAATCATAAAAAGGGCAGGAGAGGAGTCAAGACTGAAAACATAGTAATTTATACATTAATTCGACACATATTTATTAACCCATGCCAAACTATGTACCAGCACTTAAAGTGCCACAACAAAAAATGAACATCATTTCTGTCCTCGGGGAGCTTACTTTCTAGTGAAGAAATACAGGTAGCAAGAAAAGACAATGAAATATTTAACTTGGGGCATGGCTTTCTTTCCTGTACTTCCCGACCATAGTATCGGGCAGAGCCAGGGGTATTCATACCTCCTAAAGGAAAACTAGGATTGTTGTGGCAGAAAGAGAAGAAAACAAACAGTAAACCTCCATGGTTTTCATTTTTTATTTCTTCTAAGCCAGGAAAATTAGAAGACAGTCCCCAAGGGAAGTGGAGTAGAGGAGCTTATCACACGCGTGCACACACACATACAAACACACGCACACACCACAGAAAGAAAATAGACTCTAGATGGGGTTTACCTGTGCTGAAAGGAGAAAGAGAGGTCATGAGGCAATACTTTAGAGGAGGTCAGATAGGGAGGAGTCAAACAGAGAGGAGGCTGTTAACAGAGTGAGCATATCAGGGACTGCCAGTGGTCAGAGCCAGAGACTACGTGGTACTGACCCAGCATTCACAGACCTCTGGCTTTTGGACTGGGAATGCCCATTCCCCTTGCAGAGGAGGCAGCTATTTTCATCATGGGAACCAAAAGGCATCCCACTGACAGTTCTTGCCCACACACCGCTGTGGGTTATCACTGTGGATCATATGACTTATCCACGGTGGTATCAGCTGAGATTCAGTGTGCCTGTATCTCACTCGAGAATTAGCTGACACTGTGAACCACTCAGGTCACTTTTAACCTTCTGTCACAGAAAGTATAAGTTCTTGAATCCTGGAGAAGGGGTAGTGATAAAGAAGAGAAGATCCTAGTATTGGTTCTTGGATTGGCTGAATGGTGGGAAAACCCACGCTTGTTACATAAGCTGCACTTTCACATACGTGTGTGTGTATACACTTACCTATGGCTAAAGAAAGGGCTGTTAAAGTCCAATAAAGTTTAACAATGAAATTTTAAGAAATTAACCCTATAATGCCTGGTAATGTAATGGGATAAAGAATGATTGATGTTGATGCTTCCCAAACTTACATAACTATAAGCATCACCTGGGGCAATTGTTTAAAAGGCCAGTTTCTAAAAGTAGATCTACCATTCAATCCACCAGTCCCACTACTGGGTGTCTACCCAAAGGAAAAGAAGTTGCTATATCAAAAAGACCCCTGCACGTGTATGTTTATTACAGCCTGACTCACAACTGCAAATGTATGGAATCAAGCTTAGTGCTCATCAACTGATGAGTGGATAAAGAAAATGTAATACATACGTATGTGTATATATATGTAATATGTATAATATATCTATATACACACACGTACACCATGGAATACTACTCAACCATAAGAAAATAATGAAATAATGTCTTTGTATCAACTCAACTGTAATGGGCAAAGGATTACTTTGCTCACTAGTTTGTTTCCAAGATTGTGTACAGCACCGAGCACAGAGCAGGTGCTTGATGACTATTTGTTAAGCACTGAGGACAGTGCTAGTACTCTGGCCAGATCTCCTGGGCCCTAGGATCCTTTCAATGTGTACCACCCACCATGCCCCCCACCCCACTTCTGTGTGATTTTGCTTCTAATGACCTACACCTTGATTTGCTTTGAGGGACAATCTGTGACATCTGGAGCCACATCATCCAGATATTCAGAAAGTTGGACATGCCTGGGGTTTTATATCTCTGAAACTGATCTTTAGGGAACGAGTGACTACTGACTCTGTGAGAGTATGAAAGCCCAGCTCCCTGATCTTAAAGGAGAAAAACTTTGAGGCATAAACCACTCTCCTAAGTTTCTCTTTAGAGTCAGGCTGAAGCCAGCCTCCACCAGATTTTGCTTAGAGTCACACCCTGGCTTGGCTCCTTCTCTTGCCCTCCTCTGCTGCCTGCATTCCTTTGCAAGTGTCTCTAGCATATCTTTAACAAATTATTTGCACACAAATCCTCAACTTGGAGGTTGCTTTTGGGGATCCCAACTCAAGACATTTAGTAAATTGAACAAACTGTTCCTGATACAGAGAAATTTTTATTCAGTTAGTATGTCCTCCAAGGCTCATGAAGAATAAGGCTACAGGGGTGAGGTTTGTATTGCGTATGTTCTAATAGACACCAGGTATCAGCCAGAGATTCATCAATAGAATAGAAATACCAGAATAACTCTTTCTATGGGTAACAAAGGTCTATGTGCAACAAGGACAGAAGAAAATGAGAGGATGATAGCAGATTTTTAAGGCAGAAAAGTAAATCTCTATCAGGAGCGTCTTCTCTCTGCTGATACACAGTACACTTGAGAGCATGGATTTCTTGTTGAATGGTGATTAAAAAGCTTTGGCCTTTAGCCAGACAATGAAAAGAAATGCATATTTTTCTTAGGTGTGCCTGAGCTATTTTTTAAAACCCTTTGAAAAGCTGAGCTATAAAAACATGAGAGAAAATGGCCAAAGAAATTTCAGCTTTGTAACTGTGAAGGCTGCATGTAAAGAGCAGAGATATTTGCAAGCTGTCAGAAAAGACCAGGGTGTGCATGAGTGTGATTATAAGTGTGAATGTTTGCAGCGGATTATGTCCATGTAAAAGTAGTTTATTTCTGACAGCAAAAGGAAAACATAGAATTTCTTTAATGCGAAGCCATTTTGAATACAATTATGGAAAATTTCAGAGGGATTATTCATAAACTAAATCAGAATAGTGCTTCCTTTCATTTCTAGGATGAGAATAAGACGTAAGATCCCTATATATGTGTTTATATATGGATACATATATATATAAACATCCATTTAAATGAAAGCTCCAAATGTAACTCATTCCTCTAGGCATAGCTAAAATTACTCACCATAGTCCTTGTGTTAGAAAACAAGTTCTCCTGGTCTAAAACGCTTTTTTATATATTCTAAAGAATTTGGCACCTCTCCAAATTTTGGCCAACCTGTAAAATGTTCTATGGGAATATTACTTCCTGAATTCTATTCTATTCTATTCTATTCCATTGATCTATTTGTCTATCTCTATGTATCTATGCCAACCAGCCTTGAATAATGAACTTTTATAATAAATCCTAAAATCAGGTAGTAGTATTCTCCAATTTTGTTCTTTTTGAAAATCATTTTGGATATTGGAGGCCCTTTACGTTTCCAGATGAATTTTAGAATTAGATTTTTTTCTATCAAAAGAATACCCTGCAAATATTTGACTCTTATGTTCAATCCTTTTAATTGAGGTATCCATTTTCATTTAGTACAGTTATTGAGGTGGTTAGATATAGTTCTATCATCACATTATTTTATGTTAATCTCATTCATTCTTTATTCTCCTTTTCTTTTTTATCTCCCTTTTTTTGATCAACATAGCATTTTTTATTATCTCATTTTATCTCCTATGTTGGCTACTAAATAACCCTTTCTTTTGTTATTTTAGTAGGTACTTTATGGTTTATAGCGTACATTGTTAATTTATCACAGTGTACTTTCAAGTCATATTATGCCACTTCATGGATATTTTAAGAAGCTTTACAACAGTATGCTTTGATTTTTCCCTACAGAGCCTTGGTTCCACTGGTGTGTCTCAACATATTTTCATGTCTTTTATAAACCCCATACTAGATGATTAGTTTTGTTTAAATAGCCAATTATCTATTAAAGTTATATAAATTACAGGAACACAGTCTTGTGTATTTACTCATATTGATCCCATTTTAGTGCTCTTTATTCCTTTGTGTAAATCCATATTTTCAGGGATATCATTTTCCTTCTATCTAAAGCACATCCTTTCACATTTCTTATAGTTCATTTCTGCTGGTGATGAATTCTTTCAGCTCTTGTATGTGTAAAAATGTTTTTATTATGCCTTGGTGTCTGAAAGGTATTTTCCCATGGCATAGAATTCTATGCTGACTTTTTTTTTTTCCCCCCTTTGGGATGTGGAACACTGTTTTCTTGCATTGTTTCTGATTTTAGAAAAATCTACTTTGTTTCTTGTCTTTGTTTTTCTGTACATAACTATATCTTTTTTTCTGGTTGCTTTACAAATTTTCTCTTTATCACTGTTTTTGGGCAATTTTATTATGATGTGGTTTAGTGTAGCTTTTTTTTTCTTTTTTCTTTTTGTGTGTGCTGGTTCTTGTGTAGCTTCTCGGATCTATGGATTTGTAGTTTTCATCAAGTTTGGAAAAAGTGTAATCATTATTTCTTCGAATATTTTTTTGTCACCTATTCTCTTCCAGAGACTTCAGTTACACATGTGTTAGGCTGCTTGAAGTTGTCTCACAGCTCATGGACGCTCTTTTTACTTTTTAAAATTATTTTGCCTCTAAATGTTTAATTTTGAGTAATTTCTATTACTACATCTTCAAGTTCACTATTCTCTTCTTCTGCCATTTCTAATTTGATGTTTATCATATCCAGCTTATTTTTTCATACTGGGCATTGTAGTTTTCATATTTAAAAAAATTTTGATTTGGTTCTTTTTTTACATCTTCCATGTCTCTACTTAACATTTTGAATATACGGAATACAGTTATAACAACTGTTTGAAAGTCCTTTTTTGCTAATTCTAACATTTATGTGAGTTATATATCAATTTTAATTAATTGATTTCCTTCTCATGATTGGTCATAGTTTCTTTACTTTTACCATACCTGGTAATTATTTATTGTATACCAGAGATTGAGAATTTGACCTTCCTAGGTGTTAGATATTTTTGTATATCTTTAAATATCCTTTTGTTTTTATTGTGGTACATAGTTACTTGGAAACCATTTGGCCCTTTTAGGTCTTTCTTGTAAGATTTGTTATGCAGTACTAGAATCACATTTAACTTGGGAGTAATTCTCCTCTGCTACTGAGGCAAGACTTTTCTTACTACTCTAAACAACTGCATGTGACTTACAAAGTTTTCCACTCTAGGTAATAGAACAGGCACTTCCTGATCCTGTGTGAACAATGGGTGGTGTTCTCACTAATACTTGTGGTGGTCTTTTCTTCAGCTTCAACTCCTTTCTTCACATGAATGTGCTGATTAGTATTCTGCTGAACTGAAGAGGCAACCCCTGCAGTTCTCTAGAGTTCTCTCTCGATGAAACCCTTATTTTCTCCTACTCTGTGTTGTGAGCTTTAGCTGCCTTGGTCTCCCTGGATACTCAGCTCTGCCTCTTTAACTCAGGGACTTTGCTCAACTACACCTGATTTCCCCTCTCTGCTCTAATACAGGAAATTCTCTCAAGGCATTAATCTTAGGCAGCCAAATGTCTTACTTCATTCACCTACAATATTCCAGAGGTCACTGTCCTTCATTATGTAATATCAAGTGTCTTAAAAGCTAATGCCTCATATAGTTTGTTCAGTTTTTCATTCACATCAGGCAGGAGGGAAACCCCAGTCTCTGAAACTCAGTTTTGACCATGAGTGAAATTCCTAGCATGGTATTTAATTCAGGTTTATCTTTATTTTCTAGATATGAAAACTAAGGCTTAGAGACGTTGGGTAACTTAATCAGCATCACACACCTGGTAAGAATTGTAGCCAAAATTTGAAATCTGGTTGTCTGAGTCTTTGTGTTTCTTCACTTCTTTGTTTAACCCTAATTCCTGGATATTTCAAATCTAGGCATGATAGATCACAATAGTGACTAAACTGCAACATATTGTTAACCAGCAGACCTCATTCTCTAACCATACCAGTTAACAGAACATTTACTGTAGGCCTGTGGTGATTTTTCAATACAGAGACCCCCCTGTAGGGGTTCATGGCTTTAACTAATTTTCATATGTATTACTCCACAATGCAATGACATCCTTTCCTAACTGACCTTTCAAAAATAAATAGTCCACTGTGCCTATATAGAAAGCATTGTTCCACCAAATTACTTCACACTTCTCTTTGCCTTCCCAGTGCACAGTGAGTGAATGTGACGGGAGGAAATTTACCATCTGCAGCATAACACATGGCTCCTTTTTCTACAGTGACTGAGAGACTACAGCTTTCTCTAGATTGCAGAGAAAACAATGCTTCTATGCAGACATCCAGAATCATGTGCACCAACATACTGGTTGCAAAATAATCGTGGTCTCTTAGCCTCTGTCAGCAAAAGCAAAAGTGAAGTTTCACCAACTAATCTCACTTCTTCTTTCTCATCCTATGGTTTCATTGTTTTACTGACATTTACAAAAGTTTATATTTTTCCCAAAAAATCTTCGCATTGAATTTAATCCATAGTTATTCAAAAGTTTAAATTATTCAGGAGCCTTTCTAATATATATGGTTAGTGTATATGTATATGTAAAATATATATTAGAAATATACACATATATAATGTATGTAATAATTACATTACTGGATTAAAATGAAGTGGTGAGTGAGCCAGGGTCCTTTCTCTTTTTGGTTTTCCACTTAGTAGGCTTTGGTGTTTGTGAGAAATGAGCAAGATTTAGGAGAAGTCCATCTAGAGAACAGAGGAGGGTGGAGGCTGCCCACAACTAATAGCGTTATAACTATCAGCATATTTACGAGGTTACCACAGATATAACCTCTTTTAAAGGGGCAGCACTGAAAGTGTTTCTTAGTCATATGTAAATAATTGAATGTATATTGCACACTACTTAGAGGAAGAACTGAAACTGGTTTATCAAATAACTGAATGAGCTTCCTTTCTTGATGAGATTTTTCAAACATCTTAATTTCTATCTGCAAAAGGTTTGAGGTTTGCTGTTTTGGGGGATCTGCATGTAAAACTGTTTCATCTCATTGACCGGCTGAGACATTTCTTCTTGGTTTAGCTTGATTGTATGTTCATATTGATGGTTGTTATCATTTTAAAAGACACTGAGCCAAAGTTGGATGCACTGATCAGAAGAATTCACTTAAATAATTTTTTTAAAAAACCATGAAAAACAAAAACAAAACAAAATAAAAACAACGCATGTACCTGCTAGATTTCAGATACAGATAAGATACATAATTCCATTTAGAATTCACTGGAGTAGAGCCAGTGGCTCCCATCATTACCAGGAGTAATTTTTTGGGCTGTGAAATGCTGCATATGACTTGGGATAGTTCTGTGTGCTCAATTAGTTCCAGAGACTTGAATATACAGGTCAGTGAGCACACAAAATCTCTTTTGGTTCCAAAAATAATAATGGTATTTTTTATTATTTTTGGAACCAAAAGAGATTCTGTGTGTTCACAGAATAATGGTATCTTTTATTTGCATATGGTATTATAATTTTGAAAACACAGAACTACATTTTTAAGGAAGTTTATAATCCAGCTTGGGAAACAAAACAAAAATATGTAGAACAATTAAGTGCTCAACTATAGTTCAGCTGATTATATAAACAAAGGAAAATAGAAGGTAAAATCTAAACAGAGTCATTGAAAGAAGCTTTCTATAGATTGCTTAGTAGACACAGGTGAGGAGGAAAGCTCTCAGAACTCATGTAAAACAGCCTGGGCAAAGGCAAGAAATAAAAGTATAATACATGAGGCTGGGTGTGGTGGCTCATGTCTGTAATCCCAGCACCTTGGGAGGCCAAGGCCGGTGGATCACAAGGTCAGGAGATGGGGACCATCCTGGATAACATGCTGAAACCCCCATCTCTACTGAAAAATACAAAAAATTATCCAGGCATGGTGATGGGCGCCTGTAGTCCCAGCTACTTGAGACACTGAGGCAGGAGAATGGCATGAACCTGGGAGGCAGAGTTTGCAGACAGCGGAGATCACGCCACTGCACTCCAGCCTGGGTGACAGAGTGAGACTCTGTCTCAAAAAAAAAAAAGAGTAGAATACATGAAAGGAAGTTACTGTGAAGGGATCCTGTTGTGGGGGCTGGGAGACAAGCTGCTATCAGATGATGAATGGCCTAGAAAGCTGAACATAATGTATATCTAATGCCAAAGATAACAGGAAGCCACTGTAGGCTTTTGAGCAGATGAAAACTCTAAGTGCAGTTTTGTGATTAGCCTGCAGTGATATGCAAGAGGGCTTGGGGGAAGATGAACTGAGAGAGACCAGCTTGAGCTAGAGGAGTTTAAATCAGGAGCACTACATAGGGGGATTTGGGAAAGGGCCAGTTAATACTGTAAAGGAAGAAATGACAAGTCTTGAATATTCCCTGTCTCACTGTTCACAATTCCAATGGGACATTTCAGGAAAGAGTAGTGGAGGACGGAGGGTGCTATATGACCATTTTTCTGATATCATCTTATGTAGGTATTTTGCTACTCAACTCCTTTGGATGCCATCTGTGTGACTAACCGATCTTTCTCCAAGAAAGGATAGAGTGTGGTGTGGGGTTTAAATGCGTAAGTGCTAGGACATTCGTACTCTCTCCCTAGACCCCTTTAAAGAATAGAATAGAAATTATAAAAAGTAAAATTGAGAAAATAGAGACAATTAAGATACAAATATTGGGGAGAAAAAGATTGTTAAGAAAGGAAAAGTAAGCAAAAGGGAGCCAGGGAATAAAAATAAAGAAAAACAGGAAAAGGAAGAGACAGAAACTGGACAAGAAGCAGACAGCCCAGCTTCTCAGGGTTTGGATTGCCTCAGTGAAAAGCCAGTCTCTAAGTGCCACCTGTGTCTGCCAGAAGAAGGGTAGAATTCTACAGCTTACAGACTTTTCCCCTCCTTTTGATTCTTCAGATAACTGATGCCCAAAGAGATCAAATGACCTGCACAAGATTAGGTGACTATTGCCACTGGAGACACGATGAGAATACAGGTCTGGAATAGAGTGTGGCTTGGTCTTTATTCCAGTCCCCCACTTCCTTCTCCAGAAAGAATAGTGCATAGTCTTAGGGACTGCACCATTCTGACCACTAAATTGGGCTGCTGTGGTCCATATTTCATTCAGATGTAAAAAAAGTAGAACATAAAAACTAAAGAAGAGAAGGTGCTATCATAAGAGAAAAAGAAAAAAGCTGGAAGTAAAAGAAGAATCAGAAATAACAAACTAAAAGAAAAAACATTCCTCAAACAATCTTGAAAAAAGAGAACAAAGTCTGAGTTCTCACACTTCCTGATTTCAAAACTTATTTTATTACAAAGCTACAGTAACCAAAACAGTATGGTACTATCATCAAGACAGACTTAGACCAATGGAACAAAATAGAGAGCTCACAAATAATCTCTCACATATATGATTAAATGTCTTTCAAGGAGGATCCCAAGACTGTTCAGTAGGTAAAGGACAGTCTCTTCAACAAATAGTGTTGGGAAAACTGGATATCCATAAACAAAATAAGGAAATTGGACCCTCACCTCACACCATATACAAAGATTAACTCAAAATGGATCAAAGACCTAAACATATGATGTAAAATTATGTAACTCTTAAAAGAAAATAGAAGAAATGATTCTTGACTTTGGATTTGGCAAGGATTTCTTGGATATGACACAAGAAGCACAAGTAATGAAAATAAAAATAAACAAACTGGACTACATCAAAATTTAAAAATTTCTGCCCATTAAAGAGCAAACACAGAGTGAAAAAGGTAAATTATGGAAAGGGAGAAAATATTTGCAAATCATATATCTGATAAAGGGTTAATATCCAGAATATATAAAGAACTCCTACAACTTAACAATAACAAAAAACAAATAATGTATTAAAAATGGGCAAAGTTCTTGAATAGACATTTCTCCATACATGATATTCAAATAACCAATGAACATATTAGAAGATGTTTGACATCACTAATCATTGGAGAAATTCAAATCAAAACCACCTCACACTCATTAGGATGGATGTTATAAAACTAAAACCAAACTAGAAAATAACAAGTGTTGCTAAGGATGTGAAGAAGTTGAAACCCTTTTGCATTGCTGGTGGGAATGTAAAATGGTGCAGTTGCTATGCAGTTCCTCAAAAATGTAAATATAGAATTATCATGTGACCTAGTATCCTCTACTTCTAGGTATATAGTCAAAAGACTTGAAAGCAGGTGTTGAAGAAAAGTTTGCACATCTATGTTTATATCAGCATCATTCACAATAGGCAAGAGGTAGAAGCAGCCCAAGTGTCCATTGGTGGATGACTGAGAAAAAAAAATGTGATATATATACATACAAATTTATATATATATACACACACACATATACACATAGATGTGCATATATATATATATATATATAAGCACAGGTAACAAAAGTAAAAAATAAATTGGGCTACTTACTATTATATATACATAATATCAATACATATATACATACATACATATATATGTATATACAAATATACTAAAAGTCCATGGACTCATGTATGTGTGTGTATGTGTGTATGTGTATATATATATATACATGGTATACATGCACACATGGAATATTATTCAGACTTAAGAAGGAAATTTTGATACATACTACAACATGGGTAAACCTTAAGGATATTATTTTAAGTGAAATAAGTCACATACAAAATGACAACTACTATATATACCACTTATATGAGGTTATCTAGAGTAGGGGAATTCACAGAAAAAGAAAGTAGAATGGTGTTTTCCAGGAACTGAAAGGGAAGAAATGGAGAGTTGTTTAATGAATACTGTGTGCCAGTCGTGCAAAATGAAAAAGCTCTGGAGATTGGTTGTACATGAATATGAATATACATAACACTCCTGAACTGTACAGTTAGAAATAGTTGAGATGGTAAATTTTATGTAATATGTTTTTTTTTACCACAATTTAAAAATTTAAAAAAATAAAATGAGAAATGAAAGTATTCAATGACATAATCTGTTCATATCCTTATACTCTCCCCAGAAATGTTTATAAAACTAATGTACTTAAGAAAATTAACACGTCTCTTTTTAAAACATGTATTTGACCTATTCATGAGTAGACAAACATGTCACTCATTCACATATAGATATAAATATTTCATTTTAATTTTAACTTATTTTTAATTGCATTTTAAAGTGTTATTTCTTTGAGATGTTAGAACATACTTCTTAACTCATGAAACCTTTTATCTTTGTGAAACCTTTTATCTTTGTGTGCATAAATTAAAAAAAAGCTATCGCATAACATTTTCCCCATACCCTTATCTCCAGCCCATCAGTAACATCTTTTCTAATCAGATTATAAAAGAGGGAAGAAAAAATAAACTGCCTCTTGGAAAGAGCATGAGCATGAAGGCATTGTCTAATATTATTACGATAGCCTGTTGTCTCCATGTAGAAAGTGACGAACCTGGATTCATTCGCACGTATTGTCTTGATAAACATCTTAAATAACAGAAAACAGGATTCTAGAGCAGAGAACCGGTCTGACCATAAATTTACCAGGGCAGAGATTTTCCCCGTCCTAGTAAGCCTGAGGTTACTGCAGGAGACCAGGGCATATCTCAGTCCTTATCTCAACTGCATAAGACAGACATTCCCAGAGCAGTCATTTGTAGACCTCCCCCAGGAATGCATTCCTTCCCCAGGGTATTAATATTAATATTCCTTGCTAGGAAAAAGAATTTAGTGATATCTTCCCTACTTGCATGTCCATTTATAGGCTCTCTGCAAGAAGAAAAATATGGCTCTTTTTGCCTGACCCCGCAGGCAGTCAGACTTTATTGTTGTCTTCCCTTGTTCTCTAAGAATTGCTGTTATTCTGTTCTTTTTCAAGGTGCACTGATTTCATATTGTTCAAACACACATGTTTTACAATCAATTTGTACAGTTAACACAATTATGACAGTGGTCCTGAGGTGACGTACAACTTCACCTTATGAAGATAACAGGATTAAGAGATAAAGTAAAGACAGGCATAAGAAATTATAAAAGTATTATTTGGGAACTGATAAATGTCCACGAAATCTTCACAATTTATGTTCCTCTGCTGTGGCTCCAGCCAGTCCCTCCAGTAAGTCCCTGACTTACTGCAACAAATTTCAACAAATACCTGATAAAACTCCTGTAGGTTAGGTACTGGTAAAATAGCTTCCCCTGAGGGCAGGCCTTTGTTAGGAACACAAGGCTCTGGGATGTATTTTAAGTGCCTACTTTTTTCCCATTCCCTGCCAGAAGCACAAGGGGATTTCCATCTGGTGGTCACTGTGAGATCCTGATAGAGCCCCTAAAAGTAAAAATCACAAAGACTTAGGGGTCCTCCTATGACTGAGCCCTCTGAGTTTTTAACTCTCAGACTTGAACACACTGAGTTTTCAGCAATTTGTCAACTAGAGTTCAGGTTTTCCTACCCAATACTGTTTCACAGGAAGGTTCCTTATTTGGTAGCTTGTGATTTTCTGTATCTGCCCGTCTCTCCAATTTTGGGGGCAGTGACTTGCCCTATGAACTCATTTTTTCTGAAATATCTAAGAAAAGTTGTTGATTTTTCAGTTTTATCAGGGTTTTGCTTGTTAGGATGAAGTGATAACTTCTACAATGCAAAAAACACATTTGAAGAGATAGAGCAATCATCAGATCCAGATGCAGACATGTCATGGATGTTGGAATTATCTGACTGGGAATGTAAAACAATTGTGATTACTATGCTAAGGAATGTAATGCAAAAGGTAGACAGCATGCAAAAACAGAGGAATAAGGTAAGCAGAGAAATGAAAATTGTAAGAAAGAATAAAAAAGAAATCCTAGAGATCAAAAACACTGTAAGAGAAATGAAGAATGCCTTTGATAGGCTCATTAGTAGACGAGATGTGGCTGAGGAAAGAATCTCTGAGTTTAAGGATTTATCAATAGAAACTTCTAAAATGGAAAAGTAAAGAAAAAAAATGGAACAAAATAGCCAAGAACAGTGAAACACCTACAAAATGTGTAATATACCTGCAATGGGAATACCAGCAGGAGAAGAAAGAGACCAAGGAACAAAAAATGTTAGAACCAATAGTATCTAAAAATTATCCCCAAATTAATGTCACACAATAAACCACAGATCAAGAAAGCTCCAAGAATACCAAAAAAATTGAATAACAAAATAACTATACATCAGCATATCATATCAAAATTGCAGATCATCAAAGAAAAAGAAAAAAAAATCTAAAAAGGAGCCAAAAGTGGGGTAAAAAACCCACGTTAACTATCTCAACTATAGAGGAACAAAGATAAGAATTACACCTGATGTCTCAGAAACCATATAAAGCAAGGAGAGAATGGACTAAGATATCTAAAGTGTTTTGAGAAAAAAAACTCACCTACCTAGAATTCTGGACTCTGAGAAATTATCCTTTAAAAGTGAAGGAGAAATAAAGACTTTCCCGGACAAACAAAAATTAGGAGATTTGTTTTCAGCAGATTTGCCTTGCAAGAAATGTTATCAGAAATTCTTCAGAGACAAGGATAACGACATAGGTCACTAAGATTATGTAAAGAGTATTAGAGAAAGAATAAGTGAGCCCTAAGTGACATAAGAGGGTGCATCCAGCCGGACACACTATAGCCAGTAGCACCTTTGAATGGAATGACCATGTGCAGGGTCACACAATTTCAGAGTAACATGGTAGGAGCCACTTGCAGGCAGGGCTGTAGCTCCCTGCAAAAGCTTCTCCTCTACTTACACGTTCACTAGCCCAGTAACAAACCAAGCATACCTAAAAAAACCTTCCCTGGAATGAGAGGCAACACACTGACACCCATTTGACTAAAGGGCTCAAATGAGGTAAATAAAATGTTAAAGCAATAGCCAACAGATTATGGTCACTGCATTTGGTTGGTTTGTTCAGAGCTGTTCAGGAGGGGGTACATGCACAAAATCTCTTTGATGAAACATCTTGTGGCACACTGTGATCCCCTTGTGCAGAACCAGGATCTTTTGGGGGTGAGCTATGTTTGTCTTAAGCAGGGCCTGGCTGTGTTTGTCAGGCCTCTGAGTCCAAGCTAAGCCATCATATCCCCTGTGACCTGCACGTATACATCCAGATGGCCTAAAGCAACTGAAGATCCACAAAAGAGGTGAAAATAGCCTTAGCTGATGACATTTCACCATTGTTTTAAGGACTACAGTTCTATGATATGTTTCACTTTGGCAAACATTTTGTAGTACTTAACTATTTCAGTACTGTTATAGTACTATAATAAGATATCAAAGAAAATTTCAAAATTTTCCATAAGTGCTGACCAGCTGAGAAATAAAGAGAGATAGTACAAAGAGAGAAATTTTACAGCTGGGCTGCTGGGGATGACATCACATATCAGGACTGTGATGCCTGCCTGAGTCTCAGACCAGCAAGTTTTTATTAAGGGTTTCAAAAGGGGAGGGAGTATAAGAATAGGGAGTAGGTACAAAGATCACATGCTTCAAAATGATCACATGCTTCAAAAGGCAAAAAGCAGAACTACTAGTAAGGGTCTAACAAAGATCACATGCTTGTGAGGGAACAGGACAAAGGGAAAAGCAGAACTACTGATAAGGGTCCAACAAAGATCACAAGGCAAAGGACAAAAACAGAACTACTGATAAAGGTCTATGTTCAGCGGTGCATGTATTTGTGTTTTCTTTAAATTGGTTTCTTGCCCATATCATATACCAAAATAAATTCTAAGATAATTTAACTTAAGCAATTAAATCACAAAATTAAAACAGAAAATAACTAGAAGAGAATTTTTTTTTGAATATTTATATGATGTCTGATGGGGTAAGACATTTTCTAAGCATACAGTGAAAGAAATCACAAAGGAAAATCTCAACATCTCTAAACAACTACTTTAACTTTTAAATGTCTACAAGCACATGAAATTAAGAAGCAAAACATGCCCCCAAAAAGCAAACAAAATACTCCTAATGGCTAGTACCCTCAATATGTAAAGTGCTTATAAAAGTCAATAAGAAAAAAAAAAACTACCTTGAAAGATGGATGATCAAAGAATAGGAAAAGACAATTCACAAAAGAAAAAAATAAACATTACTAGGGCTATATGAAAAATAATAATAGCTATTCTTGAGTTTTTACTCTGGACCAGGAGCTGTATGAAATACTTTTATTAAATTATTAAATCTTCAAAACAGTTGTGTATGATATGCATATCCAAGGTCACAAAGTTAGGAAGTAACAGGAATAAGAACCCAAGTCTGGCCAACTCCAAACTCATTATTTAACCATTATAGTATACTTCCTCCAGTAGTGTGCTGGAGCCAACAAATTCCAACTTGCAAGGGTCCACTGAATACTGTTTCCCAACTCTATGTTCAGTCATGTTGTGTTGGTAGCTTGAAATGGGCCATGGTGGTAGTAGTTCTACCACAAAGATAAGTAAATGCTACAAATGAGCCCCCACCACCTCCCCAGAAAGCTAGTTGTTAAATATTTACCAGAATACAAAAAATATGAACTAAGATTCCAGTTAGATACTACGTTTGTCTAGAAATTAGCAAGGATTAAGAGACAACCACAGTAAACTAAATTTTGATGCTAAAGGCATGTAAATTAGCTCAACCTTTTTGGAAAAGTATTTGGTAGTATGTATCAAGAGTCTCTAAGAAGCTTATGTATTTCAGTCTTATAATTCCACTACTGAAAATCTACAAGAAATAATCAGAGATGCGTATAATGACCTGTGGATGTTCATTTTAATATTATTTAAAGTAAAAATGTGAAAATTCCTAAAATAGACAATATGAGGGCAATGGTTAAATAATATGTGTAATAATCATATAATGGAATATAACAAAACTATCAAAAAATTTTGGTTTTAGGTGGAGGAAGATGGGAGATAGGAGACAGGGCTAACATGTAGCTCCCACCTGGACAGACAAAACAGCATATGGAGACTCACACTGTGGACTTTTCCTCTAAAAATCACCACAGGAACGTATCAGGAAAGCCAAAAGAATTCACAGAATCCTTTGAAAGAAGTGACATGCCAACCAGTTGTGGTGGCTCACGCCTGTAATCACAGCACATTGGGAGGCCATGGTGGGTGGATCACCTGAGGTTGGGAATTAAAGACCAGCCTGACCAGCATGGAGAAACCCTGTCTCTACTAAAAATACAAAAAAAAAAGAAAAAGAAAAAAAATTAGCCAGCCATGGTGACACATGCCTGTAATCCCAGCTACTCGGCAGGCTGAGGTAGGAAAATCACTTGAATCCGAGAGACGGAGGTTGCAGTGAGCCAAGATCGCACCATTGCGATGTGCTCCATTGGGATGTGCTCCAGCCACGGCAGCAAGAGCAAAACTCCGTACCCCCCCCGCCCCCCCAAAAAAGGAAAGAAGTGACATGCCACTGCAGGTTCCATGAGACAGGTGAAAAACTGAGTTCCCAAAGTGCGAGATGGGGAAAGCCTGACTCTAAACACATATCCCCACTGGGGAACCTGAAAATCCAGATTACAGGAGAAGAATTTAACCTTACTCAGAGTTTAAATGGATTTAGCATGAAAAATAAAAGTAGAAACAGCAGTGGGAAGAGCCTTGTAGGCACGTCCATTCTCCAGCTCAAGCCCAGGGAAGCCATGCCTGACTTTATTCATGGCGGCCCTTGGGGAAGGCAACCAGCAGGATTTGGGAAGGGTCACAGGCTTAAAGAAGCTTCCAACTGAACATTGTAATAATTTTGACCAGATGCAAATTATCTAGAGTAGAATCCAGGGAGCAAACAGGAACTTCTGCAGAAAGAAATGCAGGAGCTATGGCCAAGAATGTGGGCAGGCGGGGAGGGGTGAAGCCTGAAAGCTATGCTTGCTTTCTCAGCTGGGAAGCTTATAACCTGGGGAAAGGTCTGAGTCCCACCTGCTGACTGCCTGTAGGGAGAGAGCGAGACTGGCCTTGTCAACTGCATGGGATGTGCATGAGAACTATGGTGACAGAAGCAGCCTTAATCCCCTCTGGAACATAATCCCGTTGGCCTGAGAACCACACCCCATCCCCCACAATTGCCATGGCAAGCCCCACCCAAGGAGAGTCTGAGCTCACAGAATCTATTTCACTCCCCTGCTGCCTTCACCAGGGCAGGTGCTGGCATCCACAGCTGGGAGACCTGAAGATAGATCACATCACAGGACTCTTTACAGACAACCCCAGCACCAGCTCAGAGCCTGGTAGCCCTGTTGGGTGGCAGGATCCAGAAGAGCAATGACAATCACTGCTGTCCAGCTCCCAGGAAGCTTCCCTAGGAGAAGTGGGGGAGTACCACATCAAGAGATCACCCTGTGGCACAAAAGAATCTGAACAGCAACTTCTGAATTCCAGACTTTTTCAATGAAATAATCTACCCAAATGAGAAAGAATCAGAAAACTAATTCTGGTAACATAACAAAACAAGATTCTATAACACCCCTAAAAGACCACACTACCTCTAAGTTGCCAGATAAGGAACTCGGAAGGTTGATTATTAAGCTACTCAAGGAGATACTAGAGAAAGGTGAAAAGCAACTTAAAGAAACTAAAAAATAATACAGAGTATAGTTGAAAAATTATCCAGAGAAATAGCATGAAGAAACTACAATCACAACTTCTGGAAATGAAAGACACACTTAGAGAGAAATACAAAAAGCACTGGAAAGTGTCAACAATAGACTTGAAGCAAGTAGAAGAAAGAACTTCGGAGCTCAAAAACAAGGCTTTCAAATTAACTCCATCAGACGAAGAAAAATAAAAATAAATTTTAAATAATGAACAAAGCCTTCAAGAAAGTTTGGGTGTTCCTGAGGAAGAGGAGAAATCTAAAAGTTTGGAAAATTTGTTTGAAGGAATAATTAAGAAAAACTTCCCTGGCCTCACTAGAGATCTAGCCGTCCAAATACAAGAAGCTCCAAGAACACCTGGGAAACTCATCACAAGAAGATCATTACTTAGATACATGGTCATCAGGTTATCTAAAGTCAGGAAGAATGAAAGAATCTTAAGAGCTGTGAGGCAAAGCATCAGGTAACCTACAAAGGAAAACCTATCAGATTAACAGCAGATTTCTCAGCAAAAACCCTACAAGCCAGAAAGGACTGGGGTCCTATCTTTAGCCACCTCAAAGAAAATAATTGCCAACTGCGAATTTGTATCCAGCAAAACTAAGCTTCATCAATGAAGGAGAAATAGTCTTTTTCAGACAAAGAAACGCTGAGAGAATTCTCCATTACCAAGCCAGCACTAAAAGAATGCTAAAAGGCATTCTAAATCTTGAAACAAAACCTCAAAATACACAAAAATAGAACCTCCTTTAAATCTCACAGGGCCTATAAAACAATAACACAATGAAAAAAAAATCAAGATATTCAGGCAACAACTAACATGATTAACAAAAGAGTATCTCACATCTCAATACTAATGTTGAATGTAAATGGCCTAAACGATCTACTTAAAAGATACAGAATGTCAGAATGAATAAAAACCTACCAACCAAGTATCTCCTATCTTCAAGAGAATCACCTAATGCATAAGGACTCACATAAACTTAAGGTAAAGGGGTGGAAAAAGATATTCCATGCAAATGGACACCAAAAGCAAGCAGGAGTAGCTATTTTTATATCAGACAAAACAAACTTTAAAGCAACAGGAGTTGAAAAAGACAAAGAGGGATATTATGTAATGATAAAATGATCAGTCCAACACGATATCACAATCCGAAATATGTATGCACCTAACACTGGAGCTCCCAAATGTATAAAACAATTATTACTAGACCTAACAAATGAGATAGATGGCAACACAATAGTGCTGGACTTCCATACTCCACTGGCAGCACTAGACAAGTCATTAAGACAGAAAGTCAACAAAGAAACAGTGGACTTAAACTACACCCTAAAACAAATGGACTTAACAGATATTTATGGAACATTCCACCCAATAAGTGCAGAATATATATTCTTTTCATTAGCACATGGAACATTCTCCAAGTCAGACCATATGATAGGCCACAAAACAAGTCTCAACAAATTTAAGAAAGTTGAAATTATATCAAGTACCCTCTCAGACCACAGTGGAATAAAACTAGAAATTTAATACCAAACCAGAAATTAAATAATCTGCTCCTGAATGAAACAATGAAATCAAGATGGAAATTTTTAAAAGTATTTGAACTGAACAATAATAGTGACACAATTTATCAAAACCTCTGGGATATAGCAAAGGCAGTGCTAAGAGGAACGTTCATAACATTAAATGCTTACATCGAAAAGTCTGAAAGAGCACAAATAGGCAATCTAAGGTCACATCTGAAGGGACTAGAAAATCAAGAACAAACCAAACCCAAACCCAATAGAAGAAAAGAAATAACAAAGGTCAGAGCAGAACTAAATGAAATTGAAACAAAAAAAAAAATACAATAGATAAATGAAACAAAAAACTGGTTCTTTGAAAAGATAAACAAAACGGATAGACCATTAGAAAGATTAACCAAGAAATTAAGAGAGAAGATCCAATTAAGCTCAATTGGAAATGAAACAGCCATTGTGTTCTCTGCAACATGTTTATTTCTTCTGCAGAACCCATCATTGGCCAGCACCAATAGCTACCTCCTCCCTCATGCTGCAGATATTTGGCACTGAGTGTGCACTTCTTCCATTCACTCTTGCAATGTCATGTATAAGAACAACTATTTGGTAACACAAGAAATGGTTAGGGAAGCTTTGACAACGCGTGGCACAGTATAAAGAGGATGCCTTCAAGGAAAGTTTCATTTCTAAATGTATGCAGCTGTATATGGGCAATGCTTACCGTCTTACCTTTATCAGACCCTTTTCATCTGGGCTCACTTGCATGTCTTGCAGTCGATGTAGTCTCACTTAACATTTGGAGAGATATAATCACTAGAGAATGATGTGGAAAACCAGACTCAGTCACAATCCCCTTTTCCCACAGTCTAAAAGGGAGTACGATTCACTTGGTTTAGTATTTGACAACATAATGCACGGTTGTCAGATTTGCCCCTCTTCCCAGATCATCACCTCCCTTCTGCTACTCTGCTATTACTTTTGACCTTGTTGCTCATTCTCCTGTCACTGCTACTCTTCCCACCTCATCCTGCTGTGCCAGCACATGCTACACTCTCCTGGGGCAACATGTCTGCCCAGAAGTGTGGGAAGAAGAGGGAGAGGCTGCTCTGCTCATTTTCCAGGGTGACAGTTGTCTCAATATCTTGGTGTTGAAATACCTGCCCATCCACAAGCCTCCAGGCACCATGGTCCTAGAACACAGACTCTTTCATAAGCCTTGGGCTCACAGAGTGCCTGTGAAACCTACACAAGTTCAAGTGGACTTGAAAGTTTTTCAAATATGCTTTGTGTTGTTGATCCGCACATTCACCTGCACATTTGGCTTGGAAAATCTGAAGCCACAAGATGAGCTCTTCTCGACTGCTTTACTGCTGTAATAAAGCCAAATGCAAGCATGAGGCTCTAAAAGGCAACTCCCCTTTCGACTGAATGCTCTCTCCTCTCTCCAGAGTTCATCGTGGGGTTTCGTTGTGTTTCAGTTACTTAGATAACATTTAAAGGGGTGTCTCCATAAAGTGAGAGATGAAAGGTTAGTCACATGCCCTAGGCACTTCAAACTCGTATCGCCTCGTATGTGCCCCTGAACATAAAATAAAAGCCAACTTTGCCATTAGGCAAAGGTCATGTAGGCAAAGTCTTCGGTGCTGAGCCAGAAATGAAAACTGCCAATTCAATCTCCCAGGTCCCATTGATTCCTCAATAGGAAATAGAAGGCTCTCACACTGTAGGTTGGAGTTGCTACTTTAAAAAGTTATCAGAAAACTTTCTGAAAACTGCCATTGGATAAGTCATTCAGGCTCTACTTTCAACTCCTTCTTTTCTTCATACTGGGACTGGGTGTGTTGATTTCCTAAGGGCTGGCTTTGTTTTAATTATAAAGAGAATCAGGTGTGTCTGGACTTTGGAAAATTATACTCCTTGAACTTGCCATTATTTTCTACAGGAGAAATCTCATAAAACAAGTTGTAATGGCAGAATGAAGGGCCACATGCTTCTGAGCGACAGGAATGGGAGAGTGAAGGGTGTAGATTTCAGGCTGCTGGTGTGAGCACCCCATGTGTTCACAGCTTCTATCAATCTCTCCGTTAAGATCTTGTTTTAAATGCCTACAGCTTGTGGCTACTTTCTTTTCTCAATCTCATTCTGCCGCCTATGTTATTGCTTTATTGTCATTTCAGTCCCTTGGTCTACAGTGAGACAACCAAGAGTCTAATCTCTGTTTTTATAAGGATAAAGGCTTCCAGCCCCAGGCCTTATAGACACTTCCTCTTGCTCAATTTATTCCAACAAATGTTTACCAAAAGCCGGCTGACATCAGCAGTGGAATTACGAAGATGAATAAGTTTCGGTCCCTGCATTAGTGAGTCTTAGAGTCCTTAGAGTCTAGTAGAAGAAACAGACACTTAGTAGATAATTTTAATAACTTCAATATAATACATACAGTACATTAACTACTGAACTGGAAATCTTCCCCTTGTGCTATGGAAATACAGAGCAGAATGACCCTAGTTCTGCCTAGAAGTTCAGAAAAGACTTCCTGTGAGAGGCTATAACTAAATTGGGTCTCTAGGGATGAGCAATGTTAAAATAAGCAGGAAAGGTGTTCCAGATGGAAGGAACAGCCAAAGAGAAAGTAGAACGTCCTAAGATAGCATAGGATCTACAGGGGTTCATAAGCAGTTGATATTATGTAGGCCTGTATAGCATATGAGTTCAGAAGTTAGGAAGAAATGAATTTATACAGGTTGATCTGTGGCTGCCAGGTGCTAAGGGCCTTCCAGGTCCCGCAAAAGAATTTGAATTCTATAACCGATGTGTAGTCTTTGAATGTGTTTAAATGGGAACTGATGTGGTCAGATACAAATTTGAGGTAGATAATTTTGGAAAATTTTTCAAGTATGGATTCCCAGGGGATACTACGGAAGACATGGAGATGAGTGATGAGGCTACTGGGTCCAGTATAGAGATGATAAATGGGGATGGAGAGAAGCGATACAATTGAAAGATTCTGGACTTGGTGACTGGCTGATTGATTGATTAGATATTGGAGAGGTAAGAAAGACAGACCAACTGAAGGTAACTAGGGTTTCTTCATTGTGATGGGGTGGTTAATAGGGCAATCATTGAATTAAGCACTATAGAAGAATTAACCTGTTTGTAGGTGTCATTGCCATATAAGAGACAGTGAAACATACAAGACCCAAGGGGTCAGAGTGAATGGATCCTATATCCAGCAGAGATTCGCAGGGACAGTATTAAAGATTTCAAGGACAGGATTTTTCAGTTGCAGAAGCAGCTCATCCTGGCCTAAGCTAAGGTTTCTGAAAAGAGAAAAAAATGAAAATATGCAAAGAAAAATTCTGATTTGGAAATATTGTAACTGGTTTTCTTCCCCCATCTCCCACCTTCATCTCTTGACATGCTGTAGCGGCCATTAGAGTGTATTTCCTATAAGTCAAAAATTCCATGTAACACCATTTCAACACATAACAATTTATTCTTAAAGCATTTCTCTCTCATTTCCAATATTTCCCATAAACTGTTATGAAAAACTGGTCAGAATGCAGTTTCTGTTTCCATCTTGTTTCAATTTAACTTCCACTTGTTTAAATCTCTCTGTGATTCTATCAGCAACTAAATACATATATCGCTTGAGAATTAGAACTACACATTTTGAGGCTATAGTAAGAAGCAGTTGCATTTGCTTGTTCATGGGGAATGCTCATTGGCTGGAGGCTTTTGTCTCTTTTGGCTTCTCTTCTCAAGTTCAGTTACCTTTTGAAGATTTAGGTAATTCTATCTGAAAACAAAAAGCATACTTGACAGAGAAATATTAAGATTTACTGCAGAGATACAATTAGGGAGATGGATTAATTGCAATAGTTTAAGTCAAAACTGCTGTTTGAACTACCACTATCAAATAAAATACAATGCGAGCCACACATGCATGCTGTCACATTACAAAAGTAAAAAGAGGGTAAAATTAATTTTAGCAATATACTTTACTCAACCCAGTATATCTGCAACATTATCATTTCCTCATTTAATCAATGGACATGGATTAATGAGGTTGCTTTTTCACATGAAGTATTTCAAATATGGCATGCATTTTATACCTACAGCCTATCTCAAATCAAATACTAAATTTCCATAAAACACACTTGATTTGTACTCAGAATTCATAAAATCCGAGTTGTAAAGTTACACCTACCCACTTTGTTCCAAACACACTTAATATTTCCTCAGGTGCATTCACCAAACTTTAAGTGTTTGATGTTCTCCTGCAGCTACTGTGTTGGACAGAGCAGCTGCAAGTCTTTTAAAATCTTTCCTTTCACCCAAATCTTCCAATGCTGCAAACGAGCTTAGAGCAATTGAATATTTCAGGAAGATATATATGAACATTTTGCAAATCACCTAAGCCTTTGAGATCTCACCTAGAAGCTCTAGTTAATGGAGATATCAAACTAGCTCAGCTGTGCTTCTAAAGATCTTTAGAAGAAGGCGTGAAGGTGATGCAATGAAGAAATAACAAAAAGCAAAAGCATTCGGCTAAGGCAGACAGAAAGGTGTCTGGTAGTGTCCTGTAAATATATCTGTGAAAGTTTTAAAACACTTGTTTTATTGTGAAATATTTTTATAATGTTAAAGTAGCCTTCAAGGTTAGTTTTAAATGTTGACATAAGTTTTCATTTTTGTTTGTTTGATCTTTTTTCCAAATACATGATCTTAGAAAATTCACCAATTACCATGTGCTCCAGTGTAAACCTAGTTACCCTCAGAAGTTAAGAATTCTGTCCAGGCATGATGGTTCACGCTTGTAATCCCAGCACTTTGAGAGGCTGTGTGTACTAGTCCATTTTTATATTGCTGATAAAGACATGCCAGAGACTGGGTAATTTACAAAGAAAAAGAGGTTTAATGGACTCACAGATCCATATGGCTGGGAGGCCTCACAATCATGGCAGAAGGTGAAAGGCATGTCTTACGTGGCAGCAGGCAAGATAGAATTGAGAGTCAAGTGAAAGGGGAAACCCCTTATAAAAACATCGGATCTCATGAGACTTATTCACTACCACAAGAACCGATTGGGGAAAACTGCCACCATGATTCAGTTATCTCCAACAACATGTGGGAATTATGGGAGCTACAATTCAAGATGAGGTTTGAGCTGGCACACAGATAATCCATATCACCAAGGCAAGCGGATCACTTGAGGAGTTTGAGACCAGCCTGGCCAACACGGAGAAACCCCATCTCTACTAAAAATACAAAAATTAGCAGGGCATGGTGGTACATACCTGTCATCCCAGCTACTCGGGAGCCTGAGGCAGGAGAATAACTTGAACCCGAGAAGCAGAGGTTGCAGTGAGCTGAGATAGCGCCACTGCACTCCAGCCTGGGTGACAGAGCAAGACTCTGTTTCAAAAAAAAAAAAAAAGAGAGAAAAGAAAGAAAGAAAGCTTTCTTATTAGTAAAGTAAATGCGGTTCAAGGTTAAAGCTCACTGCCCACCCCTGCCTCTGGCCCAAACACATACATAGGGACCTGAGTGGCTTCAGAGCAAAAAACCTCTAACAAAGGCCAGCAGCAGAGGTATTTGGACAGTGTTGTACGCAGCGTCAGAGTTCAGCAGTCGGAAAGATTGTTTCTTTGCCATCAAATATTCTAAATTTCTGGCAGGGGTGGAGTGAGAGGTGGAGAAGCAAGGAGTCGTTCCCTGCTTCTCCTTTCTGCCTGGTAAACTCTGGCAGGGTGAGCCTGACAAGCACTCAGCCTATACCCTGTACCTGCACTGAACATGAGCCAATGTGTGGGGTCTAGAATGGGAGTGAAGGCAGAGGAGGTGATGGGTGGGGCAAATCCAGTCTCCTTCCTGGCTGCAGCAACCTCTGGGCTTTCCCTGCTACCTCCTACATCTTTTGTGCTCAAGGTTCACTTCCCTTTAGTGACTATTTAGCAGATCTCTTATCTTCAGAGTCTTATGACACATTCCAGGAAACACTGGCCTTTCATGCCATCGACTTCTTGCGACATTTTAGACTAGTTCTCAGAGCATGATGTCTGCTGTCCTATCTCCCCCTCCTCTAACTCACCATTTTCTACCTTTTTTTTTTTTTTATCTTGAGCTCACATTGTGTTTAACATTAACATTTAGACAAAGAAAAACGTTTCAGCTTTTTGACTGCAGTTAATCAGGGTTTTGAACACAAGTCGGTTAAACTTAGTAACCATTTATGGAACACCTGCCCTATGCTAGGAGCATCGGTAGGTACTCTGGTGTCAGACGCACCATATAACACTCAGATGGGGGGAAAACAAACTAGAAAATACTGGCCTTTCCTCCACGTACAAACTGGGTGACATAAATATTTACATGGCCAGATATTACTAAAAGACAAATTGGTAACAGAGTATATATAAATTTTTCTTTGTTCTCAAAATTCATGCTGGTGATCTATTTGCATTCTGATCCTATTACACCCCAAGTGAATATTTTATACAAACAAAGCCAAGAATAAATGGAAATCACAAAAAGTCTTGCCAGCCCTTTGATTCAGATCTCTGGCTACTCATCTTACAGTGATGACTTGGGCCAAGGCTTCCTTTTGAGACATTTTATTAAATGTGTTCAGTAATTCATTTTTGCCCCATTAGAAGCATGGATCCTGAGATTTAATTTGTCTTACTCGTAGAGAATATTTGACAATTAAATACCTAAAAGTGATCTAGGTAGAAGAAAACGGGAACCACTGAAAATACAACATGAACATAATTTCACATTAAATCTGAGACGGATTTGGATGGGTAGTTTGGGAGGTGGGGAGTGGCTGGTGCCAAAGAAAGAAAGGGAAAAAAGAAGAAAATGTATGGTTTCTAACCTCCTGGTTAGAAACAAAAACCCTGGAAGGGAGGAACACATATCCATCTAACCAGCTTTTGCCTGTGCCATCTCTAGCACCCGTTTCTAAATTCTCCTCTCCAAAATATTCACGCCTACTTTTGGTGTGAGACTTGTGTAAGAAGGTTATTTTTACCATTTTATTTTTACTCTGTGAGAAGGTTATTTTACCTTGTGTGACTGACACAACAGCTGTCAGTGCTCTGGAAGAGGCAGACGCCTTTGGTGACAACTTAAATGGCCACCTCTGGCCGTCTAATCCACAGTCCTTTCCTGACAAGGAAACATCACGAGTCGCTAACAAGGTGATCAGAGTAGGAGTTGAATAACAGTAAGAAAGAATTGGAGACAATTTAGGGGGACGGAGTTGACTTGAAAGACTTAAAGATATGGACGCAAAAGAAGAGAATCTTTTGCAATGGAGAATAGAGTCATGGTTTGCTCCTGAGAGAAACACAGCTGACGAGGAATTATAAATGATTGACTAGAGCACCGTAATGATGTGAAGCAGCCCTGGCAGGCAGCATGGAAAGAAGGAAAGGAACCGTAGCAGCACTGTGGGGGAAAAAAAAAAAAGGATTCCAAAATAGGTTCCAATATGGCTCTCAGGGTCTGATGTGGCTCCTTTCCTAGCTATGTGATCCTGGAGAAGTCATTTAGCCTCTCTGAAATTCACTCAGCTTCAGTATTTTCATCCACAAAATAAGAATACTAGCTGGGATAATCTTTCAGCTACCTTCAACTCTAAAATTATCATCTTCCTCTTACCTTTTATGATTCTAAAATCTTGGGAGAAAGAGTTGCGAAAGTATTCACTAAAATCTAAAACTAAACAGTTTCAATTTTCACCAGTGATCATTTACACAGTGCAGGAGGGCAAAAGGGAGGGTGTCTGCATTGAGTTAGTTTTGTTGATGCAATGAACAGTGCGGGGGTGGGGGAGCAGGTAGGATACGCTTTCCTTCCACTGTTTAAAAATAATAACAATACTACCTTATAGTTGTATTCCGTGTTATTCTTTTAGAAACTCTTGCAAATCCATTGCCTTGATATTTATAGCAATTAGGTGAAATGGGCAAGAAAGTTTTTTCATTTTTGTTTTTGCTTCACCAGTGACAAATTCAGAGTTTAAATGAGTTTCTTAGAGTTGTAGAGCTGGTTAATGATAGGGCTGGGACTAGATTTTTGGTCTCTAGAACATTGGGGTTGGATGTGTGCTTTTGGGTACATTTTGGAACAGTCTTCCCAGCAGTATCCAGAAACATGAGGAAGCTGCCTGGTTTTCACAATCCCAAATGACTTCAAAAAGAGGATGCAGATTCTCAGATTGGACTGTATTTGTCTTTGGTCAACTTATAACTATCTTTTTGGTAAGAGCCTCCAAAATTGGGTGCAAACACCCTGGAGGTATACAAGGTGATGCATTAGGGTGCAGAGGAAAAACACTAAGAAAATGCTATTTACATTCATTTTTTATCTTTTTTAATCTGTTTTTTGTGTGTTTTATGTTACATAATGTATTAGCTTAAAGTGTCAGAATAGGCAGTACATGAAGATAACTTACAAATGGGGTATATGTTATATTGATTTAATCCATGATCAAAACTATTTCAGGACTATGTTTTACAAAATTGAGGGAAAGGCCTAAAGGTTGAATCATATGGCTGATAACAGGAGTCTTCTCTTGCTCTTATTCCCTAAGATGACTTGGGGGAAATGGGAAAAGTTGTGGAAAAGACCAGGTTCAATCAGAATCTTGAAGAACATCCAGAGAAGTAGATGAGCAAATGGAACAGCTCTGACCAAATTAGGGCAGCTGGTCACATGCTTCCTACCAACACAAAGGTCTCTTTGTTTTCTGCACACACACTGCAGTTCTTTGTCAATCATAATCAACGATTCCATTCAGCTGTTCTTGCCACCACTTCTCTCCTGTCTTTCTAGTCTGCTGGGCAACAAATGTAAGGTAAAACTTCACAAGACCTTTAAAAGATAAGGTTGAAAGAGAAAAATACATCCTAATCAATGAACCTACCCAGAGGAAATAACTGGGAGATTATTCATAACTTACAACTTAGTTGCCAACTAATTTTTGGTGTTTTCCAAAGATCGTTGTACTATACTGCGTAAGTTTACAAAATAGAAAAGGAATAATGGTGAGGAGAAAAGTTATTACCTCTTGTCTATGGACTCCAGGAAGTGCATTCAAGATTGTTAAATTATCAACACAGAGACAAGGAGTGGTATGATGTAATACCAGGTAAGTAAGTACTCTTTCTACAATGGCAAGTAGAAAGTCATCTCTCAGGGTTAATATTTGGGACTTTTCAAGGAAGGAGAGAGCTATAAAAGGGGTAAAAGGTTTCCTTACACATACAAATATTATAGGGCAAAAGGAGCCAACCTAAGGATTTTGCTCACAGTATGCCTGTGTCATTAAACCACTTTCTTTACTTGCAATTGTTGGCAGACATCAAAGCCACTGTATCATTGTTATGATATTTCGTAACAGCAGAGACCATAGGCGTCGTCTCATGCAATTCTGGTGTGCCTAACACAGTTCTGCCAGGAAGGCATCCGAAGGCTTCCAAGCATGAGCTTTCTGAATTTCTAGTGTGGTGCTGTGGAAAGTGCTGGATTTGAGGGGTGAAGGGAGGGCAAGGTCTTCGGTTTCTTGTTCCACTTCTGTCACTAAATTCCTTGGGTGGACTTCTTAATCTCATTTTATAGAGCGAATTCATTATAGAGAAAATTATGAGAACGTTTCTTTCTCATATGTGGCATTTGTTTATTCATCAAACATTATTATATTTCCTATGTTTCAACACAATATTAAATGCCAGAAATACTAGTGTTTAAAATATACTTTTTCTCAGAGGGCACACAGTCTGAATAGAGATAAGATTCATACAGTATGGTTAACTCAGTAGAGAGCAATATATGAATGAAGACAAATAAGTGATATCTTAGTAAATGCTATTACACATCTTAAAGGAAAAGAAAAAGTTATCTTGTAATACAAAAAAAAAAAAAAAAAACAAACCCACAAAGTTATCATAGTTTCCCTCTGGCATCCTCTTTCGCTTTGCTTTGTTCTGGCACCCATCTTTGCTGGATCCCATTGGCGTACAGACGAGAAGAGTAGAAAAGAGCACACAGCTTGAAATCACAGAACTGTGACTTCTCCTTCTTTTTTCTCTATTCTAGAGCATGCATGCAGCACGCATTCATTACTGCATCTGATGGAAGCACAAAGGGAGAGACAAAGATGCAGAGAACAATGGTAAACAATTGGTGAAATGTGTTGGCAAATTGAGTTCAATGCTGTCTATAACAAATGGCAGCTATTTTTTGTGTGTGTCATCTAAATAAAAATAAGGTGGATTAACAAACAACTGTACCTGGCTGAGGGAAGACTGCCGCCATTTTCTTAATAAGTCAGTCATTTTATTGTGTGATTTATAATAAACTATTTAGACTACTTTCCTAGCACGTATTTCCAGTAGAAGGATTTAGAAAGCTAATTCTAAGACCAGGCATGGTGGCTCACACCTGTAATCATAGCACTTTGGGAGGCTGAGGCAGGTGGATCACTTGAGGTCAGGAGTTTGAGACCAGCCTGGCCAATGTGGTGAAACCCCGTCTCTAGTAAAAATACAAAAATTAGCCGGAAATCACTTGAACCTGAGAGGTGGAGGTTGCAGTGAGCTGAGATCATGCCATTGCACTCCAGCCTGGGAGATAGAGCAATACTCAGTCTCAAAAATAATTATAATAATAATGATAAAGGAAAGCTATTTTCTTTTTTTTTTTTTTGAGACGGAGTCTTGCTCTGTCACCCAGGCTGAAGTGCAGTGGCGCTATCTCAGTTCACTGCAACGTCCGCCTCCCAGGTTCAAGCGATTCTATTGCCTCAGCCTCGCGAGTAGCTGGAATAACAGGCGTCTGACACCACATCTGGCTAATTTTTGTATTTTGTATTGTTGGCCAGGCTGGTCTCGAATTCCTCACCTTGTGATCTGCCTGTCTTGGCCTCCCAAAGTGCTGGGATTACAGGCGTGAGCCATTGCGTCTGGCCAAGGAAAACTAATATTAACAATCACTACGGTGACACTATTTTCTAACTAAAATATCCTGATACATGGTTTAATAAAATTCACTTTTCGCTGGCCTTCAACTCTGTCTATAGGCAGTATCTTCTAAAAGTCTAAGGGTTAAAACCTACCTGGTAAGTTACATAACTGAAAAGATGAAAACTTTTTAAAACATGTAATATCTAAAAATCTAAGACATGGAGTATTATTCTTATTACTCTTTGTATTTTTTAATTTAATGTAGCCTAAATCAATTAGAATTCTGGTAATTTGAAAAGAAATGTGAATCAATCGATTATTGTTATGTTTTGTTGTTTGTTTCTGATTGTATACATGTATGAAATTTTCATTATTACCTCCTTTGCTTTTCTTCATTTCTGGATTGGATTCATTTATTAAATTTCTGTTCTTTTAATGGTTGTTTTCAAAAGCTTAGCATACAAACTTAACTATAAAATCTTATCAAAGCCCGAGTTTATTAAATATCTTTACCCTTTTCCCAAATCAAGCAAAAAACTAGCTACTAAACAGCTTCTACTTACTACCTTCCATTTTTCTTCTATTATTACTATAATTAATATTAGTTACAAAAATCTTCTTAATAGTCAGTAGTTAAATATAATAACTGTTCTACAAAATATACTGCTGAGAAAGTTGCTCCAAAACTTAATGGCATAAGAAGTCAGTATTTTGTTCATGGATTCTGTAGGTCAAGAATTTAAGCAGGGCATTTTAGAAAGTTTTGTGGGTCAGTGCATGCATGTATCTGTGTCTGTTTAATATTTGTGGGTACATAGTAGGTGTATTTGTTTATGGACTATATGAGATATTTATATACAGGCACACAATGCATAATAATCACATCAGACTACATGGGGTATCCATCACCTCAACCATTTATCCTTTTTTTGTGTTACAAACAGTCCAATTATACCCTTTTAGCTACTTTAAAACATACAATAAATTATTGTTGACTATTGTCACCCTGTTGTGTTATCAAATACTAGATCTTCATTCTATCTAATTAATTTTTGTACTCATTAGCCATCCCTACTCTCCCCTGCCTCCACCACCCCACTATTCTTTCCAGCCTCTGGTAAGCATCATTCTACTCTCTATCTCCATGAGTTCAATTGTTTTAATTATTTGGCTCCCACAAATAAGTGAGAACATGCAAAATTTGTTTTTCTCTGCCTTGTTTATTACACTTAACATAATGACCTCCAGATCCATCCATGTTGTTGCAAATGACAGGATCTCACTCTTTTTTATGGCTGAATAGTACTCCACTGTGTATATGTGCCACATTTTCTTTATCCATTCATATGTTGATGGACACTTAGGTTACTTCCAAATATTAGTTATTGTAAATAGTACTGCAATAAACATGGGAGTGCAGATATCTCTGCAGTATATAATTTCCTTTCTTTTAAGTATATACTTATCAGTGGGATTGCTGAATCATATGATAGTTCTAATTTTAGTTTTTTGAGGAAACTCCAAACTGTTTTCTATAGTGGTTGTACTAATTCCCACCAATAGTGTGCAAGGGTTCCCTTTTCTGCACATTCTTGCCAGCATTTGTAATTGCCTGTCTTGGATAAAAGCCATTTTAACTGGGGTATGATAATATCTCACTGTAGTTCAATTTGCATTTTTCTGATGACCATTGATATATTCTGGTTATTAATCCTTTGTCCCTGGATACTTTGCAAATATTTTCTCCCATTCTGTGGGTTATCTCTTCACTTTGTTGATTGTTTCCTTTCCTGTGCAAAATCTTTTTAATTTGATATGATCCCATTTGTCCATTTTTGCTTTGCTTGCCTGTGCTTTTGGGGTACTAATCAAGAAATATTTGCCCAGCCCAATGTTCTAGAGAGTTTCTCAATGTTTTCTTTTAGAAGTTTCATAATTTGAGGTCTTAGATATAAGTCTTCAATCCATTTTGATTTGCTTTACATATATAGTGAGAGATAGGGTTCTAGTTTTATTTTTCTGCATATGGATATCCAGTTTTCCCAGCACGATTTATTGAAGAGACTGTCCTTTTCTGAATATCTGTTCTTGGCACATTTGTTGAAAATGAGTTCACTGTAGATGTACAAATTTGTTTCTGGATTGTCTGTTCTGTTCCATTGGTCTATGTGTCTGTTTTTATGCCAGTACCATGCCATTTGGGTTACTGTAGTTCTATAGTATCATTTCAGTCAGGTAATGTGATTCCTCTAGTTTTGTTCTTTTTCTCTGGATAGCTTTGGCTATTCTGGGTCTTTTGTGGTTCCATATGAATTTGAGAATTGTTTTTGCTATTTCTGTGAAGAATGTCATTGGTATTTTGATTGAGGTTTCATTGAATCTGTAGATTGCTTTGGGTAGTGTGTGCATTCTAAGTAGGGAGAGTTTATCTCTGTCCGACATTTTGTAAGGTATCCTGGGAATGTGGCCATTGGCTGAGAGCCTCAGTTTCTCTTTTTGTATTTTTTTTTCCATGTAGTTTCTCTATGTAGGCTACTTTGGGCTTCCTCAGAGCATGATGGCTAGGTTCTCAAGGCAAATGTACCAAGAATGAGACAGGCAAACAGAAGCCGTATTGCCTTAACCTTGAAATTCATACAGTAGCACTTTCATAGTGTTCTACTCATTAGAGCAGTTCCACAGTCTCCCAAAGTTCAAAGTTTGAGAAAATAGACTCAGACTCAATCTCTTGATGGGTATGTGACAAGGTTCTACAATAGCGTGGACTGAAAATGTTGCTGTGATGCTACTGGAAAAATACAATCTGTCACACTAGCATACTTTTCTCGTTTCCGCAATCTCCCTTATTGTTCACGTCTCAAGCTTTTCCTCTGGATTTCCTTTTCTTCAAGAAGCATGTCAATTATTGGTTATCAACAATGGTTACTAATGATAAAGCATTTTAAACATTATGTCTTACACTTGAATAATAACAGCTTATTATAGAATTTACATTGGCAGTTTTTTTTTATCAACATCAAAAATATTCCATTGCTTTTAAACATCTACTATTGTTGGTAGAAGTCTATTTTTATTTTAACTGTCATCCAGTCTTCATTTTATAGTTGATGTATAAAATATCAATTGAATTTTAAGATCTGGATTTAATTTTTCCTACACAGTGAATTTTAAGTCTAAGAAATCATGTATTTACTTAATTCTAGACAGTTTATTTTTATTTTATTTTATTTTATTTTTGCTTTTTAGTATTGCTACTCTCTCATTTCTTCTCTTCTCTCCCCTTGGGGCTCCTATTGTATATTACAAAACCCTCACAACTTATCCTATACATTTCTCAACTGCTCTGATACATTTTTAAATAATTTTTCTCTCTGTATTGTGTCCCAGATCAATTTCTTAGGACTGCTTTTAACTTACCAATTCTCTGTTTGATTGTTTTTGTTTAGTATTTGGGGAAGGAGGTATTGTTCCTTTCATTATCACTTTAAGCATCCTCAATGCACTAATTTTAAACTAATTTTCAGATTGCTGTAGTGTTTCAGCCTTTAGGTAAACTTATCTCCCAATTGCTGATTTTGTTAGCATTTGTCTTTATCTTAAGTGTAGGATTTTTGTTTGAAGGCTCATTGGTGGCAGTATTTTTCTTCCTTCTTTTGAAAAACCATCCTGCCCTGTGTCGTTTTATAGTCACTTCTACCTTTCCTCAGGATCCAGAATTTATATCAGGCTTTCTATTGGATACCCACGTCATCTGTGCTCAAAAATATTGAGAACATTACCTATCTAGCCTAGAGCTAGTAAACAATTTTGTTTAACTTTTAGCATTGAGGTTCTCTTTCTCACTCTTGTCTCTCTATGCACTTAACTTTATAGATGCTGTAGCCCAAGACAACAGTAGCAGTTTTATTTCACCCTCATGTACATTTGAGGCCCACCTATTCCAGCCTCTGACTTCAGGAAGTAGCCAGGCTCCAGGATCCTATCTCCTGGACTTAACAATAGGCAATTTTAGTTCTCATCTCCCCATAGGCATCAGAACCCTTAGTGCCCACTGCTATTAGACTCATGGCCCCAAACATCCCCAGCTCAATGTCTCTCAACTTCAGCTCAGCTATTCTAATACTTCTGGTCCATAAAAATGTCTCATATTTTAAAATCATAACTGTTTTCAAAAATTTTTTTAAGTTTATCATTGTTACATGTTTACAATATTTGGAATGACAAAATTATGAATCTATAATTCTATCCTGACTGGAAACATGAGTTTACCTTTAATGCTCTATCTTCTTAATTCATTAAGCAGTCACCAGAGCTAACACAAGTAAATATGAAGGCAGAAAAGAAAAGTTGATGAGGATCATGTAAGCAGTGTAAGCCCAACATCTCGGTTATTTTTATTCTAGCCCTACTCTTTCATAATAGCTGAAGTAGAACAAGATTGCATAGCATTCTTTACATTAAGTGTAGAATTATGTAATTCACGTGTCATATACTAAATTCCCAAGAAGAGCCCAATAACATGATGAGAATTCATGTCTAACTAGTTCTCCCCCAGGGAAATATTCACATTGGTACTAAGTACTTTCTTATATTACAAATACTTTTAATCCTTATAATGTATTTAGGGATTTTCTATTTCTAAATTTTTTCTGTTACAAATTATATAAGCTGAGTAGGTAAAATGACAGAGACTGAGTCAATTCTTTAGGTATAGATAGGTTTACTTTGCTCAATGCAAGAGATACCAGATATTCATATTTCTTCTCTATTTCTTCTGAACTCAAAGGTCTAAACCAAAAATAAAATTCTAAGCCCCTCAACAACTGAATGGACCCCTCTTCTCATCCAAGGGAATTCCAAAGATCAGGAAAAACTAGTTCAGGCCATGACATAAGATGGGGGCCGGACATGCCTCATTGTACTCTCTTCGTTGTGGAGTTTAAACACAACTGACCAGCATTAAAATTAAAATAGAAATTCTTAGACTGATAGAACAGACTCTTTGTAGCAGTAAGATACCAACACCAACCTGACTCTGAGTCCCCATCTCAAAGGTTCCCATTCCAATGCCTATGGTATAACATCACATAACAGATAAAGAAGGAAATCAAAATATTTTACCCCAAAATATGTTTCTTTGCCCTATTTTGAAATGATCCTGCAAAGTTATCTTTTGTGTGGAAAATGTGCATCCATAAAGTATTTCTATTAACTGGATCTTTCCCCTTCCAGGCCCTCCCAATCCTGAAGAGATTAACTAGAGTCTAGCACTTTTTAAAGGTCTAAATAGAAAACATTTGCCATCTATTGTCTCTTAGGGCGGCCACCTATAAGGCTTCCTATACGTAATAAGAACCTTGGTCTCCATAACCCTCTATCTTAACCCAGACACTCCTTTCTATTAATTCCAGATCCTTAGGTAATAACTTAACTCTTTCAACCAATTGCCAATCAGAAAATCATTGAATCCACCTATGACTTGCAAGCCCCTATCCCCTTCTGCTTCGAGTTGTCCGACCCTTCCAGATCAAAACAATATATACTTCACATGTATTGATTAATGTCTTATGTTCCCCTAAAATGTATAAAATCAAGCTGTAATCCAATCACCTTGGGCTCATGTTCTCAGCATCTCTTGAGACTGTGCCTCAGGCATGGTCACTCATATTTGGCTCAGAATAAATCTCTGTAAATATTTCACAGTTTGACTGTTTTCATTGACAATGGAAAGCTAGTATACACATTTTTTGCTTGGTAGGAAAATAAAGCTTTATTTTTTTCTGTTTTTTAAGCAACATATAAATGTAATTTTAAGAATCAAATAGTAAAATAGATTATAGATTGGAAACTAAACCTCTCTCCCACCCTAGACAGCTAGGTCTTCTCCTTATAGGCTGTATTTCCATACCTTGCTTTTCCACTTTAATATATTTAGAGGGTTTGCTATATCAACATATATAAATCAACCCTCTTCCTTTTAATAGCTGTAGAGTATTCTGTTTCACAAGTGTACTGTAATTTATTTCATCTGTCTCTTATTTATAAGACTTTAAGATTCTTATAAATTAAGTATGAGACTTTCTATTTCTAGACTTTTGCTACTACAAACCATAATGCAATGAATATCCTTGTAGATATAATTTTGCTCACATATGCACATTAATTGAGAAGTGCTGAGCCAAACTGCCCTTTGTTGAGGTTGTATTGAAATAAATCTTTTAAAACAAATGAATCATTTTCCTAAACTGGAAACATTGGAAATTTAGCGCTATTGTCTAAATCTACAAATAATTCTATATCCACTTTCTTCAAGTTTGTAACAACCATATTTGTGCACATAGGACTCAGGCCTGCATATGGATTTTTAGGTAATCTTTAAAAGATTTTTAAAAGTTAATTTTATTAAGTATTTTCTGAACAACTTATTTTATTAAAAAAAAATCTTAGTCAAATATACACAATTTGATAGTACCTTTTTGGGAAATGATTAGAATTGGGATTAACCTTCTGAATATATTTGCCCCATAGTTTTGATGGTTGGCCAATCTCTGGCCTCCTTATCCATTCTTATGTTTATATATATTAGAACTTCCAATATTTTCTTCAGACTACTGGAATTACTGGACAAAAAGTGTTTCTCCCTTTTGAGGAGGCTCAGAATGGCTGTATTGCACACAGTCCTCTTTTGAGGACCCATTCCTGGAAGAAACCAGGCCATCCTGGTCTCAGTATTTGCATGGAAGATGAGCACTGACTTCAAGGCTGAGTGAGGTGAGCCAGTGCCCTGAGAAGACGCCTCAATCAGCACCTCTGTGACAGCACTGCCCCAACCTGGTCCTCACTCAGGAAGCCTGAATGCAGGACTCTCAAGAAGAGAGTCAGCAGGAGTGGCAAACTCTCTGGCAACAAAGAGGGTGAACAAGTCGCTGAGCATTGGAAGAGTAACCAACATAGGCCTTCTGCTGGGGAGAGTTCAGGTCGTGGGGCTGGAGCTATGGCATCTTATGAACAACTCTCTGGTCCTTGTGGCTTGGCTGGGCAGCTCACAGGGTGGTCTCCTATTCTCCCGTAATGTGCTCAATAGGTAAATTAACTTAAGCATAACTGTGTTCCTGCAACCTGAAGGGAACTGGCTCGGTACCCTTAAAACAGGAAAACATTTAGTCATTCAACAGACAGCAATTAAGTGCCTGGACATGCAATGTGTTGGAGACCCATAAGTGAATAATTCATGTGTGATATACTAACTGCCCCAAGGAGAGTCCAATGACATGATGAGAGTCCACGTCTAACTAGATCTCCTTCAGAGAAATATTCACTTTGGTACTTGCAAATGTTTTTAATGCTTATAATATATTTACAAATTTTCTATTTCTAAGTTCTTCCTGTTACAAATTATACAAAACAAGTAGGTAAAATGGCAGACAATGTCCCTAATCTCATGGAGCTTACAATCTTATGAAAATGGGAATAATTTTTTTTAATTAAGAAAAATTCTAAATAGTGCTAAGTGCTTATAGATAATTAGAAGGTGATAATGAGACAGCAACTGGGTGACTCCCTGAGATTAGGGAATCAGGTAAATCTGTTTGAAGAGGTGACACCTAAACTGAGACCCAAATGACAAGATGGATCCATTTGAGTATTAAGGGAAGTATATTCTAGAAAAAGAGACTGGATATCAGAAAAGTCCTAAGGTAGGAATGTTTACGTTGAAGTAACAGACAGTTGAGTAAAGGGGAAGCTCTTATGACAGAGATTGAAAAACAGACTGGGACTGATTCTGTAGGGCTTTGCATACACCAGTAGGGATATTCTACTTGGTGAGAAGCTATGTGACATTTATAAGCAGAGGCTGATGTGGTATGATTTATGTTTTCAAAAGCTCATTCTTCACTCAAAAGTGCATGGAGACCTGGGGAGACAATCACAGGGAGAGCAGGTAGATCAGTTATGAAGCTACCACAATAGTCCAGGTACAAAATGATGGTGTCTTAGGTGAAGGTGGCTGCAGTGTGGGAAGAGAAACATTTGGGATCTAGGATATGCTTTGTTGGGAGAATCCTTAGGACTTATTGCTGAATTGACTGATGGGAGATGAGTTGTAAATTTTCTGAAAGGATCAAGGGAAAATACATACTAAAGTCTGATTTTTCCTGGACACTTTAAACCAAAGAATGTCACTTTCTTTTTTACTGAATCACTACGTCCCATTGAGAAACAGGTGTAAACACACTGAATCCATTGTTAAGCAATATTCTCCTAGACCTGGCTTTCTGAAGTGACAAGGAAAGATTAGAATATGTGCAATGCATTTTAGATTAGAAAGCACTTTATCTTATATGCCAGGTATCTGAGTATATCTATCCCATGTGCCTTGTATCTCACTGAGTCTAAAATGGTAGATGTGAGAGCAGTAAGGGCATAGAGTTGGTTCCTTTAAGTCTAGGAGAAAGATAGGGGCATTTCCATAGCTAAGACAACATGAGTTCTTATAATAGCCTCTATTTCACCATTTTGTGCCTTACTGGCTTGTCTGTGCCCTCTCATCCTGTGTCCTGTGAGAACTACCTGAAGACAAAGCTCAGGTGCATTTTATTCACCATCAGTATATGTATGCGGTGTTGCTAAATGAGTGAGTGACTGAGTGAATGAGTGAGTGAGTGAATGAATCCTGAGTAGCTAGTCCTTGGTCAATTCCTTACTTTGAACAACACAAGTTCTCTAACTTCCTCTCCTCTTCTTTGTTTTGAGATTGGCCATTTGCCCCAAATGACTTTTCAGCTACTGGCTCTAGATC
Organism: Trachypithecus francoisi; assembly: GCF_009764315.1. Classification (NCBI taxonomy): domain Eukaryota; kingdom Metazoa; phylum Chordata; class Mammalia; order Primates; family Cercopithecidae; genus Trachypithecus; species Trachypithecus francoisi. The sequence continues at coordinate 99,680,426 of NW_022681465.1, forward strand.
TCAGTTTCTGCATGTTCATTCTCAGTCTGAGCCTCCCCTTAATTACTGCACTTTTTCCTGCTTCCATCATGGTGGATATCCATATGGGATAGACATGCACATAGGATGTTTGTGAAAACTCCGACATTAAGATGGGAAACATTTGTTCTCAGAAAGTTTTCAGGTTAGACACTCTAAATTCTATCGTTATTAACACATTGGGATGAGGGATGCACCACACTACTTGTGATGCTGTGCAATACTCTACAAAGTCTCCTTTCAGCTTCAGAGTTGATCAGAAGCCATTGGTACTGTCTATTTGGGGCCCAGATATCATATTTAAACATGCTTCCTGCAGAGCAATTCAGAAAAAAAGTACAATGTATCAGTTGAGTACTAAACACTATTTCTATAATGAAAAAGTACAGAGAGTTCCGTTTATGTTTATCCTTTTATTGAAAATTGCTACAACCTGGTCAAAAAGTTCTCTCTGTGTGGCAGGATATCTGCCAAAGAATGAGTCTGTTGAAAGCACCACACCAAATTCAGCGTTAAGGGCCAACCCTGACCACTGCTGAGTCGTGTGAAGAGGCTGACAGCGGCGTGGCCACTACCCAGGATGGAGAGAAAGGCACCGTGAGGTGTTAATGGAAAAATCCAACTTCCTTTTCTTCCAAAGATGATGACTGAAACCAAAGTGGAGCTTTCCCTGTGAGTTTTAAAATATAACTTTCATTTTTTTCAGAATGGACATATTTACCAGGCTTTAGTATCTTTTTGTGTTTTTATATTCCTTTCTGTATAATAAAAGCCTTTTTAAAAGCTCATGTTTGCTTAGCAATAATTACTTGTTTTTTGTTTTGTTTTGTTTTATGTGAGGGGTTTAGCAGTCACCATATACTGCGCTGCACCCTCCTGGTGGTCTGGGTCTGTATCTTAGGACCCGGGAGGCCAGGCATACAAACTGAAACTTAGTTAGTACTCAGTAAGTTATAGTAGAATGTCTTAGAGTGATGGCACAACATCCTCTCCAACAGAGCCCTGTGACCTACAGCCAAAAAGTACAATGAAGAGCAGGATTTGATTACAACTGAATTTCCCTTTTGAAGCCAAGGCCTTGTATTTGCACAACTCTTGGTTGATTCTAAAGTTCTTCAATTCCAAAGCAGTCTTCATTTCCTAACATGTTGCATAGTAGAAATTCATCATTGCCTGTCATTCTAATAATTATCATAAACTTTTCTGCGCTAAATAGCTGGAATAAGGAAAAGCCCTGGTTTTTCACCACTGGACCATGATCCTATTTAAATTGTATTTTTTATTTAAAAATATTGACTTCAAAAAGCTGCTCTGATACTTAATATAGCTTTACAATGATAACATTTAAACATATTGCCTGGCTTTGTGAATTCAATTAAGAACTCCTGAGTGTACTTCTGCCTTTGTTAAAAACAAGCAAAAACACACCTGACAAGTCTTTTTTTTTCTCTAAGATTCTATTTACCTATCATTGAGACCACAGAAAACCAAGAGCTAGATAGGCTCCCCTGGACACCATGATTAATTAGTTACTCAGTGCAGAGTTACTCTATGTAATTTGGTTGATTTTTGATTTGGTTTTCTTTTGTAAATGACTTTACTACTCTTAAACAATTCCTTTCAAGCCATTGTTCTTCCTTTTAAAAACACGAGTCCAATGATTCACTCTGCGTAAGATACAGGTTGCAGATGCCCTTCATTGATCATAAAATACAATATATTTCTTTTATCTGGGGGGTGAAGCGCCCTTAAAAGGTTTGTAAGCTTTTTTATTTTCCTTAAGAGTGAGACACTTCACGATGTGAAGGTACTTGCAAACACAGATCTCAACAGGAAAGAATCACTCATTAACCCGTGAAACAGATCATTGATACTGAGAAATGCGGCTGCTGTTACTAGAACAGATGCCTGTAAATGTAGAAGCAGCTTTGGAACTGGGTAATTAATGGTAGAGGCTACAAGTATTTGGAGAATCAGGCAAGAAAAAGTCCGTATTGCAGTGAAACATTAAGTGTGTTTCTGGTGAGGGTTTGTATGAAAAGGAGAATTATAAGGAAATTTGAATTTTCTTAGAGATTACTTAAGTAATTCATAAAAATATGGGCAGTTAAAGGCCATTCTGATGAAGCCTCAGACAGAAATAAGAAACGAGGTATTGGAAACTGGAGTAAAAGCCATCCTTGTTATTAAGTATCAAAAATCTTGGTAAAATTGTGTGTATGCTTGAAGGCTTTATAAAATGTAGAAAGAACTTAAGAGCAATGACAGAATATCTGGCAGAAAAAATACCTAAGCAGCAAACCATTCAGACCACTGCATGGCTACTTCTAAACACATACAGGGAAATGTGAGAGGAAAAGAATGATTTAAAGATGGAATGTATAATTAAAAGAGAAGCAGAATGGAAAGATTTGGAAAATTCACAGCCTGGCCATGTAAAGAGTGAAAATACATCTTTAGGAGAGCAAATCAAGAGTGTACCCAAGCAACTGTTTGGTAAGCAGATTACCATAGATAGAGGGGAGCCAGGTGCTATTAACCAAGTCAATGAGAGAAGGACCCTGAAGGCACTTCAGAGTTCCTAGAGGCTGCCCTCCTATCACAGGCCCAGAGCTCTAGGGGAAGAATGGTTTTAGGGGACAGGCCCAGGGCACTCTTCATGAGCTCTCTCCTCAGAGCTTACTCAGTTGTCTGCTCCTCCCTGTATTCCAGTGCAGTTCTCCCTGACTGTCCTAGCCGGGGCTTAAGCAGGCCCAAGTATAGTATAGGCCACTCTGGAGCATGCAAGCAGTAATCCATCCGTCACGGCATCCATATGGTGTTCAGTCTGTAGGTTTGGGGGCATGGCTACCTCCACCTAGATTTCAATGGATGTCATGAATAATCTGGGGGCCCCAGGCAGAAACCTGCTGCAAGAGTGGAGTCACCACAGAGAGTCCCCACTACTGTGATGCCTAGTGGAGTTTTACGATTGGGACGGCCACTGAGACCCAAGAACTGTAGAGCTGTCAATGTGCAATGTTAGCCCAGGAGAGCTGCAAGCATGAGACTCCAACGCCTGAGAGCCAAGTGGGCTAAGCTCAGCAAAGGCATGGGGGTGGGGTTATGTGAGGCCCTGGGGGCTCAATTCCCACCCCAATGTATTCAGGAAGTGGGACATGGAGTCAAAGGAGATTATTCTCCAGCTTTAACACTTAATATTGTTTTCCCTGTTGGGCTTTGAACTTACTTGAGACCAGTTATGCCTTTCTTCTTGCCTATTTCTTCCTTTTGGAATGGGAATGTCTATCCTACGTCTGTCCTATCACTGTATTTTGAAAGTAGATAACTTGTTTTGATTTCACAGGCTCACAGCTGGAGAGAATTTGCCTCAAGATGAATCATGGCTCTAGAACCATGAGCCAAATAAATTTTTTTCTTTATAAATCACCCAGTCTGTGGCATTCTGTTATAGCAGCAGAAAATAGACAGAGACAGTCATTCATAATTCATTTCACTTCCCTAAATCTTGCTGGCGGTGGGGGGAGAGTTTCAATGTCAAATTCTTATTTACCCATAATGACATCAGTGTCTTTGAAAAATTGCACTAGAGGATAAGTTACCAACTCTTCCAAATGATTGGTTAGAGATCATTGATCAGCAGTTAGGGTTGCATACTGGACATGTACCAGCCAGCTCACTTTGTCACTTTTTCATGCCATCCTCCTCAGGTCAACCCCCTTCAGGCTTTCAGGCTCACTGAAAACAAAAATGTGTTCGAGGTGTTTCACCAGAGAATCACTTGTTCCCAGCATCCTAGTAGATCACCCACTTTAGCCAATCCCTTTAAGCTTCTCTTTTTCCTTTTTCTTTCCCTCTTTGGAATGAGTGCCTACTCATGTAATTGTTATTGGATGTATGTAGATTTCCTGAAAGTGTTTCATGTTTTGAACGAAGAAGAACATTCATGGTGATCATATGTTTTAAAAACCAGGGAAACCTGAAAGATCTGAAGCCACTTAAACTGGATCTGAATTTGAGAAACTTGAAAATAAGAAAAGAGGGTTACTTTCCTGTAGCATGTGCAGGATTGAATTTTCTCAAGGAGAGGATTTTTATGCAATTTCCTTGTGGAAAATGATAGGAGATATAGATGTTTCTAAGATGCCTTCTGCTTTCCACTTTGGTCTAATTTTTTCCTTTAAGCCTGTACATGCAGTCTTAAGATTATTTTTATGATGAAATTAGTAGCTATTTAAACACTTTAAGTTGATTCTTTTCAGATACTATTTACTCTAATTTAGCCCACTTACATGTGGTAAGTCATTATTTCATTGTATTTTTTTTTTAGTTTTAGTTTTGTTTTTCAATGGAGATGTTTTTTAATGAAGAAATTTTAAATGAAAGACTTTAGTCTCTTTTCAAAAGAACAGTATAAATGATTACTCTCTTTGCTAGGATGCATATGGTGGTATGAGTTTGAATTTTAGATTCTTTATCGATGTCAAAGTTTGTGAACATTTTTTTCTATCTGGGCACCATGATGATATGGCACTCCATCTGTGATTTACTCTACCCAAAGAGGAATGAAGTGTAGTTAACAAGAATCAAACTAATGGAAAACAGGATTTTGGTGTTGCTGGCACATGTAGAAAAAGGTGGAGTCTAAGAAAACATTTCTCCAGCCAAGACAGTATTGAAGAAACTCATTATTTTCCATCTGCTTGTTCCTTGTTCCCAGTGTGAAGTGAAAGCAAAGTTTTAAAATCTTTTCTCCTCTGCAAGAAAATATATTTCAGAAAATCCCTATGTCAAAAATGAAGCAATTAAGAACTGTCTGGCTGTGAGGATCTGGCCTCAGCTTGACTTAAAGCAACAACTTCAGTTATGTATCAAGATGTGCATGAGAATGAACCTGCTCTGCTCAGCCTAAGTGCTGAGTGACTTGATGTTTGTAATAAATAAATAAATAAACAACAAACAGGTTGTCATGAAATATCCTTTGTAATTATAAACACAGGAAATTTTCTGAGATGCAAGTGGGTGTTAAATGGTTCAGCAAAGCCAAGCTGGAGCAGTTGGTGTGCTTTGAAATGAGGCGACGTTGTAAAAATGAAATCTACCTGAAGATCACTATGTGTTTCAAAGGTTTGACTTTTTAAAAAATTTCTTCAGTTTTCTATTTTGAAAAATACAAAGAGGTTTGAATTTGTTTTTATATAACCAGCATGTGTAGGCTACCATCTAATATTTGGCAACTTTAAAATTTTTTGAGCAAAAACAGCTGTTTAGGAGTTTAACCTTTACTTAAGAAAAGATACATGAAAGTTACTATGTGTATGTTCCTGCATGGTACGTAGGAAATTACTAATTGTTAGTTCAATTTACTTAATTAGGTATTTACTCATTGGTCATTATGTGCCTAGTGTCAGGCTATGTAATATTTTAAAAATTAGCATTATATATGTTGCCCTATCTACACTTTCTGTGGAGTAAAATTTTGAAAATCACTTGATGTGGAAAACCTTTAAAAAGAACTAGATTGCAGCATGTATTCAAATTCAAAATTGATTTGGATCAAGCACTAAAATGTGATACAGACAAAACAATAGGAATTTTCAGGAATGAGAATGGTTGTGCTGTCAAAAAAGATAAGCAATATGGATGATTTATTAACATTTATGGCCTCTTAAATTTATTGAATTTTGGAAGGCAAAGATTGTTAAAGCAGAGATAGTTCACAGCAGAGAAGAGCTACCAGTGAATTCACGAATTATATTCTGGATTATTCTTTTTGAAAGAATATATATGTGATGCATTTGTCATTAGTAAAGTTAATTAATCAGTTAATGTCTTGAACTAGTAGTAGATTAATCCTTTCTTGATATGCATGATGTATTAGCCTATTTTCACGCTGCTAATAAAGGCATACCCGAGACTGGGCAATTTACTAAAGAAAGGTTTAATTGGACTTACAGTTCTACTTGGCTGGGGAGGCCTCACAATCATAGCGGAAGGCAAGGAGGAGCAAATCACATCTTACGTGGATGGTAACAGGGAAAGAGAGAGGAGCTTGTGCAGGGGAACTCTCCTTTTTAAAACTATCAGATCTCATGAAGCTGATTCACTATCACGAGAACAGCATGGGAAAGACTTGCCCCATGATTCAATTACTTCCCACTGGGTCCCTCCCACAACATGTGAAAATTCAAGATGAGATCTGGGTCGGGATATGGCCAAACCATACCACATGTTATCCTAGTTGTTGCCATAGTCAGTAGGCAACTGTTCTCACTCAGGGCTGTTAGCATATAAAAGGTGATATTAGATAGTATCTTTCTACACTTGCTCTCTCTATACTTCTGGCAGAATTACCTTTGTGGGGTCCAGTGTAAAATGAGTATAGGGTCATCTTGTTCAAAACTTATTATTAATTTGAAGAGCACTAAACCAAGTATGAGGTCCTTCTAAGAAAGGAACCTTTTGTAACTGCATAAATCTCACAAGTCCCATGAATCTAGTTCTGTCAATGAGGATAGTCAAATTAGTATAAATGAATGGTGTTTATTTAAGGCAATCTTTAAATCCAGGCACAATCTACTAATGTGCTTATCATAGATGAGTAACCAGTTAATGATCACTAATCATGATAAATATAGACATTTGTATATATATACATTTGTAGAATATTTATCTAGCATTGTATTTGCACAGACACATATATGATTAAAATATGTAAAGCAGACTTCTGAAAATCTCTAGTATGGTAGCCTTTGCCAGATTAACTAGAAAAAGATCACTTGTCACAATCCACAAATCCTATTATACAATCATCCAACAAATATTATCTGAGTACCTAGTCCATACCAGATATTATTCATGGTGTAAAGATATAGCAGAGAACAAAATAAACAGAGTACTTGCTCCTAGAGAGTCTTCATACTACTGAATTTCTGAAATTTTGACCGATTTGCCCAGGCTTTAGTTTGTGTTTTTGGGTTTTTTTTTTTTCTGAAACCCCTGGCTTCCTGGCTTTATTAAGAACAGAAGAAAAACTTAGCTATTCTTGTCACTGTTTAGAACTGAGTAGAACCAGAACTCTTCAGAAAAGAATGTGCTAAAAGTTTGTCCTTGAGAAGTTTCCAAGCCAAGACACTCCTAGGAGCACTTCCCATTGAGACTGAAAGGCTCATCCACTTACAGTGATTCATGGGAAAAGAGGACAGCACCCTCATCTTTGGTCCAAGAACACAATCCTGAGTGACACAGGATTGCCCTGAAAGTCAACAGCATCCATCTTACAAAAATCAACAACACTTGCTTCTCAACCTTCCAAAGAATTTACTGGTCTGGTTTGGCCTTTTGGTGCCACATTCCATTCCAGAACCCCAGCTAAAATGTTCTCAAGGGCTGACCAGAGATTCCTCCTCCTTTCTCTGGGCTGGTACAACTTGACCGCTGCTTGACATCAAGGTCAACTGAAGACTGGGAACAGTTATGTAACTGCGTTGTAAATTGAATTAGAGCTGTACATGAGCCCAGACGGAGTAACCAGTGCAGCTCCAGGCAAGAGCAGCAACATGTCCCCCAGAGACAGCACTGGAGGAACAGCTTACCAGGGAATGGAAAAAGGGTATCACAGGGTAAAAAAGAAACCATCTCTTTTGAGTACCTCTAAAGTCTGGGCAGTTGGCTGCCCCATCTCATATGGGGTAAGAGGGGGGCATTAAGAGCAGAGAGAGCTGGCGTCAGTATGGCAGGCAAACACGGAGGAAAAATCAGCACACATAGTGTACACAAAGAGAATGAGAAAAAAAATTTGTAACATCAGAACAGATACCACCCATATGAGAGAAATAAGAAGGCTTACACATGGAGAGCAAAAAGGCCTCTGGCAGTAGTCTGTGGACTGTAGAATGAGCAAGAGAGGCAAGACCATCCTCTTACCAGTGACTGGTCATTCTGGAGAGGATACATGTGCACAGATCTGGAAAGCCAGGGCTGAAAAGCCTTTTGACACCTTTGGTGACCTAGGACATAGTCCCCCAATGTAAGACATCATGCTAGATAGAGGGGAAAATAGTACGTTTTCTTCCAAGGCAAATGAATACAACTTGAGATAACTTTTGAAAAGAAAAAAGGTACTGGGACCATAGCATGACCTTGATCTGTGCTAACATGACCGCCTGCAGAAGCAGATGAGGAGAGGCAGAATAATGTAAAGCTGAAAACTTGGAGTCACCAAACCATAGATAGCTTCATCTCTTACCAAGTGCTTAATGTGTGGCTAGGTTCTTAAATCCTCTACAAGTTCGAGCTTCCTCATCTGTAAAAAAGGAGCAAATTAAGATTGGGTGAGTTAATAGATGTAAAAGTACTTAGTACAGTACTTTACAAATAGTAAGTACCCAATAAATGTTAACTGTTATTATTATGTATTCTGCCCTTCACTATGTTAGACCCTGGGATATAGTGGTGACAGGCAAGGCTGCTGCTCTTGTGGCTCTTACATGAAACAAGGGAACAGGGAAACAAAATCAATGCAGACTATGAAAGGTGCTCAAGAATAAATAAATAGAGTAATATAATAGAAAGAAAATGCCTCTCTGAGGAGGTAACAGTTAAGCTGAGACTTGAGCAATCATCAGGGAGGCAGGGTTCTCAGAAGAGAAAAAAATAAATGCAAAGACCCTGTAACAAAAGAGATTTTACTGTGTCCAAAAATGAAAACGAACCCTAAAGTGGTTTGAGAATAGTAACATGGGCTTTGGTTAGGCTGGAGCTAGGGCTCACCTAGTAGAGTATAGAAAGGCAACACCCCATCACCTGCACATCTATTTTCATCCATCACTTTACACTGCATCTGAAGAACATGCTGAATTAAAGCCTGTTAACCCTTGGGATACAGTCATCAAATGTATCAGATATGTTGAGACAACCCCAACAGAGGGGATAAATCTTTAAAAAGTAAATCGATGCATTTCAGCATTTCTTACAATTGCCAAAATATGGAAGCGACCTGAGTGTCCATCAGGAGTTATATGGGTAAAGAAAATGTGGTATAGACACAATGGAATACTGTACAACCTTAAAAGGAAGGAAATTCTGTGATTTGCAACAATATGGATGGAACTGGAAGACAGTGTGCTAAATAAAGTAAGCCAGGCACAGAAAGACAAATATTGCATGATCTCATAGGTAGAATCTAAAAAAGTCAAATTCACAGAAGCAGAGAGCAGAAAGGTGGTCACCAGATGCTACAAAGTTGGAGGAAAGGAGGGAAAAGGAAAGATGTTGACCAAAGAGGACAGTTTCGGTTAAACTGGAGAAGTGATCTCTTGCAACTGCATGGTGACCATAGTTAATAATATGTTGTACATTTCAAAATTACTAAAAGAATAGATTTTTAACATTTCTTACCACAAAAAAATGGTAAGTTGGTGAAGTGATGATAAAGTGTTAACTAGTCTGATGGAATCTTTCCACAATGGATACATAGATCAAACCATTTCATTGTACTCCATAAAGAGACACAACTATTATTTGTCAATTAAAAATAAATTTAGAAAAAATACTGCACTAAAAAAAATAAACAAATCTAAACCAGAAGCAAGCCTGAGAATTGTAGGTGAGTAAAGGGTCTAAATTAAATGTGGTGGAGGATATCATAGACGTTCCGACTCTGGCATCCTACCATTGTGTTTGCTCACCTAGAAAAAAAAGTAAGTATACCTATTGAAGTATATCATGGCATTAAATACTATGGCCCATTGGGATCAGGCATCCTTACTGGGGTTCCTTCTTCAATACCCAGCTAAGCTTAAAACTGGAGTGTCCTCTACTCACTTTATAAGTGCAGTGGCAAGATCTCCCGTCCTGAGGCACAGCTATCATGCTCCAGTTCCATCATATTGGGCACCATTAATTTGCAACTGTGTAAAAGCAGGCTGTCACAATGAAAATATAGCTTTAAGAATAAAGTTTTAACTTCAGAGATTCCAATATATTGAAATAGCTGGCCAGCATTGGCAAGAAATGGAAATCACTGGCCTAGGCACACATGTGTGTATGCCCATAGTTTCCTGGAAATATTGAAAGAGGGATCTGTAAGACTGGTGGTCTTCTCACTGTTAAACAGGTGGGAGTCTAGAACCAATAGACACATTTGTGTATTAATGTTAAAGGGCAATGGGACAATTTAAAATATATCTGTATATTCATACTTGAACTAAGAATCATTAGATGAATAAAAACTATAGGCCATCTAATATCCCTTTGAAGTCAAAGTGATTTTCTAATCCCAGTTTCAGTTTTTCTTATTGGACTTCCTAGAAAGTGATAATGAAAGAAGAAAGACTGATATTTTGAAAGTAGACCACAAGCACAGGAGCTGAACTCTCAACGTTCTGAGTTATACAGAGATGACCAGAATCTGTTGTTTTAGACCATTTTCACACTGCTGATAAAGACATACCCGAGACTGGGAAGAAAAAGAAGTTTAATTGGACTTACAGTTCCACATGGTTGGGGAGGCCTCAGAATCAGGCGGGAGGCAAAAGGTACTTCTTACGTGGTGGCAGCAAGAGAAAATGAGAAGGATGCAAAAGCAGAAACCCAATAAACCCATGAGATCTCGTGACACTTATTTACTATCACAAGAAAAACACGGGAAAGATCGGCCCCCATGATTCAATTACCTCCCCCTCAGTCCCTCCCACAACATGTGAGAATCCTGGGAGATACAATTCAAGTTGAGATTTGGGTGGGGACACAGCCAAACCATATCATAGGTATTTACTTTACTTCTCATAGAAACTCTTCCAACCTTCCACCCACTCCTATACTTGTTTTCTGGGCACCAAATCTGAAAGGAATTTAACCTATGAGACGGACTATTTCTATTGCCCTTGCTTTTAAAGTTGCTTCTCTAGGCATCATTTACCACTTACCCTTGGTCCCCAGACCTCAGTGAGTATGTGTCCCCTCAGAAACAAGCACACACATAGCTGGTTATTAGATTAGAGTATTAAATTTTTGAGAGCTGAAGTCGCTTAATTCAAGTGTCAAGTTATGTTTGCAGAATGGATGTATTTATTTCACATTCTACATTGTATTTACAAATTCCTTTCATTATCTTTTTTTTTTTTACCTTCTCAAATACCACATAAGACAAGAAGACAAGCAAGTGTTATTATCCTTGTTTCATAGATGAATAAAATTTGCCTCAGAGAGGCTAAGGAACATACTAAAAATCTCACTAGTAGGAAATGGCAGAGCCAGAATTGAATCCAAATTTTGGGTTGCAAAATTCTCTGTTTTTTTCCATGGGATTCAGACGCTTGTTACCTACTCAATGAAAATGACCACCACAATTCACCTAGAAGTAGCCTGGGCTGCTCATCACAAACACCATTCAAAGATATTTGCATTTTGTTCTTGACCCCTCACCTTTTTGCTCCTTTCCAAAACAACATCACACTGGCCACTAGACAAAACATAACAAAGATAGCTCAGAGCTAAAAATAAGGAGATTTAGGTTTTTCTACAGTGTCTCCATATGCCAGAACTCATCCAGTACAAGATGTGCCATTACTCCCAGAGGAGCTTATAGTCTAATCTTCTCATTGTGTAGGGACCGAATAAAGCAACTCCTTCTTTGGTTGCCTGAAATGCTGACCAGGTCAGTGATAGGCTCTCCAGAAATAAACTGCCATCCAAGTGAGCCACACCAATCTGAGTGTGTTTTCTCATCTGTGAATTCATCTGGTCCTAAATTGAACTGAATCAATGAATTTATAATCATGTCTTACATTTCTTTACTGTTTCCATGTGATGGATAATTTTTTTATGTGACATTGACTGGACTAGAGGGTTCCCAGGTATTTGGTTAAAGATTTTTCTGGGTGTGTCTATGAGGGTGTTTCTGAGCTAGGAAACAGGTTTTCTCCTGCCTTTGGACTTGGACTCAAACTGAAGCCATTGGCTCTTCTGTTTTGCAGGCCTTCAGACTCAGACTGGAACTGCACCATTGGCTTTCCTGGGTGGGTTTCCAGCTAGCTGACCACAGATCTTGAGACTTCTCAGCCTTCATAATCATGGAAGCCAATTCCTTATAATAATATATATATTTTTCCTAGTCTATGGACTTTTCCCAGCTCCAGACCAACAACCTTCTATCAGTTCCAGGATGCTCCATCAATGCCCTGTCTAGACCCTACAGATTGTGACCCTGAAGTAAAGTAGGAAAGGCTATGGAGACATGTTAAATATTGCACTACCACCTGAAGCCTTTTCTTCTTTAAATTTCTCAACAGAAGTTGAAGGTACACGCGGAGCTCAATTGGACACCAACTTTTCTCCTTTTCTGTGGGATCCTGTCAGTGCTTTAAGCAATGAGAAAGCAGGTCATTTCCAAGTTTGTGTGGTAAATTTGGGGGGAAGTGGGAGAAAAGAAAGAAAGCCTGAGTCTTATAGGGTGTGATTTGGTTCTAGACACGCTTATGTTGCTTTTTATAAGATTATCCATTTGACTAGATTTCTTTCCTGCTGACAAAAGAGGCAATTTCTACATATAAAATAAATCTGATTAAAACCCTTTCTCTGTTCCTGTCAAGGTAATAGATGCAGACCCCAGGAACAGAGTATATTTGGATTCCGAGCGTGTGTAAATGATTGTTTATGTGATATCTGGTGCCAAGACCCACAGAAGGTTCCTGTACTGCCCTATAAAAATAACGGGAATGGAAAGCTTTTCCTTAGGCATGAAAAGTTCATTTTATTTCCTATTCTCTTTCACAGTGGTAACTATTACTTTGTAATTTTCCTGGTATTTTGTTGGCAGCCAAAAATGACACAAGTAATATTCCTTGCTTACAATATGCAGTTCCGATTCGTTTTGCTTAGCTCAAGTTGCCTCCTATAATAAAGGTGACAGTGCTAGACCTTAAGCAGAGGTCTAAACTAGAGCAAATTTTTTAAGCCAGTTTTTAATCAGAAAGGCAGAACAAGTTCAAATCCTTTCCATTCCTTTATCCTAGTAGAGTCTTTAGAACACACCAAATAGCAAGAAATGAATACAGCTTTAGTAATTATCATTGATAACTCTTCTCAGCCTCCAACTGAGTGAGCAGTCTCTTTCAGGCCAGTCAAGAACCATTCTGTGTAATCCTATCTGCATGTTATCTTGACAATGGGAGATCACGAGTCATAGACACAGGCCAAGGTGTTGGGCCTGAGCTAACCAAGTGCGTTGAGAATGGAGGCAGTCTCCCAGGATCTGGGACAGGTGTGAGGAGCCACCAGGAGGTAGGGACCATCAAGGGGATGGTTTAGTCAAAGCATTACTTCAGAAATCCAGGCAGACACAGAGGTCTGAGTATTTACAGACACCACTTGTCAAGAGAAGTGGCAGCCTTGAAACCAGAAGGCACAAACGCTGAAAACTAAGGTGGTTCAGGCTGCTAACAGTCCTATTAGGCAGTCACACATCAGAGGATCCATGGTAGACAACAGAGCACCACAAAGGCCCCATGAGCGGGGCATGGCTTCTATGCTAGAATCCACTTCTATGCAGACAAAGGACTAGCATGTGCTTCTTCTCTTAAACAAAGAAATCCATGTGTGGTTTCTCCGGGGCCTTCAGATGCAAACAAGCAACTTAGATCACCCAAAAGGGATATGACATTGGGTGGGGATATACATTCCTGAAAATGTAAAACATTAATTTGTGCCTTCTTTACTTAAAGCAGTTAGCGAGTAACTAAGTTATGGAGAAGCTTAGACATGAAAATGCTCTGGGTTGCTTTGAATGTGGCCATTTTTACAGTTGAGAAAGCTGGGACCCAGAAAAATGCACTGATTTATCCAAGGAAGCAGAGCCAGGAACAGAATACAAGGCTTCTAATCTACAGATCATTGCACTGTGTGACACTATGTAAGACGCAGAACCAGCTAAATTCATCTTGTCAACTCAGAATCCTTTAGTATCTGTGTCCAGAGGAGGATTTGCCTACACTCCAAGGGCTTTGGGTTTGTCTGGGAAGGGCTTATTTTTCACATGCTTTCTTAGGTAGGAAATCAGGGTGGGAGATCTCAGTCATCATCAATACCTTCACTTCTGTGGATTTGGACTTCTTTTAATGCACTCATGAGCCCAGTGTGAAGCCTGGCCACAGAGATCCTGAGAATTGTACTCAAGAGAATTTGAGCTTTAGATGTCATGGGTGCTCCCTGTTCTAGAGATAATGGTGTAAAGTGACACAGACACAGCATGTGCTGGCTGGAGGACAGATAAAAATAACAAACAAAGAGTCTTAATTGAGTACAGTGATTCAGTTTTGCAAGACAGGCAGCAGCTAAAGAGATCTATTGGCACTTTATAGGTAATGTTGAGTGATAAAATAATAGTGATGATGATGCAGAGAAGGAAGAGTGGCAAAAATTGCATTCTCTGTGTCTTGCACAGTACTTAGCCCATAATTAATATAAATTATGCATCTTAGCCCAGAGTACTTAGATGCATAATTAATACTATGGAATTGGATAAACTGAATTGATGACCATGACCCATGATCCATAATCATGACCCATGACCATGTCAGGGACGGTGCAAGATTAGTGTAAATTCTGTTTCAGTACGTGAGGACTAGCACACACTGGAGATAAATTGTGGTTTGGCACTCTTCCATTTTTACCTTGCTCATTTTTTAAGGCAGTCAGTTTGTACCTCATTGATTTTCACTGCTCATCAAGTCCTATTAGCCTATTCATTAGTGATGGCTTCATTCCCTTCCCACAGTCTGCCTCCTGAATGATACTTCCTTGTGTTAAGGCTGTACTTAGCACTAGCCATGATTGCTGGGTATCAACAGAATGTGGCATGACCAGCAGGCCCTGCTGGCTGGCAAGTAGCACCGTTCTCCATCACATTGGTACCCACAGAAAGAAGGTGGCAATTTCCATTACAAGGAACATCTCGTTGTCAACTGATATTATGGTTCCAGTCTCTCTCTCTCTTTCTGTCTGCCACCCACACACCTTCACACTCACTTGTCTAAATATAAATATGAACACATTATCATAACCCCAAGCCTGTTCTTGCAGCTAAATTTATTTTGTCACTGGAACCACAGTTCGCCTATCAGCCAAACTAGAGGCCCACAGTCATCGCTCTTTGTTTTGCTGTTCTCCACATCTGATCAGGCACCAAGCTCCAATGGTGCTTCCTTAGACACTACTCTTGAGTCCTCCCCTTGTCTGTTTTTCCACTCCTATTGCTCTAGTATAGTTACTATATTATACTGTCATCTTTCACCTGGACTCAAAGACTCCAGATAGTTCCATCTTTCTAATTCCTCTTCCCCAGTACAAAGTGAGGATGCAGAGTACCTGTGGAAAGGCTAAGGGAAGACAGACTCCAGGCATGAGAGAGAGAGAGGAATACCAGCAAATATGTATTGAGAACATTTATTGAACACTTACCACGTGCCAGCACATTGATTTACTAATATTTACATTTATTTTACTTAATTCTCACAAAAACCTGCACATACGTACCATAATTATCTCCATTTTATGGATAAGAGACCTGAGGCTAAGAAATTTTAAGTGATGTATAAGACCATATATAAGGAAGTGGCAGAGCTGGACTCAAACCAGGGGTCCAGTTTGTCTAACTTTTAGGTCCATGTCATTGTCATCACCACATTCTACCTTTCTAGTTGCTCTAGACCAGAGGTTATCACCTAAAGCGTTTGTTAAAACACAGATTACTGGACACAACCCTCCAGAGTTTCTGATTCAAGTCTGGGATGAGGCCTGAGGACCTGAGAAGTTGCATGTTTAACAAAGTCCCAGGAGATGCTGATGCTGCTGAACCAGTGACCACACATGAAAGCCTTTGCTCCAGTCTTTGGCATTTATTTTTGGCACTTTCTCCTCAGGCACAGCACAAGTGGTTCAAACCTCAGACTTAGATATCAGACCAGTTTGAGTCCTGGATCTGCTACTCAATAGCTCTGTGTCTGTGGGCCACTTTCTTTAAACTCACGAAGCCTCAGCTACCCCTTCTACAAAATGGGGATAGAACCTACCTTGCAAAGATGTTTGAAGACTGGGAATCATGAATATAAAACTCAGAGCTCTGTGACTTGCACAGATTTGAACTTAATAAATGTTAGCTGTTTAGGAATTTACAAGTATATGAATTTTATTTTTTTATTTCATTTAACTTTTATTTCTGTTCATTTATCTCTGTGTTTTTTGTTTCTCTCACTGCCTCAGATGCTTTGCATTTGATATTCCTTACATTTGGAATTTTGTTCTCCAGACCTTTGCATAGCTCATTTCTTCTCACCACTCAGGTTTCAACTGAAATGTACCAGTTGAGGAAGTCTTTGAGCCTAGATGAGGGCACCCTTCTGCTATCCGCTACCCACAGCACTTTTTCTCACTGTGTGTTCAGTGGGTGGATTTTTACATTGTGATCCAATTTATGGAATAGTAATAGACCTTTTCAGGTTTTCTACTTATTCTACAATCAATTTTATGTTTTAGTTTTATAGAAAATTGTCCATTTTATCTGTTTTCAAATTTACTGTCACAAATTCATTCTGTGACATTAACTTCTTTTTATTCTCTACCATATCAGTGTTGTACGCCTTTCACTTTCTAATATTCTTTGCACCTTCTCTCCATTTTTGTTGATCATTCTTGCCAAGGTTTGTCTATTTAATTAGGCCTTAAAATAACCCACTTTCTGGTATGCTTGAATCTCCTTATTATATCCTTGTTTTTACTTATTTCTATAGTTCCTTTCCTTTCTTTCTTCTTTCTGTCTTCTTCCCCCTGACTTATTAAGTTGTATACTTAGGTCTTTAATTATTGATGTTTTCCCATGTATTCTATGAACATTTAAAACTGTCAGTGTTTTTTAAATCTCAGTCATGGTGGCATGTTTCTTATATGACTTTCAATACGTTTGACCTACTTGAGCAACTAAAACCTGTCGGAATTCAGAAGGCCCTCAGTTCACACTCAGCAGAGGATTTTCTTTGGCTTTGGCCAGGTGCCCAGGCACTGCCAGACTGGGACTACTGTGTCAATTTCTTGGTTTAGAGTTTCCCAGTTCATGCAGGTGGTATAAATTTAAACCTCAAACCCACACAAGGGCAGGGCTGTTGTGATGAATTCTCAAGAGAGACCATTATTTTTTCCTTTCTCCTGGATTTAAAACAAAGAGTTCTCTCGTCATCTCCTTAAAGGCAGTTTCACGGAGAGGGTAGCACTACAGGGCCCTGAATTTATGGGACTTGCCCCTTCTCATGCTTCTCCTTGCACAGGCTCCATCTTCGCCTCCTATCCGGGGTGTTGCCATTACAATTCCATATTGGTAGATGGTCTCAGGGAGATTCAGTGCGAAGCATTATTCTAAATAATTGTTTAGTTTTTATCTTTGGATTTTTAGGATTGTCCTTACTTTCTTGCTAGTTTGACTGTGCATTCAAAAAAAAATCTGTATTCTCTCTGAATTGTGTATTGGGATAGTACAAGAGAGCTTATTTTGAGACTATTTAATCTGCCATCTTATCAGAAATTGAAGTGACTCTTGTAACTCTTTAGCACATCACTGTCCTTTATCTCCTCTATAGCGCTCACTAATGCCTGAATTTATTTTACTTATTTATGAGTTCATTTTCTGTTCCTCTGTTGCCAAGTTAAAAGTAAATAAACTGATGACAGGGTCTCCATTCTGTACACTGGCATAGCCTCAATATCTAGAAAAGTTGTTGGCATGACGTAAGACTCAATCAAAATTTGTTGGTTGATCGACTGACAAATAAATCACGAAGTAGACATATGTGGACTATATCCTATGTGAACTTTAAAAATAACAATTTACAAATGATCTCTGATACAATAAGGTAGAAAGTCAGGTTATTTAATAGCATGTATAACATAACCTCTGTTATAAAACACATGTGTGCATATGTGTGTTTATGTTTGTATTTAAAACTATCTGGAAGAATATACACATAATATTAACTGTTTATCTCTGGTTAGTGAAATTTTTCATAATTTTTCTTTCATCCTACTTCATACTGAACACATATTGGTATTTTTTTTTTTACAATCAGAGGAGGGAAAAAACATCTTATAAAGGTCTGGGATATTTGCTACCTTAATTTCAAGGTGAATATTACAGATAAAGCTTCATTTTGTCTTTCCTCCTAAGGACTCAGTCATAGGTTACATGTGTTTGTTTCTACTTTTCTTGGAAGTAAAAATAAGCCATTTTCAGGCTT
The DNA here is from genome assembly GCF_009764315.1 of Trachypithecus francoisi. Lineage (NCBI taxonomy): Eukaryota > Metazoa > Chordata > Mammalia > Primates > Cercopithecidae > Trachypithecus > Trachypithecus francoisi. The sequence goes on from NW_022681465.1 coordinate 99,698,725, forward strand.
CATCTCTACTATTATTCTGCTCAGTATAGGATGGTTTTTTAGAAACAACATCAATATATGTTAATTTATCACCACAGGCACCAGGATTATGCAAGGATCAGCTAGAACTTCTATTCTAGATTTGATACCTTTAGCAACTTTAGTTTTGTTACTTTGATGTAAGGAAAGAAAGGACACCAAAATATGTCCCACACTGGCCTGGGGAGAGGAAAGGAGTGTTAGAGATCCTTGTTCTCCTCTACCACTACAGTTTTTGTCAGCATAAATTTGGACTATGTTATATTTTTATGCTAGGTGTCACCTATTCTTGCTTAAGGAATAGTCAGCAAGATTGTTAATTAATCCTCTTCCTTCTCAGCTGCCTGCCATTTATATCAATGATAAAGTCAGGAGCTGAGGACACAAAGGTGAGTAACAATCAAATCCTGCCCTTGCATCCCACAGAGATGTCAAAGAACATAATAAGGATATCGTGTCATAAGTGTTATGTATGAAATACTTTTGAAATTCAGAAAAAGCTCTCGTTGGATGAAGAAGAAGCAATCATCTGCCTCCTGTTTATTTTTCAGCCTTGTTCGTTACACTTGCCTCTTTTGCTCTAGCAACACTATTTCTCAGTTTCCACAAACTACAGACCAGGATTTTTGCTCATATTCATACTGCATCCTCTACCTGGAGTTTCCCTTGTTTCATTTTCCAGGCAAATTCCTTCTTATCCTTCACAATTTGCATCAGGAAACTTTCTTTTCTTTTCTTTTCTTTTCTTTCTTTCTCTTTCTTTCCTTTCTTCTTTTCTTCTTCCCCTTCCCCTTCCCTTCTCCTTCCTTCCTTTCTTCCTTCCTTCCTTCCTTCCTCTCTCTCTCTTTCTTCTCTTTTTTCATCTTTTATTTTGAGACAGGCTGTCACTCTGTTGCCCAGGCTGGAGTACAGTGGTATGATTACAACTCACTGCAGCCTCAACCTCCTGAGCTCAAGCAACCTGCTTGCCTCACCCTCCCAAGGGGCTGGGGCTACAGGCGTGCACCACCACCATGCCCAGCTAATTTTTTTATTTTGTAGAGACAAGGCCTCGCTAAGTTTCCCAGGCTGGTCTGGAACGAATGGGCTCAAATGATACACCTGCCTCAGCCTTCCGAAGTGTTGGCATGAGTCACCATGCCCAGCAGGAAACACTTTCTAATTCCCCCTCTCCAGGCGGGTTGGTTCTATGCATTCACTCATCATTCAACAGGCATTTTTTGGACTCCTATGACCCATCAATCACTGTGCTAGACCTTGACAGACAGTGGTGAAACTTGAAATGTCTAGGAATTCAAAAGAGGGTGTCAAGCAAGCAGGCAGGTATATGAGCAGAAGTATGTAGCCTGGAGATAACAAATGTGTGCTTCATCTGCAAATGGGGATAACTGAAGTTATGAGCGTGGGTGGTGTCTGAGAAAAAAGTACTGAAGAACAGAGGAGGGTCTAGAACCCAACATGGAGAAATCCCAACACTTAATGTCAGAGCAGTACAGAATAAGCCTGCCAAGTAGACAGAGAAGAAGGATCCTAAGAAGTAGGCAAAAAGCCAGGAGAGTATTAGGACCCAGAAGCCAAAGGAAGAGAATGTATCAAGGAATGTGTGGTTAAATTCAAAGCTGCTGAAAGGTCGGATAAGATAAGGAATAAAAAACATTCATTGGATCTAGAAAGATGTAGTTCACTGGTGACCACAGCAGAAGATGAGAAAAAAAATGATGGCCTAGAATTCATATCGGAGTGGACTGGAGAGTAAGTGAGAGGTGAGGAAATGAAGCCAGTGAAACTAGACAACTCTTTCTACTACTTTGGCTATGAAAGGGGATGAGAGCAATAGGGAAGAAATGAATTGAGATAAGAGAATATTTTTGTTTTTTTCTTTTTCTTTTTTTTATTTTTGCAATGTGAGAGACTCTAGATTGTGTCTAAAAATATTATTCCAATATTTTGAAAGGAGATTACTGGGTATACTTTCAGTACAGTGTTAAGGTGCACTTTTTACAACAATTTACAACTCTGTAGTGGCCAACATGGACATTTTTATTACTAGAAACATAAATAAATTTAATCCAGGTAAATAGACTACCAGTGTGAACCAACGGACCTGCTAGACATTAACCAGTGTTGCATCTAACCCAGAAATTATATCCTAACATTTCTTTGTTGAATTGACTATGTATGTCACATTTCCAGTGCTTTGGGGACTGGTTTTACTGTTTTACCTGCACCCTCCATTATTTAATGAATTAAATAAAATCATTGTTATGTGCTTGTTTTGCATTTGCCTGAGAATCATGATTTTTACCATTGTAAAAATTATACTTTCATACTTGCCAAACCATTTTAAGAAGAAAGTGGAGAGATCAGATCAAGCACCAGCTTCATGAAAATGAAAGAAACATATTCAGAAAAATGCAGGCTGCAGAACAATATAAAGAAGAAGGAAGTAGGCACCAGTAGAGCTGAGAAAATCCTAGAAAGGACACAAACTTTCAAAACATAAAGCCATAACTATTTAGGGTTTTAAGTTTGAGGCCTACAGAATTTCACTATGAGTTCATAAAGAATTTCTGGTCAATACTTATTTTAAGTGAATAAACTACAAAAGATAGAGACTTTTACTCAGAGAGTGAAAGCTGAGTATTGTGAGGGGCTTTTGGATGCATTTGTGAACGGGAATCCAAATGCCATGGATTGGTGTAACTGGTAATATCTTTACATTTCCAAATTAAGATGTTTACTTCTGGGCAGAGTTCAACAAGCATCATTGGAGCATCTCACTGGTTTTGGTGTCTTACCACCTCTTCATGGCTGCTCACCCAGCACTAATGTAGATGATGTTCCACACAGCCCAGGAATGAAGTGGTCATTATGGACATAGAGCACATGTAGTTAAAGACAGCAGCACACTCTGCTCCCGAGCTCCCAAAATAAACTTGGTTACATAATACACAAAAACCTCCCAATCACTTCCTTGGATTCCCTTGGCAGAACAGCCCATTTCCACCAAGAGGAACTATTCCATTATCCACAATAAGGACTCTACTCACTAACATTTTTGTCACCCTTACAATAAGACTTTTTGAACTTTTATCAGAAAGGTCTTTGCTGGCCCCTTTTGCTCCACAGAAATGGTAGTTAAGGGAATCAAACTGGCTCAACAAAAATAAAACATTAATCAACAGTAACCTTCTGTTTTATCTGTTTTCCTACCCAAGGCCTGATTATCTCATGAACGGTCCATTCTAAGAAGTCATTGTGACACTGCTTATTTGAGCAATATGTTTATTCAGAGTTGCTCACCTCTTACTGTGTTCTTTACAGTGTAAATTTGTTTGGGGCAGGGATCTGACTGTTCACAAATTTTGCCTAGTGCAACGCTTTTTCAAACAGAAAACAAAATTAATGTATTTTGGTCATAAGGATAATACTGATAACAATGACAAGAAGGCACAAAGGCACGTGGGGAATGCTCTGAGGCAGCGCAGAGCAGCAGAATGTTCATAACTATGGCTAGTGCCCTGGCACAGTTACAGAAGCAGCATCAGAGACAATCAATTGGTTTTGGCACTGCTCACCTGGAAGACAGGCTCTACCTGACCAAATTTCTATGCATTACAAATGACTGGTTAGCAAAGAAGTGTGGCTACAATGTCTGACTCATTAAAAAGAGAAAGAGAACACTTTCTCATTGGCTTTTTTCTTTTTCTATGTGGAATTCATATGTCCTTACTATACTTTATCACTTGCTCTCCTTATTTGTGGTAAGCATAAGAAGGTCAAATTGTTACCTGTCTTGTTACATAGTATTAAGTGGGGATAAAGCCCTGGTGGACACCTTTTGCTGCAGCCAAAACAACATGCCCATTACCCCATCCTACCGAGCAGTTAGAGGGAGGAAGAAACGCACCGGTGCAGGTGGCTGTTCCTCCAAGGGTGTTCAAGACCATAGGCAGGAAATAGGAGCCAAAACATTTTTATTTGTGGTAGAAGAAATGGCTCATGATCAGTCCATCATGTTTTGCCAGGCAGAGCTCCAATCACCTCCTATGACTGGGGCAAAACAGGGAGGGGAGCAAGCACAGAGAAGGAAAGTGTAAGGAGATGGCCTGAGGGCTCATTTCCACTCCTGTCCCAGAGCCCCCTTGGAAAAACAGAACAATGGCCACCATTTATGAACATTTAACGTGTGCCAGACTCTGAGCTAAGTGCTTCCGGTATACCAGCTAATTTAATCCTTCCAACACCCATTATGAGGTAGGTATAATTAACTCCTCTTTACTCATTTGGAAACTAAGGCTTTAAGACATTAAATAACTTGCCCCAAAGCATACAACTGCCAGGTGTTGGAGTCAAATCCAAGGCTCATCTGACTCTATAACCTTACCCTCAATCATTATGTTACGTTAATGCCATAGAAAATTAGCAGTCATTAAGCCGCCCCTAGTCTAACCTTTTACTGAGTGCACAAATCCCCTTGATAACACCCCAAACACATGACCATCTGTGGCTCTGTAACCTCCACTAAAGAAGCAGTACTGCATTGCCTGGCATTTCTCAAACTGGTACCCGAATCCTCAGAGCAGATACATTCTTAACACCCATTGGTACCCAGAGGACATTTAAAGCCATAGTCTAACCATGTCTCCTCTTCTAGAGGGTCAATTATACTTAAAGAGATGAAGGAGCAATTATATTTTTTATTCAAACAAACAAATATGGCTAAGTCCTCACTTAGTGTATTGCCAAAACACAAAACCAATTTGACTGTAGGCTAATTGATATAAATAAGAGTTAAGTTCTATGGCATATTTCTGGTCACAAAAACATCACCAAACTTCTAAAGAAAAACCAAAACACTTCTAATATTAAACATTGAAATAAATGTGAGCTATACATACATTTAAGAAAGATTAATAAAAACAAGAAGATCATTATTTACCCACTGCCTCAGAGCCCCCACAAGGAAAATGCCTAGTGGAGCTGCAGAAGCAGGGCCACCCATCCTCCAGACCCTAGAATATTAGAGCCACCAGCAGTGTGCAACCTCAGCCTGGAGAAGCTGCAGGCATTTGACTGCAACCCACAAGAGCAGCCAAGTGGACTGAGCCTGCAAAGCCACAGAGGCAGGGCTGCCTGGGCCTTGGGAACCGACCTCTCCCCGGTGTGCCCAGGATGTAGGACATGGAGTCAAAGGAGTTCATTTCTGGAGCTTTAAGACTTACTGTCTGCCCTGCTCAGTTTCAGATTTGCTTGGGACCTGTCTTTCCTTGCTTTTGGCCCATTCCTTCCTTCTGAAATAGAAATGTCTACCAAATGTCTGTTACACCATTGTGTCTGGGAAGTAAATAATCATTTTCGATTTTACAATCCTAAGTCTCAGGAAACTTGCCCTGAGTCTCAGTTGAGACTTTGGGCTTTGGACTTTGAAGTTGGTGCTGGAACAAGTTAATACTTTTGGGACTATTGGGATGGAATGATAGCATTTACATGTGAGAAGGACATGAGATTTTGGGGGCCAGGAGCAGAATGCTGTAGTTTGGAGGTTTGTTCCTTCCAAACCTCATGTTGAATTTTGGGGCCTAATGGAAGGTGTTTGGGTCATGGGGGTGCATCTCTCATGAATAGATGAATACCCTTCCTCAGGGATGAGTGAGTTGACTTCTCGCTCTACTGGTTCTTGTTAAAAAGAGACTTGCGCCTCCTGCCTTTTCTCTTGCTTCCTCTCTCACAGTGTGATCTCTACGTATGCCACCTCCAGCTCCCCTTTGCCTTCTGCAATGAATGGAAGCAACCTGGGGCCCTCACCAAATGCAGATGTCAGTGTCATGTTTCTTGTAGAGTCTGCAGAATGATGAGCCAAATGAATCTTTGTTCTTTATAAGTTATACAGCCTCAGGTATTTCTTTATAGCAACACAAAACAGAGTTAAGATACCCACTTATTCCAGTTTAAGGTCTTAAGTGGCCAGAGCCTATCTCAGCACCTCAAGGAACAAGGTGGGAACCCGCCCTGGTCAAGACATCATCCCATTTCAGGGTGCACTCACATCCATGCCCACAATCCCTCAGACTGGGCAATATAGACATGCCAATTCACCCAACATGCACATCTTTGGGAAATGGAAGGAAACCGGAGAACTCAAAACGCACACAGACATGGGCAAAATATGCAAACTTCACACAAACGGTGACTCTGGCCAGGAATTGATTATTTTTCTCATCAATGTTACAACAAAACTACATTGAACAAAAACTATGTTATTTGAGGATCAGCTGTATACTGTGAAATTAATCGCAACATCATCATTTATGAAACCTTAAAAATTAGCACTTGCATTGAACAATTACATTCTACAACACCAGAAGCTGCAATCCCATGGGACTCCCCACTCCCAACTGGTTCAAATTCCATCTTCTATAGTTAGTAGTACTTCAGTGCAAAAGAATGAGAGGAACTGGTTTAGTGGGCTAAGCATAACCTTTGGAATCTAAGTCCAAAGTTCTTATCCCATCACTACTTCTAATCTGCTATCAGCTTAATCATGAGCAAGTTAATCTGTCTGAGCCTCAATTTCCTTATCCATAAAATGGGAACGATATTGCTCATTTCTTAGAGTTGTTGGGAGGATTAAATGAGACAAGTACAAGCGTCCAGCATAGTTCCTGGCACATCAGAAATAGTCAATATGGTTTCCCTCCCCCTCATTCTCTGAAATCCACCCCTCTAAATTAGTATATTTAGCATAATCAACCCTCCCAGCATCACAGAGGGGCTCCTGCTTGTCACTGAAGCTTCCTGAACCTCTCTTTATACTACCCTTGACAAGACTCAGTTACTGAACATTGCTAAAGATTAGCTGGTGTGAATCACAGGCTCTGTCTCTATTTCCTTCCACATCTCCTGTCTAGCTTTCCTTGCTGGAGAGCTGCCATTCCTCCTACCTGCAAGATTCGAGTACTTCCTGTATACTACTAGGCCACATCTAGTCACCTGTAATCTCAAAGCGATGGTCATTTGAGGTATCTGAATAGAAACACAAAGATATCTAAAGCTGCAAGAGGATTGGGGTTTCCCTAGAAAGATGACCTCATCATCTTGGTGGTAATTTGCAAACATGCACAACTTGGGAGGAAGAAGTGACTTCTTCCTTGGGGCTACTGAAAATTGTTCACTTTGATTTTATAGAGTCCTCTGTTTCTGACTCAGGCTAGGGGGAATCGTTCATCAATAACAGAGATCTTGAAAAGAGATTTGCAAACAAAGATCCACACTTAATCAGCAGGTGCCAGAAATTGCATCCCAGTGCTGTGAGCTCTCCTTACCCTGACAGAAGTGGCAAAGGGAACAAGGGGTCCAGGTGGGCCCCAGGCTGTGTCCCAGTCTCACAGCTGATAGCTTGGCTCTTGAACCCCCAAGGGATGGCTGGTTGGGGTGGTATTACAGGGTTGGTAAAGTGTTGCTTTTAAAAAATACACTTTTTATTGTGATAAGGGGATGTTAAAGAGAAAGGCAGGTGCCCCTTGGGAGTCATTCAACAGCATTACCACATGTGATACCTAGGAAAGCATTTCCCTTTTTGCTTAGAAACAACAAGCTACCCAGGTGGTGCCTGGGTAAGGTTTCTTAGCCAGCACCTCTTTGTCCTGGTGAGGAAGCCAGTAACAATTTAGCTCTCTTCATTTCTTCCAACCACCATCTAATTCATGGGCACTGGTCTGACTTCTTCTTCTTTATGCTTTTCCCTGGAGCAGCAGGGTCAGTGCTCTTTGAACTCAGCTCTCTGAACTGGAAGGAACAGGCCCAAACCAGGCTGTCATACGGCCATCCCAACCCACTGTGGGCTCAGGGGGTTTCCTCTGTTTCTGTGAGAGCAAGGACAGGGAGAGAGTCCTTGTGGCCTTGTGGCCGGGAAGGTCTGATGAGCAGTTACTCTGTCTCACTCAGCTTCACAACTCTCAACCAATCAGCTAAGTAAACTGATGCCTCTATGTCTTTCAACTGAACCACAAGTTAAGTGGAAAGTCATCCTGCAAACCCGGGTATTGGGGAGTGAATAAAACCCTCTCTCTCTGACAAGGCTAGTAGTTCTTTCAGCCAGTTGCTGGTTGAGAAACTCTTATCAGTAGTGCCTTTTACATACACAGTTGAAGTTTATATGCCTTTAAAATTCTCTTATATAGATTTTTACTTCTTAGCACATTATAAACCCAGTAGGACAAACTGTTAAAAAAATTTTTTTAAAAAGGACTGTCTACAAATCTATTAATCTTGGGATACAAAGTGCAGGATTTTCCATCAGCCAAGGTTATTATTGTGCATTTTGTGCTCTGAAGGTCCTTTTCCCTTTGTGTAATGAGCTAAAGCTTCAGGACAACCATGTTAGAGGGGCTGATGCCATAGCTGTCATTATCTTAATTTTCTCCACAAAAGGTCAAGAAAGGAAATGATATATAAGAGGACCTGGAGCCTCTGTTTGAACTAGGACCTGAACCCTTATACTCCAAAGCAAGAGACTGGGACTGATCCTTCTAACTTTTACCACTAAGCTAGCCATCCAACCCCTGAAGGGGCTGCCCATTTTAACCTCTCTTATTTACACATCTGTTTATTAAATCCCACTTTAGAAGAGATGAGAGGCAAAGAGAGAAATTAAGAAAATATCGATAAGTCATTTTGTCCTCACCAGATGGAAGAAAAATAAAGAAAAATTTAGCAATTCTTTCAGATGAGTTTAAGGAATGTCCCTGTGTGTGCTGAAGGGCAAGAGAAGGAAAATATTCCCCTTTCAATGGGTACTTCCTCTGCTTTAAACCAGCAAGAAACGCCTCAATAACAGGTTGTACAGAATGTTACTTCAAAGACCTCAAGTTGGCACTTTGGATGCTCTTGCCACAAACTGTATCCAAAAATGATTTAATTTCCTCCAGCCAGTGATGTGTACAAATGGCGCACACACCACTAACCGCATATGCACGCAATGTATGAATTCCCACATTCCTGATATCTCATTCCAACTTAAGAATACTTTTTCCAGAGCTAAAAAGACATGAATCAAGTTTGTTAAAGGATATGTGAGAAAACACCAAATGAAAAATGAAAATCAGATGTTTTTAAAGGCAGAGCCTGAAGTGCTTTGCTGATATGTCCTGCACCCTAAATGCCATTGAATCTTGTAGACCAAAGGGTCATTGGATATGGCAGCAAGCGGAGAGCAGTTTAGTAGTTCTTTAAAGTAGTTATAAAATAGCTCAATCTTCTGAAGGAATGGTATTTCTGAGTAGTTCTTATGGGCATAGCATCCCTGCAACTCAAGATACTTTTCTGTATCATTGTTGCTGTACTTTCAGCTGGTGGGATTCTTGAGAATGAAATAAGTCATTCCTACCAAAATGAATCCCCTGATACCATGACTGGGCCTAGAAAAAACAACAGCAGCATATTTTTTCAGCCTAGTGCATTAACAGACTCACGAAAACTTTATTGGGAACATGGAGTGGTGGGAAGGTAATATTTTACATCATAGTTTCTTATTTTGATAAACCCCTGATGTGAATTCCTATGTTCTGAGTCAGCTTCTCATCAACAGAATTAAAATGTTCTCTGCCATTCCGGTCATAGCATGACATTGGTCACAATGCATTGTAAACTCAGTCACTTTCTCTGGAAATTGCTGTGCAGGGGCCTAAGTGGATTTACTGACAAGATAACTGCCAGCCTTAGAAATATTCTGTTGGTGGTGACCTGGCAGATTTTATGTATGCCATTGCTTAAGAGTCCCCATATTGGATAAAATTTAGAAAATTTTATTGCCCAGTAGGATATCAAAAATCTGGACAAAACATTCATCAGAAGCATAACTTATGAATGCTTTCTACTCTATATGGTCTTTATATTTTTCTGAAAATCTTGATTTGGACGGTGCTTATTTAACTAAGAGCATGTCTATACTGTGTGGGTTATTGTCATTTTTTTATTTGAATGGGGCATTATGATTATTCAAAGGAAAGACAGATTTGAAGGGCATCACGGAAGAGGAAATGTGATAAGTAGCTAGAACAATATGTTAGCCATATAGATACACAACAGTCCCCACTTTCTCTAAGGAATGGCAGTGTTGACAGATACTAAGCCATGCTCTTTCTATGATATACGTGTCAATAATCTCCGCTTGTGTGAGACTAATTAAAGCAGAAATAATTACTTAGATAAATACAGGAATATGGAATTTAAAACAACTAATACCACACAAAAGACTCCATCTCTCCTTTTTTGTTTTCCCCAGAATCTCAATACCAAATATTGGCAAGTCTAGTTCTGGTCAATGAAATATTTCTGTAGTGTGATTTCTGAGAAAAATATTGGGCCTGCAATATATCATCTAAATTATTTCAAGTTGCTTTTAGAACTGCCTTTATCCATCTTTAGTCTTATAAATACTGAGAGAATCCTTAAAAAAAAAAAAAAAGAAAGAAAAAAACACTCTTCCTGATTTTCAAATAATTCCTGTTTCATTACATCTGGTGTAGTGATCAGGGTGTAGCATACTCTGAGGTTTAACCTTAGAAACAGTATTAGCGGGCAACTGAGAAGAAACATCAATCATCAATATTGGGCCAAAAACTAAAAATGTAATGCAATTTTTAAATTGTGTTAAAAAAAGAAATATTAACAGTCCAAAGGTTTAGGTAATGTCTAACTCTTTGCCATTGAGCTCCAGCTTAAAGAAGTTACAAGAGCCCCCTTGTGTCTTTAGAGAGTTGCTTTTTCGTCTTGGTTTTACAGATGAGAGCTCAAGTTCAGAGAAGTTAAGTGGCTTGTTCCAGGAGTTATAAAGGAGAACTTGTCTCATGCGCAGATACATTTCTTAATGGAGTCTAACGTTCTCCTTCTATGTCTATCCTTTGCTAAAATCTGTCCTGAATTTTCTTTGACATGATCCCTCCTACCATGCAAGAAATCCTCATCGTTTGAATGGGGGTATGGGAGGAGAGATGTCTAGCATATGCTTTTCTGTAACATTGAGGTACGATATATACAAAATGTACATATTATCTACAAATGAGCAGAACTAAAAGTTTTTTACAATGCTATACTGTGTAAGATATTACAATCATTACATCTTCATTTGCAAGATGCCATCAAATGTAAAATATATCACTGATTAAATAATATTTTAAGGGAAAAGGAAGTCTACCTGAAATGCACATACCAATTCTTAGATACATTCCACTGTAAGACATGTGAAAAGATTAAGATTATATGTGTTGGAATAAAGGAAACAGGGAATTACCATTATATCTTCCCTACCAAAGCCTGTGCTCTTTTTAAGATATTCAATTTTCAGATCAAACAATATATAGTCCTCTCTGTAATTAGCATTATTGCACCTCTTTAAAAAAACCTTTTAAATAATAGAAATGAAAAAGAAGGGGTGATGTCTCTAATAGTTAGAGATCCTCAGAAGGGGAGCATTCCCTGCCTCTAAAAATATAAAAGCAAAATTTGGATCATCGACCTTCAGCATACAGTGGGAGAAAGAGTATGCTTCCTTCCAACTCAAAAATTCTGTTGTTTTATTAGAATTAAGAAGAAAGTAAAAATGTTTCAACTGGCATAACTAACCAATAATAATAGCAACACTAGTAATTACTAACACTATGGCTCATCTCAAGAAATAAAGAAATAAAGAAACACTAGTCAGCAATCTCAAATGGAAGTGGATGGAAGAGAGGAGCTGATGGTAATTAAACTACTTTCTCCCTCTCCATTACTTTTAGTTCAATTGTTTTACATAACCAACAGACCTTTCTGCTTAGTAATCCACTAAGAAATTAAAGGGTTTGTCTAGAATTGACAGAAGCCATCATCAGCCACAAATAGTCAGTTCATTGATGAGTTTTTTTCGGCCTTGAAAATGTCCAGATTTTATTAATCGAAACTGCCTATAGACTTTGTAAAATCATATCCAGGTCTGACAAAGAGAATTGTAAAAAATAATAATGAGATACAAATCTGTAAAGAGCAATAAGAAAGCAAACAAGTTGTGAAACTGTTAGAGCAATCTGGAGATGAACTCTGGTAAGAACTCGGTGTCCCTATTACCTGGAAGACTTGGGCTTGGTAATGAGGTAAGCAGGCTGCTGCAAGCTGAAATCTGAAAAGTCCATGTGCTCCTCTCCACCCTTTGGCTACTAGGGCCAGCTAAAATGACAAGTTCTCCACCCTCCCTTCCACTGAGATGCTAACTCTGACCTCAGAATTATAAACCTGGGGTCCTGGCTTTATATTGGCTATGTTTCCTGGAAGAAAGTGACAGTCAATTGCTTCTATTTGGAGCTTAAGAGCACACTGAAAACATTCAGATTGTGTTGTTATTGAGGAAGATGTTTGTTCAGTGAACAGGGAGATAAATGAAAAGAGAAAGAAGAAAAACAGCTTTGCACCATCCTAATGCATGTCTAATCTGTAACTCTATGCCAGGGGCCCTCACACCAGGGTGCTGAAAGGATGTTCTAATTACCTAATGCGAAGGCCCTGCCATTGTCCTTGGCCTTTTTATCAGAAACCCAGGTGCAAACCAGAGAGCTGTCAGGTAGCAAGAGTGTCTTGTAGAACAGCAGAAGGCAATATGGAAATGAAGGTAACTTGGCCTGTCAGCTAAAATTACAGGGAGCAGAAACAAAAGCCAATCAAATGTTATTGTTTCCTTGCCACTGCCCAGTGCAACCAAGCATACGGAAAGCTTGAATTCTCACTAGCCATAAAAGAAAAGAAAGAAAAATATGATTCCATCCGAATAAACCCAATCTTCTCATAGTAGAAAATGTCTTTTTTTCTTCCTTCTTTTTGCAGATTCTTAGCAAAATCTATTAAAAAGAGACCTTGGAAATTTAGTTTGGAGATCTGTGTTTAAAGGCCTCTTAGCCAGATGAATCTTGGTCCAAATGATTGATAGCTTTTGGCTTAAAATCTTTCTGGAAAAGTCAGGTTTTTCTTCTTCTCAGGCTTGTGTTTGTTCTTTTTTTCTCCTGGCCAGTTACTTGCAATGGCTTATAAAGAGAAAAGCAGAGGAATGGTGAGTGGGGGGTGGGGAGACAGTTAGGGGTCCTGGGGTCTTTCCCCATTTCTGCAATGACCTTCAGGGAAGTTGGTGACACTTTCTGAGCCTCTATTTTATCACAACTCAAAGGAGGAATCTGAACTTACAATATTTAAGCTTCCTTGCTGTTCTAAAACCCTGATTCTTTGATTTATTAACCCTCACTTTGAATGCCTCCTTACTGACATCTTTATCCTCTTCATAGGGACCATCATGTTGGATTTTTCTCTCCTTCTCCAGCAATATAATCCAAATTCTTCTGCCTGTCTTCCCAGGGATGGTTTCTGTAACTTTAACAACTTTCGCTGCTCTCCTCTGCACCTTTCTAGAGTTACTTCTCGGTGGTAGCAAACATTCAGATTGTGTTGCAATTGAGGAAGATGGCTGTGCAGTGGACAGGGAGAGTGCAGTGCACAATCTGAATGAAGAGAGGCTCAAATGAAAGCCTGACCAGTGCCAATGTAGGAGAATCACCCTATGTACCCTTCCCCATGTTTGACAGATTCAGCATCTGACCCCACGTGCTGCGCTCTCCAGAGTGGGAGTAGAGAGATCAGTCCCATCTTCGAATGACTCTGCCACTACAGGCAGTGACTTTGCCCCAGCAGCATCCCCTCTTTGGAGTTCAGCTTCTTCCTCAGCTAAAGAAAGGAGGGGATCATCTGACTGAGCTGTCTTCCAGCTCCATGATAAATTATTCTGAGATGATCACAGCTCTTACAGCCATGCTTGCTCCAAGCAATCCTAATTGTATTTCCTGTTTATATAGTTCATTTTTATTTCTTCTCTTAAATACATTACCAAAACAACAACAACAACAAACCTCTCCTTTTGAAGACCATCCCAGAGGTATCCTACTTCATTTAAAAATGGTTAACTTTGTGTTTAAATTTCATGTCTCAGAGAAGAGCTATTAACAACCACTTGGTTGTCAGGGCCTCTCTTCCATTAGCAGGTCATTAATAATCAAGCTAGTAATAACAGGCTGACACTGTATTTTGTAGAATTCACTATGTACAACCAGGCTCATAGTGACTCATTGATAAGTGCAGATTTGATACATTTTGAGTAAAATAGAATTTTTAAAAATGTCGGTATTATTAGGTGGTGGGAATTGGCAAAACTGAATCAGTAGAAAATCTGAATGAATGAATGAATGAATCTGAATAAATTGATTTTTATTTCCTAGGAATAATAAGTTTTAAGTATTAAGTATCTATTATGTGCCAGACATTATTCTAAGTGTTTTCTATATATAACATATTTACTTTAGTGATGGTTAAGTTAGGACAGGTGGCTAAAAAGTGTCAAATAGCAGGACTTCCTAAATATATTCTATTAATGCAATGAAGCCTCTAGGAGTCCTTAGTCTTTGCCAAGGATCACAAGCTCACATGCCTCCAGAATCTGGGCCACTCACATAAATAAGTGAAGAGAGCTGAGTACAAAACAATAGGAAAGAAAAGAGACTGTGGAGAACAGGAGAGTTCAGGCTCCAACTGGTCATTGCCTTGCTGGAATGCTATATTGTACCTAAACTTGTGACATTTTCTTCAACAAAATCCAGAAATCTCATATATATGTGATATTCCCCTCTCGTTTCTAAAACACTGGAGAGGCCAAACAAAATACATCTGAGAGATACATGTGCCTCCCTGGCCCCCACTCATGGCCTGTTCGTTTGTATACATCACACACTCCTGACCTGATAAAGGCAACCTCCTATTATGTACAGTGGGAGACCCCAGCTTTGGAATGCCTGATGTAGGAGCTGAGTGACCACTCTGACTAGGGACTCACCTTCCTTCTGTGTAACTCCTTACCTCCTTTGCAACCAGAACTTTCCTTCAGTAAGCAGTTCAGCTATTCCACCCTCCTTAAGATGGTTTTCCTCTCCTACATTTCTTCCTTATTTCATCAGGTCCAGTGACGGCAGAGGGTCAACAGGCTGTCCTTGAAGATGCAGGTTCTTCATCCCCGGATGGCTTCCTGTGGCTAAAGGCCATAGCCATCACTATCACTTATGAAGGACCTCATAAACAGCCTTCCCATTCCCTAAGACTTCACTTTCAGAGCACAGTTACAGAAGATTTGAACCCCCCTCTGAATCTTGCAAGAACTATACCTCAGTCTCTTTATCTACTACCTGGGATCCTCTCTCAAGAACCATAAATTCTCATTTCCTCCTGCTTGGGACTCTCAGTTTGGTTTCCTTCCCTAGTGTTTGAGACTGACAAGTCAAAGTGTGTTACAGCCAGTAAAAATGTAATGGAGTAGGGATGCTGGTGATGCAGAACCCTGTGTAATCAATGTCTGATACAATATTGTCCCATAGCAACAATACTAAACTTAGAAAGTTAGTTCGGAAGTACTGTTGTGTGCATACCACCATAAAACTGGATGAGAGGTGATTAGATTTTTCCACACAAGTGTCCATTAAAGGACAGGGGTTGTGTATCCCACCATTTCCCCAAGCCCCATCTACCCTCTGTGAAATCTCTTTGAAGATATATGACTTATCTTGAAAGTTCATAAGCATTTTTGCATTCTGCTCCTTGTTATATTGACTTAAATTTTAAAATATCTTGGATTATTTATATATATAAAAGTAACCACTC
Source organism: Trachypithecus francoisi (assembly GCF_009764315.1). Taxonomy (NCBI): domain Eukaryota; kingdom Metazoa; phylum Chordata; class Mammalia; order Primates; family Cercopithecidae; genus Trachypithecus; species Trachypithecus francoisi. The sequence goes on from NW_022681465.1 coordinate 99,714,463, forward strand.
TCCAAAACATAAGCTATATTTATTCTGGGCTTCCAGTATACCCCATATGCTATATGCTATTATATATACTTGGCAATATACGAACCCTAGACTGAGAACCACAGACCAATATGATGGCTTAGACTACACTTTATAGGCAAGCCTAAAACTTTAATTATTTTCATGTGCAAAATTATTTCCATGGAGCTGCCTTACAAGTTATAAATACAATTTGAGGCATGCCTTCTTCCAAATTTGAGACTTACTACAAATGGCCTATCTTCAACATTCATACTTTCCGTAAACATTTGTTGTAAAGGTAAAAAAAATCCATCTCTATTGGTGGCCAAGAATATGCTATGTACAGTACTTTCAAACTTCAAAGTAAGCTTATGAAGTACTAAAAGGAAAACCTGTTTTTCTACTCACGCATTTCTGACACCAAATGTGTGGATTTTCCACACTGAGCAATTCTCCAGTTCCCTGTGGATACCAAATGAGTGTCGTACAATTTTAATTCAATTTTGCCACTAACTTAGGACAGACCCCACAGGTTAAGGGCTCAGACTGTTCTCCACTTCAGACACCAATCACAGCACTGGGTCCAAAGGTTGCTCTCACTACTGTCCAACTGAGCTACAAAGTGGGGATTCCCGTGACCTCTTCCTCAGGTTTGATAATTTGCTAGAGCAGCTCACAGAACTCAGGGAAATACTTTACTAATGTTTACTAACTTATAAAGAACACAGATGGGCAGCCAGATGAAGAGGTACACAGGGCAAGGTCTGAAACTGTCCTGAATGCAATAGGTTTGCCCCATGGAAATAGGATGTATCACCCTCCCAGCAGGTGGATGTGTTCACCAACCTGGAAACTCCCTAGATCCCATTGTTTAAGATTTTTATGGCGGTTCTATTACATAGGCATAATTGATTAAGTAATGACTTAATTAATAATCAACTCAATCTCCAGTCCTACTCCCGGCCCCTCCTCGAGTCACATGCTTTGCTCCTCTGGCAATCCTAGCCCTCACCCTAAGCTACCTAGAGGCCCCTAGCCACCCGCCATCTACTTAGCACACAGAAAGACACTCATCACACAGAGATGCTAAGGGTCTTGGAAGTCCTTGTTTGAGGAACTAGGGACAACTATTATAATAAAAGATACTCATCACTCCAATCATTCAAGAAATTACAAGGGTTTTAGAAATTCTGGTTAGAAACTAGGGAAAGAGACAAAATACTTATTTCTTATTATGTTACAAATACTATTGATATTCATCATTTTACAAATTGAAACAGAACAAGGTGGTCAAACTGCTAAAGGGGGCACTGATCACAAAGCCATCAGAAAGCAGCAGTAGAGTAGATCCTAAAAGAAGGGAGGAAGGTCCCTTGAAATTAATGTTGTCCATACCCAAGGCAGGCATAATACAGAAGTAAACCAAAAACGTGTCTAAGACAGGTCTCAGTCAATTTAGAGGTTTACTTTGCCAAGGTTGAGGACATACCTGGGAAAAAGAGACACAAGCTATTGTAGAATCTGTGGCCAGCACTTTTTCCAAGGAGAGTTTTGTAGGCTTCAATAGCTAAGAGAGAAAAAGCAGACAAGCAGGGAAGGGGAAGGGAAATTAAGGGAAGGGTAGACAAATGAGAAAGTGGTTATATTCTTTTGAGGCTTTGATTCGTGCTCACTGAATCCGTGTGTTGCCTGTGAAAATCAGGGGGTAGAGGAACAGTTTTCATCTTGTGCTCAGTCTGTACTTTCCATAAGATAATCTTATAGTAGTGGAAGAAATCAAACATACATTTACCTCAGGGTGGGCAGATGGGCGATTTCTAGTTGTCTCTTATCCCATACTCATGAAGGTAAGCTGTTAATTTACATTGTCAGGGTAAGGAAGCCACTAGGGGAGATACGTGGCCTTCTATCATGTAGTTATCTGTTTCGGAGCAAAAGGAAAGGCAGGGTTGTTTTGTACGACTCAGTTTCCAATCTTAACTCTTCCTTGTGACATACTAAGTTCAGGGTCCCAAGATTTTATTTTCCTTTAACACAAGATAGTTTAAAAAGGTTCCCAACCAAAACTGGCTAGCCATGTAAATGACAAGTTAATGGGTGCAGCAAACCAACATGGTATATGAATACGTATGTAACAAACCTGCACATTGTGCACATGTACCCTAGAACTTAAAGTATAAAAAAAAGAAGGTTCCCAACCAAAAAATAAGATTCAAGAAAACAAAAGCAGAGAGTTCTGAAAAACCGAGCTTAGAAAATGCAGACAGACACGCATTGTTGGAATGAGTAAAGGACAAATAAATGAGAAATGAAGTGAAAGAATGTCTTACATTTCAAATGTGCTCCTTTTCAGCTCTGTATTATATGTGTATTCAAAAGAAATGGCAAAAAAAAGAATCCCAGAACATTTTCCTTTTAAGAGTCTTCATTCTTGAAGTGTCCCATAAAATCAAAAACATTTTAATTAAAAAAAAAAACTTTCTCCAATAAGAAAAGGGAAAGTTTTGGTTTATAAAAAGATTGCACTATTATTAAAAGGCATAAGTTGGTTTCCAATTGCATTTATTAAATTGGAACTGTCTTCTAGTGAACCCACAGGCTCTTTATTCCAGACATGATTTTTGGATGCAAAGAACATGAACACTTTCAAGCTTCCATCTAGAACCCAAGAAGCTAAAGCAAAACAAAACAAAACTGCATATCACTGAGGCTTGAATTGCAGTGGCACAGCAATTGTTAAAGCAGCTTTATTGAGGTATAGTTTATATACCATAAAATTCACTCGTTGCACATGCATAATCCAAAATTTGTAGTAAATTTGTAGAGTTGTGCAGCATACCCCAAAATCCAATTTTAGAAAATTTCTACCATCCCAAAGTTCTCTCATGCTCATTTGCAATCAGTCCCAGCTTCCACCTCTAGTCTCAGGAACACATTGCTTTCTTTCTCTATAGATTTGTATTTTCTAGAAATTTTGTTTAAATGGAATAATACAATATGTAGTCTTTTAAGTCTAGCTTCTTTTGCTTTGCATAATATTTTTGAGGTTCACTGATGTAGCGTGTATCAGTAGTTCATTTCTTTTTGTTGCCGAATAGTATTACATTGTTCACGTATACCACATTCTGCTTATGAATTTTGATTGCATTGGATATACTTTTTGGCTAATATAAATAAAGTCACAATAAACATTTGTGCACAGATTTTTAGTTGGGCATATATTTTCATTTCTCCTGAGTAGTTACCCTACAAGCCGAATTGCTGGGTCACATGGTAAATATATGTTTCAATTTTATGAAAATGCCAACATTTGTAAAAAATGGCTACACCAATTTACATTCTCACCAGGAATGTATGAGGGTTTGAATCTCTCCACATCCTCTCCAACACTTGGTATTGTCAGTCTTTTTGTATTTTAGTTATTCTAGTGAGTATGCAGTGGTCTCTCACTGAGATTTTAATTTGTATTTCCCTGCTGACTAATGATGTTGATCATGTTTTTACGTTCTGTTAAGGCATTCATATGCCTTTTTGAGTGAAATGTCTTTAAATCTTTTAGCTCCATCATAATCAGGCTGTTTATCTTCTTCTTATAACAAGTGTTTTTAAATTTTAGAGACAAGTCTTTCATCGGATATATAATTTACACATGTTTTTCATTGTGTATGGCTTATGCTTTCATTTTCTCAGTGATGTTTTTGGAAAAGCAAAAGTTTTTAATTTTTAAATTCTTACTTGGGAAGCTGAGACAGGTGGGTTACTTAAACCCAGAAGTTCAAGTGTAGGTAGCATGGGCAACATAGTGAGATCCTGTCTCTAAAAAACAGTATTTTAATTTTGAAGAAGTTAATTTATAATTTCTTTTTCTCTTTAAGATCCTGCTTCTCTTTAAGATCTTGCTTTTAGTGTCACATTAGTGCTCATGGTGACAAAAATTTTAGATTTTCTTCTAGTGGTTTTATAGTTTTTGCTTTTACGTTTAAATTTGCAATTGATTTTGGATATTTCGTTAATTTTTTCTGTGATGTGAGAAAAAGATAAGTTCTTTTTTTGTATATGAATATTCAATTGTTCTGTAACCATTCTTGAAAAAGGCTATCATTTCTCCTACTGAATCACCTTGGTACATTTTACTGAAAAACAGTTGACTATAAATATAAGAGTTTCATTTTGGGACTTCCTATTCTGTTCCATTGATCTATCTATATGTTTATATTGCAATACCTGTCCCATATCTGTCAAGGTAAGCTATCTTGATTAGTGTTACTATTATAGTAAGTTTTGAAATTAGGAAGTGAAAATTCATCCAAATGACTATCTCAAATCTGCTGTTGATCTTCTCTAGCAAGATTTTCATTCAAGTTATTTTACTTTTCAAATCTAGAAATTCCATTTGTTATAGTTTTTATGTCTCTGTTGAGATCCCCCCTTTTGTTTTTTTTAATAATCTTCTAACTTTAGAACAGTTTTAGATTTATAGAACATTTGCAAGAATACTATAAAGTTCTCAGGTAGCCCAAACCAAATTTTCTATTGTTAACCTATTGTATGTTCCACTACTCAAGAACCAGTTTTGATCCGTTATTATTAAAACCCAAACTTTACTCAGATTTCTTTAGTTTTTACCTAATATCCTTTCTCAGTTCTAAGGCCCCATCCAGGATATTACATTACATTTAGTCATTATTTCTCCTCAGCTTCCTCTAGACTGTGACAAATTCTCAGACTTTTTGTGATTTTAATGACCTTGACTTTTTTTAAAGTAATGATTAGGTATTTTGTAGACTGTCCTTTGATTTTAATTTGTCTGATGTTTTTCTCATGGTTAGAGTTTGACTGAAATTATGGGCTTTTGGGAGTAAGACTGTAGATGTAGAAGTACTATCCTCATCACATAATATCCAGGGCACATACTATTAACCCGACATATCACAGATAACATTAACCTTGATCATCTGGCTTTAGAAGTATGTGGTTTCTCCACTGAAAAGTTGGTTTTTGTTCCCAACTTCCATACTTCCTTTCTTCAGAAGGAAGCAATTATGTACATTCTACACTTAAATATAGAGAGTTACCTCCACCTCTTCGAGGTGAGAGTATTTACTAAATGATTTGAAATTCTTCTGTAAAGGAGATTTGTCTATTTTCCCTTATTTATTCAACAATTTGTTCCTATTAGTAGGGAGGTGGATATGTATTTTTACTTTGGGCTATAATCCAATACTACATTATTTATTTTGTTGCTGAAATTGTTTCAGATTTGTCCATTGGGAGCTCTTTCATTTACATCTTGTGTCCCTTTGCCATACCTCCATTATTACGGTTTTCTGAGCATTTTCTTACTCTTATGACACTACAAGTCACTCCAGGGTCAGCTTGTATATCCCTGCCCCAGCCATTTCTTCAAGGACTGCTATGTTCTTCCAATGGAGAATAATATTAGAAACTAAAATCTGAGTGCTGGTGTCCTTATTTGTTTTCACACTGTCATTACATTTTCCTTTAATTCTTTGAATGTATTTATAATAATTATTTGGCATCTTTGCTGATGCCAACATTTGGATCTACTAGATTTCATTTCTAATGACTGCTTTTTCCCTAAGGCTCACATTTTCCTATTTCTTTGAATGTCTCAATTTTTTGTTGTTGAAAATTAAATTGTGATAATTTTAATAATTAAATTATGACAATATACTGTAGCAAATCTGGATTCTGATTTCCCCCCATGGAAATCTTTTTAAAACTCACCTGGATTTAATTTATGGAATCCGTCTCTCCAATGGTGTGAAGCCATTGATGTCTCTGCTTAGATATTTTACTCTTATTTTTATTTTTCACCTGACTTGTTAGAAGCTTGCTCCCAATTCTGCATAGTATATCTTGCTTATTTTTCAGGCAGTGATGGAGCTGTTGTCCTGAAAAAGTTCCATCCCTAAGGCATCCACCTCTCCCAGTGGACCTGTGTGCAGGTTGAGAAGTGCATTACAAGTTCAGGCTGTTATGAATTCTGTCTCAGCTTCTCTCTTCTACCAGGACTCTCAGATCTCCCTTGCCTCTCAGATCTCCCTTGCACATGTCAGTAATTTTCTAGTTAGACAGAGACATATGAAAGGCTCATACATTCCTTCTCTGACTTTCTTTAGTATCTCCTTGTTAAACTCATGGCTGGTCCACCACTCTCACCAACTAGGACTGCAAGCTTTGGCTAGCAGAGCTGTGGATTTTCTCTTTTATTTTCTACCAAAGGTATTACTTTTATTGACAGTGCTGACAGGTATGGATTTTCCTTTTTTTTTTTTTTTTTTTTTTTTTTTTTTTTTGAGACGGAGTCTTGCTCTGCCGCCCAGGCTGGAGTGCAGTGGCCGGCTCTCAGCTCACTGCAAGCTCCGCCTCCCGGTTCCCGCCATTCTCCTGTCTCAGCCTCCCGAGTAGCTGGGACTACAGGCGCCCGCCTCGTCGCCCGGCTAGTTTTTTGTATTTTTTAGTAGAGACGGGGTTTCACCGTATTAGCCAGGATGGTCTCGATCTCCTGACCTCGTGGTCCGCCCGTCTCGGCCTCCCAAAGTGCTGGGATTACAGGCTTGAGCCACCGCGCCCGGCCGCGGATTTTCCTTTTTGTTCCAAATTGAGTCAGCCTCCCATGGCAAGGAAGCTGCTGTTTTTCATGGTTCACCCAATTCTGACCCTACCATAGCACCAAATGAGGGGAGGTAGCAGATGCAGATGGGTGTAGCCCCAACCAAAAACCCTGAAGATTTCTACTGTTCTTTCCTAAATTTCTGGATTTCTTTTTTTCATGAATAAATACCTTTCAGTTTTTCATTTACCTTTGCTTTAGTCAATTTTCAGAGCACTGATATGGTTTTGTGGGTTTTTTTTTAAAAAACAGGTTTATGTTTTTTGTTGGGGCGAGTATCAGCTTATCTCTTCACTTCGCTATAGCTAAAAGTCTGTCTACTACAATTTCTCAATAATTATTTATTTTAATAAAACAATTATAGTCTCATTTAGCATATAGTCCTAACAGATATGGACTCAGTAAATGTATTGTCCTGTTAGCACTAGATACCGGAAACCTAAAATCTGATATTTTACAGAGTAAGTGACTACTGCATGGGAAACTTAAGAAAAGAGGTAGTGGGTACGCAAAAGAAATGTCTTCTCTAATTTTTTTCAGCCTCAATCTAGTTAGTAATTTCCTTGTTATATTCCAGATAAGCATCTGACAAGAGAAGCCCACATTCCTCTACTGGTTCACCACCAACAGTTTATAAGCCCCCAGTCAGTTACTCCTTTTCACGGTCATCAAAAAGGGCAGTCTAAATGAATCTTACATCTGGGCCAAAGAAAAGCCACAGGATGGATAATTGGGGTCCTGTCCTCTAATGGGGAAATCCAGAGGCTCTAAGATTTTGCATATCATAAACACTTTTCTATGTTTTTAAAATTAGAATTTTTACTTTGTCAATTAAGATATTTTTTTAAATAGCCGTACTGGCCATCAACCATCATCATCATTATGATAGTAGCAAAGACATCCTATCACCCCTAAAACAAGGAGAGTTTACTAGCTAACAATGTTTGTAGTTTAAATATTTTTTCTATATGACAGGATTTTTAGTTTCAAGTATTATACATCACTAGGAGGGGCCCAGTAACATATCTGGAGTTTCACAGCCTGAGCTGATGTCTCAATATGCTGCCAGATGGCTCCATCAGAGCCCATCCTGCCCCTGAGGGTGCAGACATTGCAGTTTACATTTCAGACGCTAGGCAAAGTACTCACTAGGCCATCAGCTGCATCTCCCTTTAACAACAGGATTTCTTAGTCATACTTCTGTCTTATCCTGGATTTCCTAGAAAACAGAACCGAAGGAAGAGCTTGCATGCTGATGCTTTAGGGGTTGGTGTAATCCCAGAGAAGCAAAAATAAAGAAAAAAGGGAAGAAAAATTGGAAAGAAGTACATTATTGATCTGGCTGCAATTTCACACACAAGAAAACTCAGCTATTTAGATATATAGGATGTCTCCAGAGAGGTTGTCAACAATCCCTGTGTCTTACAAAATTCTTCAGTGGCAGGGAAGTTGGTTGATTTATCTCCTGGTTCCTTCCTTGGTGAAAGGTCATCCCATGAGATACTGGGGCTTTGCTACCTGTACCCTCCAGGTAGTCACTAGGAAGCCAGAGTTGCCATGGGTCTGGTAGGTTTGGGTCCTGTAGCTGTTGCAGCACTCACCAAGGTGGGTAATGGAACCCATGCTGCACTCTGCAAAGCATCAGGGTGTGACCTGATGGACCCTTGCTTCCTGTACATTCTTATGTTCACCAACCAGGAAGCTTCCTGAGCCCATTCTTCAGAGTTTTTATCTAGGTCTCATTATGTAGGCACAATTGATGAAATTACTGGCCATGTTGTTGAACTCAATCTCCAGCCATCCTCTCACACTTCCAATTTGTCATTAGTTTTCCTGGAAACTAGCCTTCATCTTCAAGCTGTACAACCCCTTTCCTTCCTCCCACTATGAGTTATCTCATTAGCATAAACTCTAATGTGGTCCTTAGGGGCTCATTATTAGTAACAAAAGACCCTCCTGGCTCTCAGGAAATTCCAAGGGGGTTTGAAGCTGTATGTCAAATACTAGGAGAAAAGACCAAATTCTTTCTCATACCACAACACAACCGAGTGAACCTAGGGAGAATATTTAAACCATGTCCAGTACCATTGCTAAATGGCTTTCCATGACACCTGCTTCTTCATGGTACTTGCTTACAGATGGAAATCACAAAGTACCTCTAGGTATATGAAGACAAGTACTCAAAAATTAATAAATTACCCCAGTATGAGACATTTTTGCAAATGCATTAATTGTTCACTATACTGCGGACCACTAAATTTTTATTATAGAGGAGACCAATACTGCTTTTTGAAAAAGGTCATTAGATTAAAAAATTTTCCTAGAAATCATTTTGCAGTCCCTGTTACAGAGCATGATCCTTTTTTTGTGTGATTATCTAAATGTATTCATGCCTTTGGACAGGATTGCAATGCAGTTAACATTTCCTTAGACCCAAAGTTTAAATTACCTGAAAAAAAAAAAGAATAATACTATTAATTTGTTAGTCTAAGTGTAGACTAACAATCTCTGCACTTAAGGGAAGAAAGGGAGTATAAACTAAAAATACATAAATAAAGTAATTTGTATCTAAATATTAAGCCCATATTCCCTGGCAATTTAGTCAGTATCTAATAGACATCAGTAATTGTATTACATGTTATCCTAACAAATACAGTAATTCTGGGAGATAGGAATCTTTATTCCAATTTTATAAGTGAAAGAATTGAAGCTCTGAGGTTAAAAAATTGATCACGTAGATGCTACATGGAAAAATAAGAATTAAAATCCAGGACAAGCTACTTCAAGGTTGGTCATCTGTTTCTTCTCTCTATTGCTTTTTAACATGTTAAGTAGCTTTTCAACACTCCAGGAATCTAAAGTTTTGAAGCTCCCTTATGTTTTTTACAGAATCGATAAAATACTCTCAAAAGGAGAATAATCCTCCCAAATGCTGTGACTTTTTCATCAGGCTAAAAAAGTACTCCTTCCCCAAGTTTAGAGCAGAGTGGTTTCAAACACCTCTTTCCTTCTGACTTGCACTTGCTGCACTGTTATCTTTCTTGATCTCATCAGCATTCATATAGAAACATTTACTCACCTTAGCCATATTCTAGGCTTTGTACCAAATAATTCTTATTAAATCTTTCTTTTCCAATTCATTTTGGCCCTTGCCCACATGCTACTTTATGGGAAGATTGAATTGTTTAGGATGTGTTTTGCTCACCAATTAGATGGTATGGTCCTGGAGAGAAGGGACTAATTTTGCTACCAGTGTTAGCCAATAGCTTGCATTTAATTGATACTTTTTGAATGGAAATTCAGACCATTCAATGAATGCTGAGAAGCAATGGCCTCATCTAGGAATGACCTCTGCCTCACACAGTGAATCTCTTTCATGCCATTTCCTCAACATGAAGATGGAGTCACTTGTCAATAATGCAAATAACAGGAAGGTGATTGGTGAAAGAAAGGAGGCAAACAGGGTCACGGGTGAACACTTTTGACTTGGAATAAGTAGGCAATTTGGGCCTACAATAATGGGAAGGTGGTTTGGCACTGGAAACATATTGCTTTCAGCATAACTGTCCCTCTCACAAGAGGACAGAAGGAACATTGTAATTAATGAGTTCTTTCAAAGAAAACAAATGTAAAGAATTTATCAGAGCACCTTAATGTTGCTGGTGGCTGCATCTGTGAAAAACAAGGAACAGGTTTGTCTCCTGGGACTTGTCAGGGGTTAGTTGCTTTCAGCTTCTTTTTGACTTTCTCTAGAACAATGTTGATCATAACCATTTTGGTTCTTGAGTGTGCACACTATCTAAAAGCAATCTCTAACTCTTACAAGGTTCTTATTACCCAAAATGGTTATATGTAAGGTGAAAGCTGCTCCTAGGGTAATTTTAACTGGGGTGTCCAGCTCAGAATTGCCTAGCACTAATGTGGAAGTGGGGAGCATAGTGTGGAATAGATGCAATGGTTGCAAGGTCAAGGCTTTTGGCCTGAACACACAGGAAGACACCTGGCAAGGCAAAGGATGGTTTCAACATCTCCATGGAAACAGAGCTCAGGTCCACTTGGTCTACACATCACCTTTGAAAACAAAGATCACAAAACAAGACCAGTGATTTTTATCAGTAAATATGAGAATTCAAAAATCTGTTTGAGGAAGCCAAGCCAATTCAACGAGGAAAGAATAATCTTTTTAACAAATGGTGCTGGGACAACTAGATATCTACATGCAACAAAACAAAGCTAGGTTTCTCTTCAGAACAAACATAACAATAAAAATGTAGGAGGACAACTTTAGGACCCTGGATTAGAAAAGACTTTCTCAAATATGATATCCAAAGCACAAGAAACAAAAGAAAAGAGAGATAAATTGTACTTCATGAAAAGAAAATAATCTTGCTTCAAAGGAAACCACGAAGAAAGTGAACAAGCAACCCAAAGAATGGGAGAAAATATTCGCTATTACAGCTCAATAATAAAATGTCAAATAACCCAATTTTAAAATGCACAAACGATCTGAAGAGATTTTTTTCCAAAGAAGATATACAAATGGCCAATAAGCACATAACAAGATGCTCAACATCATTAGCCATCAGGAAAATACAAATCAAAACCACAATAAGAAACCACTTTGCCTGCACTAGGATGGCTATAATCAGACAGACAGATGATAACGCATGTTGGTGAAGATGTGGAGAAATTGAAACTGTCATCTGTTGCTCGTGGGATAACTTGTTTAGCATAACTAAACAAGCAGCTTTAAAGTAAGGTGAGCAGCTGCTTTGGAAACCTTTGGAAGGCCGATCCTCGAATAATCAAATTTAGAATTTTCCTTAAAACCCAGAAATTTTTCCTGTATGTATACCCAAGAGAAATGAAAACATACAACCACTGAGAAATGTGTACATAAATGTTCATAGTAGCATTGTTTATAGTAGGCAAAAAGTGGAAATAACCCAAATGTTCATCAATGAATGAATGGATAAATAAAAGATTGTATATCCTACAATGGAATGTTATTCAGCAAGAAAAAGAAATGAAGTATTGACATATGCTACACGTGTCAGTGCATCTAGATGAATCTAGATGAATGTAGAAAATATTATGCAAGTGAAAGAAACCAGTCCAAAACGACCACATATTGTATGACTCAATTTATTTGAAATATCCATAATTTAGATATGAAGGTTTATGGTCTTCATTATATTTGTGAAGAATTTGTCTGTGATATTTTCCAATATTTTTTCTTCCCCAATTTCTCCCTTCTCTGCTTGTGGGATTCTAGTTATAGGTATGTAGCTCATTGTACTACAAGTCACTGAGGTTCTGTTTATTTTTATTTTCTGTAGAGACAAAAAGTAGATTAGTCATTGCCTAAGGCTGAGCAAGAGGGGTAGTAGAGAGACTATAAGGAGTGACTGCTGATGGGTATGAGGGTGAAGGGGTGATGAAAATATTCTAGATTGTGGTAACAATGCAATTGTGGTAAGGGTTGCACAATTCTGTGAATGTACTAAAAAATGTGCTGCACACATCAAGTGAGTCAATTGCATGGTATGCAAATTATATCTCAAGTGCTATTAAAAATCTGTTTGAACTCACTAGAATAATTCATAGCATAACTAAACAAGCAGCTTTAACAGGAAGGTTTATTTATATATTTTATTTTGCCAGAAATTGTTTTTAAAAAGTTATTTAATATAATTTTCTTAACCTAACTTAATAATATTCAACCTAAATAATGCTTCAAATAACCATATTATTAAAAAGTCAAGATAGAAGTAAATGTATTTTATTTGATAATGTATTATGTTTATACAGATTAATATGCATTTATTAACATATTTAATTATTATTAAATATTAACTTCAAATATTAGTTTATCAGTATTATTTGCTTCATTAAATATTAAAATATTTCAGATAAAATTAATAAAATATATACTATATGTTTTAATATAGGAATATATTTTCTAAAAATACACATATTTATAAACATAAAAATATAAATGCACTTTAATAAGAATATTAAATGTGTATATTTTAATAATGTCTTACTGATAATAACTTATCTCATGCATTTTTAAATACACTATTACTACATTTAGTAATAGCAAAAAACATAGACTGCTTATTTGAAGGTAAAAGTATTCTCACATGAATATTTTGTCCTGTAAAATAACAAATACAATTTCCAGAAGCAATGAAACTTTAAAAAATTATTTGTTGTTTTGGTCATTGTTTTCTATATGTGTTGTCTCAAGAATGCAGACATTCTTTGCCTGCCACCATGTAAGATTTCCCTTTGTTCTTCCTTGATCTTCTGCCATGATTGTGAGGGCTCCCCAGCCATGTGGAACTGTGAGTTCATTACATCTCTTTTCTTTATAAATTACCCAGTCTTAGGTATGTCTTCATTAGCAGCATGAGAACAGACTAATACAATATTCTAGAGAATGACAACCAAAATCTAGACTCAACAGCAATATCCACAGTGTGCAAGCATGCAATCAAAACTGTTACTAAATAAGAAGAAAAGAGGAAAAACGTGACTAGAATGAGGAGAAAAAGTGATCAATAGAAACACTCAGATACAGCACAGATGTTAAGACAGCTATTATGAATATAAAGTATGCAGATGGAAAATCTCTGCAAAAGAAAAAATAAAACAAACTATAAAAAAGAGCTAGATGAACATTATGATTCTGAAAGATATAATAACTGAAAAAAAAATGCCCTGGATGGGTATAACAGCAGATTGAACACTGCTGAAGAAAAGATGAGTGAACTTGAAGGCAGGGCAATGGGAGCTATCCAAATGATCCAAATAAAAGTACAGAAAATAAAAATAAACAGAACCTCAGTGACTTGTAGTACAATGAACTACATACCTATAACTAGAATCCCACAAGCAGAGAAGGGAGAAATTGGGGAAGAAAAAATATTGGAAAATATCACAGACAAATTCTTCACAAATATAATGAAGACCATAAACCTTCATATCTAAATAGTTCAGTGAACCCCCAAGGATAATGACCAATGAAAACTGCACCTAGACATATCATAGTCAAATTGCTTAGAATAAAAATAAGGAGAAAATATTAAAAGCAACCAAAGTAGGAAAAATCATAAAATATATTAAATATGATTTTACATATAGATGCACAACAATAATGATTACTAATTTCTCTCAGAAGTAAGGCAAACCAGAACATAAAATGCCATCTTCAAAACCTCGAAAGGGAAAAGTTCAATATTAAGTTAAAAAATATTTTACAAGATTGAAAGAAAATAAAGACACTTTAAAATAAATCAGGCAGAGTGTGGTGGCTCAAGCCTGTAATCTCAGCACTTTGGGAGGCCAAGACAGTCAGATCACTTGACGTCAGGAGTTCAAGACCAGCCTTGCCAACATTGGGAAACCCTGTCTCTTCTACAAAAATTAGCCAGGAATGGTGGCATGGCCTGTAATCCCAACTACTTGGGAAGCTGAGACAGGAGAATCACTTGAACTCTGGAGGTGGAGGTTGCAGTGAGCCGAGATCGTGCCATTGCACTCTGGCTTGGGCTACAAGAGCAAAACTCTATCTCAAAAAGTAATAATAATAATAAAAGTTAAAATAATTCAGATAAAATTCAAGAGAGTTTCCTAAAAGCAGAATTGCTCTACAGGAAATGATAAAGGAAGGTCTTCAAGCTCATAGAAAATGACAGCAGTAAAATACTCAGATATATGTAGAAAGAAACAAATAGCACACAAATGGCATATGTAAATATAGAAGACTTAAACTTTAAAAAATTCTTCAAAAGACAATTGACTGTTTAAAGCAAACAAAAAATGCATAGCGGGGCCTATAATCTATGAAGAATAAAACTATATAACAGCAATAAGACTAAAAATAAGTAAAAATAAACAAAGGATAGTGTTGCAAAGGTCTTATACTATAAGGAAAATGGTATAATATTAATTCAAATTAGACTATGAATAGTTAAAGATGCATTTTGCAATTCCTAGAGCAAGCACATGCACACACACACACGCAAACAAAAGGGTGTAATAAAAAAACAGAGGAAATAAAGTGGAATAATAAAAAGTAATTGATGAATCAAAGAAGGAAGGAGAAGGAGAATGAATTAAAAAGCTGGACTGGACAAGTAACAAATAAATAGCAAAATGATATCAATTACTGTTACTTAAATATAATCATATCAATAATTTTATAAATGGATAAAATTTTTCAGTTAGAAGAAGAGATTTTCAGGCTGAATAAAATTTGTCTGTATAGTGTTTATAACATATGTACTTTAAGTACAAAGATATAGATTAAAAATAAAAGATTTGAAAAAATACACCATGCAAACACAAATCATAAGAAAACTGAAGTGCTACATTAATATCAGATAATATATTAATCAAGACAAAGGTTATTTTTAGAAGCAATATAGAAGCTAAGAAGACAAAATCCTGAATGTGGCTGCACCAAATAACAAAGCTTCAAAATATATAAAGAAAAAACTGACAGAGCTAAAGGGAGAAATAGGCACATCCACAACATTCATTGGAGATATTTAATGCTACTTTGTCAGTAATTGCTAGAACAATTAGACAAAACCACAAACAAACAAAAAACACCATAATAGCATTTGAATAACACTGTCAAAAAATTGACCTAACTAATATTTATAGACCACTAATAACTGCATAATACACATTTTTTCATGAACGTGTTTCTTTCTATGAACATTTACTTTTTTAAAAATGTTCATGAAATATTCACAGATTGGCCAAATTCATAATAATAAAATAATATCCAATAAATGGCAAAGGACTGAATCATACAGAGTATGTGGTCTTATCTCAAACCACCCCATCAAAAAGTGGATGAAGGATGTGAACAGACACTTCTCAAAAGAAGACATTTATACAGCCAACAGACACATGAAAAAATGCTCCTCATTACTGGCCATCAGAGAAATGCAAATCAAAACCACAATGAAATACCATCTCACACCAGTTAGAATGGCAATCATTAAAAAGTCAGGAAACAACAGGTGCTGGAGAGGATGTGGAGAAATAGGAACACTTTTACACTGTTGGTGGGAGTGTAAACTAGTTCAACCATTGTGGAAAACAGTGTGGTGATTCCTCAAGGATCTAGAACTAGAAATACCATTTGGCCCAGCCATCCCATTACTGGGTATATAGCCAAAGGATTATAAATCATGCTGCTATAAAGACACATGTACATGTATGTTCATTGTGGCACTATTCACAATAGCAAAGACTTGGAATCCACCCAAATGTCCAGCAGTGACAGACTGGATTAAGAAAATGTGGCATATATACACCATGGAATACTATGCAGCCATAAAAAAGGATGAGTTTGTGTCCTTTGTAGGGACATGAATGCAGCTAGAAACCATCATTCTCAGCAAACTATCGCAAGAACAGAAAACCAAACACCGCATGTTTTCACTCATAGGTGGGAACTGAACAATGAGATCACTTGGACACAGGAAGGGGAACATCACATACCAGGGCCTATTGTGGAGAGGGGGGAGTGGGGAGGGATAGCATTAGGAGATATACTTAATGTAAATGACGAGTTAATGGGTGCAGCACACCAACATGGCACATGTATAGATATGTAACAAACCTGCAGGTTGTGCACATGTACCCTAGAACTTAAAGTATAATAATAATAAAAAAAAGAATTAGTCAGAGATGGCACAGAAGGATTTGAATTCTGTAGCAGTAAAAACAGTATAGTCATTAACTTAGCTCTTTAGTTTGTTTATGTTGTAATTCATCTAGTTCCAAATATTCTGACCAAAACTTAAAAACAATAACAAAAAATTCTCTGTAGCTTTCTGGGCTTGCCGACAGATAAATTTTAAAAGTGTAAGTTGAATCTTAGCTACCAAGCTAACAGTGGAATGCAATCTGAACACTTCAAAGAGAATAAAATCCGAATATGACCAGCATGTTAAAAAAAAAGATAATTAAGAGGTTATAGAAAAGTTATGCAGCTAAATTTGCAATTTTTGATAAAAGAATAAACTTCATTGAAAAAAACACCTCCCAAAACAGACACAATAAAATACGCAAGGAGAAATAAGAACTCTAAATAGCCCTATATCTGTTATAGCGATTGAATTTGTAAGACAAAAAAAACTTCACAAATAAGACTTCACACCAGGATGGCCTTCATGATGAATTGTAAACATCTGTTTTTGAAAGAAATTATACAATTTTACATATACCCTCTTCAGAAAATTGTGAAGGGACTAGCTCCCAACTTATGTAATGAGGCCAGCATAACACTGATATTGAAACCAGACAAATATATTTCAAGAAATGTAAAGATATAGATGTAAGAATCCACAACAATATAATAGCAAATTGTGTCTATGCCTTAAGACTAAGAAGGATTTCTCTCAGGAATATAACACGTTAAAAGAAAAATAAAATTTGATCATCTTAATAACTCTAAATTCACTACCCATTTATGATTTCTTTTTGAGTTAGCAAACTAGATATAGAAAATGTATTAGTCCATTCTCACACTGCTATAAAGAACTGCCCAAGATTGAGTAATTTATGAAGGAAAGAAGTTTAACTGACTTCTCTGCAGGGCTGGAGAGGCCTCAGAAAACTTACAATCATGGCAGAAGGGGAAGCAAACACGTCCTTCTTCATGTGGTAGCAGGAGAGAGACATGAGTGCCCAGCAAAGAAGGAAGCCCCTTATAAAACCATCAAATCTCATGAGAACTCATTCATTATCACAAGCACAGGAAGGGGGAAACCAATCTGTGATTCAATTATCTCCACCTGGTCCTTCCCACAACATGTGGAGATTATGGGAACTACAATTCAAGATGAGATTTGGGTGGGGACACAGCTAAATCACATCAGAAAAGTAACTTCAAAAGCCAATAAGAGGGTCTACAATAAATGTTATAGCTAACATCATATTTATTCATAAATAATTAAAGATGGTTTTATCTAAGATTGAGAATAAGATAGGAATAAAGTCTTCACTCTTTCTACTCACAATTGCACTGAAGATTCTGAACAGTCCATAAAACAAGAAAAACAAACAAACGGCATTAGTAAGGAGAAGTAAAACATTTTACTCATAGGCAATATGCTTGTATAGGTAAAACATCTTAAGGATTATACAAAAGAAAACAAAGTTTGCTAGAACTAAGAAGTGAGTTTAGTATTTATATAGGTTATAAGGCCAATATACAAAAATAAAATCTATTTTATAAACAAGTGAGGAACAAGTGAAAATAAATGAGTAATTTCATTTTAAAAACCTAAATACATAGGAAAAAAATGAAAAAGCATAGGCTCTGACATAGTGTGATAACTAAAAATATTACTGAGAGAATTTAAAGACTTAATTAAATGGAGGAATAAACTATGTTCATGCACTGGAAGACTCAAGACTGCTTAGATGGCAATTCATGTCTAACTCATCTGTATTTCAAAAAGTCCCCAATCAAAATTTCAGCAAACTTTTTGTTTTTCTAGAAATTGGCTGGATAATTGCAAGCTCATGCTGGAAAGTCAAAAGGTCTAGAGTAGTCAAAATAATATTGAAAGAAAAAGAAGAAAGAAACAAGTTGGAAGACTTTTCTATCTGATTAAGCCAGGCAGGTCTTTATATTAAGTTAGGTCTTTAGATTAAGATTTAATGTAAAACTACAGAAATTAAGACAGTGTGGAGGGGGGGGCGGAGCAAGATGGCCGAATAGGAACAGCTCCAGTCTCCAACTCCTAGTGCGAGCGACACAAAAGACCGGTGATTTCTGCATTTTCAACTGAGGTACTGGGGTCATCTCACTAGGGAGTGCCGGATAATCGGTGCTGGTCAGCTGCTGCAGCCCGAACAGCGAGAGCTGAAGCAGGGCGAGGCATCGCCTCACCTGGGAAGTGCAAGGGGGAAGGGAATCCCTTTTCCTAGCCAGGGGAACTGAGACACACAACACCTGGAAAATCGGGTAACTCCCACCCGAATACTGCGCTTTAAGCAAACGGGCACAGCAGGAGAATATATCCCACACCTGGCCGGGAGGGTCCCATGCCCACGGAGCCTCCCTCATTGCTAACACAGCAGTCTGCGATCTAACTGCAAGGCAGCAGTGAGGCTGGGGGAGGGGCACCCGCCATTGCTGAGGCTTAAGTAGGTAAACAAAGCCGCTGGGAAGCTCGAACTGGGTGGAGCTTACAGCAGCTCAAGGAAACCTGCCTGTCTCTATAGACTCCACCTCTGGGGACAGGGCACAGCTAAACAACAACAACAAAAAAAGCAGCAGGAACCTCTGCAGACGCAAATGACTCTGTCTGACAGCTTTGAAGAGAGCAGTGGATCTCCCAACACGGAGGGTGAGATCTGAGTAGGGACAGACTGCCTGCTCAAGTGGGTCCCTGACCCCTGAGTAGCCTAACTGGGAGACATCCCCCACTAGGGGCAGTCTGACACCCCACACCTCACAGGGTGGAGTACACCCCTGAGAGGAAGCTCCCAAAGTAAGAATCAGACAGGTACACTCGCTGTTCAGCAATATTCTGTCTTCTGCAACCTCTGATGCTGATACCCAGGCAAACAGGGTCTGGAGTGGACCTCAAGCAATCTCCAACAGACCTACAGCTGAGGGTCCTGACTGTTAGAAGGAAAACTATCAAACAGGAAGGACACCTATACCAATACCCCATCAGTATGTCACCATCATCAAAGACCAGAGGCAGATAAAACCACAAAGATGGGGAAAAAGCAGGGCAGAAAAGCTGGAAATTCAAAAAATAAGAGCGCATCTCCCCTGCAAAGGAGTGCAGCCCATCGCCAGCAATGGATCAAAGCTGGTCAGAGAATGACTTTGACGAGATGAGAGAAGAAGGCTTCAGTCCATCAAACTTCTCAGAGCTAAAGGAGGAATTACGTACCCAGTGCAAAGAAACTAAAAATCTTGAAAAAAGAGTGGAAGAATTCATAGCTAGACTAATTAATGCAGAGAAGGTCATAAATGAACTGACAGAGATGAAAACCATGACAAGAAAAATATGCGAAAAATGCACAAGCTTCAGTAACCGACTCGATCAACTGGAAGAAAGAGTATCAGCGATTGAGGATCAAATGAATGAAATGAAGTGAGAAGAGAAACCAAAAGAAAAAAGAAGAAAAAGAAATGAACAAAGCCTGCAAGAAGTATGGGATTATGTAAAAAGACCAAATCTACGTCTGATTGGGGTGCCTGAAAGTGAGGGGGAAAATGGAACCAAGTTGGAAAACACTCTTCAGGATATCATCCAGGAGAACTTCCCCAACCTAGTAGGGCAGGCCAACATTCAAATTCAGGAAATACAGAGAACGCCACAAAGATACTCCTCGGAAGAGCAACTCCAAGACACATAATTGCCAGATTCACCAAAGTGGAAATGAAGGAAAAAATCTTAAGGGCAGCCAGAGAGAAAGGTCGGGTTACCCACAAAGGGAAGCCCATCAGACTAAGAGCAGATCTCTCGGCAGAAACTCTACAAGCCAGAAGAGAGTGGGGGCCAATATTCAACATTCCTAAAGAAAAGAATTTTCAACCCAGAATTTCATATCCAGCCAAACTAAGTTTCATAAGTGAAGGAGAAAGAAAATCCTTTACAGATAAGCAAATGCTTAGAGATTTTGTCACCACCAGGCCTGCCTTACAAGAGACCCTGAAGGAAGCCCTAAACATGGAAAGGAACAACCGGTACCAGCCATTGCAAAAACATGCCAAAATGTAAAGACCATCGAGGCTAGGAAGAAACTGCATCAACTAACGAGCAAAATAACCAGTTAATATCATAATGGCAGGATCAAGTTCACACGTAACAATATTAACCTTAAATGTTAATGGACTAAATGTTCCAATTAAAAGACACAGACTGGCAAACTGGATAAAGAGTCAAGACCCATCAGTCTGCTGTATTCAGGAGACCCATCTCACATGCAGAGACATACATAGGCTCAAAATAAAGGGATGGAGGAAGATCTACCAAGCAAATGGAGAACAAAAAAAAGCAGGGGTTGTAATCCTAGTCTCTGATAAAATAGACTTTAAACCATCAAAGATCAAAAGAGACAAAGAAGGCCATTACATAATGGTAAAGGGATCAATTCAACAGGAAGAGCTAACTCTCCTAAATATATATGCACCCAATACAGGAGCAACCAGATTCATAAAGCAAGTCCTTAGAGACTTACAAAGAGACTTAGACTCCCATACAATAATAAAGAGAGACTTCAACACTCCACTGTCAACATCAGACAGATCAACGAGACAGAAAGTTAACAAGGATATCCAGGAATTGAACTCATCTCTGCATCAAGTGGACCTAATAGACATCTATAGAACTCTCCACCCCAAATCAACAGAATATACATTCTTCTCAGCACCACATCGCACTTATTCCAAAATTGACCACATAATTGGAAGTAAAGCACTCCTCAGCAAATGTACAAGAACAGAAATTATAACAAACTGTCTCTCAGACCACAGTGCAATCAAACTAGAACTCAGGACTAAGAAACTCAATCAAAACCACTCAACTACATGGAAAATGAACAACCTGCTCCTGAATGACTACTGCGTACATAACGAAATGAAGGCAGAAATAAAGATGTTCTTTGAAACCAATGAGAACAAAGATACAACATACCAGAATCTCTGGGACACATTTAAAGCAGTGTGTAGAGGGAAATTTATAGCACTAAATGCCCACAAGAGAAAGCAGGAAAGATCTAAAATTGACACTTTAACATCACAATTAAAAGAACTAGAGAGGCAAGAGCAAACACATTCAAAAGCTAGCAGAAGGCAAGAAATAACTAAGATCAGAGCAGAACTGAAGGAGATAGAGACACAGAAACCCTCCAAAAATCAATGAATCCAGGAGTTGGTTTTTTGAAAAGATCAACAAAATTGACGGACCGCTAGGAAGACTAATAAGGAAGAAAAGAGAGAGGAATCACATAGACGCAATAAAAAATGATAAAGGGGATATCACCACCGACCCCACAGAAATACAAACTACCATCAGAGAATACTATAAACACCTCTACGCAAATCAACTAGAAAATCTAGAAGAAATGGATAATTTCCTGGACACTTACACTCTCCCAGGACTAAACCAAGAAGAAGTTGAATCCCTGAATAGACCAATAGCAGGCTCTGAAATTGAGGCAACAATCAATAGTCTACCCACGAAAAAAAGTCCAGGACCAGATGGATTCACAGCTGAATTCTACCAGAGGTACAAGGAGGAGCTGGTACCATTCCTTCTGAAACTATTCCAATCAATAGAAAAAGAGAGAATCCTCCCTAACTCATTTTATGAGGCCAACATCATCCTGATACCAAAGCCTGGCAGAGACACAACAAAAAAAGAGAATTTTAGACCAATATCCCTGATGAACATCGATGCAAAAATTCTCAATAAAATACTGGCAAACCGGATTCAGCAGCACATCAAAAAGCTTATCCACCATGATCAAGTGGGCTTCATCCCTGGGATGCAAGGCTGTTTCAACATTCGCAAATCAATAAATGTAATCCAGCATAGAAACAGAACCAAAGACAAAAACCACATGATTATCTCAATAGATGCAGAAAAGGCTTTTGACAAAATTCAACAGCCCTTCATGCTAAAAACGCTCAATAAATTCGGTATTGATGGAATGTACCTCAAAATAATAAGAGCTATTTATGACAAACCCACAGCTAATATCATACTGAATGGGCAAAAACTGGAAAAATTCCCTTTGAAAACTGGCACAAGACAGGGATGCCCTCTCTCACCACTCCTATTCAACATAGTGTTGGAAGTTCTGGCCAGGGCAATCAGGCAAGAGAAAGAAATCAAGGGTATTCAGTTAGGAAAAGAAGAAGTCAAATTGTCCCTGTTTGCAGATGACATGATTGTATATTTAGAAAACCCCATTGTCTCAGCCCAAAATCTCCTTAAGCTGATAAGCAACTTCAGCAAAGTCTCAGGATACAAAATTAATGTGCAAAAATCACAAGCATTCTTACACACCAGTAACAGACATACAGAGAGCCAAAACATGAATGAACTTCCATTCACAATTGCTTCAAAGAGAATAAAATACCTAGGAATCCAACTTACAAGGGATGTAAAGGACCTCTTCAAGGAGAACTACAAACCACTGCTCAGTGAAATAAAAGAGGACACTAACAAATGGAAGAACATACCATGCTCATGGATAGGAAGAATCAATATCATGAAAATGGCCAAACTGCTCAAGGTTATTTATAGATTCAATGCCATCCCCATCAAGCTACCAATGAGTTTCTTTACAGAATTGGAAAAAACTGCTTTAAAGTTCATATGGAACCAAAAAAGAGCCCACATTGCCAAGACAATCCTAAGTCAAAAGGACAAAGCTGGAGGCGTCACACTACTTGACTTCAAACTATACTACAAGGCTACAGTAACCAAAACAGCATGGTACTGGTACCAAAACAGAGATATAGACCAATGGAACAGAACAGAGTCCTCAGAAATAATACCACACATCTAAAGCCATCTGATCTTTGACAAACCTGAGACAAACAAGAAATGGGGAAAGGATTCCCTATTTAATAAATGGTGCTAGGAAAATTGGCTAGCCATAAGTAGAAAGCTGAAACTGGATCCTTTCCTTACTCCTTATACAAAGATTAATTCAAGATGGATTAGAGACTTAAATGTTAGACCTAATACCATCAAAACCCTAGAAGAAAACCTAGGTAGTACCATTCAGGACATAGGCATGGGCAAGGACTTCATGTCTAAAACACCAAAAGCAATGGCAACAAAAGCCAAAATTGACAAATGGGATCTAATTAAACTAAAGAGCTTCTACACAGCAAAAGAAACTACCATCAGAGTGAACAGGCAACCTACAGAATGGGAGACAATTTTTGCAATCTACTCATCTGACAAAGGGCTAATATCCAGAACCTACAAAGAACTCAAACAAATATACAAGAAAAAAACAAACAACCCCATCAAAAAGTGGGCAAAGGATATGAACTGACATTTCTCAAAAGAAGACATTCATACAGCCAACAGACACATGAAAAAATGCTCATCATCACTGGCCATCAGAGAAATGCAAATCAAAACCGCAATGAGATACCATCTCACACCAGTTAGAATGGCAATCATTAAAAAGTCAGGAAACAACAGGTGCTGGAGAGGATGTAGAGAAACAGGAACACTTTTACACTGTTGGTGGGATTGTAAACTAATTCAACCATTATGGAAAACAGTATGGCGATTCCTCAAGGATCTAGAACTAGAAGTACCATATGACCCAGCCATCCCATTACTGAGTATATACCAAAAGGATTATAAATCATGCTGCTATAAAGACACATGCACACGTATGTTTATTGCGGCACTATTCACAATAGCAAAGACTTGGAATCAACCCAAATGTCCATCTGTGACCAACTGGATTAAGAAAATGTGGCACATATACATCATGGAATACTATGCAGCCATAAAAAAGGATGAGTTTGCATCCTTTGTAGGGACATGGATACAGCTGGAAACCGTCATTCTCAGCAAACTATGGCAATAACAGAAAACCAAACACCGCATGTTCTCACTCATAGGTGGGAACTGAACAATGAGATCACTTGGACTCGGGAAGGGGAACATCACACACCGGGGCCTATCATGGGGAGGGGGGAGGGGGGGAATTGCACTGAGAGGTATACCTGATATAAATGATGAATTGATGGGTGCTGACGAGTTGATGGGTGGAGCACACCAACATGGCACAAGTATACATATGTAACAAACCTGCACGTTATGCACATGTACCCTAGAACTTAAAGTATAAAAAGAAAAAAAAAAAAGACAGTGTGGTAATGGTGAAAGTAGATGGTAAATGATAAAGTAGAAATAAATCATTGCAACAATAGACAGAGTCCCAAAATGGACCCACCCTTATATGTTAAGGTGGCCAGCCTTTAAGATGGCCTCTAATGATCCCCAAGCCCTGTATTCACAACTGTCTGTAGTCCCTTCTCACACTCTATGAAGATTGGTTCATGTGACTAATGGAATATGACATACTCTGTCTGCCATGTCAATCTGCTGTTTAAACCATTTCGTGATTTTTTTAAAGTTCGTGTACATTTCACCTTAGAATGTCACTTGTTTTCTTTCCATAGTTTCTGTTTACTATTTACTGGTTTCCTTTAATTCTTTGAGCATATCCTAATAGCTGCCTTGAGGTTTTTGTCTGCTAAATTCATTACCTGGACCCACTTAGAGTCAGTTTCTACTGATTTCTATTTTTCTCCATGGAGAATGGACCACCCCTTCAAGTTTCTTCCTATATCTGGTAATTTTTTATATTGAAAATTGGATTTGGTGGATAATAAATGCATAATTATACAATCTATTTTGTTATTGTGAAGTGTGACTTTTTTTTATTTTAGTAAGTATAAACTTTCCCTAAACTGCAAAATCTGTCTCCCCTGTAGTGTGTAGACACTGATGATTCTGCTTAATACTTGGGGGGTGGTGTGTGGGGGCATTTGGGTTCAATAAAGATCTTCCCAGCAACTGTATAGCTCAGCAATCAGCCAGTTATTTGGGCAGAGTCTATGTTCAGACACATCAAGCCTGTGAGGCCCTACCTTCTGCTGCCTGAACTGTGTGTGGGTTGTGAATTACAACTGTCTAAATTGTGTGTGGGTTGAGGAATGCCGCTAATAGAAAAGTTTTCTGCAAATGTATCCCATTCCCCTGTGCGAGAATTGCTTGAAATGGAACCAGAAACTGCCAAATTTAACCCAGCTGTGAGAACTTACCACGGGAAGGTCAGAGTCGCCGTAGAAGTAGTGGGACAGGGGAAATTTAAAGGTGTTGTTCGAAGTAATAGGATTGCCAAATCTGCAGCAGCAAGAAGAGCCCTCCGAAGCCTCAAAGCTAGTCCACCTCAGGTTCCCAAGAGCTGAAACCCCTTTTTAAAATTCAAAACAAAGAAACGAAACAAAAAAAAATAAGGGGAAAATTATTTAAATTGGAAGGGATGACTTAAAGTTGATATTGAGCTGAATGCATTGAAGGCAGAATTTAAAGTTTGTCTGATAACAAGATAGACAACAGAATAAAACATTTAACCTATGTATAACATTTTGGAAGTAATGGTAGTTTTTATTTTTTTGCGCAAACACAATCTTGTCTTCTTTCCTCACTTCTGCTTTCTTTAAATCACAAGAGTACTTTAATGATGACATTTAGCAAGTGTTCAAAATAATTGACAGGGTTTTTTTTGTTTTTTGTTTGTCTGTTTGTTTTTTGTTTTTGAGTTTAATTTATGTCAGCTTTGCTTAGTGTTAGAAGGCCATGGAGTTTAAACCTCCAGCAGTCCCTAAGATGATATAGATTATTCTCCATCTCTCCATGTGTGCAGTGGTGCCAGTCCTGCAGTAGTTGATAAGCTGAATAGAATGATAAGGTTGTCGAGAAGACAAGTGTGCCAATGTTGTCTTTTCTTTCCACGTTATACTGTGTAAGGTGATGTTCCTGGTCGCTGTTGCACCTGATAGTAAGGGACAGATTTTTAATGAACATTGGCTGTCATCTTGGTGAATCACATTTTACTTTCCTAATGCCACATAGTCTTGCATAAAAAACATTCCTGCATTAAAAGTAAAACCTTCATGGATATTCTTTAATCTCTGATCTTTTTGGAAAAATGTTTTACATTGCCTTTGTTTTATTATGTATTAGACGTTGAGACAACGTGATACTTACAACTCACTAGTATAGCTGTAACTTATTACAGGATCATACTAAAGTTTCTGTCATGTATACTGAAGACATTTTAAAAACCCGAATATGTAGTCTACAGATATTTTTTATCATCATAAAAATGATCTTTGGCTAAACACCCCATTTTACTAAAGACCTCCTGCTAGGTAGTTCCACTGATGGAAATGCTTTGCGGCAAATAATTTTGCCTTCTAGGTTGTTGCTCCAACAAAAGAAATCTTAGACATACCACACCTAAAATATGCTGCAGATTTTATAATTGATTGCTTACTTATTTAAAGAAGCAAAACAGAGCACCTTTACCCTTAGCCTCCTCACATAAATTTCTGACTGTACTTTTCATAATGTTGCATACATGTGCCATGTACCAAAGCTGTGCTGTTAATGCCGTGAAAGTTTAACGTTTGTGATAAACTGCCATAATTTTGATACATCTGTGATTTAGGTCATTAATTTAGATAAACTAGCTTATTATTTCTGTCTTTGGAGAGGAAAAAGAAATTTTTTTAGGCATTTGCCTAAGTTTCTTTAATTAGACTTGTAGGCACTCTTCACTTAAATACCTCAGTTCTTCTTTTCTTTTGCATGCATTTTTCCCCTGTTTAGTGCTATGCTTGTGTATTATGCTTGAAATTTTAATTTTTTTTTTTTTTTTGCACTGTAACTATAATACCTCTTAATTTACCTTCTTAAAAGCTGCGGGTCAGTCTTGCACTCCCATCAACATACCAGCAGAGGTTTGCTGCAATTTGCCCCGTTAATTATGCTTGAAGTTTAAGAAAATTGAGCAAAGGTGTCTCATATTTCCCAGCACATGATTCTGAAGTTGATGCTTCACGGAATACTGCATTTATGTGTATGTGACGTTTGAATACTGTCTTTCCTGCTTTATCTGCATCATCCACCCCCAGAGAAATGCCTCTGTGAGTGCACCCACAGAAAACTGTCAGCTCTGCTTTCTAAGGAATCCTGAGTGAGGGGGATATTAAGCTTCTCCAGTGTTTTTTGTTGTCTCCAATCTTAAAATTAAATTGAGATCTAGATTATTAAATGGGTTTTTGAGCAAATTAGTTTAGGTGATTTGTTTTAGAAATATTTAATTCTGATTTGGAACCTTAGATGTCTATTTGATTTTTTTAAAAACCTTGATGTAAGATATGGCCTGTTAAAACAAAATAATTCTTGAATTATATAACTATAAAAGTGTACAGTTAACAAGTAAGGTTGGATGTAAATTTTACTGTGAGGGTGATTTGTGATCAAGTTTAACCACAGATCTCTTAATATTTATAAATTACCTGATGCCAGGAGCTTAGGGCTTTGCATTGTGTCTAATGCATCCATCCCAGTGTTACGGGATTCTCTTGACTCCTGGCACCAAAATCAGATTGTTTTCACAGTTATGATACCCAGTGGGAGAAAAATGTCTCAATATATTTGTAACCTTAAGAAGAGTATTTTTTTGTTAGTACTAAAATGTTCAGACTTATAGACATGATTAGGTCATACATTCTCAGGGGTTCAAATTTCCTTCTACCATTCAAAATGTTTTATCAACAGCAAACTTTATCTCTTTCACTTTTTGTTGGAGAAAAATAGTGGATTTTAGTTTGACTCACAGTTTGAAGCATTCTATGATCTGCTGGTTACTAAGTTAAAAAATTTAAAAAGTATGAGTAAGACATATGAAATGGTTATGAACGCTTTTGTACTGCCGATTTTTAATGCTGTAAAGTTTTCCTCTGTTTAGCTTGTTGAAATGTTTTGCATCTGTCAATTAAGAAAAAATAATCACTCTATGTTGCCCCACTTTACATCCCTATATGCCATTCTTCTGTTCCTGTGATTGCCATGTGAGACCGAATGCAATATGGAAAACCCACTAGTGGGGTGTGGTTGTGCTATGAGCACATGTGTAAAGGACTGGGGAGGTTTATCTTGAAAAAGCAACTGCAGAAATTCCTTATGATGATTGTGTGCAAGTTAGTTGACATGAACCTTCATTTGTAAATTTTTTAAAAAATACTTACTGCAGTCCTAACTATGCTGTATTTTATAATAGCTTTTTCCCTTCTGTTCTGTTCATGTAGCACAGATAAGCATTGCACTTGGTACCATGTTTTACCTCATTTCAAGAAAATATGCTTAACAGAGAGAAAAGAAAATGTGGTTCAGCCTTGCTGCTGTTTCGATTTATGGAATTTGAAAAAGATCATTATACTGCCTGCAATATGTCATGTACTCTCACAACTTAAATAGGTCATTTTTATCTGTGGCATATTTACTGTTTGTGATATAAAAAAGATTTGTTAACTGAACTCTATGTTTGTAAAATGTTTGTTACATTTTTTTTCCATTTTCTTTTATATTACGTGAAGTGATGAAATTTAGAACAACCTCTAACACTCCTGTAATCGTCTTTTAAAATATTGATATTTTTATTTGTTAATAATACTTTGCCCTCAGAAAGATTCTAATACCCTGCCTTGACAACACCAAACTTGAGGCTGCTTTGGTTCATGAATCCAGGTGTTCACCTGGCAGTTGGCTCCTTTAGTTGCTCCCTGGAGGCAGGTGGGGCCTACAGAGGATCACTGAAATCCACACCGAGCGCAGTTCATACACAAGACCCCGTTGATTTAAAATATTGGATCTTGCTCTGTTAGGGTGTCTAATTTCTTTTGTTTTTTTTTTGAGGCGGAGTCTCGCTCTGTCGCCCGGACTGGAGTGCAGTGGCCGGATCTCAGCTCACTGCAAGCTCCACCTCCCGGGTTCACGCCATTCTCCTGCCTCAGCCTCCCGAGTAGCTGGGACTACAGGCGCCCGCCGCCTCGCCCGGCTAGTTTTTGTATTTTTAGTAGAGACGGGGTTTCACCGTGTTAGCCAGGATGGTCTCGATCTCCTGACCTCGTGATCCGCCCGTCTCGGCCTCCCAAAGTGCTGGGATTACAGGCTTGAGCCACCGCGCGCCCGGCCAGGGTGTCTAATTTCTTTACAAAAAATTTAAGCCACCAAACTGAGACCTTGATACCATTTTTTAACTGCATCTGAAATTATGTTAAGAGTCCTTAACCCATTTGCATTATCTACGAAAGAGAAACTCATGTCATGTTTTTTACCTATATGGTTGTTTTAATTACATTTGAATAATTACATTTTTCCAACCACTAATTACTTTTCAGGAATTTAATTATTTCCAGATAAATGTATTTATTTTATATTGTACATGAAAAGTTTTAAAGCTATGTTTAATACCAAGACTATTATAATGATTTTAAAAGTTGTTGGAGATGCCAATAGCAGTATCTAGGAAATTTGCACAGAGATCACTGTATTTTCCACTAGCAGTGAAAATGACTTTTCACAACTAACTTGTAAATATATTTTAATCATTACTTGTTTTTTTTCTTTTTTTTTTTTTTTTTTTTTTTTTTTTTTTTGAGACGGAGTCTCGCTCTGTCGCCGGGACTGGAGTGCAGTGGCCGGATCTCAGCTCACTGCAAGCTCCGCCTCCCGGGTTCCCGCCATTCTCCTGCCTCAGCCTCCCGAGTAGCTGGGACTACAGGCGCCGCCACCTCGCCCGGCTAGTTTTTTGTATTTTATTTTTAGTAGAGACGGGGTTTCACAGTGTTAGCCAGGATGGTCTCGATCTCCTGACCTCGTGATCCGCCCGTCTGGGCCTCCCAAAGTCCTGGGATTACAGGCTTGAGCCACCGCGCCCGGCCTTGTTTTTTTTCTAGCCCATTTTTATTTGGACATCAACCACAGACAATTTAAATTTTATAGATGCACTAAGAACTCACTGCAGCAGCAGGTTACATAGCAAAAATGCAAAGGTGAACAGGAAGTAAATTTCTGACTTTTCTGCTGTAAATAATGAAGGAAAATTACTAAAATCAAGTAAACCTAATGAATATAATTTGATTGACAATAAAATATTTACCATCATATGCTGCAGCCATTTTTTTAAGGAACATGATGTCATTCATTCAAACAGTAATCATACTGCAGAAATTTGCAGTCTGTACCTTATGGATCACAATTACCTTGAGTTTTTTTTTGTAACAATTGTAGCCAAGTAAATCTCCAATAAAGTTATTGTCTGTTTAAAAAAATGTGGAAAAAGACATGAACAGACACTTCTCAAGAAAAGATATACATGTGGCTAACAAGCATATGAAGAAAAGCTCAATATCACTGATCATTAGAAAAATGCAAATTGAAACCACAGTGAAATACCATCTCACACCAGTCAAAATAGCTATTATTAAAAAGTCAAAAAATAACAGATGTGGGCAAGGTTGCAGAGAAAAAGAAATGATTATACACTGTTGGTGGGAGGGCAAATTAGTTCAACCACTGTGAAAAGCAGTATGGTGATTCCTCAAAGAGCTAAAAGCAGAAGTACCATAACACCCAGCAATCCCATTACTGAGTACATACCCAGAGGAATATTGATCATTCTACTATAAAGGCACATGCACATGAATGTTCATTGCAGCACTGTTCACAATAGCAAAGACATGGAACCAACCTAAATGCCCAACAATGACAGACTGGATAAAGAAAATGTGGTACATATACACCATGGAGCATTATGCAGCCATAAAAAAGAATGAGGTTATGTCTTTTGCAGGAACATGGATAGAACTAGAGGCTATCATCCTTAGCAAACTAATGCAGTAACAGAAAACCAAATACCATGTGTTCTTACATATAAATGTAAGCTTAATGATGAGAACTTAGGAGCACAAAGAAGGAAACAACCAAGACTGGCATCTACTTGAAGGGGAAGGCTGGGAGGAGGGAGAGGAACAGAAAAGATAACTGGACTGGACTTAATACCGGGGTGATGTAATAATATGTACTACAAACCCCCATGACGTGAGTTTATTTATGTAACAAACCTTCACATGCACCCCAAACCTAAAACAAAAATTTAAAAAAAAGAGAAAACAAACTAAGTCATTTCCAGATCTTTATGAATCCCAAGTTTACATCTCTAGCCAAATCTCTCCTCTAAAATCCAGATATAATTGATATTTAATATCCTTAATTGGACCTAAATTCAAGATAAACAATGGCAATCTCATTTTTTTCCTAAGCTTGCTTTTCTCCTGATTTCTTATTCTTGGAAAATGGTATCATGACTCATCCAGTTACCCAATCCAAAAGCCTGAGATGCTTCTTCAGTCTTCTCTCCTTATTATTTCTTATTTCTTATTGGTTACCAATTATATACATTCTTATGTATTCTTTTTTCCTGATACTCTCCAACTCTATCACTTCCTTCCCAATGCTAGGACTACTGTCTTATTCAGAATTTCTTCATCTCTCTCTCTCTCTCTCTCTCTCTCTTTTTATTTTTGAGACAGAGTCTCACTCTGTCACCAGGCTGGAGTGCAGTGGCATGATCTTGGCTCACTGCAACCTCCGCCTCCCGGGTTAGAGTGATTCTTCTGCCTCAGCCTCCCAAGCGACTGGGACTACAGGTGCGTGCCACTACACGCGGCTAATTTTTTTATTTTTAGTAGAGACCAGGTTTTACCATACCGGCCCATACTGGCCAGGCTGGTCTCAAACTCCTGACCTCATGATCCACCCACC
Source organism: Trachypithecus francoisi (assembly GCF_009764315.1). Classification (NCBI taxonomy): domain Eukaryota; kingdom Metazoa; phylum Chordata; class Mammalia; order Primates; family Cercopithecidae; genus Trachypithecus; species Trachypithecus francoisi. The sequence continues at coordinate 99,746,539 of NW_022681465.1, forward strand.
TCAACCTCTCAAAGTGCTGGGATTACAGGCATGAGCCACCATGCCTGGCTCAGAATTTCTTCATCTCCTAACTGGAATACTCAACAGCTCTCTAACTGGTCTCACTAATTTCAGTTTCTTATCCTTTACTAATTTTTAAATTAAATAATGCTTTCCATACACATAGATCTTAAATTCATAAATCATTAAGTGTATAGTTAGATCAGTTTTGACAAATACATGCACTCAGATATCTCTCATCTCTAGCAAGAAAAAAAAAATTTCCATTACTCTAAAGAGTTTCCTCATACCTCTTCCCAGTAAATTATCCCACCATCAGAAACAAGCACTGATCTGATTTCTATTGTGATAGATGTTTGTCACGGTTTAGAACTTCGTATAAAAGAAATCACGGCCGGGCGCGGTGGCTCAAGCCTGTAATCCCAGCACTTTGGGAGGCCGAGACGGGCGGATCACGAGGTCAGGAGATCGTGACCATCCTGGCTAACACGGTGAAACCCCGTCTCTACTAAAAATACAAAAAACTAGCCGGGCGAGGTGGCGGGCGCCTGTAGTCCCAGCTACTCGGGAGGCTGAGGCAGGAGAATGGCGTAAACCCGGGAGGCGGAGCTTGCAGTGAGCTGAGATCCAGCCACTGCACTCCAGCCCGGGCGAAAGAGCAAGACTCCGTCTTAAAAAAAAAAAAAAAAGAAATCACATACTATATACTTTTTTCTGTCTGATTTCTTTTACTTGGCTTTATGTTTTTAAACATTATTCATAATGTTGTGTTCATCAGCAGTTCTTTTTTTGTTTGTTTGTTTGAGCAGTCTTCCACTGAAAGGACGCACTCTAATATGTTCATCCAAACTCTTTAAATGAACATCTAGACAATTTCCAGGTTTTTTGTGTTATTATAAATAGTATTAACAAAGCTAATATGGGCATTCTTTTATAAGATTTTTTGTTGATATAGGTTTTCTTTTTTTGGAGAGGAGATAAAGATCTATAAATAGTATTAACAAAGCTAATATGGGCATTCTTTTATAAGATTTTTTGTTGATATAGGTTTTCTTTTTTTGGAGAGGAGATAAAGATCTAGGATTGAAATTGCTGGGTCACGGGAGGCGGAGCTTGCAGTGAGCTGAGATCAGGCCACTGCACTCCAGCCCCCGCGACAGAGCAAGACTCCGTCTCAAAAAAAAAAATTGCTGGGTCATACACTAGATTTTCATTTACTTTTTAAAAAACTGCCAAATAATTTTCCAGTGTAGTTGCACACTTTATATTCCCATTTGTAATGTGTAAGAATTCCAGTTGCTTCATGGCCTCTTTGATATTAGATGTTTTTTGTTTGTTTGTTTGTTTTGTTTTTTGGTTAGCCATTCTTTTAGAAGTGTAGTATTGTGTAGTTTTTAAAGTGGATAAAGTGTTTTCTGTGTTTCATTTGATATCCTCTATTGATGGTTTGCTATGGCTCTTTATGTTAAATTTTTTTAGTAGTTACATAAGAGACTTCAATACACATCTCTCACTTATTAAATATTCAAAAATGTTCAAATACTCCACAAAAATGTGAAAACCTTACTACAGTACACTTTCCACTAAAAACCACCCACTCTTTGTGTTCTTTGTCATATGCTTCATTTCCATGTATGTCACAAAAATTGTATTGCATCTAAAAAATTTAAAGTCAGTAGTCTTTAAAGGTTATCATTGGTATATAAAGATATGAATACTTTCATAAAGCTCCTTTCTATTCTGCAACATTTCAGTCTTCCTGGTACTCTTTCTTTCTTTCTGCAGAAGCAAGTTTCTACCTGGTATCATTTCTGTTCAGCCAAAGAACTTCTTTCAGCTTTTCTTGAAATTTGAGTCTGCTGGACAAACAGAGAGTCAAATCATGAATGAACTTCCATTCACAATTGCTTCAAAGACAATAACATGACTAGGAATCCAACTTACAAGGGATGTAAAGGACCTCTTCAAGGAGAACTACAAATTACTGCTCAGTGAAATAAAAGAGGACACAAATAAATGGAAGAACATACCATGCTCATGGATAGGAAGAATCAATATCATGAAAATGGCCATACTGCCCAAGGTAATTTATAGATTCAATGCCATCTCCATCAAGCTACCAATGAGTTTCTTCACAGAATTGGAAAAAACTGCTTTAAAGTTCATATGGAACCAAAAAGAGCCTGCATTGCCAAGACAATCCTAAGTCAAAAGGACAAAGCTGGAGGCATCACGCTACCTGACTTCAAACTATACTACAAGGCTACAGTAACCAAAACAGCATGGTACTGGTACCAAAACAGAGATATAGACAAATGGAACAGAACAGAGTCCTCAGAAATAATATCATACAACATGGCACAAGTATACATATGTAACAAACCTGCACGTTATGCACATGTACCCTAGAACTTAAAGTATAATAATAAAAAATAAATAAAAATAAAATTCTTAATCCAAAAAAAGAAGGCATTCACTCAAAATTCATGAATGTAGACAGTTTTACTGCAATATGTTTACATCTAAAGTTAAAAGGAAATCTGTGTATGTAAATTTGCAGTATCGAAGGGAGAAATTATCAACTGAATGAATTAGAGATTTTTTCTTTTTTTCTGTTTTTAGATTACCAATAAAATATACTTACGTAGAATTTTTCACCCCCCCCATAAAAAAAAAGAAGAAAAGAAATTTGAGTCTGCTGGAAATAAATTCTTTTGATTTTTGTCTTTCTGAAAATGTCTTTTTTCTTTTACTTTATATTTGAAGAATTTTTTATTAGAAATAGAGTGTATGTCTACAGTTTTTTTCTTTCATCACTTTAAATATTAAATATATTGTTCCATTGACCATTAGCCTCCATTTTTTTCAGATTTTTTATTTCCATAGGTTATTGGGGAACAGGTGGTGTTTGGTTATGAGTAAGTTCCTTAGTGGTGATCAGTGAGACTTTGGTGCACCCATCACCTGAACAGTATACATGGCACCCTATTTGTAGTCTTTTATCCCTCACCCACTTCCCACCTTTTCCCCTGAGTTCCCAAAGTCCACTGTATCATTCTTATGCCTTTGCAGCCTCATAAGTTAGCTCCCACTTATGAGTGAGAACATATGATATTTGGTTCTCCATTCCTGAGTTACTTCACTTAGAATAATAATCTCCAGTCTCATCCAGGTTGTTGCAAATGCCATTAAATCATTCCTTTTTATGGCTGAGTAGTGTTCCATTGTGTGTGTGTATATATATGTATACACACACACACACACCACAATGCACAGTTGCTTTATCCACTCATTGATTGATGGACATTTGGATTGCTTCCACATTTTTGCAACTGTGCAGTGTGCTGCTATAAACATGTATGTGCAAGTATCTTTTTCATATAATGACTTATTTTCTTCTGGGCAGATACCCAGTAGTGGGATTGCTGGATCAAATTGTAGTCTACTTTTTGTTCTTTAAGGAATCTCCACACTGTTTTCCATAGTGGTTGTACTAGTTTACACTCCCACCAGCAGTGTAGAAGTGTTCCATGTTTACCACAACCACACCAACATCTACTGTTTTTTGTTTTTTTGATTATGGCCATTCTTGCAGGAGTAAGGTGGTATTGCATTGTGGTTTTGATTTGCATTTCCTAATCATTAGCGATGTTGAGCATTTTTTTCATACGTTTGTTGGCCATTTGTACATCTTCTTTTGAGAATTGTCTATTCATGTCCTTAGCCCAGTTTTTGATTGGATTCTTTTTTCTTGCTGTTTTGAGTTTGTAGTAGATTCTGGATATTAGTCCTTTGTCAGATGTATAGATTGTGAAGATTTTCTCCCACTCTGTGGGTTATGTGCTTCCTTTGCTGACTGTTCCTTTTGTTGTTAGTTTAATTATGTCTCAGCTATTTATCTTTGTTTTTATTGCATTTGTTTTTGGATTCTTGGTCATTAAATCTTTGCCTAAGCCAATGTCTAGAAGGGTTTTTCCAATGTTATCTTCTAGAATGTTTACAGCTTGTCTTAGATTTAACTCCTTAATCCATCTTGAGTTGATTTTTGCATAAGGTGGGAGATGAGGATCCAGTTTCATTTTCCTACATGTAGCTAGCCAATTATTGCAGTATCATTTGTTTAAAAGGGTGTCTTTTCTCCCACTTCATGTTTTTGTTTGCTTTGTTGAAGATCAGTTGGCTGTAAGTATTTGGGTTTATTTCTGGCTTCTCTATTCTGTTCCGTTAGTCTATGTGCCTATCTTTATACCAGTGCCATGCTGTTTTGGTGACTACAGCCTTATAGTATAATTTAAAATCAGGTAATGTAATGCCTCCAGGTTTATACTTTTTGTTTAGTCTTGCTTTAGCCTTCATTGTTTTTGACAAGAAGCCAGCACTCATTCTTGTCAATTCTCTATGTGAAATATCTCTTTTCTCTGACTGCTTTCAATTTTTTATAGTATAATCTAATAGAGAAATTGCTAAATGAGAGATATTTTTATCTTTCCATTTTTAGTTCAAATTTGCAAATATTTCAGCACTCATTTTGTCAGAGGTACGATTTTTTGTTCCCATTTAAGTGCTTTCTTTTGACAAATATGCTGGCAAAAAATTATCAAATTATTTGTCCCTATTATATTTTGGATATAGGTAACAGAAGATCATATGCTTTCTTATTTTATTATTTTGTAATGGAAAATATAAATGTATCCAATTATATATAGGCATTCCAACAAAAGAAACTTCCCCAAAACTAAGATAATATAAAATGCAATTATGAAATTTTGAAACTAAATATTGAACCCTGTTTTAATTCTCAATGTTTAATAAATTTAGACCCACTCATTTTGTAGTGATAAATTTCCTGTTTTTGTTTGCTTCTTTGAAAACATTTGATACTCCATTTGTTGAATATATTGATTAAAGATTTCCCAATTATTTTGAATTAAATCCAACCAAAATTCAGAAAACTTTGTAAATACCATTGTAAAATAGGTATATGGGTATTGCTTTCAATTTTTTTCTTTATCTTTGCTTTTCAACCATTTAACTGTTACGTGTTTAGGTTTGTTTTTCTTTGCATCTCTCATACATGTAATTCACTAAGCTTCTTGGATCTGGGGTTTGACATATTTTATTAATTTTAGAAAATTCTCAGACATTATCTCAAAATATGTTTTTCTGTGTACTTTCTTTCACTTTTCTTCTGGAACTCCAAGGCCAAGTATGTCAGATTATTCAAGATTATCTCAAACATCTCCAGTGTTCTGTTATATTTCTTATGATATTCCATCTTGTATTTGATTTTTATAATTGTTATTGACTAGTCTTCATGTTCGCTAAACCTTCAGATTGCCTAATCCAGTCTGCTGTATAGCCCATTAAAGAAATTCCTCATTTCTTGTTTAGCTGTTCATTTCTGGGATTTCCACTTCAATTTTTTTTATACTTACCATCTGTTTGCCGAAATTGCTTGACCCATGATGGTCAGTCACCTTTTTGTCTAGGTACTTTGACATATTTATGACAGTTATGATAACTTCAACATTGGGACCATCTCTGGATCTGGTACCTTTGACTGTTTCCTTCATTGTCAACAGATCATTTTGTTTTCTTGGTTATTTTTGTGTCTTGTGACTTTTTATTAACCACCAGAAATATGTAAAAATAGCAGGGTCTAATGCTGTTATATTTATATACAGAAAAGGGCACATTTCTGTTTCTTTCAGGTCATTAGTGTTGAGGTTTGAGTCAATCTAGCTGTGTTTAGTTTGAGTACAAGTTTTTGGTTAAGTTACATTCAGTTCACTTCAGGTTTCAAGATATTTGAGGTTGGGATCATTACTTTAGCAGAGTTTGGGCTCTTAATACCTAAAGGGTTTGCCTAAGTTCCCCTGCCCTATCTTTAGACTTCAGCAAACTCCATACTTCTGTATCTCAGGGCTTCTCTCTCAGCTCTCTTATCCCTTCTCTGGAGTCAAGGGGACTCTGCCTCAATCAGCAGGCATCCTCTGGGTAGTTGCTTTTAAGTCTCTTGTGCTTCCTAAGAATAGAGGAGACCTCGTGAGCCCATACCTGAATGGGTCTTTCTCTGCTGCTTTGCCCTTTCCCCAATGGTAGATCATCTTTGCCTAATATTCAGTGTAAGGTTTTGAATATGAGAAGATTTCTCTGTTTCTGTGCTTCACTCTCAAAGTACAGCAGAAACACTGCTTGCACTTCAGAGGAGATTGTTCTGAGTTCTTCTGCCCCGATCACAATCTTTCACATGAGGATATCGTGAAGACTTGTGTAAAATATCGTATAGGTTAGGCGCAGACTCCTCTTTTGTCTGGGGTTCTCAGGGATTCTAAGCTCTAATACTCGGTTTACACTCAGCCTCCAAAAGTTCATTAAAATTCAGCTATTTTTTCTTACTCACATCCATGAATGTGTTTTCCTTCTCTCTCTGTTCTGCCAAAGATGAAAATAGCCATGGTTCCTATCTCTCAGGAAGGACTTGACCCCTCTTGGATTTTAGTTCGTTAAATTACTTTACAATCTTAACTTTCTGGCAGGGTTAAAATGACAACGGTTTTGTAAATCATCTGGCTTTTTAGTGACTTTCTACATGCTAAATAGAGATTAATTCTCTCTAAATGTTTAAAATAATTCTCATACTCCTGTCAAAAGTTATCATCTAAAATTCTACCATAAAGGTTTTTCTGCTAGAATCTTCTTCATCCACTTATTTGCAGGGAAATTCTTAATCCTTTTTCAAAACTACAGTCACTCATCACTTTTTCTAGAATGTATAACTAGGGATTGCTCGATATCACAATGATTGACATCTGGGGCCAGAAAATTCGGTCATGGAATTTTTTCTTTGCATTGTAGAATGTTTAGCAACAACTCTGATCTCTGTTGCTAGATGTTAGTTTCATACTGTGTCACCTCTCTAATTGTGACAATTAAAAATATCTCCAGACATTCTGAAGTGTTGAGAACCATTGTTGTAACTTGATCTCTTTTCTGGACTTAGGATGAGGGGTTGCTCTTGTTCGTTTGGGTCTCATATTATCCTGTGTCCACTTGTTATACCTTCACTTGTTATATTTTCTTGTATTTTTCTGTCCTTCTCTCTCTCTCGCTCTCTCTCTCTCCCCCATACACACACTCACAGACACACACACACATGCACACACACACTTGTGCCTGGTTAGAATCCTCTACTGCACTGAGAAGGGTGAATGATAAGAGGTAGAAAGGTGGGAAGGGAGTTGATCACTGTGATAATACAAATAATTTGTAAAATCTGAAAAGGAACTATTAGTGTTTGTATTAGAAAATGGAAAGATACAATGGAAGGGGTGGGGTGTGTGTGTCTGTGTGTGTGTATGTGTATGTGTGTACTGGCATGGAAGTGCCATTGAGAGTGGATACCCATCCTCGAAAAGAAAATGAGTTGGAGACAGAGAATTGGGAGAGATTCGTGGGGAAATGATTGTAAAGAAAATAAAATCTGGCAATTGAAGCAATAATGTCAGGAAATTAGAGAGGTCTAGTTGGGATTCTTGTTGCATTTTGCCATATAGTATACAATTATTTAACATTCTCCTCATACTACCTGAAAAATGTTCATCATCGTGGAGTTGGGTTTGCTTTTTTTTTGAGACGGAGCCTCACTCTGTCGCCCAGGCTGGAGTGCAGTGGCACGATCTTGGCTCACTGCAAGCTCCGCGTCCCGGGTTCACGCCATTCTCCTGCCTCAGCCTCCCAAGTAGTTGGGACTACAGGCGCCTGCCACTATGCCTGGCTAATTTTTTGTAATTTTAGTAGAGACAGGGTTTTACTGTGTTAGCCAGAATGGTCTCAATCTCCTGACCTCCTGATCCACCTGCCTTGGCCTCCCAAAGCGCTGGGATTACAGGCATGAGCCACCGTGCCCAGCCGGGTTTGCTTTCCATGTTTACAAGAGAAATGTCAAGTTCTGCCTTGAGGTAGACAAGATATTGATGACAGTCCAACATGAGAATGAGGTGTAGTATACAGTCCCCTGTTTTTCTTTGTTTTCTGTGGTTTCTTCCTGTTCCATTGTGAGCTGCTTGAGGGCTAGGTATATGTCTCATATAAAGCAGAGTTTACGGCACATGGTAGACTCACAGTATCTGTTGTATAGGTACCTGGATGAGAATTACCTTCTCTATTAAGGGTGACTAAATGATCAGTGACCCCTATTGCCTGAGCTTATGGAGAAAAGTAATAACCCGGCCATGCAACCTGGGGAAAGGATATTCTGTGAATTTCTCATGCTCAGATGCCAGATGAGGACTGTTAATCTTAGGATATAAAGCAGGAGTTGGAGGAAGAGCAGGAGGAGGGGAAGGAGAAAGAGAAGGAGATAACATTTACTGAGAGTTTACTAACATTTTCCGTCAAATTTAAAAGTCAAAAATGCCAATTATAATTTCAATGTCATTCATTACTTCTAAGACTCATACTAATTTCACAGATGTCTCAATATAAAAGTCAATATTAAAACGGAAATATGGTATATGCCATGCAGTCTTCAGGGTGATCTGAATAAGTGAAGTCATTCAATCTTCACCACTATCCCATGAGGGCTCTTATCATTAGATGGCAGAAGGCCCACTGAGTTCTAGTCCTTGTTTTATCCCAGATTATGATGTACCTGGAAAACCAAATTTTCCAGCTATGATGATATAGCTCTTGGTTTTCTAATGAAAACCTGCTTCTGAAACGATGTAAGGACAGAAGCTTGTCAAAAGGATTTAAGAAAGGATAACTGGTGGTAAACCTAAAAGTGCATGTTCTAGAAATGAATAAATGGATGTACTGTTCAAATTTATTCCATGATGTTAATAAAACCCACAAATTGTGGGGCAGGAAACACTTTAGATTGTTTAAAAGTTCTTCTTGTCACAGGACAACAGTTTGAATATCTGCTGTACTATTTGAATACTAAGCAAGGCTATGTTCCCTTTGCTGTACAGCTATGGAAAGAGGGATATTTCTACAGGAAGAGTGGGAGAATAGAAGAGAGCACATAGAAAGTTTACTATTCCTGAAAGAACAGACACCTTAGCATCCCCACCTCTACTCCCACCCTATGTAATCATGAGAACATGACAATGGGGGTGGCCAAGAAAGAAAAGATCATGGAGGTTTAAGAGGGAAAGCAGACTAGGGAGATGTAGCCATCCGGATAAGGAATCCAACTGAGCAGGGTGGTTAGAAGTGTGGATTCTGGAACTTAATAGCTTGTGTGTGAAACCTGGCTCCATTCGTTACCAGCTGGTAACTTGGCCTAGGTACTTAGCATCTCCACGCCTCAGTTTTCTCATCTGTGAAATGTGGATGATAATATTTATTTTGCTGTCATTGGTGTAAAGATTGTTAACCTAGTGATTGGCACATGAGTTAAGTGCTCATAAAATTAGCTATGGTTATTTTGAGACTTAAAATTATTATGTTATAAATACAGATATACATAGATACAGACATAGATGTAGATATAGACATAATCCTGTGTGTGTGGCTGAGAAATGGTTTATATAATCAAGAAAGGAAGGAAGGTAGCTGAGCTCAAGAGAAAATGTGACTAGAAATATGTGACCAAGGAGCCAAGGCAAAGTTCCCTAAAACAAACCTCTGTGGCAGGACACACTGGGATGTCATGGATAGCAAGAGGCAGAATTACAACTGGCTCCCCAGCAATTGCTTATAACCTGATAGGAATGCATTTCAAATGTGGACATTATCCTTCAGTGGTGCACCTGCCAACATCACTGTTTTAAAGAAGCGATTTTCAACGTTGGTTGCACAACAGAATCATCTGGGGAGCTTTTAAAAATGTACAGATTTCTAAATCCCACTCCAGACCAATCGAATTAGAATCTTTGGGAGATTCAGGCACTCATATCTAATGGACAGCCAGGACTAAGAATCATTGCCTTGGAACAATGGTTCTCAAACTGGAGCATGCATTAGAACCACACAGAGAGCCTGTGTAAACACAGATGGCCAGTCTGGTCTCCACCCCTGGGGTTTTAGATTCAGTAGATATGCAGTGGGGCCCAAGTGGCAATGCCCTTCAGCCCAAGACCACCAGAAACACAGCTATAGTTAACCAAGTTGGTCTTATTATTTGTTGTAGCCAGGGAGAGCACACACCACGGGAAATATGAGTGTCCCAGTAAGGTGTTAATAAGATCGTACAATAGGATTTGGGCTTTGGTTGGGTGACTTGAGAGAAAGTTTAAGAAAGCAAGTGTTTGCTCTAGATTTGGTGCTGCTGGAAAGTGGATACCATTCTATGGTTGGCTGTCTAAATAAGTTTTATCTATAAAGAGCAGAGACTAGCAAGAGGATAAGCTATACTTGGTAAACAAGTGCCAGCCACTCATTGTGGCCAAGAGAGGATGTTTGGCAGTTTGTAGGCTGCACAATGACCTTATTTTTATCTCTGTTTAGATAAAATTATGAAGTAGACTTGCTTTGTCTCATTTCTCATGGTCTGCAACCTTGTTTAGGGTTAGTGTTCTGTGAGACTGTTTGGTAGGAGAATGGCATGGCCTACTGTGGGTGCTTTAAAATGTCAGGAACTGCCCTCCTCTTCCCATTTCCTATCCTGCCTGTTCCCAGTGATGCTGATACTGCTAATCCAGAGACTACCACACTTTGAGAACCACTGCCTAAGAGGATGAAGCGACCTGAGAACTACTGTTTGGAACAGGTGCAAAAGAAAAAATATACAAGTAAATACAATCTTGAAAAGTAAGGAAACGGAACTTCGAGAGTAAAAAATAAGAATAACAGATCCTAGCAGACAATGTAGCCTGGCAAACTGAGTAGCACAGATTAATGTAATGCACAGCTTCAAAGGGATGAGATATGGCTGGCATCATCTGGTCATACCCCTCCTCTCCAGCACCCAGCTGCCTTTCTTAACCAACTTTCAGTTAAGGCCTTCGTGCCTTCTATGCCCTTTTGCCTAGAACTGGTGCATATTTCACCTGCTTCTTATTCATTCTTTAGGTCTCATTTTAAAATGTCCCTTCTTCCAATAGGCCTTCTCAAAACCCACTCCCTCTTACTAAACTAACTTCCATTTTAGTCACTATCATATTTTTTTTTCTTTAATGCATCAATCATAATTTATCATTAGATATTTATTCTTATGAGGGTTGATTCAATTTGCCTGTCACTTCCACTAAACTGTGAGCTCCCTGTGGGTAGGAACCATACCTAACTTGGTGACCACTGTCTCTTTCACTTCTGGAAGAACACTGGAAGGGAAGGACCCACTTCCTTCCTCTGCATACATCGAATCTTTAGTGAGTCCCTATTTTCCTGTATCCACTACAATCCACACTAGATCTTTAAAGAATTCTCAATTGCTTTGGCTTACAATGACACTCTCTGTTTTTCATTGCTTTTGTAAATCCCCCAAAAAACTTTATATTTTTATTTTATTATTTCAATAAACATTATAAAGTATGTGATGGAAATCCATATAAGCAATGAAACTTGAGTTTCACACCATAATAGACCATGATTTGTTATCAAGCCTTCCTTGCCTTGATTCAATCTGATGGTTGCTTTTTTAGTTGTTGTTTCATGCTCACCATTAGAAAGCTAATGGGGACTAACATTAAACGGAATTTTTTCCTTTGGGCACTTCACTTGTTTGAGATATATTTCTTGGGTTTGTTGTTTCAGATAAGAGTTCTGACACACTTCTTTTAACCCTTCTTTTGGGGCTTGGCTTGATACAATAGCCTTCTTGGCTGTGAATCTGGGATGGGAGAAGATATGATATTTCGCCAAGAATGATATCCAGCAAGGTCTCAGGAGTTTTCAGCTTCAAGCCAAACTGTCCTGTTCAGATCTGGTTTAGTTGGCTCCCTAATACTGAATTCAAATGAGTCAAAATGCTCATAAAATGGTAACAGAAGATTCTGTGTACATCAAACAGCTCTTACTGAACATCACTTTCATGAGTTCAGTGTAAACGAAACAGAAACATATGGTTTCAATTGTCCTAAAAATACACAGGGGTTTAAAATAAAGGCAAATAAGGAAGTTCCGTGGTGACATGTGTTTTAAGGTTTGCTGAACCAAAGATGTTGAAAAGCTCTCCAAAATGCTCGTCAAGACTAAAATGCAACTGGCTTCACCCACTCCCTCATGTGTGGCCAATGACAAGTATGCCTACTCTTCCCTTGTACTCTTGAAGCAAATTGCTCTTTTCCTAAGATGGGACCCAGCTCACTGTCATTAGTATATACAGATGTGAACAACTTCCATGCCCCCTCAGCCTCGGGGACCATGTGTTCCCCAAGCAAAGTGGGAAGAGGCACTTCCTCTTCTCTCCACCCCAATCCCTGTCCCATATTCTCTTCTAGAGCCTTAACTCTTCTCTCTTCAGCACCAGAGGGGTGATCAGCTGGCATCCTAGGTGGAGCTCAGTTCCAACATAAGCCTGCCAGTCTTAAAAACTTGCACTGGGTTGACTATGCCGATTCCTTCAGGCCACAGTAGAATACAGACTTTTGAGTATGTTCTTTAACTTTAGACTCTTGTAGCCAAGCATGCACACTGCTGTCATGGGAGCCTCTCCTTGTCTGTCCCTTGCCTTTTCCAGTCCCCATACTTGTACATGAGAGAAGGGCTTCCTTCTGTAATTATCCACTGGGCCAGAAGCTTCTTGGGTGGGAGAAGTAGGTAGACTATCATTTTGCCTCTAGTCTTGCTCTTTTTCACTTTTTGTATGAGCCTGGGCTTTATTTTCCTGTAACATGTAATATATTTACCACAACAACACAAAACCAGTTCTGCTGCCTTTGTCTCAGACGTTCTTTAGAGAATCTTTTGGTCATATTCTATAGGCTATTAAAAAGTACTAACCCCAAAAAGCTTCAAACAAACCATAGTCATTTCTTTCAAAGGGGTAAAATAGACATATGGGACTCTATAGAGGCTGCAAATCATCTGTTTCTTCATGACTTTTCAGTTTTTCACAACTGTAAAGGTTGTGAAAATAGGTTCCAGCAAGCAACCCTATCCCAGCCTAGACTGCGTGCTATAGTTTGGATGTTTGTCCCCTCCAAATCTCATGCTGAAATTCAATCACCAGTTTTGAAGGTGGGGACTAATGGGAGGTGTTTTTGTTACAGGGGCAGGTCCCTCATAAATGGCTTGACGTTGCCCTTCTGATAATGAGCAGGTTCTCACTCGGCTAGTTCCTGCAAGAGCTAATTGTTAAAAAGAGCCTAGCACCCCACCTTTCTCTCTTGCTTCCTCTCTTGACATGTGATCTCTGCACATGTTAGTTCTTCTTCACCTTCTGCCATGAGTGGAAGTAGCCTGAAGCCCTTGCCAAAAGCCAATGCTTGTGCCATGGTTCTCATACAGCCTGCAAAACCATGAGCCAAATAAACCTCTTTTCTTCATAAATCATCTAGCCTCAGATATTCCTTTATAGCAACACTAAATGTGCTAAGACACCAAGGAACCAAGAGGTCTGTGTATAATGTGATCCCTGGAGAAGCCTTGGTAAAGGTTTACTGGCTTTGCTTTTCCCTGGATGAACAAACCAAAACAAGCAGAGGGTCTTCCCTTACCTAAATGAAGTGAATACCTAGAGGCAGTCAATGCACATTTGAACATTCTTGTACAATTTGTTTTGCTTGTGAGTATGGGCCAGTCATCTGATGTGAGAAAAACGTCTTTGATTTCTATAGTTTTTCTTTCCCCTTGATTTAATCTTTCCTCCTTCTGCTCAACTTTCTTTTTTCCTAATGTTTTGTGGCTTGTTTCCAGAAATGTATTAAAATTTTACTTGAATCAAGAAGACCAAGCAAAAAGGAAAGGATATCAAGCTGTAGGACAAAGGATAAAATGTTAGTCCTGGCGAACAAGAGGACAGTTGTCACTCAGGGGAAAGTCAAGAATGACATTTTGGTTCTGGGGTCCTGACCAGTTAGTGAGGTCAGACCCATGCTCCATTTATGTCATAGAAAACTATAACAGAGATCTCAAATATATTTTAAAAGAAGAAAATGTTCACTTCATTGGGTTTCCTGGTGCTTCCTTGTCTCAGCTTCAGTCTTTGGGCAGAAAATAAAAGGGATTTGTATGATGGGAGTAAAGGGAAGCTCGTTTCTGTCTATGGTGGCTAATTTTATGTGTCAACTTGACTGGGTCCTAGGGTGCCAAGATATGCGGTAAAACAGTATTTCTAAGTGTAACTATGAGGTGTTCCCTCACATTTGAATCAGTAGACTGAGTAGGTCAATTTGCCCTCCCCAATGTGGGTAGGCATCATCCAATCCTTTGAGGACCTGAGTAGATCAAAAAAGGTGAAGAAAGAAAGAATTCACTCTCTGCCTGACAACTTGAGCTGGGACATTGGCCTTCTCCTTCCCTTGGACACATGGTTCATTATCAGTGCTCTCAGGTCTCAGGCCTTCAGACTTGGACTAAAATTTACACCATCAGTTCTGGTTCACAGATTGTCAGACTCAGACCAGAACCTCACCACTGGTTTTCCTGGGTCTCCAACTTGCAGACAGCAGATCATGAACTTCAGCTTTCATAATTGCATCTCTCTCTCTCTTTCTCTCTCTCTATCTCTCTGTCTCTTTCTCTGTCTCTCTATCTCTCTCTGTCTGTGTGTGTGTGTCTCTATCATCAAATTTATTCTATTCATTGTGTTTCTCTGGAGAACCATAACTAATACACTGTCTTTCTAATACAGGTATATTGGAGAAAATAATTAACAAAGAAACATTTATTATTAACATAACATGATTCCTGTTAGCAAAGTGGACTGAGATTTCCAGGAGTAAAATCTTGTCACACATACAAAATGTGTCCAGAGTCTGCCCCTGTTACCAAGTACTCCTAAGCTTTCCAAGGTCTCTAAAGATTTTCTGAGGGACATTCACATAACCTGCATTTCCTTGTTGTTCCCTGCCATTTTCTGCTGTTATTACTGTGGCAACGTCTTTCCCCCTCACCCCAGCCCCTCACCCTCATTCTCCACTTGTTCATTAGACTCATGGCCAATGACAAATTCAATTACTATGAAAAAAAATGAAAAAAAAATGAAATTCAATTTAGCCTGGCAAATGGTTAGATTCAAGACCACAAAACAAGCAATCTTGTGCATAGCCTTGAATACAATCTGAAAAAACCCTAAAATGTTATTTTATTACTATTTGAAGAACGACTAGACAAGATTGACCAGGGAACATTCTGGGGAGATTTCTGTCTTGGTTGATAGAGGGAAGGGGAGGTGACCTCATAAATTTGTTCTTTCACTATTCTTTTACAACTCTTTATGAGAAATTTGGCTTTGTAGGTTTTTACCCTAGGGGAAGCCGGTGTGCTTAGTGAGGAAGTAGTTTATATCACCAAGCGGCACTGCGAAATACTTGACTCAGTCAGGCTGCATACACAGTGAGAAGAAAAAAAGAAAAAGACTCACTTTCTTAGTAAACACCTCTGTATTCATAACACTTTGCTTTAGCTCTCATGACATTTTGAGATATTGCTCTGCAGTTCCTGAACATAGGGATAGAAGGGCATCCTCCATCCTTTTGTTTCTTACTACCACCTCTCCCCGCTTCCCTTGACAAGATGAACAAACCAGGTTCCAGTGGCTGAAATCTACAAAAACATCAGGTCACCTTTCCCAAGGTGAATAATTATCTACATAAAGAACCTGTGGCTTTCACATCTATCATACTTTCTTTTGTTCTCTTCTTAAAACATCAGTTTAGCTCAATTCAAGCCTTTTCCTAGACTGCCTTTTTATACCAGTAATTCACTTCTGGTTCTCTGACCAATGCCCTCCTAATCCTTTCATCATATTGCAGTGTTTCTGTTCCTGAAGTCTTCTCAGTCTCCACAGCTCAAGAAGAAAGAACACATCAATGACTTGTAGACAGCCTAAACACATACAGGCACACAGGTAAACACAGATAAATGTTTCTACACACAAAGCAAATTAATTTTCAGCACTGAGACTCATGAGAGTTCACCCTAAGAGCTTTCATTGAGTGTGAGTCACAAGTCATCAGTCTTTGTGGCATAACCTGTGAGTTAGTGAATTCCTACTGGTCTCAATGAAAAGCTTTCTTTGTCTATGTGGTTATTAATGGGGCTGTAAAACTGCATGATAAGATAAAATGAAGCCCTAAAACCTTACATCTTTACCCCAGTGCAAAACAGCTGTCCCATACCATCTCTCATGGCTAGATATGTAATTTTAAGATCTATGCACCACAGGTTAACAAAAAAATCCTGCTTCGTAAGGAACCACATTTTTCATCAGAGGACCAGCCACTTAACATAAAATTTGGAATTCTTAGTGATAAAAAAGACAAAAACACAGAATATACCTCATTTCTGAGATCATTTGAAGCTTTGATAATGTGATTTCTAAACATGGGCTCTAATTTTCTCTGACTACAAAGTGACATTCAGTGTGTGAGATTCCATTTCCAGCAGTGAGTTCATCTTTTACTGCCTTTTATCAGCACAAATTATGGTGCAGCAGGTACTTACTTCTCTATACCAGGAGGGGTCAAGTAGATAATTAATGAGAATTAATCTGTAAAAAGAAATAAAATGTCCAATTCGAATCTTGGTTTATGACTTGGTTTATTATGCAAGTGTGAAACTTCAAAGAGAGCTAACTCAACGTGGCACTTTAATTATGTTTTATTATATTTAAGAGTTTTGTGGAAATTTTGCTTGCTGCCAAGAAATGTTTCTTCAGAACACTTTCTTCCCCAGCAGACTGCTGGGGCCCCTATTCCCAGAGCGGCTACAGAGGGGAGCCGCCAGCACCTTTCTCACATCTGAGAGAGAAGGTGCAAACAGCTGCGAGGTGGAACACTGGCCTAGGGAGTGGCCAAGGACAATATCTCTCACATTGGGTAAAACCCATAAGACTCCCTTTAAGACTTGTGGAAGACAAACATTCCCAATGGCAAACTGGAAAGCTTGAGTTTAGAGACAGGTTTTTGGAAGATCAAATATAAGGTGTCAATCCTGTGGTGACCTCAGAGATGGCCACTTCCACCACTTGGAAAAAAAGAAACGAAAAAAACAGAGGGGGAAGCACATGCATCTCCTTTCATTGCAGCTTCAGTCAACTTACTTGTGCTGGATTTAACAGTAAGGGAAGAGATCCTGTCTTTAATAGCTGCATTGTTTCCCTATCCACTAATCTTTTGGAGGGCATAAAACTAAGGAAAAAGAATTCTGAGGTTAACATGACCCAGTGTCTGAATCCAGGGCGAAGGGCCAGGGTTCCTCCTATCTAATTCCAGCTCTGGTACTAACTTGTCTTATGGCCTTGGGCAAAGCTGCTTGGTCTCTGTGCTTGGCCTGCCCACTGCTAAAATGACAAGGATGATGCCATTTGTGCTGACCTCACTGGGACGTTGTACAGACACGTTGGAAGCTATTTTTTTGTTGTTGTTTAAAAAAAGTTTTAGGTTTATTTTATTAGATTTGAAGGATATGTTTCTGGTGATAGCAGGCTGAAGGAATGCTCAGAAATAGAAAAGTTAAAGAACTGGTTGATTGATTTGGCATGATTAAAGGACAGAACAATGTGTCCAAAGGTGGTTCTGCAAAAAGTAAATGAAGGAATGTTATTTAAGAATAACTTTGTTGTGGGAGGAAACTGCCCCCAGGTTTGAAGAGTTTGGTGTTTTCTTTTACTCTTACCAATGGGTTGTCCCCATTGTTTCATAAATGGCAAAATCTAGGGGTCACCAGACTAATTTACCTCATTTGGAGGGAAGGAAAGAGAAAAAAAATACCATTTTCTCAAAGGTATAATCAGTGTTGTGGAAAAGATAAAACATTGAGATTGAAAAATGACTAGAAATTGAAAAGAATATTGGAATTTTCCAAGTGCTATTAAAATTTGTATTTACAGCACTGTAAGTGGAGAGGGAAGAGGCAACCTCATATTTAATGTTGTGGGAGGATAGCCAGCACTGATTATTCATTTATTCATGCAACAAAAATGCACTGAGCATCCCCACCAAGACATAGTTCCTGCCCTCAAAGAACTTAGAAAACTTAGAACTTAGAACTTACTAGAAAAGTTACATACATTAACAAATTACTGCAAGGTCCTATGATGAGTGTCATAGTAAAAACACATTATGGTTCTATGCTTACAGAGAGAAATGAAGGATATATTCAAAAAGTCTTTGGTAGCCAGGACTGACTCTAGGTAGGGAGATGATGAAAGGATCATGACGTGCTTCTTAGACAAAGAGATGAATAAGAGTTTACTTGGAATCAGAGGAGATGCAGCAAAGATGAGTGGAGGAATAAGCAGAGGGATCTGCATGTGCAAAAGTATAGAGGCATGAAATAGTGTGATAAGTTCACAGAGCAGCTCCATGGAGTTGAGACTTATGCTGGGAGAAAGAAGATGGCAGAAGAGGAAGCCAGAAAAGTCAGCAGGAGGCCATCAAGGAGGGAGAATAACTCTGCAATCAGCTCATGTTTTTCTGCTTACTGCAGTGCATACTAGGGCAGGTTCCTCAGTTCTTTCATGAGTAAAATGGGACTAATAAGTATACTTACATCAAAGGTCATTGCAAGGACCAATTGAGATAACATGCGATTAGTATAGGTGAAGCAATTAGAACAGAGACTGGCATAAAATAACTTCTCAATGAATGTGCATTTATTCTTATTCATATATTAATTGATGACATTTGTCTTTATTCTATAGGCAGAGAGCAGCCATAAAAGTGTCTTAAGAAAGGGTATGCTACGATAAGAGTTGCATAGAGAATGAAGAGGAAATAGGTTAAGGTAGGGAGTGTACTAGAGGGAAGGGAGGATTTAAGAATAGCTAAAAAGGGCCAGGCACAGTGGCTCATGTCTGTAATCACAGTATTTAGGGAAGCTGAAGTGGGAGGATCACCTGAGGTCAGTTCAAGATCAGCCTGGCCAACATGGCGAAACCCCATCTCTACTAAAAACATAAACATTAGCCGGGTGTGGTGGCAGGTGCCTGTAATCCCAGCTACTCAAGAGGCTGAGGCAGGAGAATCACCTGAACCCAGGAGGCAGAGGTTGCAGTGAGATGAGATCGTGCACTCCAGTCTGGAGACAGAGCGAGACTCTCTCAAAAGAAAACAATAATTTAAAAAAAAAAAAAATAGCTGGGCCAGGAATGGTGACTCACGCCTATAATCCCAGCACTTTAGGAAGCCGAGGCAGGAGGATTGCCAGAGCTCAGGAGTCCAAGGCCAGCTTGGGCAACATGGTGAAACCCCATCTCTAATAAAATACAAAAAAATTAGCTGGGCATGGCAGCATTCACCTGTAATCCCAGCTACTTGGGAGGCTGAGGCAGGAGGATCGCTTGAACCCAGGAGATGGAGGTTGCGGTGAGCCGAGATTGGGCCACTGCACTCCTGCCTTGGCGACAGAGCAAGATTCCGTCTCAAAAATAAATAAATAAATAATAACTAAAGAGAAGAATTTATAGAATTGAGTGACGGAGATGGAGATGTTATAGGAGAGATTTCAGCCGTCTCTCAGTTTTGAGACTTGGGTGACTGGGACAGTAGGTGGTAACATTAACCTGAGTACGAAAATATATAAGAAACAGGAAGTATCATGGGAAAGTAATAAATTCTGTTTATTTACATGTGAAATTTGAGGTATCCAGGAACATTCAGATTGGCCTTTCTCAGGCAACCAGAATCGGGCCAGGATATCTGAAAAGAAGTCTGTAGACTAGATTAGACCACAATACAAATTTAGTCTCAGACTAAAAATAGAATTTTAGGAGCCTTTCCATTGGGTGAGATTATTTGTGGAAAAAGGCTAGGATGTTAGTCTGAGAAACACTAGAAAAAGAAGTGTGAGGGAGCCAGAAAGAAACGAGATTGCAGAAATCGAGGGAGAAGAGAAGATTCTGATTAAATTTGGAGTCATTTATTGACTCATTTTAAACCGCCTTTTTTATTTTGCCATCCCTTCTGTAGACCATCTCTAGGTCCTCCCATAAGGTGCCTGGACTCGTACAGCTGTTTGTGGAACAAACATTAACTCTATCCTGCAACTTTTCACTCTTCCCACTACAGTGTTATTTTGCAAGTAATTTTCTTTTAAAACAACACAGAAGGTATGGAGTAATATTGCTGAGAAAAGTCAGGCAAAAATTAAACATGAAACAACTTCTTTGTCCTACATTTTATTAACATATACTTGAATTGTAATCAAGTATGTTTATGTGATTTAAAGAGTAATTAGAAATCCGGAATCAATAAAAGAGATTGTAAATGTTAATTTCTACATATATAAAAAAAATCAGCATGAAATTGATCACCATAAGCAAAACCAAAATTCAGAAAGGTATTTGCAGTTCATATCATAGATGAAGGACTACTTTCCCTCACACACAAAGAGCATCTAGAAATCAATGTGAAAAATGCCAGTGATAATAAAAATGTATGGGTCTAAACAGTTTATGCACAGACAAAAGAAGATACTGGTTGCCCCCAAACAAATGAAAAGATGCTCAACCTCTTTCATAATAAAAGAATGCAAATTAACACTGACATAGCATTTTATACTTACCAGTTTTGGGGTAAAATACTCAAAACAGTATGTTGGGAAACAGATACTTTCTTACATTGCAGGTGAAAATATGAAATTAATATAACCAGAATAACCTTGAAGAAGGGGGATTTAGTAAGATTTATCAAAATTACAGATGCCTTTACCCCTGAATCAGAAGTCTCACTGCCTACAGCTACTCCTGTACAAGTACAAAATGATATATAGGGAAAGTTGTTCATTGTGACACTGTTGTTAATAGCTGAAGTTTGGAAACCACCCAAGTGACAGCAATATGGTGTTTGGTTGAGTAAAGTATTGTACATCTTCAGAATGTAGTAATATGCAGCCATAAAAAAATTAAAAATTAAAGAATGAAACAGATTGCTAGGCCCTAAGATGAAAAGTGGAGAGATCTCTAGGACATAGTACTTTAAAAATACAAGAGACAGAAGGTTATGTAGTATGCTACCGCTTGTGTGAGAAAACAAGGTGATAGGAACATATACATGTATTGGCTTATAATTACAAAAAGAGATATTTTGGAACATAACTTCCTGGTTGTGATTTCTTTATTATTTGGCAATATAAACAAATATTTAGTAAAATTTGTTACCTAGAGAGGATAAAGAAAAATGAGGTAAAGGGTATATTTTTAATGGGATATTTTGTACACAAAAATTACAAATAAATTTTAGTAGTAATACTGGCATTGCTATTTTGAAATTATTTTCTTTATATTTCTTACATGAAACAAACAAACTATGTAAATTTTAAGATTAAAGTGTTTTTAGCAAATTCCAGTTATAAAATCAAAGATGCTAAGTAAAAACAATATAATATTAAAAGTAAACTGAAAATATCAATATGAACTTTCAGTTTAAAAAATATGTTATTTATTATCTAGCACTGAAGTTACCTAGAAAGAAGGTCACCTTGGGAGCATGCACACCCCTCATGCCCAGAGTTTGATTTTTAATATCATTGTCCCTTAAAGAAAGTCAAATCCTTTAAGAAATATCTGATTTCTGCTTTGGGGCAGGGTGAGCACAAGATGATGGGCAAAGAAGCATTCACAGATTGAGTTCATATCAAATGGTATAGAATCCAGACGGTGGGGGCTCAAACTAATAAAAAATATAACAATTTGAGTGTCAAAAAGAATACTGTTTGTAACTGATATGAAACCTATGGAAATCTATCAGTCTACAACAGTGCTCAAAGAGAAAGCAAAAAAAGCAAAAAGAAAAGAAAAAGTGGTCACCATTTGAGAATATTGAACAAAATCAGGTTTGACAATCAGTAATTTAGGGGAGAAAATTAAACATTCGTTCTGTCTTACGAAGAATTTTACTTAAAGTTTACTAAATAGTCCCAGTTGGAAAGAGAAAGTTCTACTTTACAGGAGAATGGCAACTAATGTATAGGAAAATAATAATAGATGTAGAAAATTATTGTGCAACTACAAATGGAAGTATTGATTCAGACACATCAGCAATAATTGCTAACAAATAAGGATGGGCTTTCTCCATCTGCCATCAATGTCCCCAAATCTTGATGTTAAAATCATCAGGTGAATGGTTAATGTACTCAACTTCAGTACAGTGCCAAAAACAACGTTTCACACTACTCAAAGGGGAGAACTTAGCAAGGAAGGATCACATCAATGTTCAATTTAGCATCGTTAATGGTGGGGGAGTCCATTTGAGATGGAATATGAAGTAAACCATGTCATGTGGAATGTTTTGCACCTCAAAATGTTTAAGTGTGATCTAATAAATTCCTTCTGCTTTAAGGAAATGTAGGAGCTAGTGGGACAAACTGCACGATATCCTCAGAAAGTGATCAGAAGAATCATGGAGAAGGAATGACAACTGGCTGATGGGGGGCAGAGAGAGAATGGAGACTTCCTCTCTACCTTTGCATAGACCCATGTGAATTATTACCTATTTTAAAATGAAATAAATTAATCAAATACTTTTTAAAAATGTGATTAGATATTTTGCCTTGTAATTGTAATGGAAGAAAAATTATTCCAACTACAGTCAGTTAGATCCTCATATTATTCTGCCATTTGGGAAAGAGGGTTGCTAATCAATAAGAAAGTGGTTTTCCCCCCTTCCATACTGTCTCAAAGTCATGTTTATATAACTCAGCTCTAGCACGTACTGCTGAATGCAGAATGGCTTTTTGCCTAAATACAGTAGACATATTCCTCCTCCTCCCCAGACCCAGTTCACCACTGCCTAAAAACCCAATTCTGAAAGATAGGTACAAAATAAAGAAGCATGAGAAATCCCATGCCAGATGCCTCAGGAGAATATCAGAGGGCATAGGGTTTGGATATTGATGCTTTCGTTTCGGTTTCTCACAAAAGCCTGTAGGTGCTCTCCGTAGCAGTTCAGGTGGGCCTGAACTAGTCTTGAAGCAAAAAGTCCTGGTAGATCTGCTTTCCTTTTGCTGCTTACCGACATTAAACAACAAGCAGTAAGCAGGCCCTTAAGCAGGCAGATTGCCCAAACGTAGAATTTACGCAAGCTGCAAAGGGAAAATTCACCTGCAGAGCAGAAGGCTGTGTCCCTGCCTTCTCCCAGGGGACGTGCTCTGACTGGCAATGCTTAGTGCCTCTGCTTCTGTGCATACATTAAGGGAATTAGATAGACCCAACCTTTTGTTTTCCTACTTCTTGCACCTGGTAAAGATTTCATTTTTAATTTACCAGATAAAAATGATCCATTCTTACTTAAATGCTAGGAGAGGGTTCTCAGAGTCCCTGAGAAAAAGGCAATGAGTGACCTTCTTTGTAGTAATTTTTCTTGGCCAAAATAAAGGACAACAGTGACCTAAGGAGCGACTCACTACCAGACAAAGAAGGGATGGATTTAAAACTACCTTCCCTGGGAGAAGGGCTCTTTTCAGATCCATCACTAGGATCTCAGATCAAAGACCTGGGTAGGTAAGTGGGTAGAAACGGCTGATATTTACAGCACTCTGAATTAAATTGATCATCTGATTGATATTTGACGTGGTTAATCACTACTGGCCAATAGTAATATTTCCTTGAGTAAAGGAGAAAGTATGCTCGTCTTGGAACTAAGGAGTTCAGGGATCCAGAGAACATTTGAGCAAAGACCTTGGAAGAAATCCCAAGTGAAAGGTCCATGGCAATGAACAATTGCAAAGAAAAGAAGTGAAAGATGGAAGACAAAGCCTGGAGGGCATCCTTAAAGGCATCAGTGCCACACCAGAGTACATGGGTTTATGAGAAACATGCTTAAGTCATTCATTCCAAAAATATTTGAGCATCTCCTAAGTGTTAGCCACCATGCTAGGAGCTAAATATACAATGGTGAGGAGAAGCAGACACAATTCCGGCCTTGATAGAGTTGTGAGAGGAGATGGACATATGTTCATTAATAGCCCAGATGTCAAAATCACACCTGTGCTAAGTGCTACAAAGGGGAAGTGCTCAGTGCTATGGGGAGTACAGTGGAGATATTTATCTTACGCAAGGTCAGAGAAGGTTTCTCAAGAAAGTGACATTCAAGCTGAGTCTTGAAGTAGATGTGGGACAAAATTCAAGTCAGACAGAATAACATATGCAAAAGTCCAGAGGTGAAAAGACCAGAGTTTATTCAAGGGATAGAAAAAAAAAAAAAAAAAAGACCAGCATGCAATAGGGCCTGGCACAAGATAAGCTAGTCTTTACTAAGAGCAATGATTCTTTATTTGGCAGTGAAACTGGCTGTATTCCAAACATTTCCTCCCTATAAGCTAGTCCAAGGACTATATTATAGTACCTGTATACTAGGTTAGGAAGCCCATAGTCCACAGATAACAAAATTTGAGAGTGTGTTTGTCAGTTGTTCAACAAAAATTAGTGGACTATTACTAGGCTTTGAGCTAAGAGCTGGTGTTTTAAGTTACTTATATTTCTTTAAGTCACATAGTTAATTTTTGATGGGTCCATATTAGTGAAATGTATCATCTGCTTATATACTCTGACCAATCACTTAATTTTGAGACAAGATCCCCCAGAAAAAGGAAGCTTTCTTAAGACTACAAGTATTGAATGTTATAATGAGTTATGGGATTCAACTTTTCCAAGATTTTTTTCCAGTTGCTTGAGATTCCTCAACATGGATTCATAGTCAAATACAACCCGATCTTAAAAGAGAAACCATCATTTCTTCCTTATATAACTCATCCACTAGTCTGTGGGGCACTTCCTCAACTCTCAAGTCAGGCTTATTTTTCCAAAGATGTTACCACTAGACTTTAAAATCTAGAATCCACAGCAGGAATGACTAGATTTTTAAGCCAAAGTATTCTCTACTGATGAGAGAACAACTCTATTGCATCCTATTGAAAATATTGTTCAGATGAAGATCCTTCGATGGCTTTGTTGCTCCCTACTTAGCCTTTACTCAAGGCACAAATGGTCTGGCCCCAAAATGTTCAGTCTTGGAAGAATTTCAACTTAGTAATGGTTTGTCAATATCACAATGAGAACCAGGGTGAGTAAAACAGACTTATGACAGATGTAATTCTAATTCCAAAACTGGTAAAGCATGATTGTACCCTGTTTCTATTTTGACTTATAATTGATTAATTTCTTAGATAAATTGGGTGGGTGCTGCAACCTACTTTAGCAAATAAGAAGATCAATATCATTTAGGGGGTTTGGCTTTGCTGTGCAGTTATCATATTTCTGTCTGCCAGTTTTTCCCAGTTTGTCTATATCCATGGAATGTTGACATAGAGTTTTTAGAAAATTCCACAGCCTTTAGAACTTAAAAGTTATCTGGTTTGCATGGCAAATTTAGTCCATTTTTTCTTCTATCTTTATCTTGGATTATACTTGGTCAAATTATTGCCTGAGATTATATTATAGATTATATTTTAATGGTGCTTCCCTGTTAGTTTGTCTGCATTAATCTGGCATATTAATACAACTACCTCTGTTTCTATCTGTCCCTTTCACTGTAAAAGACTAGAACGGGGTGCAAAGTGGTCCCTGTTCTAGCATTTTAAAGTCCATTGGGGAAGAAAAATTAATGTACACAAACCAAGTACAGGGCAATCCTTGTGTTGGTTAGGACCTTACTGTTCTTAGAGCTTTCATTGTGCTTGCCTTGAGTTTCCCAGAGGAAGATTCTCCCTTATTCTCTCTGTATCCTATATTTCCCATATTTCCCCTTTTTTTCTACTGCTGTATTAGCCCCTTCTCACATGGCTAAAAAAAGACATACCTGTGACTGGGTAATTTATGAAGGAAAGAGGTTTAATGACTCACAGTTCAGCATGGCTGGGGAGGCCTCAGGAAACTTACAATAATGGTGGAGAGGGAAGCAAACACACCCTTCTTCAAATGGCAGCAGGAGAGAGAATGAGTGCCCAGCAAAAGAGGAAGCCCCTTATAAAACCGTCAGATCTTACAAGAACTCACTCACTATCATGAGAACAGGATGGGAGAAACTGCCCCTGTGACTCAGTTATCCCCACTTGGCCCTTCCCACGACATGTGGCATTATGGGAACAATTCAAGATGAATTTGGGTGGGGACACAGCCAAACCATATCATTCCACTCCTGGCCCCCTCCCAAATCTCATGTCCTCACGATTCAAAATACAATCATGCCCTTCCAACAGTCCCCCAAAGTGTAAACTTTCCCACATTTTCCTGTCTTCTTCTCAGCCCTCCAAACTGTTCCAATCTCTGCATGTTACTCTGTTCCAAAGTCACTTCCACAGTTTTGGGTATCTTTACAGCAGTGCCCCCAGTAATAATTCACTGTTTTAGTTCGTTCTCATGTTGCTAAAAAACACATACCTAAGACTGGGTAATTTATAAGGAAAGAGGCTTGATTAACTCACAGTTCAGCACGGCTGGGGAGGTCTCAGGAAACTTATAATCATGGCAGATGGTGAAGCAAACACACCCTTTCTCACATGGTGGCAGGAGAGACAATGAGTGCTCAGGGAAATGAGAAGCCCCTTGCAAAACCATCAGATCTTGGGAGAGCTAACTAACTATCATGAGAACAGGATGGGTGAAATCTCCTCCATGATAAAATTACGTCCACTTGGTCCATCCCATGACATGTAAGGATTATGGGAACTACAATTCAAGATGAGATTTGGGTGGCAACACAGACAAATCATATCAACTACATTTCCACACTTTTGGTTCTATCCTTGTACTATCACCAGATACAAACTTTGCGCTTTCAAAGTCAGAAATTGACCCACACCTAAGCGTTTCTTGAACTTAGTAACTTCATAGAAGATTTCAGGAGTCATAAAGGAAGGATTACATCACAAGGTCTCTGTGTTGTACCCTCCACTGCTGCATCCTCCATACCTCACCTTTTTATGTCTCTTTTCCTCAGCCTCTTGAGTAAAACAAGCATATTCTTCCCCTTTTTCACATAAAACAGTTCTCACATCACTACAGGTATTCTAGGAGAGAAGGTCAGGGAGACAATGGGTCTGTCACTTCAGGAATGCAGGGAGTGGCATTTATTTGTTCTCTTGATTCCCCCTGCAGCAGACCCTGAGATAAATCAACATTTTTACTGAGGAGTTCCTCCCAAGGAACATGGATAAAGAATGGCGAAGTGAGGCAGGAAAGGGAAGGAAGCCAGTTGAAGCTCAGTCCTGCTGGGGAGCTTCTATTGAGGAAAAATTTTCAAATGGTAAAATCATGCATTTCATTCAAACATGAAATGAACACATATCAAGGATTTCATTCAACTCATCAATTATGAAGGGAACTAGTATGATATTACAAAGATTTCAAATGAAAATTTGACTTATCTACTGTACAAAATCCACTGATTTTGTCATGAGTGGTAAACATTTGCTTTGCCATGGACAGAAAACATCCATCTGCAGTCCATCAGCTTTGCCATCAGTGCCCTACAAAATTTCTGCCTCTACAAACAGAAAATAAAATACTTAGACAATCAAAGCTGTATGCCCTTATGGAATAGACAATGCCTGAGGGTCACTAAATCATACCCAACATTCCTTTGAAAGAACATCCAATGATCTCTTTTACCCACTTCCAAATCTTTCACAGTTTTTTTTCACAACAGTATAGAACATGCCTCAGAGTTGTCCCGCCTGAGTGAAAGGAAGCTAGGATATTTATCCATTGATTCCAGTCAGCATTGATTGACTGGCCTTTCCAGCTAGCGTTGTACATTAGCCAAAATTATAAAAAATAGTCCTCGGGCAAAGTCACAAGGGCTGGCAATAAGCAGCCCTCTGTGCACACAGGTGAATGCCAAGGGGGACTGGGGGAGAGTAAAAGAAGATTAGGCACTAGTATCGTCTGCTACACTTGTCTTGTTTATTTGTTGATCTGACGTTTTGTCTGTTCCACCTTTCCCACCAGAATGTAAGTTACCTGAGTGCCAGAACATGTCTGTCTTAGATTTCACTGTCTCCCCAGCAATTGTCCAGCACATGGTAGCCACTCAATAAATATTTTATAATATTGTTGGGTAATATGGGCCTTGAGCTGGGCCTTAGAAACAGGTTGCAATCCAGATTTAGGGGAAGGGAGTCTGCAGGGAACTGTAAGAGACCCAACTAGCCAGGTTTAGTGCCATGTCCTGGGGCATCAACTGCACAGTTGCTCACCAGTTACTCACTCCTTGGCCAAGCTCCTCTCATGCCAAGTTGTGTTCATACTAAGAACAGAGGAACACAAAGTACAGACTCTGCTTGCAACATACTTGAAAATGGTCAATAACACAACATTATACCGTCCACCCCTTGCTTAATTAGTATCCATTAATTACTCTCCATGTGTGTACTCATAACACTGAGCTCTTTCTATACACTTTCCAAGACTCAGAACAAAGAAAGCATAAAAGAGCAGAGACATTTTCTGTGAAGAATGCAGTATGCTTGTCCAGGACAGATCTTGGAAAAGTCTATGAAAAAGCTAAATTGCATGTAGGCATCACTGAACAGACCCAAGAGATGTACTGGTTTTATTAAGTAGCCAGATGGCCTTCCAGAGTAGCCAGAAGAGCAGACAGGCCCCAGATGACAAAAAATGAGGGGCCTTCCCTATGGGCATTTTGTGAGACAACGTGTTGACATTATGTATGGAAGAAATCCATAACTACAGTGTTCATGCAAATTCTCAAGAAAAGCAGGTGCTATTCACTGACCTTACCCAAATGAAATTTTACCAGAGAAAACAGCCCAACTTTCTTTTAAGTTTAATAACAGCAGGCTCTTTCCTCCACACACAAAAAAAGCAAAAACAAACACAAAAGCCACTTCAAAATAAATTCCATACAAAAAACAAAGTGGGGAAAAATATAGCTTGAAAACTGCCCTTCATTTGAAATGGTTGACAGATGTCTTATAGAAATTTGGAGTACTGTCCAGATGCTTAGAATCTACTCATTTTAAACAAAGTACTCATGAAAGCATCATCATTGTCAGATTATAAAGCAATGCTTAAAAAAACTATAAAAATAAATACATGCATTTTTATTAGTGTCAATATTATATACCAATAACAATTAAATGGTTTAGAAATACAGAGAGAATATTGTAGATTGGTTAATTTTTAGTCCTCAGAAGAAAATCTAAGGTTTATCCTGGTAATGCAAATATTCTTCATATGTATGTATGTTTACTTGTATGTTGCATTTTAATAGACATAGCTGGATTGTCCAGGAAGAGATGGCTCTGAGAACCTGAACACTCCTCCTCCAACTGAGTAACCCACAGAAAGCTGTTAGATATTCACAGGAAAAAAGAGACAGTAAGTAAGCCACCCCATCTCCATCACAAGTCAAGAATCTACACTTTGAGATGACTTGGAAACTATCGAATCATTCACTCAAAAGAAGTTTTTAAGGTACTACTGCATCAGTCATTTTTACGGTGTCAAAAAATATTTTCACCTTCAAGAAGCTTATGTATTGTCATGGAGAATAGGAGCAGAGCTATTAAGGCCATACTTTACAAAATTCTAAGCAATGAATGGAAAAAAACTGGAGAGAAAAATTTTTGTAAAGAACATATGCTAAGTAAATTGTTAAATATATAAAGTAACTGTAAAAATAGAAGCAGAGAACTTAGGGGAAGGAATTGAGAGAAAATTATGGGAATTTCAAGGAAGCCAACAATCCATCACTTGTCAACAAGAACTTCAGGGACACCTGCCATTTGTCCAAGACTGTGTTAGAGGCAGGCGAAGAAGTGTCAAGTTTAATTTCTACCCTGCGGGACCCAAGGGTGAAGTGAGGATGCATTGCTACACAGATAGAAAAATTAGTAGACAACTCAAACTAGCATAAAATTAAAAAGGAAAAAAAAATGTCATCAGTGTTGATGGAAGGTTTCCTACAGAAAGTATGTTTGGGAAAGTCTTTATTATAGTAGGAAGCAAGGAGCTAGGTTTTGCTCTGGCTACTGCTACCCAAGAGATTACTTTATTTACAGCCAGATCAAATTGTCTCAGATTCTTGCCTGTTCTAAAATACAAGCATCTTTACTATAAACAGTGAGATCTTGATGGGAATAATATGTAGCAGTGTCCAGCAGCATTTAGTGCGAAAGTAGAAAAGCACACAGAAAACACAAAATTCTGCAAAATGTTCAACAATGATCATCACTGCAGGACAAAAAGTAGGAAACTGGGATTCTCTCACTGTACTCTCTCTAGGAATTATCTCTGCTTGTCAGCAGATGTGAGAATTCTCCTCCTTAAAGCCCTACTCAGCAGACTGATTCTCTGCTCTTTACACTTAACATAAAGAAGTATACACCAACTGCATCTATTTAGGATTCAAATGTCTAGGAGGTGATATTTTCCTTCTCTTCACATCTAAGTCAGTAAAGGCCTGATCTAGTAGTCGCAGAACAAGATTTGGTCTACAATTATGCAGATGGTAGGGCATCTACATTGATAAAAAAATCCTGGAATGGGTCGTCAATGCAGAACACATACAGAATTCATATCACACACAGAGTAAAGCAGGGAGACATGTCGAACATATTGCAAAGTTTTCCCATTATCCAAAGGAATCAAATTCAGCAGTCAGTGCACATTAACACATAGCTCCCAGACATGACGCCTGCAGAATCCTGAGGACCTTGTGCACGGAAAAAACTGACCTCGTGTCATCTAGGAACAGAGGGAAGGCAGCACGAACACAAGAGACCAACACCTGTCTTCTATTTCTGACTCTGCCGCAGACACTCTGGCAATTTTTCCAGAAACTGTAAAGCTGTGGGTTTTAAATTGTTGGGAAATGTTAGGTTTGTGGCTTTCTTTGCCCGTGGGAACAGAGAGATAATTTTTCTTCTTTTTTCCCTCTTTCTGAAATTGTCATCGTCTTCTCTTCTTGTTTAAAATTTGACCAAGTGCTTTCGAGACAATCTGGAGCTTAGAAAACTATCATTTTGACTTTAGGACCCCACAGTCTTTCCTCTATGCTCAAAATGAGGTTAGGCCAAGGGACATAAAGCAACATGCTCAGACTAGAGATCAGTCCATAGTTCCTGTTTGAGGTACGGATATTGGTCTAAGGGAAAATGCTCCCATTAAGAACAAACATTCTCTTCACTGGCAATACTCATTAAGAGGTAGGCCTAATTTAATTCTATAGAAAATTAATAGGGTTCTAGAAATGTGGATGATTCATATCTAATGTGCCCAGTACCAGTCATTCAAGAGGTGTGAATACACAGAAGAAAATTCCAGCACGAGGAAAAATGTTAAGTGATAGAGGAATCCCTTTTAGGAAGGCCAAAATAAAGAACTCCAATCAGCTTATATATTTTTAGAAAACAATACAGTTAGGATCAAGCTGTAGCTATCTTTATCCCTATCTTTACCCTTATCCCTTACCAATGTAAATAAATTGGCCACATTTGCAATAAACTCCATGAGGTTTCACATAGAATCTCTGGCAGGGAAAATCTTATCTAGGTAGGGTACCCAGAGAAAAATGAGGAAGGAGATACTGGCTTATGGAAATTGACTCCTTCTGGGCTCATCCCTGCAGTTTTCAGAGGGAGTGGTCCAAATTAGGTTTGGAGATCAGCTCAGCAGAGAGGTAGGAACATGAGATGAAGATTAAGAAGTTCTGGCTCCAGTTTACTTAAAACCTCAAAGTTACATTTTTCTCATCTGTAAGTTGGGGCTAATAACATTCCTGTTTACACAGGTCTCTCAGGACTGCTGTATGAAATAAGCAAGCTCAAGAACTTTGATACTTTGAAAGACACGAAGTGCTATCCAATATAGCATTCTTATTAAGGTAAATAGGAAAGGCTGTGGAATAGTTGGCTATTAGAACTGAGTAAAAACTTGAAGACCCAGAGAAAGGACATCAGTATTACTCTGGGACTAAGTCTTGTTGCAGCATTTCAGCAGAAGAGTCCAGAATCTGCCCTGGGCATTTGACTACTTAGTACAAGTGTTCAACAGTGACACTTCAGTATTCAGGGTGCAGCACCATGTGATTCTGATTAGCCAAGTGCCGGTGCTTCCTATTGACTGTTTCCAGCAATCCTGTTCCCTAGAAGGTCACCATATACATTGTTTTCTCCTCTCTTCTTCACTCCTGCCTCTCCTGGGCTCAAGACTACAAGCAGAACTAAAATATCACAGTTGCCACCCATGTAGGTAGTAGGGTCAGCAGACCTCACCTGCCACTGCTGAGCCTGCTCCTAACTTGGCTCCTATTGCAGCTTCTCCGTGGTGCCTTGTGTCTGCAGAACTAATGAGGAGGAGCACTTACAGAAGGGAGAACAGGGAAAGGATCCTGACCCAGACCAAGACTGTAAGACTGTCCTGGTTATTCAGCTTCATGTCTCAACTTCAGGCCTGCCCTTCTCCTCTCTGCTTTGTGATATTGCCAGTCTGCAAAGCAGTCTTCCTTCATCACCTGACTCCACATTAGGCTCTGCTAATCGGGTTCTAGGGAAGGCTGCAAGGCTTGGAGAGGGAGAGGAAAGAGACCCGCCCTTTTCACTTTGCTACTTGCTGTTGTCTGCGTCATTGCAGCATCCATCTCTTCTTTAACCGGTAGCAGCAGTTACAGCAGCCTCATCAGAAGCCTAAGTCCAGCTCCCAGGGGCCCCTCCTCCAAGTCTCTAAACTTTAAAAATACCCAAGTTTCCTTTTATTCCCCCAACCCTATAGCTGCCTCCTGCAGTTACTGCCTGTGTGATAACCTGGTACCCTTTTCACTTCTTAAATATAGGCAGTCCTCACTTTGCACCGTTCTGAGGTGCATGAATTTAAGAGTTTAGTTAAATAATGTCAGTACCCCCAATAACACAGTCAAATTTCAGTTACCATGGTAAGTTAACTGTGAGTAATTACATAAAGTACAAGCTTTATTGTTCTCTTAAGTCCACAAATCTACATACATGTGTATCATGATAAATGACCAATCACGTCATTTTTTCCCCAGTCCATTTGTTGTTTACTGTGCATCTGTTATTCAGTTCACACACAGACAGCAGAGCTTATGGTTGTGTTGTCTCCCTGCCTTCCAGTGATAAACCCACATAACATTTTATAAAAACAGATAATCAAAAGGGGGAATTGGCCCACAAAGTTTAAAATGCAGCAAAGAACTGACAAGTGATACCACTGGAAGTGAAACTCAAACCCAACATAAATGAAGTTATTAAAAAAAAATAGGTGACCATGAGACCATCGACCCTGCTGTCGTTTGAGAGAGTCAGGATATGTGGTGCGAGGAAGCCAGGGAAAGGAAATGTAACATAAATGAGAAACACGGTTTTGGCATAAAGGTTGATAATGTCCCAAAGAAAGGGACATTGGAAAAAAACCAAAACTTCACTTTAAAGAAACTCTAAGAGATATTTTATGACTTTAAAAGCAAGAAAGATAAATGTTAAAAGCTGATCCAAACTTAGAAAGGAGTACGACAATTTGCCAAGGCACAGAAAACATGTTTGCTCTGTTGTGTTCATTATAAGACAAGGAGGTCAGCACTGTGTTCTTGAAAAAGGTTTTTAGAAAGATAGAAAATATTATAAATCTCCATGTTTCTAATGCTTTATAGTGTCCCCAATAAATGTTTGTTTTATTATGCATTTCATTTCCCTACACATTTACAACTAGTAATAAGAGATTTTTAATATTTTGACAAAAATTGTTAAGGATCACAGAACAATCATAATTTTCTCACTGATGATTAAGATTGCTGTGTGTGAGTACAGCTTGCAAAATCATTTTCATTGTCCCATACGACCATGCCAAACAGACTGCCTGTATCTGGTTAACAATTACTTGTAGTAAATTCTTTCTACTGAAGACATAGATTCTGACCCCTGACTGACCTGATATGACCCCAAAAGCTCAACTTGTTGGAAAGCCTTACCTCTCATTACATTTTCCTGCTTTTTTGCTGCGGGTTAATAAGAAAGAGTCGTGAATGAAGAGGCAGAAGACTTCAGTTCAAATTCAAGCTCTATTTGTTTCCTGAACATAGTTATCTTCTCATGTAAAAATGAAGTTGATAATAAAATCGGCTACCATAAAAATCAAGAGAACTCAAAGACACATATATGTGAAAGTGCTTCGTGAGGTACCAGGGTAGGCTGAATAATGATCTCCAAAGATAGCCACATCCTAATCTTCAGAACCTGTGAGCGGTGCCTCATACAGCAGAAGAGGCTTTATGGCTGTGATTCAATTACTGATCACTTTCACATGTATGTGTCATTGGGTTCTCACAACAACTTTTATGGTAGTTGATTTTATTATCAACTTCATTTTTACATGAAGAAAGAACCATGTTCAGGAAACTAATAGAACTTGAACTGACTTCTTCTGTCTCTTCATTCGCTGCTCTTTCTTATTATCACACAGCAAAAAGGCAACAAAAGGTAATTAGGCATATTGAGATGGGGAAATTGTCCTGGATTATGTGGGCAGGTCCTAAATAAAATGACAAGTGTCCCTATAAAAGGGAAGTAACAGGATATTTGACTCCAGAAAAGGAGAGGGTAATGTTATGAAGGAAGCAGAGACTGGAGCCATGTGCTTTGAAGATGAAGAAAGTGGTCACGAGAAGCTAAAAAAGGCAAGGAAATGGATTCTCCTCCCCTAAGAGCCTTCAGAAAGAACAAGCCCAGGCAAAACTTTGACTTTATCTCAGTGAAACTGACTTTGGAATTCTGACTTTCAGGTCTGTCAGAAAATAAATTTATTTTGATTTCAGCAACTAAATTTGTGATAATTTGTTACAGTAGCAACAGGAACTAATGCTGGTACAAATTGCAGATTTTATTATTATATTAATACCACATTTGGTGAAACTGTGAATGCAGCCCATTCCCACTTAGTCCTTTTGCTGGATCCTTCCTAATTGATGTTAAGACCTTTAGGAAGCACTGGGAGTACTAATTGGGATGAATACAGTCAGCTGTGCTTGTTCCTCATTTGTCAAGTAGAACCAACGAGGGCAAAACCCCATCTTCTGTTGCATACATTCATGTGACTTGAAGATCATGCTTCATCCTAAATCTATCCTGATGAATTCTTCCCAGTGGGATGGAACGCTTTTTCTTCTTCTTGTACACCTTTTGCTAAATTTAACCAATAAGGCAAATGATTTCTCCTATGAAAATGATAAGACAATGATGAGAGAAATAGAAGAAGACACAATAAATGACAAGATATCTTGTGTTCATGGATTGGAAAAATTAATATTGCTAAAATGTCCATACTACCTAGAGTGATCTACAGGTTTGATGTAATCTTCATCAAATTTCCAATGGCATTTTTCACAGAGATAGAAAAAGCAATCATAAAATTCATAGGGAACCACAAAAGACCCCAAAAAGCCAAAATAATCTTTAGCAAAAAGAACAAAGCTGAAAACATCATGCTACCTGATTTTAAAATATACTACAAAGTTACAGTAATCAAAGCATCATGGTACTGGCATAAAAAGCCAACATACAGACCAATGGAATGGAATAGAGAACTCAGAAACAAATCCACACATTATGGTTACTTGGTCTTTGTCAACAATGCCAAGATCTCACAAAGGGGAAAGAACATTTTCTTCAATAAATGGTGTTAGAGCTGCTCTGCCTGTGGAGTAACCATAACTTATTCCATTACTTTCCTAATAAAATTGTTGTCTATAGAGCAATTTTGCTATAGAGTCTTTGCTCTATAGACTCACCTCAAATTATTTCTTGCATGAGGTCCATCTTACAAAAAATAAAATAAAAAAAAAATAAATAGTGTTAGGAAAACTGGATATCCAATGCAGAAGAATGAAATTTGACCATTTTCTCACAACATACACAAAAATAAACTTGAAGTGGATGAAAGACTTACCTGTAAGACCTAAGACTATAAAATTGTCAAAAGAAAACATAGGAAAAAAGCTTTTGACATTGGTCTGGGCAATGATTTTATGGACATGATCCCAAAACTCAGGCAACAAAAGCAAAAACAAACAAATGAGATTGCCTCAAACTGAAAAGCTTCTGCACAGCAAAGGAAGAAACAAATAGGGTATAGAGGTAATCTACAGAATGAAATAATATATTTGCAAACCATACATCTGGTAAGGGGTTAATACTCAAAATATATAAGGAACTCAATCAATTCAATAGCAAGAAAAACAATAGTATTAAAAAAATGGATAAAGGAGATGAATAAATATTTATTCAAAGAAGGCATAAAAATGACCAATAGATGATTATTAATGATCAGAAAAATTTAAATCAAAACTGCAATGAGATATCACCTTACACCTGTTAAGACTGTCATTATCAAAAAGACAAGAGATAACAAGTGTTAGTGAGGATGTAGAGAAAAGGAAACTCTTGCACACTGTTGGTGGGAATGTAAATTGGTATAGTCAGTATGGAAAACAGTAGGAAGGCTACTCAAAAAACCTAAGTGTCCATTGACAGATGAATGGATAAAGAAAATGTGATACATGAGATAGATAGACAGAAACATACATGTAATGGAGTATTATTTAACCTTAAATAAGAAGAAAATTCTGTCATTTATGACAATGTGGATGAAGCTAGAGGACATTAGTCTAAGAGAAATAAGCCAAGCACAGAAAGACATACTGCATGATCTCACTTTTTTGTGGAATCTAAAAAAGTCAAACTCATAGATGAAAGCAGAGTAGAATAGTAGTTGCCAGGTCCTGTGGAGGGGGTGAAGGTGGAGGTGGGGAAAATGGTAATGCTGGTCAAAGGGTGCAAAACTCAATTAGGCAGGATAAATAAGTTCTGGAGATCTCAGCAGCATGCCAATCACCAATCCAGCTTTCCTCTGGATAGACTGGCTCAGCGACTGTCATATGAAACTGGAGGCTCCAAAGGGAAGCTTCTTCAGAATCAATCTTATTGGTTATTTCTTCATGGCCCAACCTGGTCCCCAGGGTCATCAGCAGGCATGCCCTCATGGAAAGCTGTGGAAGGGCAGCACCAAGGGGTGTGGCCACAAGTCTTGATGCTAAAGCTCCCTAAGAGAACCCAGCCAAATCCAACCTTAAAGGCATTACTGTTACAAATGGAGGGACAAACTGACATTTTGGGGCCCCTCATGAGAAGCAGCAAAATACACAATATCACCTACGTAGTAGTTTTGCCAGAAATGTTCCAAAGTAATGTAAACTTAAGGAGTAAATCAAATAAATCTAGAATGTGGGACACTCTGTGACAGCTCCTGGACTCTTCAAAAAAGCCAATATCATAAAAAGCAGAAAAGAAAAAAGTGGAGGAGAATTTTCTAAGTTAAAAGAAATGAAAGAAGCATAACAACCAAATACAGCATGCTAACTTGGTTGGATCTTTGATTTAAAAATATAAAATATATATTGGGGATGATTGGGGGAATTTAAATGTGGACAGCATATTAGATAATATGGAATAAGTGTCATTACCTTGGGTGAGTACTTCCACATACTTTAAATAAATAAATATAAATAAAACAGGGAGAGAAGTGTCACAAATATGGTAAAATTGCACAATCTTAGTAAAGGAAAAATGGGGACTCATTGAACTATTTTCAACTTTTCTACAGGTGTTCTATTTTTGAAATAAGTAATTGGGGGATTTAAATGTTTTTCAATTATTAGAAATATTCAGAGCACTGTAGTAATTTACTTCTCCATATTGAATGCACCTAGACATGAATTCCCTTGTCTACCAGTTACAATAAGATAATAATATAAACAATTAAAATAACCCTGAGAGTCCCTAAAATTATACAGCTGTCTAGTGTTCTGGTGTCCAAAATACATTAACACATTTATCTCATTAGATATGACTTGGTCACTGAGCACTATAATCTTCATTACAGATGAAACCGGTTGCCTAGCAAATCAGTCCACTTCCTATCTCTTAACTTTGCATTGATGATGCCTGGTTTTCCTTTTTTTTTTTTTTTTTTTTTTGAGATGGAGTCTTGCTCCGTTGCCCAGGTTGGAGTGCAGCAGTGCGATCTCGGCTCACTGCAACCTCCAACTCCCAGTTTCAAGCCATTCTTCTGCCTCAGCCTCCCACAGGCACCTGCCACTATGCCTGGCTAATTTTTGTATTTTTAGTGAAGATGGGGTTTCACCATATTGGCCAGGCTGGTCTCAAACTCCTGACCTCATGATCTGCCTGCCTCGGCCTCCCAAAGGGCTGGGATTACAGACATGAGCCACCGCGACCGGCCCTGTTGATGCCTGGTTTTCTTATACAATAAGCCATCCAGCACAGGAGCTTGGCCTTGGCACAGTATATGTCCCAACTCCCTTACTTTGCCCAGCTCCCCAGATGCTAGGGTTTCTTATTCACAGATATACAATGGATTCTATCTAGTGGGGTAGCAGGGGCTTTGGTTCTTTAACTGCTCAAATGAGACGCTGTCCCAAACGACTTCACAGTGGGTATGTTTTCCATCCAAAAAAAAAAAAAAATGCAGTGAGCACTGCATTAATTGCCAAACTGTTGATCTTCAGGCACTTGAAAAGGCAGGAAAAGAGTAGAACTTTACAAAAAAAGTGATAAGCACTTTTTAGAACCTTTTTCTTTTGGTTATTGGAGAAATTCAAGGGTTAAATTACAGGACTATGAAATCCTATGGTGTACAGAACTACTTTAAAGTCAGAGATAATTTAACCAGATTACTCTTAATATTCGCACAGCCTGGAGATACATATACATATGTGAAAGTTGGTACAAAGGAATGTCTTACGTTTAGATGGCTGAATGGTGACTAGAGGCATTGCTTACTGACAGCAGCCTCGTGCAAGACATGTACAATAGGGGAACTGTTTTAACAAAGCACAGCAAAAAGGCACTTGGTCCTCAAGCTTGCCATCAAAAGGTTTAAGTGAATTTGTGTGGAGAAATTCTGTGCTGTGGAAATACTACCTAAAACAAACAAACAAACAAACAAAAAAAACAGTATTTCACTAAATTGCTAATTAGGTAATAATTACCCAAGGCAAGGTGTAGAATTCCTATCTCACTTTAGAAATGTTTAGGTCAGTCCAAGAGTCGAACAACTCCACAGAACATTAAATTGTAGACTCTGAGTCAAAATCTGAAACAATGATATCAAATATGGGTGATATTAGAACCATGACATTAAGCACTGCACCACTTCCACAGGAACTTGTCACCATAATAGGATTTTCCTAGTCAGCCTCCTCCCCTCAATGCCCCCTGCACCCCCATTGACATTAACAGACCCACTCACGCGGAGAAAGCC
This sequence comes from Trachypithecus francoisi, assembly GCF_009764315.1. Classification (NCBI taxonomy): domain Eukaryota; kingdom Metazoa; phylum Chordata; class Mammalia; order Primates; family Cercopithecidae; genus Trachypithecus; species Trachypithecus francoisi. The sequence goes on from NW_022681465.1 coordinate 99,785,903, forward strand.
TCGCTGGAGTATCAGAGGCTTGGGCAGGAGAGTATTCACCATTGCGCTTGGAAAATCCTGCAGTTATACCTACAACAGTCATGGGAGGAGGCTGGGCAAATATTAACATATAATACTTATTGAGTGCTTCCTATGCACTAGGACCTCTGTGAAGAGATTTACATGGAGACCTCCTCTAACTGTTCCAGCAGCCCATGAGGTAGGCACTATGATTTTATTGATTTCTGCAGTAAGGAGACTGAGGATTCAAAACATCAAGCCACTTGTTTACATTCACACAAAGAACAAGTAGCAAAGCTAGAATTTGAGCCTACTTAATCTGACTCCAGAGACTGGGTTTTTAAACATTTATACTTATTCTTTCAAACAAGAGACTGAAGCACAGCAATTCTGTCATTGATAATAGCCCCTCTAATACAGCTCCTCATAATTTATACATTTTTTAAAATATTACTTCCTTCACCACTGCAGTGGTCTCTTGTCCGCCATCCCTAAAAAGGGGAACCTCATTGGCAGAACTGCCCGAGCCAGTGAACCAGGTCTGGGCTGTCCAAGGCCAGTGTCTCCCTTTATCCCACCCTGCATTTGGTGCCAGATCTTTTTGCACAGTTCTTGCAAGTGTTCAGATTTCTCCTTAGTCTTGTTCATCAGGAATACAATAAATAACTCTGGGACAGGCTGTCTTCTCTTGAAGTTGCCTCATTTGCCATCTGTCTCAAACTTGACCCCACCCTGATACTCTTTTCTACACTGGTCATCTTCCTTCTTTTAATTGATCTTCTTGGTAATTTTAGTCCAGTTGGAGCACTTGGCTCTGTGTCTCAGGAATCTCTCTTCACTTCAGCATTTATCAACCCCATTCCCTAATTAGAGGAGCGTAGGCGGTAAAATATCCACAAAGCCTGCAGTGCAATACAAATTATCTACAGCTTTCAGATGTTTATTTTACTAATTATCTGCCAAAAATGTGATTTCTTTTTCTGCCCAACAGAAGGTTTTTGACTCCCCTTTTGTAGACAAGATTGCTTGATAAGATTGATAGATGTCAGCATAAACAGTGAGACTGGCCTTTTCCAAAATTGCATGACTTTAAAATAGCTGTGGCAGAAATCAACTAAGGGACTCAAGGGGAGAGCTCTCGGTGAAGTCACATACAGAGTGAAGAAAAGAGTGAGAGTTCATGACAGTGCTCAGAAGCCACAGATACACATGGAAAGGGCATCAGAATTTACTATAGAATTAACGAGGATGGACAAGGTAGTAACTGAATTGTGTTTATAGACTACAGGTGGATAGCAATGAATGAATGGGTAATTAAACAAATGTAAGAACAAACATTAGGTAAGCATAAACTATGATGAGTGCTTTCACACGTATAAATTCTCCCCATGGCTCTGCTAAATAATAATTATTGTTTCAGTTTTATAGATGAGGAAACTGAGGCTCTAAACGGTTGAGCCTTGCTAAGATAATCCAGCCAGAAGTTGGAGGCTTCTGAATACAGATTTCTCTTGCTTTGAGTTGCTTCAAGTATACCTAGGATTTTGTTTTTATTCAGGTGTGGTGAGGCCAACAGATAAGATAGTTGCCACCTAAATGATAGTTTTTCATAGTGTCCAAGAGGAGTGAGCTCAAATACTGTGCAGGGCCACAGGGAAGTACCATGGTCAATTAGGAGGCAGAAGGAGGGAGGGGGCACAGTCTTTACTGTGTCTTTTGCAGGAAGAAATGGGTGAGGCGGATTAAGCAGCTGAGCAGGCCTAGGACAGCGTGGTTTGAATAATTTGGGTGGACTCTGGGCTGTAGGGGTGGTCTCTGATTGTTTTGTACCTAGCCCTGTGTGATTTAGGGCAGGGGGATAGTATCCTGGACTGTAAAAGTCCAATAACAGAAGACACACAGGAATCCAGGATAGGTTGGTTTACATATGAAAGCTGTATTCACAGGTAAGTTTTTTGCTTTCCCTAGGAATTAACTAACCCTGAGAGGGGCAGTCAGTTTTTCACTAGATCCACAAGGCCTCAAGATGTCAAAACATCAGGAAATATAGAAAATAAAAAACCATGATTAATACATGAGCAGAATTTATAGTTTCTGTCTTTGGGATTAGAAGTGATGAATTACTTAATTTCTGGAAGTTTAGGATGTCATCTTCCAAAATGCAGTAAAAAGCTAACCTGAAGTGGCAGACAAATCTTTTCAAATACCTCCAATGCCCATTCTTGTTCTTTCTGTGTTTAGAGTTCACCCCCAAGCAAAACCTTTATTCCTGAGTCTGGTCTTGCTGTCTTTTCCATTGCTAAGGAAATGTCTTCCGTGACTTAGAGGCAACCTCTTTGCATGTACTACAGCTGCCTGTTAATGTGGTTGTTATAGAAACTACATGTCAACTGAACTCCCAATTTTTTTCTCAAACTTTAGAGGCTACAATTATTTAAGAGTATAAGCTATACTTATCTTTGCCTTCTATATTATTTGATGCATTGAGGTCCATAGGCAGAAGTCAGGAATGTTTCCTGGTTCTGTGTGGGGCTGAACCTCCAGGTAAGGCCTAAGGATTCCAGCTGCAAGGGTGTAGAGTAGGCAGAGGCCTAGAGTTTGGGAAACCTCTAGATATGCATTACAAGTACTTGGTCTCTAGTCCTATTGTTCCACCATTCTCTTTTGTGTTCATGCATTTCTCTTATTAAATAATCATCATGCTAACACTAATGAAAATATCTGATTTTTCTTGAGCATCTACTCTGTCTCTGGCATTGTGCTAATTATTTTATATTCATTTTCTGATCTAATCCTTGCAACAACCCTATGAGATAAGAACTGCTAGTTCAGTTTTTGAGATGAGGAAACCAGAGTATGGGTAAGGTAAATAAATTGCTAACACTAGTACAGCTGTAAAAAGTCTAGCCCCAGGTCTGTCTGATATTGACATTAATACTTCTCATCATTAGCTATGCTGTGTTTTCCATTTCAATGTACATTTTCCTGCAAGGACAAGGTACTTCTTGTTTGTATCTACTAAATCCATAATATCACTGACATTGGCAGCTCAAAAAATCCCAAACCAAGTGTACTCTTTATTGAAGGGATGGAATTCAGGCACAGAACCTTAGCTTCTAAGAGAACAGGAAGGGTTGGACTGAGTGAAAGGGAAGTTAGAAGATAGTCTTGGAATATCCAAGCAGGGAGAATCTGAGCTCCTCATGGAGACACCAAATAAGGATTCGGTTACTGAAAGGGAGAAGTAGTGTGGAACTTGGTGATAGAGGAGCAGAAACAGAACAGGTCAGCATTGAAAGATGATATCAAGCCAGAGCATAGCCAACTACTGGACCAGAGGTTGCAGAGTCTGAGAGCTCCTCAGGCAAAGTGCCTGCAATTGGCCCTGCTAGAAGTCAGGAATGTTTCCAGGTTCTGTGTGGGGCTGAACCTCCAGGTAAGGCCTAAGGATTCCAGCTGCAAGACTGTAGGGTAGGCAGAGGCCTAGAGTTTTGGAAACCTATAGATACACATTACAGGCACTTAGTCACTAGTCCTATTGTTCTACCATTAGGTCACCATTAATATCAGAGGACCAAAAGCAAGTTTCAGCCCTGTATGTTGAAGTAGAAGGGAACCACTCGTTTATGTGATCTGAAGGGTGAATACGGAAAGATGATCCCCCTTATATACACACATTCCTGCTTTGCCTGAAGTCGCAGCCCCCGTTATAGGTATTCCTTTACATTAAGACACTGTTTTTCTAAAGGTTAAAAGTAAAGCGTCACACTTACTTAGGGGGAATAAGAGGTTAATCCATCAGCACCATTTCGATGATCTGTGAGCTGAGTGTAAGGATATGAGAGCTGAACATCTTGGTTAGACTACCTGGTACAAGCTGGGATCTGAGAACACAATTACACCATGGTGTGGGTAAATTTTAATAGGAAATGCCACCCTATAATGCAGCCAAGTAAGGCCCAGGAAGGCTGCCCTGAGTGGAGATCTAAGTAGCTGGGGATGTGGGGAGAAGGCAGGGGAAAGAAATGACCACTCATTATGTATCTTTCATGTGCTAGTTATGTTATATATCTCATTTAACACAAAAATTGAAAGGAGATATTATAATTCCTGTTAGCTCTGAAGAAATTGAGGATCAGGGGGTTAAAATAATTGTCCAAGGTCCCTCAGCTGCTTGATGGTGGAGCTAAAATTAAAATCCACATTTCGGACTATAAAACCCATGTTCTTTTTCACTGTGGCACAGTGCAGGAAATGCCAAAGATAAATATGTCTTTCCTAATTTTCCCCAGAGTCCTCCCCAGTGATAGCCAGAATCAATGTACATCTGCAAAGTGGGTCTTTTAACTTGTGTCGTGTTCATACTCTGACTCTTCTGTCCTGGTGGAAGGAGGTTATTTGATAGTGTTCTACAGGGGCCAACACTCTGGGTCACTGTTTGGGAATGCTAAATGCTTTCCTTTATTTCCAAATTGCTTTTCTGTTTAAAAAGCAACATGAAAAGCTTTTGAAGTTTCAAAAATGACCGCAGGGAGACTTGTACATGCCATTTTGAACTGTGACTGTTGAGAAACAAACGTCTGTTTTTATTTTTAAATGTTCCTTCAGCTCGTGAAGACATTTAAGAAAAAAGAACAAGGCTTTTAAATCTTCCTACTTATCCCTGGGGTGATCTGTTCTCTGCAGAGCAAAAGCCAAATGGTCAAATAGTAAAGAGTGCTGTGTGGACTGGGTTCTGCAGCCTAACATGTGGTCTCAGAATTGGAAGGGACTTCTTAGGGTCTTCCATTGATTGGCATGAATCCACTGAGATGCCTGAATGAAATATGTTAGCCTCAGGACTAGCCCAGGTAGTGCTATTTATGGGGAACTTTTGATACAGTACACTGTCTCCACTATTCCACATCCCACTATAGAGGTTTTGGGAGGCAAATCTTATTAATTATGTCTAGACCTTCAGTCAATATTCTATTCACTTTCCATCTGTTTTATGTGGAGCCACTGAAGGAAATGCAGCCCAGGACAAATTTTGGTAACAAATGAATCTAGGAGACAGTCTGAAACACAAGGCATGGTTTTAAGGTTGAAGATGACCAAGCACTATATGGGGGTTAAATAGACTGTTCATAATCTGAACACTGACACCAAGTCAAGAAGAATTCTAAGTCTGGAAGGACTTCAATTGAAGCTTTTAAGCCAGTTGCTCCCAAATATTTGATTAATCCAATGGGAGAGCTGTTTTTGCTTTGTTTCAGGGCTTACGCGAAGTTTTTTTCAGTCACATTTGAGCCTGAGAGATGGAGGTGATAACATTTTCTTTGTTTAGCTTTAGGGCAAAGAAGAACCCATGCTTTCTTTCCAGCGTTAACTCAAGACAAATGAAACTTCAAACCTGAAATTTTTTTTAAAGGTACATTCTTTGATCACAAGATTGAAATCTAAAAGAAGAGATGACTACTTCAAAAAATTATGTAAATACTAAATTCAAAAATTCACTTTTTTTTTTTTTTTTTTGAGACGGAGTCTCGCTCTGTCGCCCGGGCTGGAGTGCAGTGGCCGGATCTCAGCTCACTGCAAGCTCCGCCTCCCGGATTTACGCCATTCTCCTGCCTCAGCCTCCCGAGTAGCTGGGACTACAGGCGCTCGCCACCTCGCCCAGCTAGTTTTTTTTGGTTTTTTTTTTTTTTTTTTTGTATTTTTTAGTAGAGACGGGGTTTCACCATGTTAGTTTTATAACCACAAATGTATCAAGGGTTCAAACTTATGCTGTCTACCACTTTCATTTATGGCTCATTGGGTGACCCTGAACATATTATTAGCACCTCTTAATATATCTACATGTATAAATCCTTGTGTAACTGCTAACCTTCAGACTGAGGGATTTGACTATTTCAATGAATACTGTCACTAGACCAAACTCCTCATATGAAAAATGCCAATAAAATCAGAAAATTCGAAAACACATGACAAAAGACGCAAGATGGTCTGGATATTTTTTCCCATCTCACTCTTCTCTTCCATTTAAGCCATTTAATTTATTTTCCTCTGCTTGCCTTTTGCAGGCTCAGGGATAGAGTCAGTCAGATAGAAACATGTTTGCTTAGTAGCAACAGAGGGGAGGAAGGAGAAGGAGAGAATTCTGAGAAAATGGACCCAGCTAAAAAATGTCTTGGACTTTCATGTAAGATGTTAATAAAAGCTGATGAAGAGTGTTCTGGAAGGACAGACGAAAGGACCAATATAGGCAGCGGTGAGCGTAACCCTAAGGACCGGGATGACAAGTAAGTCCCACGTCTACTGCCTACTCTGATCAGTTGCTATAGCACAGCTGTCCAGAATGCCAGCTTGAGAAGGCTTCTAAGGCTGCTCCATGCTCAGTGGGAAAGTTGCTGTATTGGTTAATGATGTCTGATCTGGTCATGGCTGGGAGAAAGGGAAGAGAATAGCTCATCTTATTAAATATCTATTCTCAAACAACAATATGAGGTAGATGCTATGAACCTATTTCATAGAAAGTGAAACTGAGACTTAAAGATCTTAAAAAGATTTTCCAAGGAAACAACTGGAGAGTGCTAAAGCTGAGATTTAAACTTCAGTCTGTCTCTCTGCCATACATTCTGTACTATTCTAAACGGCCTATCTAGTGACTAGCTGTGTGAACTCAGGGAAGAGACTAACCATCTCTAGGTCTTGGAGTCACTTTGCCCAAATAGAGATGACAGTCTCAGCAATGCCTACATTGCAGGATTATAATAACCAGGATTTTGTTTAATAACTGTATAGTAAAATGATATGTTACAACTGTGGATGATGGTACTGATATGGTACTAGCATATAATGTAAAGGATGGTCATCCTCCTACTCCTTGTTCCATGAAATACTCCTTCTCCCAAGAAATATTACTGTCTGCAGCTGATTAATTTTAGGACAACAAGGCCAAGCTACTATGAATCAATCAATTCTGAGCATTTGATTTTCTTCAAAGACCGCTGTAAAGTCAATTTTATAAAATTCCTCCTATTTAATGCTTCCCTGAGTTAAATCTGCAAGAGAACAATCTTTCTTCATTGGCAGCCCTCTAAAGTGCTGGAGTTCCCTGCTATAACTAATGTTCCTCCAGAGACCTTAATACATTGCTGAAGTTCTGAACTTTAATATTGCAATAACATTGGTTTAGCCTTAATATACTGTAAAAAAAGTTTTATAAAAATAAGCCACATTTTCTATGCATATTTTCACATCCACAGTATTTGCGTATATGTGGTTTTCGGTAAGCTTTTTTCCATCCTTGAAATCATAAAAATCCTCAAACTAATAAAAAAAAAAAAGAAACCAATTTCACTGGAGATCATTACTGGCATGATCCTGCTTCATACATTTGTCAAATATGTTTTTGGAAGTGCCTGTGGATGACATTGTGAAGGTTATTAACTCAAAAGAAATGGCTGTATGCGGGTCATGAGAATATTATCATCCTTCCCCTCTTTTTCTACTCCTGTATTGTATCTTTATTGTTTCAAAACTATACCCAAGCTGGGAATGGTTTTACAAATAACAGTGAATTTCTAATTTTTCCACAATTTAAGCATGGCAATTTTTTGCTCAAATTTTATGCTTAAAGTTGAAAATATAAATATAGCCCACACCTAAATGTCCATGCCATCCAAATGCCACTGATTCATACTCACTAGGGTGGCTATTATTAAAAATGGAAAATAACAAGTGTTGGCAAGAATATGGAGAAATTAGAACATTTATGCATTGCTGGTATGAAGATAAAATGTTGCAGCTGCTGTGGAAAATAGTTTGATGGTTTCTCAAAAAGTTAAACAGAATTACCATGTAATCCAGCCATTCTGCTCTTAGTTATATATCCAAAAGAATTGAAAACAAGGACTCAAACAGATACTCATATATCAATCTTCATAGCAGCATTATTCATGATAGCTAAAAAGTGGAAACAATCCAAATGTCCATCAACAGATGAATAAACAAAATGTGTTATATGAGCAATGTAATATACAGCCTTAGAAAGGAGTAAAATTCAGCCTTAGAAAGGAGTAAAATTCTGATAATGCTACAACATGGGTGAATCTTCAAAATATCATGCAAAGTGAAGTAAGCCAGACACAAAAGGACAAATAGCATATTATCCCATTTATATGAGATACTTAGAGTAGTCCAGCCCTGACAGACAGAGAATAGAATGGTGGTTGCCGGGGGCCGGGGGCAGAAAGAGTGGGAATTATTTTTTAATAATTATAGCCCTTCTGTTTGGGATGATAAAAAATTCCTGGAAATGAGTAATGCCGACTACCACATGGCATTGTGAAAGTACTTCATGCCACTGAAATGTATATTTTAAAATGGTTAAAGTGGTGAATTTTTATGTAATTTACTTTTTTTTTTTTAACTTTTAGGTTCAGAGGTACATGTGTAGGTTTGTTCCGTAGGTAAATTGCATGTCACAGGGTTAGGTGGATTATTTCATCACCCAGGTAATCAGCATAGTACCTGACAGGTAGATTTTTTATCCTCACCCTCCTCCCACCTCCCACATAAAGGAGGTCCCTATGTCTGTTCCCTTCTTTGTGTCCATGTGTACTCAGTATTTAGCTCCCACTTATAAGTGAGAACATGCTGTGTTTGGTTTTCTGTTCCTGTCTCAGTTTGTTTAGGATAATGGCCTCCAGCTCCATTCATGTCCCTGCAAAGGACATGTTTTTCATTGTTTTTTATGGCTGCATAGTATTCCATGATGTATGTACATCACGTTTTCTCTATCAGGTCTAATATTGATGGGCATTTAAGCTGATTCCATGTCTTTGCTGTTGTGAATGTGTTGTGATGAACACACATGTGCATTTGTCTTTACGGTAGAATGATTTCTATTCCTTTGAGTATATACCCCAGTAATGAGATTGCTGAGTAGATTGGGAGTTCTGTTTTACATTCTTGGAGAAATCACCAAATGCTTTCCACAATAGCTGAACTAATTTGCATTCCCACCAGCGGTGCATAAATGTTCCCTTTCCTCTACAACCTCACCAGCACTTGTCATTTTTTGACTTTTTAGTAATAGCCATTTCTGACTGGTGTGAAATGGTATCTCATCATGGTTTTGATTTGCATTTCTCTAATGATTAGTGATGTTGAGCTTTTTTTCATATGCTTGTTGACTCATGTATGTCTTCTTTTGAAAAGTATCTGTTCATTTTCTTTGCCCACTTTTTAATGGTGTTATTTGTTTTTGCTTGTAAATTTGAGTTCCTTATAGATTTTGGATATTAGACCTTTGTTGGATGCATAGTTTGCAAATATTTTCTCCCATTCTGTAGGTTGTCTGTTCACTCTTGATAGTTCATTTTGCTATGCAGAAGCTCTTTAATGTAATTAAGTCCCACTTGTCAACTTTTGGTTTTGTGGCAATTGCTTTCGGCATCATCGTGAAATCTCTGCCAGGCCCTATGTCCAGAGTGGCATTTCTTAGGTTATCTTCTAAGGTTTTTAAAGTTTTGGGTTTTACATTTAAGTCTTTAATCCATCTTGAGTTGATTTTTGTACATGGTGTAAGGAAGAGGTCCAGTTTCAATCTTCTGCAGATGGCTAGACAGTTATCCCAGCACTATTTATTGAATAGGGAGCCTTTTTCCTACTGTTCGTTCTTGTCAATTTTGTTGAAGGTCAAATTTTATGTTATGTATATTTTACTACAATAAAAATAATGAAGACTAATGACTTGTGAAGGTAGACTGTGTACCATGTACTTGATAGATAAAACTTACAAATATCATCAACTTATTTTTAATAACACTAAGATTTACAAACAAAATAAATATTTTATTTAAAAAATTAAATGCCAGTAATTACACAATTGCTTTTTGGTATTTCTATCCCCAAATACTTATCAAGTATTAATTTTTTGTAGCAAACACACTGGCACTAGCAGTACAAAAGTGACTAAGCCACAGTACCTAACTTCTACGGTCTGAATGTGTCACTCATACCTAAAATTCATGTAACCAATGTGATGATATTGGGAGATGGGCTCTTTGGGAAGTGATAAGATTATGAGGTGGGATCCTCGAGATTGTGATTAGTTTCCTTATAAACATGGCCCCAGAGAACTGCCTTTACCTTTCCACTATGTGAGGACACAGCGAGAAGTCAACAGTCTGCAACCTGAATGAAGGCCCTCACCAGAATCCAACTGTGCTGGCACCTTAATCTTGGCCTTTCCAGCCTCTACAACTATGAAAAATGCATTTCTGTTGTTTATAAGCCACTCAACCTATGGTGTTTTATTATACAATCCCAAGTAGGCCAAGATACTAACATGGAGGTAATATGTTACAGAATCCCAAGATACTAACATGGAGGTAACAGCAAGGAATGCAATAGTAGGGAACACCGACATACAAATCCAGCATCCTAATACATCATAAGTATGTTGATAGAAGCACTTAAGAAGCATATGATATGCCACAGTAAATAATTTTGTGCAGGGGTTAGTCTGAGAAGGCTTCCCAGAAGGAGTGACATTCTTTCTGAGTTTTTAAGGATAAATGAAAGTTTGCCAAGGGAAGAAGAAACCTGGAGAAGAACAATGCCCTGGCAGGGAAGGTTCATCGGTGAGGACAGTGGCAGTCTTGGTGCAGAAGGCGCCAAGCTGTGACAGGTGAGCCTAAAGTCATAAGCCGGCGCCAGATCACAGAGGCACTTGAATAGCTTATTAAAAAATAACGGGCCAGGCGTGGTGGTGCACGGCTGCAATCCCATTACTTTGAGAGGCCGAGGCGGGTGGATCACCTGAGGTCAGGAGTTTGAGACCAGCCTGGTCAACATGGTGAAATCCCATCTCTACTAAAAATACAAAAATTAGCTGGATATGGTGGCAGGTGCCTGTAATCTCAGCTACTCTGGAGGCTGAGGCAGGAGAATCACTTGAACCCAGGAGCGGGAGGTTGCAGTGAGCCGAGATCGCGCCATTGCACTCCAGCCTGGGCGACAAGAGTGAAGCTCTGTCAAAAAAAAAAAAAATATATATATATATATATATAAAATAACGGCCTTATCCTACACTGTGTGCATCTTTTGAAAAGTTTAAGAAAGAAGAGTGCATTCATGTTTTAGAAATACTACTCTGGTCTTGGGAGAGATGAGGGTAGATTGGATAGAGTAAAATAAGAGACAGGGAGAGTAATTAGATGATATCGTAAAAGTCGAATTCATTATTCCAATAAATATTTACTGAATGTCTATTACATGTCAGGCACTATTTCTAGGCTCTGGAAATACAGCATTAAACAAAACAGATAGAAAGTCCCTTTTCTCATTGAGCTGATGAAGAGAGAGAGAAAACAAGGTAAACAAATCTAATGAGGCTACGAGAACTTTCTCTCACTTAAAGCCTTCATGTAACTAGAAATACAAGAATGTAAGAATGTACCAGCTCAAAAACAAGACTGCAAAAAAACACTGATGCTAGTTTTCTTCTCTTCATAATAGGAAGATTATTTCAAAGACAGGGTCCTAACTGCTCTTCTTAAATTACTACTACCTAATTCTATGTGAATGCAATCTGCATTGGGAAGGATTTGAGATAATAATAGGAAAGACTTTCTTAATAATATAAATCATCTCCAGTGAAATGAATCCCTTCGGATATCTGTGGTTTTAGCCTTCCTGGGTATCTTTATAAAAATTAAGCTTGTTTCATGTCTTTGGTTTGGGCACTTCAGGTCTGGTTCACTCAAAGGCTAAAAAAAAATGTCCTTTATAGCAGTGGTGGTTCACAGGTTCTCCCGGTTAGGAATCTGTGATGGAGGGTCTGGCCTGGACCTTTCATTTACCTGTTTTCTCTGCTTATGTAGACCATCCAGCTGATCTGTCCACACAGTTCCAGAAAAATGAAAAAGATCCTTGTCTGCAGCCCCACGTTGTCTATGCTCTAAGTTTTTATTATTTTTATGGGCTTCTCTTATTATTTGAGTAGACTCACAGTAAATCCTGTGGTTCCCCTGAACTCAGTTGCCATCATATCCATAGCCTCCTTGTTATTATTATTATTACAGATTTATTTGTAGGCTCTCACAGGTCTGGGACCTTGCCCTGGTGGCTTTAATTCTTATTCATGCCCACTCTGCAAAATCATTACCCATCTCCTTGGCATTGAGATTTCTCACAAATACGTGAAACAGGATTTGTGTATTAAAATGTACATGTTTGATGTGCTCTGGCAGTTGCAGATAACTATTAAGAAAGTGTGGAGAGAGGGAGGCTTTAATAGGGACTGCAAATTCTCCTTCTTGATCCTTCCATTCCTCTGGCTTTTAACATTTCCTGTTGTCAATTTTTTGCTTAACTTGGATGAAACTTATTGAAGAAACGCAGTTCTCAATGGGAGACGGGAAAGTGGTGTTAGAGTAGAGCTGGCCCATGGGGAGCTGCCTACTCTGCACACCTCTGTCTCTCTCTCTCCCCTGGAAGCTCAGTGCTTCCTGTTGCTACAGTGACCAGCGATGTAGCACTGAGGTGGCCTGCATGGCTTGCCCCTCCCAGGAGCTCTGCCCACCTAGGGTCTTTCTCTCAGCCCTCTCCTAATAAACCTTGTGGACATTGTGTCCCTTTTCTCAGAACCTTCTTTTTATCCAGAAAATTAGTTCCAGCTAAGTCTTTTTTAAATTTCTGCCAATGCATTATTGAATTACCCCTCCTAGATGAGTTTGAATTTTATGAATCATTAGCATCATAAGACAAGGCAATATTACAAATTATTAAAAATTACAGTTAAATTTAATAATTATTACAGAAGACCAAAGAGATAATTTTTTTTTTTTTTTTTTTTTTGCCAGCATGGTCTTTTTGCCTGACACTGCCAAATCCTAGAAGTCCCTTTCTCTGCCTCTGGAAAAGGCCATGACAAGCCAGGACCCAGAAAAACTGTATACAGAGATCGCACTAACAACATTTGTTCTGTTCCATTTGGTTTTCCTGCTCAGTTGCAAAAGGAAGACTTCTGGATTCACAAAGCTCATTTATTCAAAGAGGAGCTCCAAAATAAGTGGAAAAGATACTTACAGAGAAGTCAGGAAGATCATGGGTCGATGGCGTAAAATACAAGTAATAAGAGAATCACCATGCAGGGTCTTTACCAAAAGGTCAAAGACCATGATGTCCCAGGCATCCCAGGTGTGCTTGAGAGGACACAAACTTTAGTCTCAGACAGATCCAGTTTGATTTCCTGCTCTTTTCATTATTGGATGGGTGGCCCTGGGCAAATTCCTTAATCTTGGGTCTCTCCTTTTTAAAAGGGACATAATACCCACTTTTCATGTAGTTCAAGGATTACAAATAATGTTTATGAAGTACTTAGCCCAGAGCCTAGAATATAAGAATGACTGAGTAAATGATAACTATTATGATTATAAGTATTGAACATTTTACCAGAGACAAATAGGCTGTAAATGGATTTATATTACTTGGATTTCACTGAAACCATAAACTTCCGTTAAAAGCAATACTGCACCTGTGCTTACTACATTCCACAAATGTTTTTGCAGTTAGAAAGTGCAGACCATGAGCATCTAAAAGTGGATAAATTGCAACCAGATCAAATTAAATAGAGTGGAGACAAAACTATTCATGGCTGTTCTAAAGTGTACCACTTCTCCAATCTCCATTTTAGTTGTAGGTTGGTGTCACTATCTTGCCCTTTTTTTTCCCAAGAAGGAAAACCTGATTAAGGTGGCTTCTCTTTCCATCTCTCCTTCAATCTAAGCATTACAGTGTTCTGATGCTTTTCCCTCTATCTGTCTCCTGCCCTTGGTAGTCACGCAAGTCTCATATTCAATTTCTTACCCATTACTGCCAACACAGAACTATGAGCCCTCACTTAAACCATCGTTTTTCTACAGGGAATCTTGAATGCTAATGTTGACCCTGGTGCTTTTACCCTTTGTCCCCATTTCACCCTTTTTTTTTTTTTTTTTTTCTTTTTTGAGACAGAGTCTTGCTCTATCACCCAGGCTGGAGTGCAGTGGCACGATCTTGGCTCACCACAACCTCCACCTCCCAAGTTCAAGCGATTCTGCCTCAGCCTCCCGAGTAGCTGGGACTACAGGCGCTCACCACCACGCCCCACTAATTTTTATTAGAGACGGGGTTTCACCATATTGGCCAGGCTGGTCTCAAACTCCTGATCTCGTGATCTGCCCACCTCGACCTCCCAAAGTGCTGTGATTTCAGGCATGAGCCACTGTGTCCTGCCCACCTCACCCTTTTTAACAATAAGAAAGCACTGTGTGCCTGTCAGGTAGAGAAACTACCAAGATTATACAACCCTGTCTCTGCTTTAGAGTAACTTGAAATTCAATGGGAAATAGAATTAAAGTTTTTGAACAGTGAAATAATAAAGGCACCATATGTTAGGTACTTCAAAATCATCTCTACCCTCTTGGAAACGCTGCCACGAATTTCAGCATTCTCTGATTCGGGCCCTGAGCAGCACTGCCCAGGACAGACCTCTCTTTCCTCTCTGCCGAACTTCCCTCGTCTTCCCCTAGAAAGCTGCCATGGAGCCTTCACTGAACCCTTGCCATGGGACAGCCACTGAGCTAAGAGCATTGCATGCATGCATGAGCTCACATAATCCTCACAACACCATATGGAGATATCATTAGCTCCATTTCACAGAAGAAGCAATCAAGGTTTACAGAGAATAGAGAATCCAGCCAAAGTCATCCAGCCAGTGTGTGGTGGAAGAAGGTTTGAACTTAAATACTTTCTGCCTCCAAAGTCCTTGCTGTTAACTGACCTGTGCTGCCTCCGAGATGGTCACAGTCATTGCTCCTTTCATCTGAATTTCCTCGTCTCTGTACATGCTTTTGCTCACATGGATAAGCATCAGAAACTTTTCCTGTTCTTGGATTTTAAGCCTTCTGGTTTTCTTTAGAGCACTCAGAAAATCCTACCTTTTGCTAGAAATTGTCCTGACTGAAAGGAGCTCAGTGAAAACCTCCTCATCTGCATCCCGGGCAAACTCATCCCTTCCACTCCTCAGCAGTCACTCAGGCATTAAATACTTACAGGATTCTCATTCCTGCAAACCATTCCCATCAATGGTAGAACTGAACTTAACTCATTGACTGGAAATATATGGATCTCAGTTCCCTTTTCTTTTTTGTTTCTTTAGTCCAGTCCCTTGGTTTATTCGTCTAATCCCTACGCTGGTATAACACCGATTTAGTTATTATTGCTCTATGATAAATCTTAATAACCAAAGGGCAAGACACTCTTTCTTCTTACTCATTGTCAGAAGTGTGTAGGCTGTCCTTCCATATTTGTTAAACTCTTAATGTCGTGAAAAACCATTTTGTAATTTTACTGAAATTGCATGAAATCTACAGACGAATTTAGGAAGAAGTGACATCTCTATGATATTGAGTCTTTCAAACCTTAGTATGGCACATCTCTTCCATAATACAAGTTTTTCTTTCAACCTTAAAGTTGTATAGTTTTCTACATAACAATCTTACAAAAATGTTTCATACATTTATTTATTGGTGCCTTTCACTTTGTCTTACAATTATGATTATTTCTTCTTTTCTATTGTATTTTCCATCTGGTTATTTTAAGAGCACCAGAAAGCTATTTTGTTTTTGCATGTCAATCTTTGTATCCTACAAACATTACAAGGCCTCTTATTAGTTGTAATAATTTGTTCATTCACTCTGATTTTTTGTGTGCATATATTATCTGCAGATTTGACAGTTTTCAATTCTTTTAAATCTTTATACCTCATTTTTTATTGTTTTATTGAATTTACTAGGACCTCCAGCACAATATTCAGCAATAAGAATGACAGCAAACATCCTTATCCTGTTCTACTTGAAAAGAAATATTCCCTATTTTGCTCTTAAGTATGATGTTAACCATAGATTTATGATTTAGCTGAAGGATACTCCCTCTTTTTCGTTAAGTTGCTTAACATTTTTAATCATAAATATATACTCAATTTTATTAAAGACTTGATTTTTTCTAATAATATTTTAATGTGGTCATTAGAATTTTAATATTTAAAATATTGTTCCATTCCTAAGATATACTCTACTTGGTCACAGTGAAATGTCTTTTAAAAAGTTTTATTTTTCTATTACGTGGAATTTTGATTTGCTTATGTATTTTTTTCTTACTTTACCACTTACGTTAATAAAAGAATGAGCTTTCTCTGTTTTTCTGTCCTCCAGAAAAAATAACTAAAGAGAATGATAATTTCTTCCTTGAAGTTTTGGCAAAAGAAGTTGTCCTTAAAACAATCTGGGTATGGTTCTTCTTGGATTGGATGTGGAGATTTTCTTATTAACTCCATGTATTTAATAATTATTGATTTAGTGAAGTTCTCTATTAATATTAGGTAAATTTTATAATGTATATGTTTTCCTACAAAGCTATCTATTTGATGTATTTTCAGGTTTATTATTATTTTACAAACTATTCATTTACCATTTTAACCTTTTTTAATACTACCTATCTTTATACATATTAATTTTTGTTTCTAACATATTGTTTGCTTGATTCTCTTTATTTCATGCAGTTTGCCAGAGGTTTATTTATTTTATTATCATTTTCATATCTTTAACCAGTTTTTGTTTGCAGTGTTTTTTAATTGACCTATAAAAAACTACACATATTTAAAGTATACAATTTGATAAATTTAATCATACGCATACATCCAAAAAACCATTACCATCATCAAATTACCTGCAAACATTACTAGGAAATAAATAGAGGTTAATAGATATTTGTATTACTTTTGCTATTTTTCCTTCCACTCCTCCTCACCTCCTATCTACTCTCAAACAACCACTGAACTGCTTTCTGTTAGGATGCATCAGTTTGCATTTCTTAGAATTTTATATAAGTTGGCTCATTTAGCAAATAATCATTTTTGTGTCATTTTTTTCACTCACACAAAATTATTTTGAGTTTTATCCATGCTATAATGTGCATCAATAGTTCATTCCTTTTTTTGCTGAAGAGTATTCCATTGTATGGATATACCATTGTTCTTTTATTCATTCACTTGTTGATTGACATGTGGGGTTTTTTTTTGGTTTGGGCTGGTACAAGTAAGGTTGCTATGAACATTCATGTACAAGTCTTTGTATGGACATATGCTTTCCTTTCTTTTGGGTAAATACTTAGAAGTGAAGTAGCTGGATCATATGGTAGGTATATGTTTAAGTTTTTAGAATACTGCCAAAATGAATTGCAAATTGGTTGTATAATTTTACATTTCCACTTGCACCATATGAGAGTTCCATTTCCTCCACATCCCCACCAACACACAATATGGTCAGTCTTTGGAATTTTAACCATTCTAATTGATATGTAGTTGTATCTCATTGTGGTTTTCATTTATATTTTCCTAATTACTAACAATGTTGAACATTGCTTCATCTGCATATTTGTCCTCTGCATATTTTCTTTAGTAAAGTATATATATATATATATATATTTTTTTTTTTTTTTTTTTTTTTTTTTTTTTTGAGACGGAGTCTCGCTCTGTCGCCCGAGCTGGAGTGCAGTGGCCGGATCTCAGCTCACTGCAAGCTCCGCCTCCCGGGTTCACGCCATTCTCCTGCCTCAGCCTCTGGAGTAGCTGGGACTACAGGCGCCCGCCACCGCGCCCGGCTAGTTTTTTGTATTTTTTTAGTAGAGACGGGGTTTCACCATATTAGCCAGGATGGTCTCGATCTCCTGACCTCGTGATCCGCCTGTCTCGGCCTCCCAAAGTGCTGGGATTACAGGCTTGAGTGCCCATTGTTTAATCGGGTTGTTTTCTTATTTTTGAAATTTAAAATTAAAAAATATATATTCTAGATATGTCTACTACAAATATTTGCAAATACCTTTCCACAGACTATGTCTTGTCTTTTCAATCTCTTAACAATGTATTTTGAAGAGTAGACATTTTTAATTTGGATGAAAGCCAATCTAACAATTTGTTCTTTTATGGATTGCTATGTTTATGCTGTATATAAAAGATATTTACTTAACCTAAGGTCACAAAAGTTTTCTCCTAATGTATCTGTATTAGTCTGTTTTCACACTATTAGAAAGAAATACCTGAGACAGGGTAATTTATAAAGGAAAGAGGTTTAATTGACTCACAGTTCCACATGGCTGGGGAGGCCTCAGAAAACTTAGAATCGTAGCAGAAGGCAAAGAGAAAACAAGGAACTTCTCATGGCAGCAAGAGACAGAGGCAAGCAGAGGAAATGCCAGATGCTTATAAAAACATCAGATCTCATGAGAACTCACTCACTATCATGAGAACAGCATGAGGGAAACAGCCCCCATGATCCAATCACCTCCCTCCCTTGACACATGGGGATTACAATTTCGGATAAGATTTGGATTGGAACACAGAACCAATCCATATCAGTATTCTACAAATATTGTGGAAGTCTTACAATCAGGTCTATGATTTGTTTTGAGTTAATTTTTGTATAATGTATGAGATATGGATAAAAATTTAAGTTTTTATAGGATACAATTGTTTCAATGCCATTTATTTTAAAGACTAAACTTTCCCCAACTGAATTGTCTTTGCACCTTTGTGTAACACCAGTTTTTCATATATGTGTGGGTTTATTACTGGGATCTACATTTAATTCTATTAATCTATTTATCTATCATTATGCCAGTACCATATTGTCTTGATTGGTGTCGTTTTATAATAAGTCTTAAAATCAGGTAACTTTAGCCCTCCAATCTTGTCCTTTATCAAGGTTGTTTGGCTATTGTAGGTCCTCTGTATTTCCTCGTGTATTTTAGAATTAGTTTGTCAATTCTACCCATACCCAACCCATACTCTTTAAAATGCCTACTTGGATTTTAATTGGAATTGCACTGGATGCATAGATGAACTCGGGTAGAACTAATATCTTCACAATATTGAGTCTTCTGGCACAGGAACACAAAATAGCTTTAAATTAGATCATTGTATTAGTCTGTTCTCATGATGCTAATAAAGACATACCTGAGATTGGGTAATTTACAAAGAAAAGAGGTTTAATTGCCACACAGTTCCACAAGGCTACGGAGACCTCAAAATCATGGCAGAAGGTGATGAGGAGCAAAGCCACGTCTTACGTGGCAGCTGGCAAGGGAGTGTGTACAGGGGAACTCCCCTTTGTAAAACCATCAGATCTTGTGTATCACAAGAACAGCACAGGAAAGATCCCCCCTCAATCCCTTTCATTACTCCATTACCTCCCACTAGATCTCTCTCAAGACAGATGGGAATTATGGGAGCTACAATTCAAGATGATATTTGGGTGGGGACACAGCCAAACCATATTAGTCTTATTTAACGGCGGCAGGAGAAGAACCATCCAAGAATCTAAATTCAAACGGATCTGAATTTTAAACTATTGTGATTAACTAAGGCATTCAAATATAAACCCTATTGGATAAAATGCTACATGAAATATTGAAGTTTATTTTAGATTTCTCTATTTTTGATTTAGTGGAGTTTCTAAGGAAGGTCCTTAGTAGGATGCATATGTGTGAGATATTTGAAAAGAAGAAGCCAGTATGGATATTGGAATCGTCACATCTGTCCATTAAACGTTACTCAGACAAATATCGGGAAGAGGAGAGGTCAACGGGAACAAACATTGTACCTCAGAAGCTTCCAACTTCCTGTTCTTTGCATTACAGTACTGCCAGGAACTGTAATGAGAAATGCCACTTCTAGAGATATTGAGTAACTTTGCTCTGGGCATCTTTAAAAAAAAGTATATAAACATGCGTGTACACACACGCCACCTGCCATATCTGAGTTTTCATGGGAGTACTTATGAAGGTGACTTCATATCAGAATGGAAATTTGGGATTCATAATATTGTTATTGTGATTACTCAAAATACCTTTATCAGAGTGCACTCAGAAGGAACCTGACCTAATGTTCTAAGAGGCTCCTATGGTTTAATATGTGGCTCAAAGAATTTTTCATCACCTTTGAATGTAGGACTAGGTGAGTTTTGAACAGGTCTTGGTGGTGCTGGCTCTGGTTAGAACACACCACAACTGAGACACCTGGCTGAGGCCCAGGCTGAAGGAGAAGGCATATGATTGACCCAGACAGGACAAATGGTATGAAGTGTGCTCAAACCAAATGATCTCTGCTCAGAGGGAAGTTGGCAATGACTCAAGGACTATCACAAGAGTCCTCAGTCAATCTGGACCAAGATCATCAAGTTATAGGACATTTAAATTATGAGGGTCTTTAGAGATTCATTTATTCCAACCCTTTCATTTCATTGCTGAAGATACTGAGGCCTGAAGTAAAGAGACTTATCCAAGCTCTCCCAGCTGATTATCAGTGGAGTCAAGCCAAGAACTCAGCAATTCTGACTCCTGGTCAAATGCTCTTCCTACAACACAATATTCTTTCCTATAATTATTTGATATCTGCCACCACCTGCCTTGTCAAATATCAAAGTAAATGAGGAAAAAGTATGGGTTGACCTAAATTGTCTGAATAATAGTAACTGCTACCCAGGCATAGCCACATATGGAGGCTGACCATCTACAGAGTAATATATTCAAACACTCTCGAATCATAAATCCCTGTGGAAATGAAGAGCAAGCAAACAATTTCCCCTTAGGGAACCCAGTATGCCTCACCATTTCTTCCAGACGTTCTCCAACTCTCTTTACCTACTATCACTGTGATGCTCAGCTGATCATGCCTTGAGCAGGCACATTCTCTATTTGAGGAAGAAAATCAATGTATGGGTTTGAGATCTCCGGGCCAGTTTCTTAGGTCCATGCTAGAAAACAACCAACAGTCAGCTCCATAAACACAGAAGCATCTGTCTGAATTATTGAATCTGACAAACTTGTGCTCAGGAACTTTCTTTCTTTCTCTCTTTCTTACTCTCTTACTCTCTTTCTTTCTTTCTTTCTTTCTTTCTTTCTTTCTTTCTTTCTTTCTTCTTTCTTTCTTTCTCTTTCTTTCTTTTCTTTCTTTCTTTCTTTCTTCTTTCTTTTTTTTGTCATATGACTGCTATAGTGTGATTGTTTATGCACTCCTTGCCCCCAAATTCATATGTTGAATTCTTCCTTCCCAAGGTGATGGTATTAGGAAGTGGCAGCTTTGACAGGTGATTAGGTCATAGGGGCAGAGCCCTCATGAATGGGCTTAGAGTCCTTATATAAGAGGCCCTAGAGAAACCCTCTCCACCCCCGTCACCCATTTTACCATGTGAGGACACAGTGAGAAGACACTGTCTATGAACCAGAAAGTGTGCCCTCACCAGACACGAAATCTTCTGGCACCTTGATCTTGAATTGTCCAGCCTTCAGAAGTATAAGAAATAAATTTCTGTTGTTTATAAGCTACTCACCTCATGATATCTTGTTATAGCATCTGGAAAATAGACTAAGACAGTGACCTAGAGCAAATTACCATTCTGAGTCTCAATTTCCTTGCACACAGAAAGGAAATAATGACATCTTCCTCACAGGCCTCTTTAAATGAATTAGTAAGTTATCTAATCCATGCAAATGTCATTTCTTTCCTCTGTCTTCTACTCCCTCATCCAAGGTAGGGTTTAAAATTTTTTTCAATGATTATTATTATGGTAATAAGAATGACAGTTCTTAAGTACTCTTCACTCTGGCCAGTCAGCAAAGAACTTGCTTTTAATAGAACTGTTTTCTAACTTCAGCTCAGCATTTACCAGCTGACAACTTTGATTATCAGCACCAGAAGTTTCATCCACTGAAGAATATGAAACAAATCTGAGATGTGTTAACAAGGCAGAAGACACGTGTTGTGCACTCTTTAAGTGTTTACCATCTGAAGACCACCAGGATGAATAAACCATATCTCTGTGGGTATCTTTATGGTTCTGGGATTCTTTGGTCATCACCATTAGCTATCGAAGGTACACTGCCTATTGAAAAAGGAAGGTTACTTGTTTCAGCCCTGCTCTCTGCCTGGTCACAGTATGTTAGTCTGGGTCCTCTGAGAAGCAGGTATCAAGACAGGGTTAAATATGCATGGATTTTATTAAGGCAAACCTCTGTGAGGGAACATGGGAAGAGAGCCAGGAGAAGCTATGAGACTTATCAGATCCTCCTGTAGGTCTGACCCTTGTGAAGGACAGAAGGAAGAAGGCAAGTTGGGTGGGAGAATCTTAAATGGCAGAGCAGGGTCAAGGAAGTTCAGTAACACAGCTAGGGAATTATTCAACTCAAGCTGTCCACCAGAGGAGTCTTCCCCCATGGAATGAGCCCTCCTCAGGATCCCTGCTGGGCTCAGTCATTGGTTGGCAGCAGCCTGTGGCAAGTATGGCTTCAGCACCAATTCCAGTATGGATTTCAGGGCTCAGCAGCTGAGACTTTCAGTCAGTTATGTTCCTGCAGTGAGAGATCTGAGAGGCACATCCTCATGGCTACCTCAAACACTACAACCAGCAGCAACATTGCTAAATACATAAAGTACACATAGGTAACAAACTAAAATGTCAATTAACACAAGTAAGATGGCAGTTCATCATTTTACCATCTCAGGTTCTCTCATTCATAAACTAAAAAACAGTAATAGCAGAACAATAATCTAAAAGTTTGCTTTCATCCTGGACTGCTAGGAATACCACCATAATATTCACAGCCACTGATGAGCACTTCTCACTTCATATACAATGTCTTGCTTAATCTTTATATAAATTCTATTGAGGAAATATTATCTGCAGTTTACAGATGGAGAAACTGAGCCTTAGCCAGGTTATGTAACTTTTTCAAGGTTATATGACTAGTAATTGGTGAAACTGAAATTGAAAAACTAGACTGATTCCAAAGCACATACTCAAAACCACTCCACCCTATTCTCCCTTTCTTTGTGGAAGTTTGAAACTCCAGAAAAAAAACAGTAACAATCTAAGTGGTCATTTAAACCTAAGTGAGGTTAACTTGATCCTAGCTGAGACACAGTCAGCATTAATTGTTATATTAATTCACCAACTCAGCTCTCATGTATCTATTTTCTCCACTGTGCATGAGAAATTATGAGTACTTATCCTCATTTTTTTCTAAAATATACAAAACACAATAACAATCTATTTTTTAAGCACTTACAATGCTGGAAATTTTTCTAAAGCTTTAAGAAACTGATGGAGCCCTACAGTTGTTTATCAAAACCATGTCTCCAAATTACATAACAGAAAAAGGTTGCCTGATAGATTAGAAATCGTACCTTTATCCTCTGTGGCTAAATCCCAAAGTTTTCCAAAGTCTCTCTATCTTAGCTTCCATGTTCAGTCCGTCAGTCAACCTATGAATAACACTTACCGAAACTCCACTGGGTGTTGGAGATAGGGCACAAAGAAAATAGAGGCTTCAGCTCCCATCCTTGAGAACATTACGATCAATTTCAGGAAGTGGAAGATACACTCATGATGGAAATGTAAGATCACTTTAAGCAATGTGCAAACATATTCAAATGCATGTGGGTCAACGTGACCGCAAAAAGAGAAATGTCATGTAACTTTTTACCATGGAACAACACAGCTGACTGCAGGAGACTGTTGTAGGCATTCAGTCTGCACCAGGAGTTCTAGCCTCTGTTTTGCTCTGACACTGTGAATTTGAGCTTGCCACTGAATATTTCTAGAATTCTACTTCTTCTCCGTAAAATGAAGCAGTTGGTCAAGACGAGTGATTTCCAAACTCTGCAAAGCTGAGAACCGCTATTTTTTCTCCTCCCAAGTGAACCATAATATAAGTTTGAATTAAGGTGCCCTCTATATCCCCTCAGGAGTCCCTTGGGCTGTGCATGAAGTTGTGGAGTTCTCAAGGACACATTTGAAAACGTCTAGTCTAAACACTCTCTAAGATACCTTCTTGCATTAATGTGTGATAATTCGGTGAATCCCAGAGCATGGGCAGCTTAATGCAGGAAACAGATTTTAGTTCTTTTGAGATTTGAATTAAACTCAATTTATAAATCAATAGTACTATAGTAGAAGTAGAGACATTATATCTTTCTACTGTAGAAGATGTGAGATCAATAACCCATTAGACAAGCAATATGGGTCATTCTTAACTCAGATTTATAATATTCATAAACATTTACTGAGCATCTTCTATATGCCAAGTATTATGTATACTGGGATTTAAATCCCTGGAGGAGTACTCAATCTAAAAGGTTTTAGACCAGAAAATGTTCTTTATTTTGAGAAGCCCCAAAGAAGGCAGAGTGTTCTCAATGAGAGCTTTTAAGCCATGGGTTATTTATTTTATCTAAATGAAACTACTCTGGATAGATTGAACATGCACAACACAGCCTAAGGAAGGTCCGTTCAATCTGTCCCAGCATGGAGAGACTGGTGGAGTCCTGCCTCCAAGCCTGGGACACATTGAGGTTATACGTACTTCACCAATTAGAGACAGAAGGCAGATGGAAAATGCTCTATATGAACAAGATTCACCGGTTATTTTATCCTGAAACATGGTTCGACAAGAAAAACACTCTGTCGCTACCACCCTAACCACTCCCAAATCCACTCGTTACTCCTGCATGTTATTCTATGGGAAGATAAAAAACGGGCCACAAAATAGCCATCGACTGGAGGACCAGGAGTTCAGACATGTTTTATAAGCGTTCTTGCCTGTAGAACCCAAAACCTCTTGTTTGTTCATGGTTAAATTAAATCTTGCTCTGTCTCAGGACTAAGGCAATATGACTGTTAACTCAGTGAGAAACTTGTAAGATCAAATATCAAATTCTAACACTTACAACAAGAAGAAAATGAATGTATACATTTTTGAAACATTGCAATGAAAATGATCTTCAGAGAACAGATAACAAGGCATAATATGAAAGGAAGCTCCTTTTATAAGTATATAGTTACATATAATGTATTTATATTTGTTATGTATTTTTAAATATATTTATGCATTAAATTCCATATTTATATACATAAATTATAAATATAAATAAATTAATGTAAAAGCATGATATATTATTTGTTATAATAATGTATTTGCATTATATGTTATATATACTATATGTAACAATATAGTATATATATTTTTATATATTATTTACATTTTTATACGATCATAATATAGAAGGAGCTCCTAAAATATCCTTCTCTGGTTGGCACAGAGATTACTTTGAAATTGAACGCACATAAAGTTATTCACATAACCAGGTTAACTCCTCCAGGCAATGAGAAGTCCTACCTAGGGTTTTGTGCACACTCACCATAATACAATTGCAAGTACCATCCTCTTGCTAAGAGGCCGAGAAGGAAAGAATTCTGGGAAGTGGAATATACAGTGAATATATATATGTATAATTGCACACACAGCCCATAGGTCAGTGTCTTTTTATCACTAGCCATTGACAAAAGTTTATTTCTTTTGATAAATTATTTCTTCTTGTAGAAAATGTCAAATACATACAAAGGTAGAGACAATAAGAAAATAAACTCGCAATACCATTATCCAACTTCACCAATTATCAACTAAAAGCCACTTTTATTTCATTTATATGCTTACCAACTTTCTTTTGACGCAAACTATAACAGTACATCATTTCATTCTTAGATATTTTGGTGTGTATCTCTAAAAGATAATAAACCTTAAAAAAATAAAAAAGCAAACCTGAGACCATTATCACAGTTAAAACATGAGTTAACAGTAATTCCTCACATCAAATATCCAGGCAGTTTTCACATTTTCCTCATTGTCTTATAATTTTTACATGGCTTTTATTCCAATTAGCTTCAAGTAAAGTAAGTGCTTTGCAGTTGACTGATACGTCTTTGAAGTCTCTTTTCATCTATGGTAGAAGCAGCCAATAAGGATACAATGTGAACCACCCATGTAATACTAAATTGTGTAATAGCCACATTTTAAGTGTTAAAAATGGCAAAATTCATTTTAATAATATATTTTATTTAACCCAATATATGAAAAATATTATTTCAACATGAAACCTATATAAAAATTATCACTTTTTTGTATTAAGTCTTGAACATTGGTATGTATTTTGTACTTTTATGTACATAACATAAACAGTACATCTCAGTTCATACTAGCTGCATTTTAGGTGCTCACTATGTGCGTGCACCTAGTGGCTACCTATTGGATAGTATGAATTGTAGGTTCCCTCTCCAAGATATAAGTTTCTAATAATCAAAAAACAAAGAAGCATAGAAACACTTTTTACATAACTCTTTCTTACAAAGTGATAAGAAGATTCCCAACAGTATGACATATGCATGTTTTGGCCTGCACGTCCCCAAATATTGAGACACACTCGTGTGCCCATAGTTATTTGGGAATACGATCCTTCAGAACAGGAGTACATGGCAGGAGTGTAAAACATGAAAGGAGGGAAAACCGTTTCAAAAGCATGTTGTAGAGTTGGCCTCTGCTACAGGCAACTGGTGGTTTATTCTACTGGGGCCTTCTGGTCACCTGAGGGCAAACAGGAAAGCATGTCCACAATGGCTCCCACTTCCCAGTGCCAGAAGATGGCCTCTCAAGTATTATGGCCCTCATATTTCTAGAAGTAAATGTGAGTGAGTGTCCAACAGTTTTGTGGAATGGAAAAGTCCAAGGGAGGAAGAGGTATCTCACTGGGGCAGAGACAAAGAGCTGGTGGAGGGAGAGGAAGAGGGGTGTGCTGCTGACCTGTTCTAGCTGTGCTGATCTGAGCAAAACCTGCAGGACACAGACCACCCACAGCAGCAGTGGCTAGAATTAAAAAGTAAGGTCAAGAGGATTCTGGTGTTCATGAGGATGCGCTTGCAACTTGAAAGTAAACATATGTTAGATGGAAACCATTTCTACAGAGATAGGATGGCCGTGATGTTGGGGGGGGGGGGGGGTGGAATGCAGTTAAGGAGGCATTAGAAAGCCATGCATGGTAACTCGCACCTATAATCCCAGCACTTTCGGAGGCCCACATGGAAGGATCACTTGAGCCCCATAGTTCGTAACCAGCCTGGGCAACATAGCAAAACCCTGCCTGTCTCTATTTTTAATTTAAAAAAAATTTTTTTTTTAAAGGTAACATCAGAAGAGGCAGGAAGAGACTGTACTGGAAATATTACTCCAGCTAAACTCTCATATATGCTGATGTTTTTTAAAGCCTCAGAACTCTTCAAATACAATCAACAATATTTGAAATCCGAGTCAGAATATGTAATGTTCTGGTTTTCATGCGCTTATCTTTATTGTATTATTTTATCTTTCTGGAATTAATCAGGTTTTCATGATATGGACAATAAGCAATCGATTTCTAGACATCATATGTACTTTATATTTCTGCCACTTATAGTCGAGATAATTTTGTGAAATTGTTTAATCAGAGCTGGAAAAGCTCTTAGAAAACAATATGTCAAACCAATGCCACTAAGTGATGTAAAAGTTCCCTTGAGAGCCTTCCTTAGAAATGGTCATTCTCCATATGCTGCTACCAGAGAATCAATGTGAAATACCTAGTTTAGTTTTGAGCATCTGCCTGAGTACTACTACCTGGGTACTTCCAGTTGTCATAAAGCTAGACTGCTTATCGACCCTCCATTAGTTAAGTGCTGCTGTCTAAAGCATGACATACTTTAGTCTGAAAATTGTTCAGTTCAAGGATGCTAAGTTCTGTGACACACCTTTTACCAATTCTGCATAGTAAAAAGTTTATGATCCTATGTATCTGCCTAGTCACCATACTATACCAGATAAGTCATCTATAAGAGTGAGCTTTACTGTGCCTCGAAATGTCTATGATGGCTATAAAACTAATTGTGTTTATGAATACTGCACATTTTATGGGATCTGATTTTCTTTACATACCAAAGTCTGATTCTTGTTGAGCGGCTTACCAAAAATATTACTGTACTGGGACAAAAATGATTAATCTGGAAATGTGGACGGACTTGGCCACTCATCTAGCATCCCAAAGACGATTCCGCAATTTCTAACCGATTCCTCTTCTCTACACCCTTCCTGAAGGGAATAGATAATTTATAGTGGAGAGAAGCTAAGTTTATCTACATAATAAAGGGCTAAGAGAAATCCTGTGGAGGAAGGAAAGGAGGGAAGAAAGCCCTGACGGGTAGGGGAGGAAGAAAAGTATTGTTTTGGGAGTTTGGGGTAAGGAGATAGAGAGGATCTGACTGCTGGGATATGTGAAGGAAATGGAGAGGAGGGAAAGATGTCAACATTGCTGTGGACTGAGGAGTGGACTCCCCTTTAATGTTCTTTATAGGAAATTATAAAGAAATGTCTTTTTAATTAATGTTGGTCTTTGAACGGTTCTTAATTGCTTTGTGAATCTTTGTGTTTGTGGAAGTTACACTACTGTCCTCCAAATGAAGCCCAAGTTCAATGAGATATTAACCAAGTATGTGAAGGTAGTCCACTGCTGATTTATTGGCTTCATATTTTTTTTCGTATTTGTATTAGCTGCTTTTTCTCAGAGCTGCATTTAAAAAAAAAATCTTTCTTGGCTTAGCTTTTGAAACATTTCTTCTGAGTGCAACAGCTATCGTGGTTAAGTTGCCACTGCATTGTGAGTTGTTTCACTTTATTCACCAGACTCATATTGAGTGCCAACCATATGTCAGGTTCAGTGCTAAGACTGAGAGACAGTTATGATTCATATCAGAGCTTGCATGGAAAGCAAGTAATGGTACTGGAGTATGCTCCAGAGCACCTGAGCAGCAATGTTTAAAAATGAATATATGTTAACAATAGTATTCACAGTACTGCAAGCCATGATCTTAGGAAGCTTACTATGCTTGTTATTGCCAAGTCAAGAGTACCCACCAAGAAATTTCAACACTTTGGGTAGTTATACACAGAGGTGGATGAAAAGTGAAAAATTCAGTCACTCATCCAGATATATTGCTAATATTCAGAAATTTCTGGGCAACTGTCTGATTTCCTTTGCTTTCATCTTAAAGTTTGGTCTCATGGAGCCGTATGTTGAGTGTAAGCACGTTCAGGAATGCATATCCTCAGCTTCAAGGACATTTTCATTTGATTGGAGGTGATAACACAACTGTAATTGAGTTATGGCACTGGATGAATCCCTCCCATTCTGGTAAAAATGGTTGGAGGGTGTTCAACACCTGAAATTAACCAGATCTTCGAGTTATACATCTCTTCATTAAATTTATCACTACAGGACCTGAATTTTCCTGACATGGAAAGCTTTTTTAAATAAATACTTAGAGCTGGGAAGATGCCCAGCACATTAATCCTGGAACCATACAAAGGGAATCATTTTGTAAATGGAAATAAGTCCTTTAATATAAACTGGGCGACCATTCAATCACTAAGCCTTGCTTTGCAGTATCCTATTTAATCCACTGAGTGTTCTGTTCTTTTCCATTCATCTAGCTTGAGCCACAAATATGTTGCTTCTCATTTTGCCCTCGGATATGTTTTTTCTTATCATGACTTAGAGGCAGCCAGAAGAATAGTATCCATGCCTAGAAATGAATTATGAGTCACTCAGTAGTTTCAAAACCCAAAGGGATAAGAAAAGTAATAATCCCAAATATGCCAGTCGTTCTTCTTTACTTTTTGCAGGAAAAATGTTATAATTTGAAAACTTGCTGCAAAATTTTCTTGTTGAAGTTAGAGTCATGGATATTCTGGAAAGAAGATGTAAGAGTAAAAACGTGAGACAGACAAACAAGTAAGTGCATTAAATGCATCTTCATTATGTATGATTTTTGTGCCCAATGGATGAGTCAGGATGTCAAGACAGGGAAGTTTGGATACTGTAGCTTTACCTTCAAAATGTAGCTTGCTGCTTTCCGCCAAATGAAATGTAAATAGAAAGTCAAAGTGTTCTTTTTCTGCTGTGAGTCAGATGTCTAAAGGCCCGTTCAGGAACGAAGGCTGATCCATGCAGAGGTGACCTGACGATCTGACAGAAAGGTGCTTCTGTATTTGAGAGGCTCGGGCTAAGCCAAAAATAAAAACAGTGGTCTCTGGGGGCTTCCTTCATATTCCAAGGTAAACTAAATAAATTAAATAAATGGTAAGTCAGCATTAACATTCAAAATTTGTGACAGGTAAAAAGGAATCATTCAGAAAGAAACATGGTCACACTGTCAGATTCAAAGCAGAGATTCTGACCCAGTATAAGCAAGAGTTTGTGTCTTTTTACTTACAGTACTGTGATGGTGACTTATAAAGGTCTTTGTGTGTGTGTGTGTGTGTGTGGTGTGTGTGTGTGTGTGTGTGTGGTCAGTGTCTTCCTATTGTGTATGCAGAAACATGCAAAGAATTCTACAGCCTCATTAACGAATACCAGATTTTAGAGGCTAAGTATTTTATGGGATGTTCCCACTCATACACTTTATTAGTAAAGATTTGTTAGTAAAGGTGATCTCAGAAGGTCTGGTTATTCCCAGTTACCCTAGTCCCTATCTCAAAGTCCATTTTTTCATTTCACAAACTGGATAACATTTAATTACTTCAGGTCCTTTTAAGTAGCTGTACCAAAGACCATTGTTTGCCTACCCACTAGTATCATTCACCCTCCACTTTTTTTTTTAAGCAGTAGAACCCTGATTTCTAACTAGGATTCCCATGTTTAGCAAACAAAAATACAGATTGCTAAATTAAATTTGACTTTCTGTAAAACAACAAATCAATTTTTAGTATAAGTATGTGCCAAGTATTAAATACAGGATGCCTAGTTAAATTTGAATTTCAGATAAGCAACAAATAATTTTTAGTCTATGTATTTCCCAAATATTGCACACTTATGCAAAAGAGTATCTATCTGAAAATCAAATTTAACTGGGTATGTATTATTTTATCATGCAACCCCCTTAACTGCTCAACCTCCTTAACTAAGTTGCTACCCAACTTAGACTACATTTCCAAGGCTCAGACCATGGTGTGACAATGTGACCAAGCTCCTGTCAATGAGGTGGAAGCATGTGTTGAGCGGTGTTCCCAGAAAGTCTCCTAACCAGAAAGGGGCTCTACCAGAGCTCAGTCATGAACAAGGCTCTGGTAGAGACAGAAAGAAGTGGGGTCCCTGGCAATATCGTGTTGCTGACATAGCAGCACTGAGCTGCCTCCTGCAAATTCCCTTAAGAGGGAGCTATATAAACTCCTGTTTTATTTAAATAATCACCATTTATTCTGTTACATTCAGTTGAGCCCAATCCTAACTGATAGAGGCTTACCTCCTTAGGGATTTGTGAACACACCAAAACCAAGATCTGTGGAACAGGGGGGTCTGTGGAAAGTAGAGCATGTGAAACAGTGTGAACATTCACAGTCACGTAGATTCTCATAGTCTCGCTGAGTTTCTCTCACACACATACAGATTTCGCTCTTTTTCTAAAGCCCTGGGTCTTCAAATTTCCTGCCCCATCTTCTTCCTGACAGCGCTCAAAAGTTAACTCTAGTAATTTAGAAAAAGAAACAAAACAAGCAAACAAACAAACAAACAAACAAACAAAAACACAAGGGCCATCCTTAGAGGACTGAAGCATAAAGCTAAATTGGGTTTAACAATTTCATTGAAGAGGTTGAGTGGCCATTTTCAACACAAATAATTTGTGGATACTTTTTGAGTATGCTGTCAGGTGGCAGGAATTAAGGTCCTAGATTACAATCATTTAATACTTTGGAGCATCTTTGGCTTTGGGGAAAAAATGTAAAAATGAATTCCTAATAAAATGATACTTCGTATAAAAAGGAATAGACCAATATAGCATCCCTTGAAATTTTCCCAGGTCAGAATACTTATATATAAAATTCTGTTCCAAAAGGGCAATGTTGATTTTTTTTTTCAGCACTTAAGATTTACCAATTTCAACATTTTTCTTGGTGCCATGAAAATTGTTGCCACTGGCAGGCTTTCTATGGAGGTAGGAAGGCAAAAATAGTGTTAAACAGTAGATCTATGAGAACAGGAGTCTGTACATTTTCATTAATGTGTCATTCAGAATCCTGATTAGGAGATCTATTTTTAATTCCTTAAGGGGGACAGAAATATATAGAAAGCAGATGAACAGAAAAAAAATACAACCTTCAAATGTAACAAATAAAAGTAAAATTAAGGCAAGGATAAGATATGAAAAAGGCTAAACACAATTCATTTTGTCATAATAAAGACACAACCACCACTGGTAGATTTTTGCAAAGGCTAAAAATTTCAGAATCTGGTTAGAATGTGGAAGTTATCTAAAGGAGATTGATTAGTACCTCCCCAAAATACATGACCACTTGGAACCTCAGAATTCAGTCTATTTGGAAATAGGTTCTTTGCAA
This sequence comes from Trachypithecus francoisi, assembly GCF_009764315.1. NCBI lineage: Eukaryota > Metazoa > Chordata > Mammalia > Primates > Cercopithecidae > Trachypithecus > Trachypithecus francoisi. The sequence goes on from NW_022681465.1 coordinate 99,818,240, forward strand.
ATGAAATTAATGTTGAAGGCATACTGCATTAGATGGGCCCCAAATTCAATGATTACTGTGTTTATAAGAGGAGAGGACATGCAGAAAGACCGTGCAGAAAGAAGGCTACATGGCAACACAGTCAGATATGAGAGTGATGCAGCTACACTCCAAGGAATGCCAAGGACTGCTGGCAACCAGCAGAAACTAGGAGAGCGGTTTAGACCAGAGTCTTCCTCAGAGCCTCCAGAAGAAACCAACTCTGCCAACACGTTGATTTTGGACCTCCAGCCTCTAGAGCTATGAGAAAATTAATTCCTGTTATAGTAAGCTACACAGTTTGTGGTACTTTTGTTACGGCCCCTAGGAAACTAACACATCACCCAATGCCCCTTGCCTCTGAAAGCAAGTCATTATATACATGTTCAAAAGATACCACTGGATCCCAGGGCACTCAAAACATTCCAGTGCTTGTTTTTCAACTCCTCAGATCCTGACCAAGGATGCTATTGACAAGCAAACATTTTTGCAGGATCTTTGTTTATTTGAAAGCCTTTATTCTGCCTGCCAAGTTGGAAAGATCATTAAATTATGTCTTTCGTTGAAAGCTTAGTTGTTTGTATTTTGCGGCTTCATTGGCTTTTTTATTTTCAAAAGAAGAGAAGCAAAATCAAAGGAAATGAAGCAAAGTGAAGTTTTATTAGCACTTCAAGGTCTCTGAGCCTCTACAAATCTACAAACACAATAGCATCCTCAGTGTGTCTCATATATTCTAGGTCTGTGAGATCAAGTATATAATATGGAAGGTTTGCAAATGGTCCACCCTTCCACCATTACCTAACCAAGAGTGCATTTAGTATTTCTTCTTCATCATATTGACAGTCCACTCAAAACAAAATAGAATTGTATTATTTTCCCTGACCAAAACTAGGACTGTGAGCCTATTCCTCTGATAAACACTGAGGGTCCCTTTGAGAAGTGTTACTCAGCCTTCTTCAAATCAGCACGCATTCAGAAAATGAGCATTATAAAGCATAATGCAGTACACTGGAAGAAGAAGGGGACATGAGGAAATGTATTTGCAACTTGGTGGAAAGACATATCACATTTTGTGTACTATATAAAAATGGCAAGCAATAAAATACAAAATGTTAGGAAAGATGTTAAATATTGATTGCATAAATATTCTGAATAATTTTTTCAAACTACTGAATTCAGGAAGTTTTCAGGGGAAGCTGGACAAATATTATTCATTATAATTCCAACATTTTACATTTTTAGATGTTTTTAAAAATTGGTCTTAGGGTTTTTAACATCAAGGGTCTATTGAAAACAATATTTTGGGGGAAATTCTAGAAAGAGGATGGCAGTGGCTACAAAGGTTTTAAATCTCTCTGAATACTCACATAAAAACAGAGCAGCTAGAGAGCAAAATCACAGAAACCTGTGGCAGATTCTTACAACACAACTATGCAATAAGGCAGCCCAAAAGCTACAAAATGCAATTGGATGACACAATACAAGCTGACAGTAATAAGAGCTGCACTATCTCAAAATCCATGCAGGAGATGGCAGAAGGGACCCGGGGGTGATGGAAAGGCTTGAGAACATGACAATTTCAAGTGTTCTTTTTATCATGACACTACCTCTCATAACTTGTTGCTTCATGCTGCATTTGCTGAATCCTTCCAAGCCTCTGTCACAGATTTAACCTATCTCCCTCAAATGGTACTAAAGAGACAGACTCGAGTCTGATCAGTCCTCAGGATCCAGTTGCCAGTTTGCAGGAAAAGTGGAGAATAGAGAACCATGTTGTATGAAACCATAAATACGCAGTCACAAAATCCTGACTGTGGAAAACTGTAGAAGTCAAATGCTCTAGTTCCTCCACAGAAATATTGAAAGAAAAGAAAGAGAAGGAGAAAGTGTAGATTTAAAAAGATTTAAAATACACATGAAAATTTTTCAAATGGGTGAGTCTACACGATAATGTTTAGGAATGCATACTCGCATAATAAAAAAAGATTTCAAAAAAATGCAAGAATGTGATTTACTTTTGGAGGGTAAGGAAGGAGCTGTCATTGAACAAGAATACTCAGAGAGGTCTAACAAAGAGGCTCGGTGGGGCGCCGGGGCTCACAGCCTGTAGTCCCAGCACTTGGAGAGGTCGAGGAGGGAGGCTCACCTGACGTCGGGAGTTTGACACCAGCCGGACCAACATGGAGAAACCCCGTCTCTACTAAAAATACAAAATTAGCCAAGTGTGGTGGCATGTGCCTGTAGTCCCAGCTACTCAGGAAGCTGAGGCAGGAGAATCGCTCGAACCCGGGAGGCGGAGGTTGTGGTGAGCCGAGATTGCGCCACCGCACTCCAGCCTGGGCAACAAGCGCAAGCCTCGTCTCATTCATAAATAAATAAATAAATAAATAGGCCGACTCTATTTTTGATGTTTGCCTGCTGACAACTTTCAAGTCCCCCTGGCCCCTGCTCCCCATTCTGCCCCACATCTGGACAAGCCAGTAAGAGAGCCCACAAGCTCTTCCTTTGCCACCAGCAGGAAGTTCCAACTATTCATGCCATTTTCAGACCTGCTAGGAAACCTGCTTTGCTCTTCCCAGAAAGCCTCATTATATGAGTAATACATCTTTTCATACCCTCTTTTTTTTTTTTTTTTTTTTTTTTTTGAGACGGAGTCTTGCTCTGTCACCCAGGCTAGAGCGCAGTGGCCGGATCTCAGCTCACTGCAAGCTCCGCCTCCCGGGTTCACGCCATTCTCCTGCCTCAGCCTCCCGAGTAGCTGGGACTACAGGCGCCCGCCACCTCGCCCGGCTAGTTTTTTGTATTTTTTAGTAGAGACGGGGTTTCACCGCGTTAGCCAGGATGGTCTCGATCTCCTGACCTCGTGATCCGCCCGTCTCGGCCTCCCAAAGTGCTGGGATTACAGGCTTGAGCCACCGCGCCCAGCCTTCATACCCTCTTTATGTGTTTCATACCCAACATTAATCTCAATATCTAGGCCAAATTGTGGGTAAAGAATCAGTTTTATCTCTGCAGCATGACCACAACAAGGCTTTTTGACGGGCAAAACTTTACTTTTTCGACCTTTGTGGGTGCTTAAAAAGGTATTTGTTTTGTAACTTAAGATGAATGTTTTATCATGTATGTGATTTGCTGTCTCTTTATTTTTGCAACAAAACAGATAAAAATAAAAGCCATAAAATAATGATTTTCTGTGGCAAATTTGTAACCTATTGTGATACATCCATTAGAAATCTCAGACTTGGAATAACACACTTCTTAGAACCAAAGTACTAAGTAAGATAGTGCTGGTCCCTTAACCTGTCTTGCCACCATATAGGCTGGTTTTTGGACACTACCAAGAATAGGACTCTAATCTTGATCTACAGAGTATATTAGTCTGGGTCCTTCTGGATAAAATCAAGTCCCTACATGTCCCATGTCGTCAAGTATAATTTCATGTTTTTCCTTTTGCGTTTCATACAAATATGATCATAACTTTTCTTGGATAACCTGAAGAAGTTACATAGGGTAACATTCTACGTATTCCTCCTGTTTTACATCTTCTTGGACACCAGTTCAAAGAGAGTCAAACAGCAAATTTGCTTCCTTTTTTTTTTTTTCTTTTTTCTTTTTTAAGACGGAGTTTCGCTCTTGTCACTCAGGCTGGAGGGCAATGGCACGATCTCGGCTCACTGCAACCTCTACCTCCTAGGTTCAAGTGATTCTCCTTCCTCAGCTTCCCAAGTAGCTGGGATTACAGGCGCCCACCACCACACCCAGCTAATTTTTGTATTTTTAGTAGAGATGGGGTTTCACTATGTTGGCCAGGTTGGTCTTGAACTCCTGGCCTCAAGTGACTAACTTGCCTCAGCCTCTCAAAGTACTGGGATTACAGCTATGAGCCACTGTGCCCGGCCTGCTTCCTTCATTTTTATAATAAAGCTTTATTTATTAGCCACATTAGAAGCACACTTTTGCTTAACCATTTGATTATGTTTGTAAATTCATGAGGAAATGCATCAAGTCTATCTAGTGAGTACTTGTAGTCTAAACATAATTAATTGAAAAGCACTGACAAAATAGAAACCACCACATTCTATAGTATCAAATTTCAAAAGAGAGGATATATTACATCATGTAGGTCTCTTTCTCTTTTTTATAATCTTGAAATCTCATCTCCTTCATAAACTTCTTGCTAAGTAAAATAGAAGAAAGTGCTGAAAGATAATCAAGAAAACTCCCATAGGCTCTCTGAGAAAAAAACAAATCATTTGTTTAAATGCTTATTATTATTTTGAAGTTTACGAGTCCCCAACAAATTATTTGATAGAGAAAAATTCAATGATGTAAGTGGTTTGTGATAGCTAGAGTTTTGTCTGCCCCACATGTTTTCTAATCTCATTTTTCTCTTGTCTTCTGGCAAATTTTCCCAAACTTTATTTGGTTTGGGTAGGAGTCTATCCCAGAACACTACCTTTACCAAACATGATTATTTCCTTTCTCTAGACACAATAATTCGTGTGTATGTAATCCAAGCAGGGTTAACAGAGTCATTCCCTGGAGCTAACATAGGAATTATACAGCCCTAATACTGTGTTGTTGAAAAATGTTTACATTTTTCCTTATAAAGTCATCTGTTAGTCAGTGTTTGCAGTGATAATCCTATATAACAAACAACCCTGATATCTTGGTAGTTTACACCAACATTTATTTCTCTCTCATGTTTTGAGGTCAGCTCAGGTCTAGGTTTTGGGTTGCATTTAGGTTTTTTCATGTGTCTTCTCATTTGAGAATCCAAGTTAAAGGAGTATTTCCTATTTGAGGCATGCTGTTCTCGTGGAAGAGTGTAGGAGAACAAGAGAACTGTTGAAAACTTTCAATGCCTCTTTAAAGCCTCTACTCAAAATATGTAAGTTACATGGCCAAGCCCAAAATAAACATACAAGAAAGTGTATGTTTCTTGTATGTTTCTCCCATGGACAAGGAGAAGAGAGTGAATATTTACTGAATAATACAACTACCAAAGCCATGCACTTTTTGTTATTTTCTGTATTCTGGGTACATTATATTATATTATAAATAATGTGTGTGTATTTATATATATCTGTATATGTATATATAAAATTGCATTCACTAGATGTTTGCTGTTGATGACAGTGTAATTAACTTTTATCTTATAGCCAATAGTTTTATTGAAGTCTTGGTTAATTCTAATTATTTGTGAATTATCATAGATTTTTGCATATTCACTATCTAAACTTCTATCTATTTGAAATACACCAAATAGATTTAGATAATACTGTACTTAAAGTGTCTATATAAACTCAGGAGACCTGAACTAGTGAATTAAATAAAATGTAAGAGAACTGGTTGCCTTTATTTTATTTCATTTTTTTGCACTTACGATCTTCAATGAAATTGGCGTGTAATTTTCTGTTCTTATATTTGTCTAGTTTGGGTATTGCACAAGCTAGAATAACTAATATTAACTTCTGTAATATAGAAACTTCAAACATTAGTAGCTTAATCTCATAAAAGTTTATCTCTCACTGATGCAAAAGTTAATCAGTTCTTCATTTAAGGACATCGTTCTATATGGCCATTCTGGACACACTCCTTTTTATGTCTGTACCATCCACTAAGTCCTGGAAGTACTCTGCCACTTACTCTGCATCCAGCTCTCAGAAAAGGCAAGAGAGACCGTGTAGAAGATAACATGGGAAGTTTCTAAAGTCCAGGCCTGGAAGTGGCATTGTACATTACAACCACCTACATTTCAATGGCAAAAACAAAGTCACATGACCACATCTACACCAAAGGATATTGAATTGTGTAGATTGGTTTGTGTAAGACTAGAATCAACGTTTATCTGAATGTTTGATAAATCTTTCTGACAAAATCATCCAAGCCAAATTTTTTGTTATTAGGAAAAATTTTAACTGTTGTTTAAATGTTTCAAATGGCTGTAGGAGTATTAAGGTCTGACAAAATAATCTAAACCAAATTTTTTGTTATTAGGAAAAATTGTAACTGTTGTTTAAATGTTTCAAATGGCTATAGGAGTATTAAGGTTTGCCCTTGACTCTATTTCATAGTTACATTTTTCTTTAAAAAAATCAATTATATTAAGGTTTTTGGAATTTATTGGCATAAATATTGTCAGAGAAATCTCTCGTATTTTAAAATCTTTGCCATGTCAATTGTTATGTCCTCTTTTCATGCCTAATTTATTTGTGACTTCTCTTTTTTCCTCTGTCAAAGAATCAGCTTTGGTATTTATTAATCCTGAATATCATTTCCTATCTCATTAATTTTTTCTCAAGTCTTTATTATTGCCTTCCTTTGACATTTTGGGTTTGATATATTGTGACTCCTCTAATTCTGGAGTTATCGTAACAACATTTTTCTAATATTAAGCATTTTTACCTCTAAGTTTCCTTTTGATGATCACTTTAACTGATTCCTACAAATTTGTATATGAAGTATTTTAATTGCTAAGTTTAAAAATTTTGTAACTTCCACTCTGAATGCTTTTGTGGATTGTTTTAGTTTGTTTGCTGGTGCTATAACGAATATCTGAAATTGGGTAACTTATAAAGGAGAGAAATTTATTTTCTCACAATTCTGGAGACTGGGAAGTCCAAGATCAAAGCACCAGTAGTCAGCAAGTGTCTTCTTGCTGCTTTATCACATGGTGGAAGGGCAAAGAGGCAAAAGGTGCCAAACTCATCCTTTTATAATGGCATTAATCCCACCCATGAGAGTAGAGTCTGTATGCCCTGATCATCTCTTAAAGGTCCCACCTCCAAACACCACTGCAATGGTAATCAAATTTCATGAGTTTTGGAGGGGATAATGGAAACCATAGCATGGACAAGTTAATTATTAGAATCGTCTCCCATCAAAATTCCACGTTTGGACGTTTTTGCAGTAAACTTCTTGTGTTTTTAAAAATATTTTACTTAATTATACTAGAATTAGATAATATGATTTCTATAATACAAATACTTTGACACTGATTGAGACTTGCTTTAAGGGCTTAGTATGTGGTCAGTCTATACATACTCAATGTGCCTTTTAAAGGAAGATTCATTCAAAATTTGCTGGTTGCAGGGTTCTACATTATTTCCATCATACCAAACATGTTAATTGTGCTACTGAAACTTAAATCCTTTAGTAAGTTTTTGGCTACTTATTCAATCAATACATTAAAATTCTTCCATTTTGCTAGTAATGAATCTCTCTTTATAATTGTGTCAAATTTTTCCTTGTAGCCTCTCAAGCTGTATTATTGGGTGGATAGAGGTTAAGAATTAAAATACTTTCCTGGTGAACCTAACCTATCGTTATAATGCCTACTAATGCCTTTGCCATGAAGATACCAGGAATTTTATCAATAAACTATACCAGATGTCATTAAATTTTACCTGAATGTATTTAACAGTTTTTTTTTTAATGAAGGTCAATTGCATAGAGTCGGATTAATCAAAGTCCTTGGTGCAGTATGCACTGCATTTATTTATCTATCCATGACCATACTTTATTTCATTTGTTTGTCTATTTGTTCATTTGTGTGTTTATATTATACACTCCCATGAACCAACTTCCCAATACATAGAACATTGCCGATAATTTATCTGTGAGCTCCTTCTATATTTCACACTGCTAGTACCCCTTCAGAGGCAGTAGTTGTACTAAATTTTGTGTTTATAATTTCTTTGGTGTGTTTGTATTTGTTTTGCTTTCAGGTTCACTTTATATATTTGTTTGGTTTTATTTTTAGTCAGCTTTTAAGTTCACTTCATGTATTTGTGTGCCCAAACAATATATATTTTTTAGTTTCATAAAAAATACATTTATATTGAGGCCAGACGTGGTGACTGTAATCCCAGCACTTTGGGAGGCTAAGGCAGGTGGATCATGAGGTCAGGAGTTCAAGACCAGCCTGGCCAACACGGTGAAACCCCATCTCTACTAAAAGTACAAAAATTAGCCAGGCATGGTGGTGAACACCTGTAGTCCTAGCTACTCAGGAGGCTGAGGCAGGAGAATTGCTTGAACCTGGGAGGTGGAGGTTGCAGTGAGCCAAGATCACAACATTGCACTCCAGCCTGGGCAACAGAGCAAGACTCTGTCTCAAAATATATATATATAAATAATATATGTAAGTATACATATATATATATAATGTTCTATGTTGTTTCGAGGGGGTTGCTTTTTTTACTCAATTTCGTGTTACTGAGAATCACCTACACTGTTTTCTACACTTAATTATTTTCACTGCTGTACAATACCCAATACCATGTTACCTGATTATACCACAATTTCTTGATCCATTTTCTTGGCAACAAGCTCCGCTTTTACATTCAGTCTTCCTGTGAACTTATATTTTAGATTCACTTCTAGTGAAAATAAAAACCAGAAGTTTATTTTTAAAAAATTTAACACAATATGTTAAGTTCTGTCTTTTATACCTGGATTTAGATTTTGTATATTTAAAGTAAATTACTAAAGTTTTTTTCCTGCAATTTAGGTTGAACTATTTTCTTCCCTTTATTATGTTTCTTTTATTTCTTCTTTCTAAACATTTTTAAGAGTGATTTTTTTCATTTTTTTCACATATGTTTATAGAAGATATATACTTTCCTACTTTTTTTTTTTTATTATACTTTAAGTTCTAGGGTACATGTGCATAACGTGCAGGTTTGTTACATATGTATACTTCTGCCATGTTGGTGTACTGCACCCATCAACTCGTCAGCACCCATCAATTCGTCATTTATATCAGGTATAACTCCCAATGCAATCCCTCCCCCCTCCCCGCTCCCAATGATAGGCCCGGATGTGTGATGTTCCCCTTCCCGAGTCCAAGTGATGTCATTGTTCAGTTCCCACCTATGAGTTGAGAACATGTGGTGTTTGGTTTTCTGTTCTTGTGATACTTTGCTGAGAATGATGGTTTCCAGCTGCATCCATGTCCCTGCAAAGGATGCACACTCATCCTTTTTTATGGCTGCATAATATTCCATGGTGTATATGTGCCACATTTTCTTAATCCAGTCTATCACACATGGACATTTGGGTTGATTCCAAGTCTTTGCTATTGTGAATAGTGCCGCAATAAATATACGTGTGCGTGTGTCTTTATAGGAGCACGATTTATATTCCTTTGGGTATATACCCAGTAGTGGGATGGCTGGGTCATATGGTACATCTAGTTCTAGATCCTTGAGGAATCGCCATACTGTTTTCCATAATGGTTGAACTAGTTTACAATCCCACCAACAGTGTAAAAGTGTTCCTATTTCTCCACATCCTCTCCAGCACCTGTTGTTTCCTGACTTTTGAATGATTGCCATTCTAACTGGTGTGAGATGGTATCTCATTGTGGTTTTGATTTGCATCTCTCTGATGGCCAGTGATGATGAGCAGTTTTTCATGTGTTTGTTGGCTGTATGAATGTCTTCTTTTGAGAAATGTCTGTTCATATCCTTTGCCCACTTTTTGATGGGGTTGTCTGTTTTTTTTCTTGTAAATTTGTTTGAGTTCTTTGTAGATTCTGGATATTAGCCCTTTGTCAGATGAGTAGATTGCAAAAATTGTCTCCCATTCTGTAGGTTGCCTGTTCACTCTGATGGTAGTTTCTTTTGCTGTGTAGAAGCTCTTTAGTTTAATTAGATCCCATTTGTCAATTTTGGCTTTTGTTGCCGTTGCTTTTGGTGTTTTAGACATGAAGTCCTTGCCCATGCCTATGTCCTGAATGGTACTACCTAGGTTTTCTTCTAGGGTTTTGATGGTATTAGGTCTAACATTTAAGTCTCTAATCCATCTTGAATTAATCTTTGTATAAGGAGTAAGGAAAGGATCCAGTTTCAGCTTTCTACTTATGGCTAGCCAATTTTCCTAGCACCATTTATTAAATAGGGAATTCTTTCCCCATTTCTTGTTTCTCTCAGGTTTGTCAAAGATCAGGTGGCTGTAGATGGGTGGTATTATTTCTGAGGGCTCTGTTCCATTCCATTGGTCTATATCTCTGTTTTGGTACCAGTACCATGCTGTTTTGGTTACTGTAGCCTTGTAGTATAGTTTGAAGTCAGGTAGCGTGATGCCTCCAGCTTTGTTCTTATGACTTAGGATTGTCTTGGCAATGTGGGCTCTTTTTTGGTTCCATATGAACTTTAAAGCAGTTTTTTCCAATTCTGTGAAGAAACTCATTGGTAGCTTAATGGGGATGGCATTGAATCTATAAATAACCTTGGGCAGTATGGCCATTTTCACGATATTGATTCTTCCTATCCATGAGCATGGTATGTTCTTCCATTTGTTAGTGTCTTCTTTTATTTCACTGAGCAGTGGTTTGTAGTTCTCCTTGAAGAGGTCCTTTACATTCCTTGTAAGCTGGATTCCTAGGTATTTTATTCTCTTTGAAGCAATTGTGAATGGAAGTTGATTCCTGATTTGGCTCTCTGCTTGTCTGTTACTGGTGTATAAGAATGCTTGGAATTTTTGCAAATTAATTTTGTATCCTGCAACTTTGCTGAAGTTGCTTATCAGCTTAAGGAGATTTTGGGCTGAGACAATGGGGTTTTCTAAATATACAATCATGTCATCTGCAAACAGGGACAATTTGACTTCTTCTTTTCCTAACTGAATACCCTTGATTTCTTTCTCTTGCCTGATTGCCCTAGCCAGAACTTCCAACACTATGTTGAATAGGAGTGGTGAGAGAGGGCATCCCTGTCTTGTGCCAGTTTTCAAAGGGAATTTTTCCAGTTTTTGCCCATTCAGTATGATATTGGCTGTGGGTTTGTCATAAATAGCTCTTATTATTTTGAGGTACATTCCATCAATACCAAATTTATTGAGCGTTTTTAGCATGAAGGGCCGTTGAATTTTGTCAAAAGCCTTTTCTGCATCTATTGAGATAATCATGTGGTTCTTGTCTTTGGTTCTGTCTATATGCTGGGTTACGTTTATTGATTTGCGAATGTTGAAACAGCCTTGCATCCCAGGGATGAAGCCCACTTGATCATGGTGGATAAGCTTTTTGATGTGCTGCTGAATCCGGTTTGCCAGTATTTTGTTGAGGATTTTTGCATCGATGTTCATCAGGGATATTGGTATAAAATTCTCTTTTTTTGTTGTGTCTCTGCCAGGCTTTGGTATCAGGATGATGTTGGCCTCATAAAATGAGTTAGGGAGGATTCCCTCTTTTTCTATTGATTGGAATAGTTTCAGAAAGAATGGTACCAGCTCCTCCTTGTACCTCTGGTAGAATTCAGCTGTGAACCCATCTGATCCTGGACTTTTTTTGATTGGTAGGCTACTAATTATTGCCTCAATTTCAGAGCCTGCTATTGGTCTATTCAGGGATTCAACTTCTTCCTGGTTTAGTCTTGGAAGAGTGTAAGTGTCCAGGAAATTATCCATTTCTTCTAGATTTTCTAGTTTATTTGCATAGAGGTGTTTATAGTATTCTCTGATGGTAGTTTGTATTTCTGTGTGGTCGGTGGTGATATCCCCTTTACCATTTTTTATTGCGTCTATTTGATTCCTCTCTCTTTTCTTCTTTATTAGTCTTCCTAGCGGTCTGTCAATTTTGTTGATTTTTTCAGAAAACCAACTCCTGGATTCATTGATTTTTTGGAGGGTTTTTTGTGTCTCTATCTCCTTCAGTTCTGCTCTGATCTTAGTTATTTCTTGCCTTCTGCTAGCTTTTGAATGTGTTTGCTCTTGCTTCTCCAGTTCTTTTAATTGTGATGTTAGAGTGTCAATTTTAGATCTTTCCTGCTTTCTCTTGTGGGCATTTAGTGCTATAAATTTCCCTCTACACACTTAAGATTATGGTATGTTGTATCTTTGTTCTCATTGGTTTCAAAGAACATCTTTATTTCTGCCTTCATTTCGTTATGTACCCAGTAGTCATTCAGGAGCAGGTTGTTCAGTTTCCATGTAGTTGAGTGGTTTTGATTGAGTTTCTTAGTCCTGAGTTCCAGTTTGATTGCACTGTGGTCTGAGAGACAGTTTGTTATAATTTCTGTTCTTTTACATTTGCTAAGGAGTGCTTTACTTCCAATTATGTGGTCAATTTTGGAATAAGTGCGATGTGGTGCTGAGAAGAATGTATATTCTGTTGATTTGGGGTGGAGAGTTCTATAGATGTCTATTAGGTCCACTTGATGCAGAGATGAGTTCAATTCCTGGATATCCTTGTTAACTTTCTGTCTCATTGATCTGTCTGATGTTGACAGTGGAGTGTTGAAGTCTCCCATTATTATTGTACGGGAGTCTAAGTCTCTTTGTAAGTCTCTAAGGACTTGCTTTATGAATGTGGGTGCTCCTGTATTGGGTGCATATATATTTAGGAGAGTTAGCTCTTCCTGTTGAATTGATCCCTTTACCATTATGTAATGGCCTTCTTTGTCTCTTTTGATCTTTGATGGTTTAAAGTCTGTTTTATCAGAGACTAGGATTGCAACCCCTGCTTTTTTTTGTTCTCCATTTGCTTGGTAGATCTTCCTCCATCCCTTTATTTTGAGCCTATGTATGTCTCTGCATGTGAGATGGGTCTCCTGAATACAGCAGACTGATGGGTCTTGACTCTTTATCCAGTTTGCCAGTCTGTGTCTTTCAATTGGAGCATTTAGTCCATTAACATTTAAGGTTAATATTGTTCTGTGTGAACTTGATCCTGCCATTATGATATTAACTGGTTATTTTGCTCGTTAGTTGATGCAGTTTCTTCCTAGCCTCGATGGTCTTTACATTTTGGCATGTTTTTGCAATGGCTGGTATTTGCTGGTACTTGCAATGGTTGTTCCTTTCCATGTTTAGGGCTTCCTTCAGGGTCTCTTGTAAGGCAGGCCTGGTGGTGACAAAATCTCTAAGCATTTGCTTATCTGTAAAGGATTTTCTTTCTCCTTCACTGATGAAACTTAGTTTGGCTGGATATGAAATTCTGGGTTGAAAATTCTTTTCTTTAAGAACGTTGAATATTGGCCCCCACTCCCTTCTGGCTTGTAGAGTTTCTGCTGACAGGTCTGCTGTTAGTCTGATGGGCTTCCCTTTGTGGGTAACCCGACCTTTCTCTCTGGCTGCCCTTAAGATTTTTTCTTTCATTTCAACTTTGGTGAATCTGGCAATTATGTGTCTTGGAGTTGCTCTTCTCGAGGAGTATCTTTGTAGTGCTCTCTGTATTTCCTGAATTTGAATGTTGGCCTGCCCTACTAGGTTGGGAAAGTTCTCCTGGATGATATCCTGAAGAGTGTTTTCCAACTTGGTTCCATTTTCCCCCTCACTTTCAGGCACCCCAATCAGACGTAGATTTGGTCTTTTTACATAATCCCATACTTCCTGTAGGCTTTGTTCATTTCTTTTTCTTCTTTTTTCTTTTGGTTTCTCTTCTCGCTTCATTTCATTCATTTGATCCTCAATCGCTGATACTCTTTCTTCCAGTTGATCGAGTCGGTCACTGAAGCTTGTGCATTTGTCACGTATTTCTCGTGTCATGGTTTTCATCTCTGTCATTTCGTTTATGACCTTCTCTGCATTAATTAGTCTAGCTGTCAATTCTTCCACTCTTTTTTCAAGATTTTTAGTTTCTTTGCGCTGGGTACGTAATTCCTCCTTTAGCTCTGAGAAGTTTGATGGACTGAAGCCTTCTTCTCTCATCTCATCAAAGTCATTCTCTGACCAGCTTTGATTCGTTGCTGGCGATGAGCTGCGTTCCTTTGCAGGGGTAGATGCGCTCTTATTTCTTGAATTTCCAGCTTTTCTGCCCTGCTTCTTCCCCATCTTCGTGGTTTTATCTGCCTCTGGTCTTTGATGATGGTGATGTACTGATGGGGTTTTGGTATTGGTGTTCTTCCTGTTTGATAGTTTTCCTTCTAACAGTCAGGACCCTCCACTGTATGTCTGTTGGAGATTGCTTGAGGTCTACTCCAGACCCTGTTTGCCTGGGTATCAGCAGAAGAGGTTGCAGAAGATAGAATATTGCTGAACAGCGAGTGTACCTGTCTGATTCTTACTTTGGGAGCTTCCTCTCAGGGGTGTACTCCACCCTGTGAGGTGTGGGGTGTCAGACTGCCCCTAGGGGGGATGTCTCCCAGTTAGGCTACTCAGGGGTCAGGGACCCACTTGAGTAGGCAGTCTGTCCCTTCTCAGATCTCAACCTCTGTGTTGGGAGATCCACTGCTCTCTTCAAAGCTGTCAGACAGAGTCGTTCGCGTCTGCACAGGCCTCTGCTGCTTCCCCTTTTGTTGTTTAGCTGTGCCCTGTCCCCAGAGGTGGAGTCTACAAAGACAGGCAGGTTTCCTTGAGCTGCTGTGAGCTCCACCCAGTTCGAGTTTCCCAGCGGCTTTGTTTACCTACTTAATCCTCAGCAATGGCGGGCACCCCTCCCCCAGCCTTGCTGCTGCGGTTTCGGTTAGATCGCAGACTGCTGTGCTAGCAATGAGGGAGGCTCCGTGGCTGTCGGGCCCTCTCAGCCAGGTGTGGGTATAATCTCCTGGTGTGCTCGTTTGCTTAAAGCGCAGTATTGGGGTGGGAATTACCCAATTTTCCAGGTGTTGTGTGTCTCAGTTCCCCTGGCTAGGAAAAGGGATTCCCTTCCCCCTTGCGCTTCCCAGGTGAGGCAATGCCTCGCCCTGCTTCAGCTCTCGCTGGTCGGGCTGCAGCAGCTGACCAGCACCAATTGTCCGGCACTCCCCAGTGAGATGACCCCAGTACCTCAGTTGAAAATGCAGAAATCACCGGTCCTCTGTGTCTCTTGCGCTGGGAGTTGGAGACTGGAGCTGTTCCTATTTGGCCATCTTGCTCCGCCCCCCTACTTTGCTACTTTTAATAGTTGGCCTTAAAATGTTAATATATGCATTTAAATTAAAATGTAAAACTATTCACTATTTCTACTTTGTTGCTGGGCAATACAAGGACCTTGGGACACTTTAACTCTGATCACCTCTGTGGTAGACGTGGAAGAATGATGTTCAGCCTCTACTGAAAATTTTTTTAATGTACAAGGGCTAGAATGCTAAAATGTTTTCCAGCCTCTTGCAGCTAATGTTCTGGATATGATTCAGTTTCCACCAAACAGAAGCACCACCAATCAGAGTTGGAGTACAGAAGTGAGGTAGACAACATACCTTGGCTGTTTCTGCTGGCAGGTACAGTCAGGGGGCATGTGGTTACTCTAAAGCAGTGTTGTCCAAGGTTTAGTATCCAGTCAGATGCTTCACGAATGTTGTCAGACAAGATGTGAATCATTCATTTTAAGGGACCATGTTTTTGATGTTGTATCTAAAGAGTCTTCACCATTCTCAAGTTTATCTAGATTTTCTCCTACGTTATCTTCTGAAAGTTCTATAGTTTTGCCTTTGATATTCGGGTCTCTGATACATGTTTAATTAATTTTTGTGAAGGGTGTAAGGTTTGTGTCTAGACTTTTTTTCTGCATATAGATGTCCAGCTGTTCCAACACCATTTGTTGAAAAGACTGTCTTTTCTCCATTGTATTGCCTTTGTTCCTTTGTCAAAGACCAGTTGACTATATTTATGTGAGTCTATTTCTGAGTTTTCTATTCTGTTCCATTGATCTATTTGTTTATTCTTTTGCCAATACCACACTGTCTTGATTACTGTAGACTTCTAGTAAGTCTTGAAGTTAGGTAAATTTAATTCTCTGACTTTGTTCTTCTCTTTCAATACTGAGTTGGCTTTTAGGGTCTTTTGCCTCTCCATACAATGTTTAGAATCAGTTTATTGATAGCCATAAGATAACTTGCTGAGATTTTGGCTGGGAATCTATAAATCAAGTGGGAAACACTTGACATCTTGACAATATTGAATCTTGCTAACCATAAACATGGGACATCTCACTTTTTATTTATTTCATCTGAGTTTTGTGGGGTTTTTTAATATAGATATTATATGTATTTTGTTAGATTTTTATCTAAATATTTTATTTTGACAAGAACTACTGTAAATGGTAATACATTTTTTTTTTTTTTTTTGAGACGGAGTCTCGCTCTGTCGCCCAGGCTGGATGGAGTGCAGTGGCCGGATCTCAGCTCACTGCAAGCTCCACCTCCCGGGTTCACACCATTCACCTGCCTCAGCCTCCCGAGTAGCTGGGACTACAGGTGCCCGCCACCTCAACCGGCTAGTTTTTTGTGTTTTTTAGTAGAGATGGGGTTTCACCATATTAGCCAGGATGGTCTTGATCTCCTGACCTCGTGATCCGCCCATCTCGGCCTCCCAAAGTGCTGGGATTACAGGCTTGAGCCACCGCGCCCGGCTGGTAATACATTTTTAATTTCAAATTTCTCTTGTTTATTGCTAGTGTATAGAAAAGTGATTGATTTTTGTATGTTAGCCACATATCCTACAACCTTACTATAGTCACTATTAGTTCTAGAACTTTTCTTGTCTACTCTTTAAGATTTTCTACATAGATAATCATATCATCTATGAACAAACGGTATTATTTTTTCTTTCCCAAGCTGTATACCTTTTATTCTACCTCTGTTTTTGAGTATTTGTTTATCACCATATATAATTTGCAGAGGGCGGTTATTTTCTTTCATCCCTTTGAAGTTATTATAAACCAATGTTTGGTTTATATTGTTTCTGTTGAGGTCTGCTATCAATTTAATTTTTGTTTTATTGTAGGTCAACTCTTGTTTTTCTCTGACTGCTGTTAAGGTTTCTTCTTCATCTTTAATGTTATGTGGTTATATTACAATGTTTTTAGATTTTTTTTTATTCCTACATCTAATTGTTTGCATCTTGTGTGTTTCATCAATTTTAGATATTTTTCAACTATTTTATTTTCTAATATTGCATTTTTTCATTATCTTTAATCTTTGGTTGGTTTAAATTCAAATAGGCATAAGTTAGAGCTTCTCATTCTGTTTTTCTTTTATATTTTTCATCTCTTTGTCTCTCCTACATTTGTTTCAATATCTTGTGCTCTATCTACCAGTTCACTTATTAACTCTTTAGCTTTATCTAATCTTCTGTTTAGATGTATGTGTTGAAGATTATATATTTTTTTATTTCTAGGAGTCCTTTTTTATTTTTTCTCAAATCTGCCTGGTCATGTCTGAGAGTACCATGTTCTACACTCATGTTTCCAATTTCTATATTTCTGAAAACACTTGAATCACACTTTTTCTTAGTGTTTAATAATTCCAATATCAAACAGAGGGGTGTTTAGCTCTGCTTTTTGTTGTTTCTGATAATATGTATATCTTTTTTCTTCTTGACCAATGTGACTAGGACCTCATGTTTGGCTGTTTTTATAAACACAAATTCTGAAACGCCTAGGCTGAGATGCATTCTTTTAGCAGGAATTTGTGTTATCTCTTTCCAAGTATCCTGGAACATCACTGACCCCAAAATATTTTCATTTAATTTACTGAATTGCACTTCCCTGGACTATGCAAGTGATATTAATTTGAATCCTTTTCCTGTACATGGGTAGTCATATGGCTGCTAATTTCCAGAAAAAATTTTTCCCACCTCAAGCCAAGAACTTAGATATATTTCCTTGCCAGCTTCTTTTTCCAGGGAACAGATTTTTCTTTTAGCCCCCTTTTTACTGTAGCTATAACCCTTCATAACTACAGGGTATTTGGCGATCTCGGTTCTTTCTACACACTTTATGTGAGCCAAAGTTTTGTCTATCATTCTCCCTCATGGCTACTACAACCCAGGTTTCAAAGCTCCTCGTACTGGCAGATTCCTTCAGCGTAGCCCATGTCTCTATTACACATACATCACCCTAGTTTATTTCACTCTTTACTTTTTGGCCCCGGTAGATTTCTTTCACTTCTGTTGTGGGTGGGTGTGACCCTACATATGAATTTCAAAGATTATTAGTAAGTATTAAGAAGCATAGCTAGGTGTTTGCAATAAGAAGGCTTTTCAGAATTTCTTATTCATAGTATTACTGAAGTGGTAATAGAGTTGAGAGCCATGAAGCAATTGGAAATTATTTGAAGATAATAATGTTTATAATAGTTTTATGTACCAAAATGCACATAATAACTTACCCGAAGGTTTTTGGTGCAATGATATAGGACATCTTGAAGGAGTACTATTCCAGCTTTATTAACACTTGATATTATGTATATAATTGTTCAATGTAGATTAGCCAGGGTTCATAGTTTGTCAGCAAATGTTCAAGTCTCAACTGGGAGGAACTCTGAGTAAGAAAAGCATGAGACATTTTAAAGGAATTACATTTGATATTTGGATTCTTGGATTTCTAAAATTGCCTTTGACCTTTCTGTCCTATGTTTATCTGTAGCCACGAATTTCAAATCTGTCAACAATTTTTATTTAAGACAAAGAACACTTTTCTTGAATCCCGAAATTTCTGTGCCATAATAAGTTAGATTTTATCTGTTCACTCTAGAGAATACACATGTTCCAAATGTGTAATCCCAGGATCCTCCTTCTGCCATGAGGAATGAGGGTGCATGTGAATCTCTTAGGGCCCGTGTTCAAATTGCCCAAGCCCTGAGAGCTTCTAGTACCACCAGCAAGAACAGCAGAGCTACAGGCTTTCCGTGAACCCACAGAATCTCTGTGGTTCTGACCATGATTTTTCTGATCCCTCCTTCTTCCCCTGCCTTGTTCTCTTATTTGTGCCAGAGTAAAATGGAAGCATCAGATTCCCATGTAAGTGGTGACTGTGATCTCCCTACCCTCTGGCTTACTGGACTTCTGGCCTCTCTTCCGCTCTGGGCAACCTCTGGGGAGGGAGAATCTCTGGTTGCAGGGCAGAAACTCTGCCTCATTCACAAGATTTCTGTACTTGGAGTGAGTGAGAAGCTCTGTTTTTTTCTTGCTCTATGGAGGTTGTAAGCAGGATAGCTCCTAACCGACACATTTGTTAAAGCCTCTCTGCCAGCAGCTCAACTTGTCCTCACCCTACCGTGCTCCCAGCCATGAAGCTTTGTAGGCTTATTGCACCTGTTGACGGAGGGGCCATGGCCACAGGCCTGGCTGGCTCGGCGTCCCTCCAGCAGGAGAGCGTGAACAGTGTTAGACTCCCATGCAGCACCCCAGCCCCATGGGCAAGGCAGGATGAGGCAGAGGGGCTTCTAGAAAAATCTGAATGCCTGCTGTGAATGAACATGGTGCCAGTTAAGACTTTCTACAGGTGGAAGGCAAAGAACTGTAAAGACTTCCTTCCTCTCTTAGAACGTATAACCCACTGCCCTGAAATGCATTCAGCCAGGCAACTGGTCAAGGTGTCAGGCTTGTAGTAAAATCTCAAAGTCTGTATCATGATCTTCCCCTTTCTTCCCTTAGGCATCTCTATTCCAAGCTTTTATTTTGAGCCTTCTTTTTAAAAAAAAAAAAAAAAAGATAATTTGTTATCCAGGGATAGATGTATAATATCATTTTGATGTATGTCCTCTATAATTATAATCTAGATGCATGCCTCCTATAATTTTAAATTTTAGATTTTATTTCATAATGATTCCAGTTTTCAAAGTCTTCTACTTTGTGCTATACATTAAAATAGCCATAATTCTTGACTTCCTTTCTCAACAACTGAATTCCAGAACAAGCCAATTCATTCGTACATTTAACACTGTTGAGCATTTACTACTGCCAGGCACTGGGCTAGGTGTGAGATATATAAGAGTGGGCATATCAGACAAGATCCCTCCCCATACAGTGTTTACAGTTTAATCGGAGAGACAGAGCAAAGTAGCTATACAAATAAAATAACTACAAACTGGGATGGTTGCTATGAAAGAAACATGCAAGGGGCTGAGCAGAGACTACAGAAGTTTTACTGTATTTCTTATCAAAATATATACTAATTACCTGTCTGTTTTTCTGTTTCCTCATTAGACTGTAAGAACCTGTAAGGTCATAACTAAGACTTTTTAATCTTGCTCTCCATCGTACTTAGGAGAGTGTATGATACATGACGAGTACTGAGAAAAAGGTGTGCTGAATGGACATAAGAATGTCTGTGTTGATCAATGAGTTAGCAAAAGATTGGGGCTTCACTGAGAAATGGTTACACTTTGCACCAAATAGGAAAAGAACTGAGCACAATCTACATCTCAGGTTGTTTTCTTAATCACTTTTTATATTTAATATTCAAATTCTCTGTTTTTCTCCTATATCGATTCAACCCATAAGGAACCGTAAGTTTTATGGGAGAACAAAGAATCCAGTTTTCTGAATTATCTTCTGGCCAGACACAAATGAAGCACACAATACTGGTGCTGTTAGTGTTAAGCTGCATCATCAATGCTGGAGGAAAACCTGACAAGGTGGAGGTGTCTCTGGAAACTTTAGTGATAATTAAGTTCCCTGTTCTCAGGTTTCTTGTCACCTTCCTTTTAGCTACCAGCACAGCATGTTTCAGTCCCGACTACTGAGGAACTAACTGAGCAGCTGGTTTTGTTCCTGTCTCTTCCCCGTTCCAGCCCTATTTCCCTTTCAGTTGCTCCCTTGAATTTCCGGTCGCTCTGCGACTTCCCCAGGGGCACTGGGCTGAACAGTGCTGGTATCTCTAAGCATATCCCATGATCTCCAAGGCAACATTTGCCTTCAAGATTGTGTGGCTTCTGGTTTCTGAAAGATATGGATGCTGGATGAGATCTGGAAGAAGAAAGTTTCCAAAGACTAGAAAATGTGCTGCTTTTAGGAAACTGAAATGGGAGTAATTATCACCTTCAACCAACTGGCTTTAGGACAAGAAGCTGAGGCCAGAGGGGTGAAGTAAATAAGTGAGGAAGGTGGAAAATGGTAGGCCCAGAGCCAGAAGCCCGGCCACCCGGCTCTGGCCACACAAGTGCCCTGCCTCCTACACCTACATACTTACCGCAGCTGTTCTCCAGTTTTGCAGCACTGAATGTACAAACCCTTGCTTGAAATTAGGAATCAGAAGTTTAATTACAGTTGGTCACAATCATAATTTTACAAATATTACGGAGCATCTGTCAAATGCATAGATACTATTATTTAAAAAAAAAATCAATAAACGACATAGCTCCTGCTTTTGCAAACGTCACAATAGGGAAAGCAACTTTAAAGTGTCAGTTGTGCTATTTAACAAAGGAGGAAAGGGTCCTACGGAAGGAAACATGATCTCCCAGCTGAATTGCTAATTGGTGGAAGAGCTGAAACTAAACCCCAGGTCTCCTGACTTCCAGAATGATGGGTATTCTATAATATCCTACAGGCTGTGTGTAACCACAGTGAGAACCACATGGGAAAACAGGAGCCGGGGCTTGTGGTGCTGCACATTGGCTATACCTAAAAGGAAAGGGGATGGAAAATATGGCAAACATCAGGGTAGATCCTGGGAAGAGGCAAGACCTGAGCAAGGATTTACAGGACAATTGCATTTGGGGAGTAGATACACATACACACACACACACACACACACACACAGAGAGAGAGAGAGAGAGAGAGAGAGAGAGAGAGAGAGAGAGAAAGAGAGAGAGAGAGGTGGAGGGGGATCATTTCAGATGGAAGAAAGAGCAATGAAGTCATAAGAATAAACCAGATAGCTTCAAGGGCTGCCAAGGAGACCCACATTCCTGGAGTGGAAGTGTTTCAGGAGAGTAAAGAAGTTGCATAGAACAGGTGGGATCAGCTCAAAAGTTCAACACACACAACTGGGCACCCTATGTATGCCAGGCACTGTATTGGGCACTGGGGACAGACAGATGAATGAGAAACGTTATCCCATTATAGTGGTTTTACCACTTTGGCCACTGGAATCTTGATTCTAAAAGCCAGGTAGGGTTTGCCAAATCTACTTACAGAAAAAAGAAACTCAAAGAGAACTTCAACTCAGAACTTTATGAAAGATGACAGGAGGGTGTGGTGAAAATGGTTTGACAACATACTTTGTTAAAAGATCAGATAGTTCTTGATTTATACCTGGGGACAACAACATCTAAAAGATGAGACATTGATGCTAATGGCTGCGTACCAGTTCCTGCTAACCTAAGCAGACAAACACCCTCAGCCAGTGGAATTCAAAGAACATATTCTGAGCTCACCTGCTCCTGCCTCTGCCCTGGGTCCCCTGGGCTCTGATCACGTCTGAATGGGGATGTTTACTCCTTGCTTCAGAAGCCTCATTTCTAAGAGGTAGTTTGCCCTTTTTTTTTTTTTCTTTTCTTGTTCTTTAATGCACTCACTTGCTAGTCAGTTGATTTTGTCTTTCCAGGGTACTCTGCGAACTCTGTGGTGAATGCGTGATACTCAAGTCCTAGAACATTGTCTGTGTCCTCTTCACCAAGCTACGTCTTTTTTTTCTGACTGCCAGATATTTTACAAAGGATTATCTTTATTCTGTCTGTTGTGTTGGTGGGAGGTTTCTCGGTTTTTTTGTTTTTAATTCTTCTTGGAGAAAATGTCACCTCCTGTATAGAGAATGAGATTAAAACAAATGCCACAACAGGCTTTTTGCATCATTTAGGATCCACCTGTCCTCAAGAAAATGTGGTGGAGATTAGAAAAATCAGTTGAACTCAGTGATTTGTTGGGTATGAATAAAGAGGAGGAAGGGATGGAAATGATGGAACAGCTCAAACCATATGTCCCGCTAGTTTCTCAGGCCAGATAAATTGTGACTTTCCTCTCCTGTTGCAAATTCTACTCTCAGAAGCGTGGGACACACACTCCTGTGGAACATTCAGCAAAGAACACGGCTGACCGGGAGGTGATGAAAGTGCCCTCTTCAGGAGGTCAAAGAAGTCATCTGGTTTGATTAATTGAGCCTCTACTTTCAAGTTAGAAAACAAAGGATGCACCACAAGTCGTAAGAAGCATAAAAGGAAAAAACTCAATTTTAATATTTTTTTCTCATTGCTTTTTATATTATGGAAAAATTTGAACATAAAAAAGTAACAGCTTGGAAAATAAACTCCATGCACTGAAACGTATTTATTTTTATTTTGCCCTTTTTATTCTGTTTCACACTTTATTTATCTGTTCATTTATTTTAATAATTTCAACTTTTATTTTTGATTCAGCGGGGGTACACGTGCAGGTTTGTTACATGGGCATATTGTGTGATACTGAGGTTTGGGACGCAAATGATCCTGTCATCTATTGATCACAGCACCCAATAGTTTTTCAGCTTCTGCTCCCCTCCCTCTCTCCCTGCGTAGCCATCTCCAGTGTCTATTGTTGCATCTTTATGTCCATGAGCACCCAGTGTTTAGCTTCCACTTATAAGTGAAGACATGCAGTATTTGGTTTTCTGTTCCTTCATGCATTCTTTATAATATAAATAATACATAGAGGAATCCATTAGATGATTTACATATTATATATATTTGAGAAACATGCGCAAAATGTTTTACAAATAGGTGTATTTGTATACATCAAAAGTATTTGGAGACAGTTGTGTTAACAATGGTTGATAGGCATGTTTAGGAACAATAATAAGAATGATAAAATGTGTTGATGCTTGTCTGTGCCAGGCTCAGTGTAAATGGCTGCCCTGTGAGGCAGTGTCAGCAAGGCCCAGACTGTACACTTTTCCTGTAACATCCATTACTCGTGTAAAAAATCTGAACTCATGAGTCTCAAATGAGATATTTAATCCAACCTCCAAAAAAAAAAAAAAAAGGAATCGTTCTAAAAACAAATACTAATCTTCTCAATACATTTTTTAAAGATTTAAGTTCATTTAACATTCATATTAAATAAATATATAGTACCTTAGGGAAGGCATTATATTTTTTTAGAGCCTGTTTTAGCACCTGTAAATGAGGGAGCTGGAGTTTCTATCATCTTTAATATTTCTCCTAGCCCTAACATTTTATGAGCCATTTCTCTGAAGCTGTAAATTGCTAAGGCTAAACAACCTATCCAGTACAATACTTATTGTTATTATATCTGCTTTTTTAGCAGGAGGCTTACACTTGCAGCATGCTGTTATGTAAATCTTTATCAAAATCATCAGCATTTATTGAGGACCTCTGTTCTATGGCAAATGTCACCAAACAGTACCAAGAATGAATGTGAAGGAGGCCACATTCTGAAGATTCCATTCATAACTCTGGCAATCTCAAACCACACACAGACTGCCAGTGCCTGGTCACACCATTGTCCTCCCGTCACCCTTTCCCCTTGGGAGGAATTGCCTTGATATGTGGAGGCTGGCACCCTGCTCAGTTGGCTGCAGGGAGCCTTGTAGCACTTAGAGGGATGGGCATGTGGGCTAGATGCCTGTGGATAAACTGATAGGCACATCACACTCTGGTGTGCAGGCTCTGACATGCCACAGATTAGCAGGCATACCTCTGGTAAGAGGCGTGTGACTGGCCTTTTCGTCCATGCTCTGAAACCTTTGAATTTTCCCTTACATTCTGTACAGCCATTTCCACCCAGTTAGAGTCCCTTTTTTTTAATGCTTCAAGTGCAAAAAACGAAAATGCATAACAGTGACTATGACTCACTGACTTTTGAATGCCGTGTTTCCGTTTTTCCATTAGACAAAGCTTAGAGAAGAGAAGTTGCAGAGACTGAGAACTGTGATCAAACAAACAATTTCAACGTGCTTAACACAGAATACACTAGAGCATAGTGGTTTTTAAAAATGGGCTTTGGAGTCAAGCAGACATGGACTTGATTCTCATCTCTACCATACTCACTGGACATTTGACCCAGGGCAAGCTTATTTTTCATAAGACTAGAATAAATGCTTATTTTATAGGATTGATAATAGAATTAAATTACTTAATATGTGTAAGTTACTTAGGAGAATACCTGGTATCTGGTAAGCACTAAAAAATTAGAATTAGTTACCATCATCATTGATAATGCCTTTATTGAGTTATAAAGCCAAAGAGTCTCCCAAATGTTTCTGTGGCAAATTCATCTTAAATACTGATTGATATAATCAAGAACTGCAAAATGAACGGTAGAGTGTGAGATGCCTATGGCTTGTCCTGTTCATCTCTGAACACATCTGCAAACAGGGACCACTTTACCTACAGCCAATTAGATCACAGGGGTGATAAACTTGAGGCCCAGCTGTCACTCAATTCCCCTCAGTGTGACCCAATCAATACTACATGTCATCACATGCCTCCTCTCATAATGCAGATTTCCAATAGGATTGTCACAGAGATCTCTAGACTCAATAGTTCAGATAAATGTTCTGAGAGAAGAGGCAGAACAAATTGCATTTGCAACATTTTCAGTTTAAAGTTATATTTTCATGTGTGACCTAGGGTCTCTCAATTGACTAGGAACTCCTGTCTATAATCTTTTTGCTCTTCCACTCTTTTCAGATCAAAGCAATTTTTAACTGACTCCTAAGAAAAAATAGTCATATGCAGTAAATAAATAATTGGTCTGTCAATCTTTATGAAATACTCCTCTACCAAGTTCATCTCTTGATAGCTTATGGGATAAGTGAGGTTTCTTATGATATGAGATGGTACCTACTTCATCGGACTATTGAAAATGTTCCGTAGAAAGAGACATAGGAATCCACTGTTCTTTGACTTGTATTAACCATAAGTACCTGGAGAAAATTATAGCCAAAGCAGTGGGCCTGATATCCTACTGGACTTTTGCTTGGAATAAGAGAGAAAGATGACTGGGAATTAGTCAAGGTACAAATAACATCACATCATCTTCTTGTGCAGACAGATTGCCTGGGGAGTGGTTTCCAAGATTTTTCAGTTTATAGAAAATACAGGAAAATGACAAAACTGAATATATAACGCAGAGGCAGAGAGATGAGGTTGCTCATGAGTGAGGTGGCCATCCTGGGAGCTCTGGGCTTCTCAAACTTGAAAATTTTGGTACATTTGTAACCAATAAGAGGTACCTTAGATGAAAAGCTCAGGGGTTTGGGTTAACACTAAATCCATTTACTCTGGATCTATGCGTAACCCCAGGAGAAAAGAAAACTTCATTTTAGGGCATGGTATAAAATAAACAAAAAGAAAACCCAAGCAAAGAGAAACAAGTTCCCCCCCCCATCAGGTGTCTAAAAGATAACTGAAAGCAGGTGTACTCTAATGGTTAAAAGATTTGACTCTGGACTCAGACGTGAATTCACATACCATGTATGACACCAATTAGCTTTGAGACCTTTGTGAAAATTACCTAATCTTGCTAAGCCTCAGGTTCCTCTTCTTTAAAAAGTCATATGCCCCTCAGAGAGAGATTAAAAGAATTAAATAAGATAATGCATGATAGTACTTAGCACAGCATACAGAGTTAATCAAGTTCTGCTTTTCTTACGTGTGTCATTCTGAAATAATGATTGCATGGGGCTTTTGCTTTACACCAAGATGAACATAGGTCAAGGAAGATGGAAAGCAAAGAAACAAAGCAGTCACTGATTTTGCTCACCTCAGCCCCAACCAAGAAATGAAAGCACAGCGTTAGTTATCCTTCATATTCGGACTCTGTTTTCCTGATCCATGCATGAATTTCAGTTCTAGGCGTAGACTAGGCGGTCACATGTGTGACCAGTTTTAGTTTGTAAAGATAAATCAGATTTGCATTCAATCTAACCCCAGAGGTCTGGTTCCGGAATCAGAGGTGAAGAGGCTTTCTGGTTTTGTTGGCCAATGTGCACAGCAAATTAAATCCACGGCAATACCAGGTCGCAGCAGAGAAAAAGGTTTAATTGTAGGCCCTGCCGAATGAGGAGGTGGGAGGAAACCTCAAATCTCTCTCCTCAGGAGTTTGAAGCTGGGGTTTTAGGGGTTTTGGAGTGGCCCAATGTGTGGAGATCGTTGACTGGTTGAAGAGTGCAGGTTGAAGACGTGGGACAGGAAAATGAAGAAACTGTACTCTCATGCTGATTCTGTTTATCTGTGGGGGATCTTCAAACTGGTTGGTATCAGCTGTTTCGGCTGTTTTGCTAGAATTT
Organism: Trachypithecus francoisi; assembly: GCF_009764315.1. NCBI lineage: Eukaryota > Metazoa > Chordata > Mammalia > Primates > Cercopithecidae > Trachypithecus > Trachypithecus francoisi. The sequence continues at coordinate 99,845,133 of NW_022681465.1, forward strand.
AGAATCTGCAAGACCTCTTAAGCAACTCTTAAATAAAAGCCTTATGATTCTAATGTCAGAAATCCTATCTATCCTAAACAAAAGCCTTATGACTCTCTTGTCAGAAATCCTATCTATAGGATCAGTGAGGGTGCACGTGGTCAGCATCTAGTGTTATGTGACTTTCGGTTGCAAGGAAGTAGGTCGACGTGCAGCCTGATTATTGTTTGGTTATAACTACATTTCTATCTAGAATTCCTGTTAGCCATGTGAGGGTGGCTTTAGTCTGAGGTTCTCAAACTCTGCCTCAGAAGACTGTTTCAATGGCACACTGTCTTCTCCTGACTTTAAATACTTTATGATACTCCACTTGTTTGAACCAACATTTGTCCAGGCTCCCAAGGGACAACCCTTCTGCACTGACTTGCTTGAAAGGAGTAGAAGCTCTGCAGTTGTGCAGCTCCTTCGCAATGTCCAATGCATACCCCTCCGCAGCCACATACCTCACCCAGGGCTGGGCTGGAACAGGCTCTGATCCAATTTCTGTCTTGAGTGAAAAGTGGACAAACAGGTTCCTTGAACCTCCCGTTTCCTCCATCCATAAGGTGTTTTACTCTGTTCTTTGAACATTAGAGATAGTTCTTTGTAATTTAAAAACCAGAAATTATCTGATAGGTCTCCATCATTTAGCTTATTTTGCCAAGGTTAAGGCCATGCCTGGAAGAAAAGAACACGGTCACAGAAATGATGTGTCATCTGTGCCTTTCTCTAAAGACAAATTTGAGGACTTCAGTATTTAAAGGGGAAAAGCAGGCTGGAGAGGAAGGATAGAGGGTATGTAATCCACATGTTGTAAGAGAAAAGGAGCAGATGGGGAACAGTCAACTATGTATTCCTTTCACACACAGTAAATCGGCACCTTACATAAAGTAAGGTGAACATAAGAACTATCACTTGTGGATATATTTAGCCTTTTATCTGTAACTATCTGCTTAGGAACCAAAGGAAAGGCAGCTTCTTGCATGACTCAGCTTAATTTTTTCCTTTTGGCATAGATAGTTGGAGTCCCAAGTTTTTACTTTCCTTTCACAAGCTGCATTGCAGTTTGCACGTGGTTCTGTAACAGCCACATCAGTACACCTTTGGTAACCTCTGTATATTTGTAGTTTCATTGGATATTGCCCTTAGAGAAAGAAAATTCTCCTCAGCTGGCATGAGAATGTGTGTATCATGGGACACTCATGATCTTCTTGCCCCTTGTGACCCTCTGGCCACGAAGTCATTAGGAAAGAGATTTAATTAGCAGGAACATATTGTAGCATATTCGACACAAGTTGGAAAACAGGTATGCAAGAATTGCCACATTTCCTTACTTCTTTATTTTCTTAATTATTTTATTATTATCACTTTTTTGGAGACTGAGTCTCACTCTGTCACCCAGGCTGGAGTGCAGTCATGCAATCCTGGCTCACTGCAACCTCTGCCTCCTACATTCAAGTGATTCTCCTGCCTCAGCCTCCTGAGTAGCTGAGATTACAGGTGCCCACCATCACACCTGGCTAATTTTTGTAGACACAGGGTTTTGCCATGTTGGCCAGGCTGATCTTGAACTCCTGCCCTCAAGTGATTCACCTGCCTCGACCTCCCAAAGTGTTGGGATTACAGGCGTGAGCCACTGCACCCAGCCTGGCTACTTCTTTAAATCAAATTAAATTCTACTCTCCACCGCCATCCAGACAGGAGCAAAATTCAAAAGCAATCATCATTGAGGCTCCCTTCCCCTCCAACACCTCCCCAAAGAGTCTTACATATTCAGAGAAATCCCTCTGTTCTTTACTCCACTCCTGGCACTTTGGAAATGAAAATTCATTCAGCCCTCATATTTCTTTGAAATCCAGTAGCCTGGAGCCTCTGACTCCACCAACTGGTTGAGCATTGCTAGGTGACCCCATTCCTTTCCCATCCCAGGGCAATGTGCAGGAGCAGACCATAGATCCCCTCAACACATGAGACCCACAGAGCCCTGTGTCCTCTCTGGGGACCTCCCCATTTTGCTGTTCTCATTCTGTCTCACTTTTCTCCCTGGCTTAACCACTTCAGTAAGAACTCAGTTTCCAGAAAACAAAAGCCAAGGAAGACAGTTCTTAGGCGGCAACTTCTGCTTCCTGTTGTACAACACATACCTTCCCTAAGGCAAGGAAGCCTGCCCATTTTCTTGGAACAGGCAATAACACACAAGGAAGACAGAGCAAAATATCTCAATGAATTACCTTGCTACAATATATAAGAAATTTAGACTGTTTCCAGGTTTGGGTTGTTCATTTGATTGGTGATGGCTACTATATAAGAAGGTAATGAACATTCTAGTACATATATTTGTTTACATATTTATGATGAACTCCTTGGGGCAAATTCCTAGAAATTAGATTGTTGGGTCAGAGTGTATGCACAAGGAGCATTTTAATAAATATTGCTAAACTAAACTTTCAAAACAAGTAGAGTAATTTACATTCCCGTTAACAAGACATGATTGCTCATTTCCCAAGATCTTTATCAAACCAAGTATTGTCAAGCTTTTTAAAACTTTACTAAATTGAGAGGCATTTTTAAAATCTTGCTTTTGTTTGCATTTCTTTGATTGTCAGTGAGGCCAAATACTTTTTCCCATATAGTATTTAGTCATGTTAATTACGTATGTATATCTTGTTTGTCTGATGGTGTATTCTTACTATTAATTTGCATGACTTTTGGTATATCAAGGCTATTAGCCTGTGATTTGGTACTGGTCCCTAAAGTATAAGAGAGTCCTCTAAAACTCCATAAAATTAGGCATCTTCCTCTTCAACTAAAATGGGGCAGTCATGGGGCAGTAACTTCAACAAAGCAGTCATACCTGTATTCAGTGAAAAATTTCAGCTATGGAACCTGGACCTGCCAAGCTCAAAGAACACTCCAGTCATCCAGAAACCGGGGCCCTACCTGACTTTCTCACCACCTGCTGTGCTCACCTTCAGAAGGGAAAATCTTCTGTGTTGTACATGGTGCTAAAACCCTCTACACTCACCTAGTAAGTCTAGAGCTTAGGGTGGGGAGTGCTGGCAATAAACAGTGCATATGTGTGACAAGTGTCTCCTCCGTAAATCATTACCTTAAGGCAGCATTCTTAAACTTTTCCAGGATACAGACCCCCTATGGCAGTCTTTTGAAGTCCATGAACCCCTTTCCCAATCAGCTTTTTTTTTTTTTTTTTTTTTTTTTTTGAGACGGCGTCTCGCTCTGTCACCCAGGCTGGAGTGCAGTGGCGCGATCTCGGCTCACTGCAAGCTCCGCCTCTTGGGTTTACGCCATTCTCCCACCTCAGCCTCCCGAGTAGCTGGGACTACAGGCGCCTGCCACCACGTCCCAATCAGTTTTTAAGTAAGATGAATAGATATGTCTTTAACAAAGATTATTCTGGCTGTATAAGATAGATACAAACAGGTTAAGGTGAGATGGAAGAAGATAAATTAGGAGACTACTGAAATAGTCCAGATTAAATATGTGAGGACTTAAATGGGTCAGAAATTCTAGGGTAAAGAGGGCACAGACTCAAGGGTTATTTAAATCGCAATAGACAGCATTGGTAGGGCATAGAAATCAGTTGGATATTGGTGAGGAAGGGATGGTAATCAAGAGGTAGAGTTCTGTTTCTCAATTTTGGTTGGTATTAGTTAACATAGGACACATGTTACCTCTATTTTTTTTTCTTTAGAATATTTTATTCTTTTTGTAAACTTTTTATCTGTAACTTCACTTCCCTGTAAGACTCTAAGTTTCAGTCTCTTGTTGGACATTTATGTTTATTTACATCCTAGTGTCTCTGTTTAAGATTCTTTGTGTCTATGTTGGATTGAAATATTATATACATATATATCTTTAATATACATCTTCATAAAACTTCTGAAATGCTTTCTTTATTGTGAATTGAATGTCTTTATGTAAGCTGCATTTTTAGTTTGTCAAATAAATATTGTTATTTATATGACAAAAAATAAAAAAATAAAAAAAAATGCATAAAATAAAATACAAAGGATTACAGGAGAAATCAAGTACACTAAAAAATGCTTGTCAAAATATTTTCTGAACATAAGTTTGTGATAATATATGGATGAATCCATATATGGATGAATATTATTATAATATGTATTATATAACATAATATGAATATTATTGTCACAAATTTATGTGACAAATTGACAAATTAATGTCAATATTATGTATATATGGATGAACATATCTTACTAACACATTAAATAATAAGACCTAGCAATGGCTGTAATAGCTACCATAAATTTGGAATTAGTGTTGAGGGTAAATGATATCAACAAACAACTATAAAATAATATAAAAATATCTGCTTTCTATTAGTGGTGAAGTCATAGGTAACACTAATACTAATGTATTAGGTTGGTGCAAAAGTGATTGAGGTTTTTGCCATTAAAAGTTATGTCCAAAATCACAATTACTTTTGTACCAACCAAACAGTTTGTTCCCTACATCCATAATTGAAAGAAATGCTAAGTTTTCTTTGGAATTGTTGGAGATTAAAGAAAATAACATATAATTTTTTTCCCCTACCAAGTTTATGGACATTCTGAATGCTGGGGGTAGGTTAAGAGCCTTTTTATAAGAGGCAGAACATGTAGTGTTAGTTCAGAGGAGAATTCTGCTTCAATGTTTCCTTTGAGAAGGCCCTAAAACTTGTACTTATAAAGTTTTGTGCTGTACAGATGTTTTACATTTTTAAACATTCCAATTTTAACTTCATAGTTTCCATTTTTCTCCCATGTTACTGCTTTTTTAATAGATGGTGCTTTTGCTCTAAGAGAAGCAAGGGTAAAGATGTGAAGGAGCTTCAGGAGCTTCTCGCCAATGAAGTCACTGAGGCCTGCGAGGATGGGGCACGAGGCAGTCTTCCTGGAGAGCTGTCTGCAGCGTTGAGCAGAACACAACAGCTTAGCAAAACTAGAGAAGTTACAGACAAGCCCTGATACTTAATAAAGGCTCTTCCCCACCAACAATTATGTGTCTTTTCCCATTGGACAGAGTCACTTATGGGTGCTTGAAGTTTCTCTTTGGAATCTTTCCAAGGGCATTTCTGACTTTATGTACCTCCATTGTCATAAGATACCCTATTCTCAGTCTTGTGACTAAGCAACTAGTTCCATAACTAGAATACGGTCTAGTTATGACCATCTTGTATATATAAACGTTCAAATTTTATTCCATATTTTAAAGAAAGTATTGAGAAAAATTATGCTTTAAGTATGGTCATTATAAATTCATTGGAACAATGGAAATTACCAGGTTTTGCCTTTGACAAATGTTCCCTCTGACCTCTTTTCCTATCCCTGTCTTCACCTTGCTATCTCATACGATTTCTGATCTCACCTTAAAATGTCACTTATTCATAGAGAAAATAGGTCCCCTGTTACATTATCATGACTTATCATATTTTTAATTATACAATTTTTGATTTAATGATTAGTCCAATGTTGATCCCTCTTGCTAGATTCTAAGTTCCATAATGATAGTAACCATGTTTGCTTTGCCTGCTTCAATAGCCTCAATGCCTAGTTTGGAATCTGGCACGTAGTAAGAGTTTCATAATTTTTCATTGATTAAACAATAATTATTGTTATCTCTAAAAAGAGAAACTGCATAATATCAAGTTATAAGCTTGGTTTGAAGTGAGAAAGCCTGGATCTAAATCTTTCCATAGCACTTTTATTAGCTGCATGACCTTGGGCACATTACTAAGTTGCTCAGTGCCTTATTTATTTATCCATAAAATGGGAATAACAGTAGCAACAGTATAAATTTTTATGAGGGTTAATCATACAATGTGACCACAAAAACTCAAAATCAGCTGCTATTATCATAATCATCATTGAGAGAGTTATTTGAAAGAAAATAAAGATAAGGCATTGAAAACATTAAAAATCGGCCGGGCGCGGTGGCTCAAGCCTGTAATCCCAGCACTTTGGGAGGCCGAGACGGGCGGATCACGAGGTCAGGAGATCGAGACCATCCTGGCTAACACGGTGAAACCCCGTCTCTACTAAAAATACAAAAAAAACTAGCCGGGCGAGGTGGCGGGCGCCTGTAGTCCCAGCTACTCCGGAGGCTGAGGCAGGAGAATGTCGTAAACCCGGGAGGCGGAGCTTGCAGTGAGCTGAGAGCCACTGCACTCCAGCCCAGGCGACAGAGCAAGACTCCGTCTCAAAAAAAAAAAAAGAAAACATTAAAAATCTCACCTCACATCAAGTTCTTTCTTAGATTCTTCAAAGTGAGGGAAAAAAAAAAAAAAAAACTCAGAAAGACCCAAAGAAGTTATGTTTGGCAAAGATTTCTATAAGCATCAACTCTCTAGTAAGTATGAAGAACTAGACTCACACCTTTTTTCTTTTTAAATACACGAACTTTTTATTATTTTAGCCAAAAATCCTCCCATTGAAAGAAAGTTGCATGGTCATAAATGAACTTCTAACAATGCCAGCAAATTCTCTGATGTAGCAGCTCCTTTCTGCCAGAGTCACAGCTAGATTGAATAGGAGAGCTGTCAAGACAATAGTTAGCAGATGCCTTGCATTTGCATGCAAACTGCTGGCCTGCAATGCCAATCATCATTTCCAAATTCATGCCAAATGTCATGATATGATAAGAAGCATCATCTTTGTTCCCATCACTGCATCTCAACTAGTCACATTTACCAGTTATTAAGCACCTGCCAGTTGAAACCTCATGAAGAGTTTATTTCTTGACCTATGAGCTATTTCTGTACCCCAAGGTATATCTGATTCACATACCTGTGCTTGGCTCAGCAACATTTCTGTGACCAAGGAAAAAAAAAAGTAGCCAAAATATCCTTAACTCTTCAACCATTAAAGACATGAGCAGTTTGTGACCACTGGAATAAGCAACATATATACCATTTGGATGAAAAGATAACCACCTCTTTTCCCACATACCTTTCCATTACATCAAAATTCTTCAAAAGCTAAAAATAACAATCCTCTTAGTGTCTACCTGAGAAGCCACACCTGTTTCTTCCTGCAAATCTACTCAAGATTCTTCCAGAAGACTGACACTAGTGACTCAAACACAGTACTCAGAAAACCTAGTTCTCCCTGATGGCCTTCAGTGCCTCAGGCATTTCTTGTAATAAGTGGTTTTCACGCTCAGAAATAGATGAAAGCCAGGTCTTGCACCTTTCTGGAATTAGGAAGAGTTATTACAACAGGCATAGATAAAAATTCAAGACCATAAAAGGAAGAAAAAAAAAGATGGGTATGCACTGGAAAAGGCAGTAGAGAAAATAAAACATAGTGTACCTCTGAATAATAAGAACCTGGTTTTGCTTAAAAACAGAGTGGAAGCAGTTTGAATCATGGTGCAGCAAGAATAGGAGACAAGCCCTCGCTGCCATTGAATTCGCCCTTTCTGTTTGTGTTTGCACAACAGCCGAATTCAAAATGGCAGTGAGCAAGGCTGAGGAGGCCTCCAGAAAGCCAAGACAAAGGCAGCTTCCTGTTGCAGAGAGCCATGCTGTGCTTCCCCATAGAAAGGACTCATTGACCCCTGAAAAGCATCATCTTGCAGGGGTGACCCCCACTCTATACAGAGTAGCCATCTTGGAGTACCTCAGAGAAGAGGTTCTTTAAGTGGCAGCAACTGCACCAAAATGTATCAAAGTGACAAATGTCACCCTTCTCACCTGTGTCCTGCCATTCCTAGAGATACAGAGTTGGAGTCTCTCTTAAGGCAACAATTGCTACAAGAAGTGTCATTCCATTCATCTAGTTCTTCAATGGGAAAGAAAATATAACTGAAAGAAGTTAGGTGCCTGGATTTCTCATGACTTCAGAAATCTAAATATTTGCTTGACTATCCAGTATCAGTGATGCCAGCAGACTGCTTCACTGTGAAAAAGACAATTTTGCCTTTAATCTTACTTTAGCAACTTAGAAATTTAATAGCCTTTTTACAAATGGATTTCAACATTTGTTAACTATATGGAGGTGTTAACACAGCATTGAAGAAGCTATTGATTTTGAAGCAGTGGGTTTTTAGTGAGTTTACTCTTTTACATTGTGATGCAGAGATTGTAACCACAAATATATGATTTCATACAGATTTACTTCCACCATGGTGGATAAGAAGCTCAAATCTAAAACTTAAAAAAAAACAAATAAGGAGGAGGAGGAAGAGGTAGGTAAAAGCGATGTCTCTACTAGGAAGGAAAGGGGTATATGTGAGGACAAGGTAGTGCAGGCTACCTTTTGCAAGGTAAGTTAATTGTTGAGAAGAACAGACGTATTTTCCAAGCAAGCCAGCTGGAGGAGGACTTGGCAGGGTGGTGTGAATTTACTTCCGGCAGCACCAAACCTCAGAACAAGTATTTCTTTGGTTGTCTATGGGTAAAGAAGCTACAACATGAGATAGTTTAGTAATAAAAAATAAAATAAAATAAAAAATAAGAAAGTAGTCCATTCTCCTGAGCCAGGCCCTGCAGATAGGAGCCCCAGTCAAGATGGTGACATCTCTGGGCAAGGAGCCAGCTTAATGCCCCCAAACGTCACCAGCACTCACTAAATGTTAAAGAACACAAATACTGGGATCACTTTAAAAATATCTAGCTTTTTCTCTTCAATTGGGTTGAATTTCCTTTCGCAATATGAACTATGTTCCTGCCAATTTTAAAGTTTACAGCTCCAGCTGTTAGGGAGTTATGTAAGAGCAAAAGTGATCAAAGAGCCTCAAGAGTGGAAAATGCATTTTTTTTTCCCTTGGTTGCATAACTCCGCGAATGGAATGGGCAATGCAAAATGCAATACAAATATCATCTGCCCATTCCTCCTGCCCCTCATTACTACCTTTCTAAGAAAAAAAAAGTTCACCTTGGAGGGAGTAAAGAAGAACATGAGAGATGTTGTTGGACTCAAATTTAGCATGTCCAAGCATTTTGCAAAATAAAGTTGCAAGTAACTGAAATAGGTTTAAGCTGAAACCAAATTCCTCTTAACTCTAGGGCACTTTCCCTAAAAAAGAAAATAAAGAATAAAAAATAAAAAAATATGAACCTAGCACATTAAAGAATATAGTTCTTTACAGCCAGCACAATATTCTAATGTCATTATTTTCTGAATGTCTCTCCTCCTGTTAGTCTTTAAGTTAACAAGTGTTGAAATCAGTTTGTAAAAAGGGAACATCTCTTTTTGTCTTTGCCTTCCCAATTCCTGGCATAAAATAAGATCCAATAAATAATATATGAATAAGGATTATAGAAAATGTGGGTTTAGCCATATACATAGACTGATATCTGCAGAAGCCTAGACATGATGCAATGACAACTTTTGGAGGTAAGAGTCAGACACTTGATAAAGGCCAAACATATGCTTCCTTACCCATTTTTCTCTTTTTCCTCATGGCTCTGATTGCAAAAATAATAACAATAAAAGCTAGGTAAAGTCAGATTGATATTAGATTTGTGCCCCACCCAAATCTCATGTCAAATTGTAATCCCCAGTGTTGGCAGTGGGGCCTGGTGGGAGGTGATTGGAACATGAGGTTGGATCCTTCGTGAATAGTTTAGCATCATCCTGTTGATACTGGTCTCATGATAGTGAGTGACTGAGAGCTTGAAAGATTTGGTTGTTTAAAACTGTGTAGCACTTCCCCCTCTTTCTCTCTCCTGCTCCTGTGCCCATCATGTGAGACGCCTCTGTATTAGTTTGTTCTTGAATTGCTATAAAGAAATACCTGGGCCTGGGTAATTTATTTAAAAAAGAGGCTTAATTGGCTCATGGTTACACAGGCTATACAGGAAGCACAGCATCATCTGCTTGGCTTCTGGGAAGGCCTCAGGAAACACAATCTTGGCAGAATGTGAAGGGGAAGCAGGCTTGTCTTACATAGCTGAAACAGGAGGGAAACAGAGTTGCGGGGAGGTGCTACACTCTTTTTAAACAACCAGATCTCATGAGAACTCACTCACTATATAGTACCAAGGGGAAATGGTGCTAAACCATTCATGGGAAATCCAGCCCCATAATCCAATCACCTCCCACCAGACCCTACCTCTGACACTGGGGTTTACAAATAAACATGAGATGTGGGTGTGGACACAGATCCAAACCATATCAGCCTCCCTCCCCCTTTGCCTTCCACCACAGTTGTAAGTTTCCTGAGGCCTCCCCAGAAGTGGAGCAGATACCAGCATCATGCTTCCTACATAGCCTACAGAACTGTGAGCTAAATAAACCTCCTTTCTTTATAAATTACCCAGTCTCAGGTATTTCTTCGTAGCAATATGAGAACAGACTCATACACAGATGACAGAAGTAGACAAAGGTAGAAGTCTCTGTAAGCCATTAGTAACAACTCCAGAATGTCTCTGGGGTTTCAGATGCCGATGGCCCACCTTATTCATCTCTGAAAATGTCAGCTACCATACGATAATAACCCCTGCCCACAGCTGAGACAGGTATGGACTATGATAAGCCTGGGCCCAAAGATCCCACATGCCCCAAGAATGGCCCAGTAACCACTTAGCAAGTGATATTCCCAGATTCAGGGTATACTCAGTCACTGGACAGTGTGGTTCAGATTTATAATACCTTCTACCAAAATCTAGGGAGCTCCATCCTCAACAGATAGATTCTACTCCACTGAGAGGAAAGGGAAGCTAGAGAGAAATTCCAAAGAGCTGACCAACGGTTTGGGAGGCAGCAGGATGAGAAGACAGGATCATCCTTGCTAACTTTAAAAAGACACTCTCTCTTTGTGATAAAATTTGCACTCGTTGCATTCTTGGTGTTTCCATCCCATCATACTTATTTGGGTCTTCCATTTTTCTGGTCTTTTTATCTATTAAAGAGAGTAAAGGAGGATTCATGCACTCGAAAAATGTTGAATTAGAGATTTATTAAGACCCTTCCAGCTCTCAGACACTTTAATTTACGTGTATTTTGGTACCCTTCTCATTAGTCTCTATCTGCACTTTTTTCTCTTAGGACTCTACCCCACTATATAAAATCATCAGGTGACTTTCACTGTTTCACGATCCTGCTCAAATGCCAAAAATGTCCTCTCTACCTTCCCCTAACCTCCTGAAAGTCTATACCTCTTTGTCTGCCTATCAGAACACCACAAACTGTGGTCTAGACCTTCCTCTTCTGCCTTTTTTTCTCTATTGTCTAGAAACACTGGTCCTTTCTGAATCATGCCCATCTTTTAACATCTAGACCTAGTACCTTTTATCTAATTTCTCCAGGCCACAGCAATATCTCAGTCCTTGGAGGTGCCAGGGAATGTATGGCTTAATAAGGAGGTTCATGTGCTCAGTTTTTCTCTTCCTTGCTGGAACCATGGGTCAATTCCTTATGAGTAGGCCACAGTGGCTTCTAAATGTCATGGAACTTGAAGGGATCTCCTGTAGTGAGAAGGACACTGATACAGAGTCACAGGTCTAAGTCTCAGGGCCAACTTGGCTATTTGATGGCTCTGTGGTCTTGCAGAAGTGATTTATAATTAGGTGTAGAAAGGGACAGGTACACTATTCAGTAACATGTGCCAGAAACCTGGGATTGCAGATTGTCTTAACCACATATTAAATATTGTAATTTTATGTTTTAGAACACAAGTCGTTTTTGTAAAAAAATTATAGAAAGTAAGATTTGACCAAGTCTTGGCTAAAAAGTGCCTTTAGAAATGGACTTTTTAAAAAGTATTGAGCCTTAATTAGATGAAAGTCTTGTTTCCCTCAGGAATGATTAGAATTTCTAGGGGACATGAGATTTTTGTGGTTAATAAAATGGTTAAAAGTTTAAGAAAACTGGCAGCTTACCATATCATAAGTATTGTTTTATGTAATATGGAAAAGGCAATTAATCATGGGGTTCTTGTGAGAATGAAGTGAGACAAGGCATGTGAAAGTGTTTGTAAACAGCAAAGTGTTATTTAAATGTAACATATGAGTCCATATAAGAGGTTCTTATTACCCAATGTTTCTAGTTAATACCAGAAAAAGACAGCTTAAACTGAATCCATTTAAAACAGAGACCAATGTGGACACAGGAAATAGTAGGGGGAAATGAAATGTTTCATTTGAATATGGCTATGAATATTAAAACTAAAAATTATGAAGATGATTTATTTATCTTACACTTAATAAACTTTAGAATATAATTATGGCTATGTACTAAATCTTAGGACAAATAATTCACATAATTTATCTATTAAAATTGTATCATAGCACAATATAACTAATTTACCTTGCATTTGTGCTTGTTCAGTGGGCTCATAATGAGGAACAATTTTTGCAAAAGCATTAAATGATTCATCAATTTTCTCAAGGAAAATTTGCTTTCTCTTTAGAAACGCCAACATCTTATCACCTTTATCAATTTTCTTTTCTTCAGTAATTGATAAAAGCCTGCCAGATTTTAATTTGTCAATAGCATTATATCTGATTGAATGTCTCCAACATCCATTTCATTGTTCTTATGAAATACTAAATATTTTCTAAATTTGTCTTTTTGTTTCTTTTTTTTGCACTGTTTTTCCAATGTATTTTCTGCTACTTATAATATCAGTAGGTCATCAAAAAACTGTTAACAAATACGTTGACATGATGAGTGGAGATAGACATTAGAGTTAAACAAAGAATACTGAGGTAGATCAATTCATTTTATAAATGGTCCATTTATTAGTTTTATATCTTATACCTTACTTTGCTTTGCAATCTGGCACTGCAAGGCCTTGGATGATGAATTCTTAGGTTAGTAATGAGAATTTTATCTCATATTTTGTATTTCTAATAATGCCACTAGATTGCCTTATTGAGAGAATTGCTTGGTTGACTGGATAAGTAATTGATTGATTTAGAGGGTGAATGAGTGAGTGAAAGAAGAAACTGGAGAAAGAAAGAAATAGCCAACAGCTCTAGGGTCCTACGATAGATTTACGTCTTAGCAAAAAAATCACACAGAAGAATAGCTAATCTCAGTGAAATAGGATAAATACAACATCAGAAATGAAAATGAATGCAAACAGACCAATTCGTCCAGGGTTCATGAGGAAAGTGTGTAGGTTCTCACTAGGTCCATCCCTAAGCAGAGATGTAAATGAATAATATTTACAAAAATAACAATAATTGTAATAAAAGCTAACACCTAGGCTGTGTCGAGGAGTCACTTTGTACCAGAGGCCTTATATGCATTATGTTCAAAATTCTCACATCAGGGAGTCCTAAGAGATCTATAAAGTTAGAGGATAAACACAATTAATCATCTCAAGGCAAAATTTTACTTAAAGATTTGCAAAGAAGAATTTTCATATTCTTTTTCTCTCAAACACAAACATTTTTTGAGTAGACTAAAAACTAGTCATACATTTTTACAATATAACTTGAGTTTTCTCCAACACTTTACTTTTGCAGAAGGTGTTGAGGCTGTCTTCAGTGAGCAGCCCACCATCCACCATTTTGATCCTCCAAAGTACGCGCTGATGCTCAGCTATCAGGAACACTTGAGTGGAAAATTTTAGAAAGTTCTTCATCATATCCTGCCTTTCCTCTCAGCAACTTCATGACACACATCTTTGTGACATGAGCATCATTTTTGTTTTGCATATGAAGAAAATGAGCTCCAGAGAAGTCATGAATGAAAACTTGCAAACTTGTTAGGACAGAATGGAGATTTCCCCTAAACTACATTGTCTGGGAGGCAAGATGATCTTTCCTGTGCCCATCATTTTCTCCTTTTTCCACTTCCCTTCCTTCGGCTGAACCTCCTTCCCAGATGCCCAGTCTGTATGATGTCTCATTACCTAAATTCATAGAGGAATACAAGCTGATGGTGTGTCCTTACAAATCAGGGTTCGAAAGGGGTTAGACAACGGAGTAGCTGCTTTTTAATAGAGAACTGCTAGGCTAGAGCAATGTTCATCCAGATAAGTGAATTGTCCTTAGTGGAATCACCAGTTCCTCCTAGATCAATTAGGGCAATACATTAGGTGGCCTTTCCTGTACTCCTCAAATGACACTGAGTGAACAGCTTCAGACATGCCAGGCCAGCTCTTTCTCAGAGGGCTGGCCAACAAAGACATCTATGAGTTATCATCACAGCCCACTGTGCCAGCTTTCCCAGAGGGAGATGGCTGGAGAATGGCAGCCGGTAAGAGGTCTGCTGGCAGTGGAAAGTTTTTCTATTGCGTCATTCAATCAACTCATCATGAGGCCCATTTGACTATAAACAGATACTCTTCTAGCCCCCAGAGTGAAAAGGAGTGAATACATGAAAAAAAAGAGGAACTATATCCTTAAATAGTTCTAAGGAAGGTCTTTGCCCTGAGGGGGAACTGAGATCCATTTCAGAAACTTGTGGCCATCTGTCATCACAGCATCCTACAAAACTGAAAGAAAAAAATAGTCTTTCTCCAATGTCTCTATGGTATAGAACATAGAGTCCTTACTTTAGGAAGTTGGTCTGTCTGTCGTTTGACTCTTCTAAAACACAGGAATTTATGGGCTGAAAACAGCCTTAGAATCTCCAGGATTGGCCCAGAACTCCAACTTGTGGATAAGCCACAACAGGACATAATATTCTTTCCTGTTAAGCTCCTATATAATTCTAGTTTGAATATGTCCATACTTGTAGTTTCTATTTCTTCCCTAGTTTTGCTTCCTAAACTTCAGAATGTCTGGTTCTCTCGTGCTCTCTCTCTCTCTCTCACCCCCCGACACACACACACCACATTTTATTTCTTTCACTGGGATTTATTTTTCTATAGCAATTAGAGGATTGCAAAAACTAAAGGCCAGAGGCCTTATCCGACAAAGTCCTTCTAAGGAAAATCTGATAATATTTTGTGATCCGAAGGTTTGTAACTGTAATTAAGCATGTGTGAGACTAAACTAAGACAATGAGATAAAGAATAAATTGCAATCTGTAATAGGAATCGTGAGGAAGAGCAAAAGGATAAACAGCAAGCATTGGTGTGGTTCTGACTATATGACAGGTACTCTCCCATGTGTTTTATTTATTTATTTATTTTTTATTATACTTTAAGTTCTAGGGTACATGTGCACAACGTGCAGGTTTGTTACATATGTATATATGTGCCTTGTTGGTGTGCTGCACCCATTAACTCATCATTTACATTAGGTATATCTCCTAATGCTATCCCTCCTCCCTCCCCCAACCCCATGACAGGCCCTGGTGTGTGATGTTCCCCTTCCTGTGCCCAAGTGTTCTCATTGTTCAGTTCCCACCTATGAGTGAGAACATGCGGTGCTTGGTTTTCTGTTCTTGCAATAGTTTGCTGAGAATGATGATTTCCAGCTTCATCCATGTCCCTGCAAAGGACATGAACTCATCCTTTTTTATGGCTGCATACTATTCCATGGTGTATATGTACCACATTTTCTTAATCCAGTCTATCATTGATGGACATTTGGGTTGGTTCCAAGACTTTGCTATTGTGAATAGTGTCACAATAAACATATGTGTGCTTGTGTCTTTATGACAGCATGATTTATAATCCTTTGGGTATATGCCCAGTAATGGGATGGCTGGGTCAAATGGTATTTCTAGTTCTAGATCCTTGAGGAATCACCACACTGTCTTCCACAATGGTTGAACTAGTTTACAGTCCCACCAACAGTGTAAGTGTTCCTATTTCTCCACATCCTCTCCCTCCCATGTGTTTTAAATAATCCTGCCAGCAACCTCATTATGTTCTAGGAACTATTATTATCCCCATTTTACAGATGAGAGAGTTGAGGCACAAAGAAGTTAAAAAATTTGCTTAACACAGAGTTAATTAATGGTAGAGGCAAATTTGAACCCAGGCACTTAGGCTGCCTAGTTTATGCTTTTAACCACTATAGAGATCTTCCTTCTAATAATTGATGAAACTTTATTTACTTATTCATCCATCATAGCCTTTATTTACTTATTCATCCTTCCTCTATTCTCTTTTTTTCTTCCCTTTCCTTCATTCTTTTCTTTTTTTTTTTTTCTTTTTCTTTTTCTGTATCCCACTATTTGCCCCAACATGAAACCAGTCGTTTTTAAATGCATTTGCTGTAGTTAGGATAATATGGCAAGTTGTTCCTCATTCACTCAGCAGATAGAGGACAATTCCATTGGAGAATACTCAAGGACAGAAATAGGAATTGCTTACTTAAAACATACACACAGCAAATAAACATTCCCTTCTCTTTGTGTGTCTCAGAATAATTTTTCTTCTGAGAGTTAGTAAAAACCTCCCTACTTTGTTCTTACTCTCTGGGTTGCAAAAACACCCTTAAGATTTTGTCTTTATCAGTCCCCCTTAACATTTTAAGAGCTTGAATTCAATCCATAGGTTTGTTTACAGCTGGGCTGAATCCATCACAAATTCTATAACCCACATGGAACCCACTGAGCTAGAGCCATTGCTGATTCCTCATTTTACTACTGAACTGTAGTTGTTTCTGGGACAACTTTCTTATTACCGTGGTGTGGTTCTCTGAGATTCTGTTTTTGTGTTTTCCATTCAACACAAAGCAGATCTGTCTTTTTCTATTCTAGCCCATTCTGTCCTTTTAAAGAGGAGCTCAGTTCTAAGGTGGGGCTAGTTTTCATCCCCTGCTAGACTGTCAGCTTGCTGAAGGCTGAAACTTATGATAGCATATTTGCCTGCATGTGCCTAACGATATCTAGCATGTAACAGGTGCTTAGTCACTGCTAGTTAAATGAATTAAACAATGAATACATAAATTTTTTCCCCTATTTTGGTCATCTCTCTAACTCAGACTTTGAAGGCAACATCCCTCCTCCTCCAATTTACCCAATAATTCTTTCCCAGTGTATATGTCATTGTTAAACAGAATCCCGAACTGATAATGGGTAGATTATGTAAGTCACAAACTCCTTTATACTTTAAGATGTCCTCTGACAGATCATTACCTCAAAAATCTGTCCCCAAATGTTGCTAACTGCTAAAGCTTGGTGATGGGTAGGTAACGATTTTTTATATTATTTTCCAAACTTTTGCATACCTTTGAAAATTTCCATAACTTTTAAAATCTGCTTACCTGAAATGTTACAGTTTAATTAGGATAATAGTGATTTTAAAGGAAGTTATAGTGTTAAAGCATCTACTCAAATCTTCTGGGTATAATCACAAAAGAGGCTATTGATACTTGTTTCAGCCATAGTGAAGCCCCGATTTAAAAGTAGTTTAGTTAGAAAGCTGGTGAAACCATTTTAATTTGAAACTGAATGGATTCTTTGGAAATAATATTTATTTTTTCTCTTTCTAGTGGAATGTGGTATTTGTCTTACCAGAGAGTGACCTGTCAGTTCTAAGATGCTGATGGAATCTAGGTAATAATGCTAACATTTCCTGAGGACTTAAATAGAAAATTGTACCAGTGAGAAAATAAACTAGAAACTTTAAGCATATAAGATGACTGTCTGTATGCATGTTGTCTATAGATGTAGACAAATATTTATACCAAGAGATATTTCCACTAAAGGTAAATGAGAAAATGCTGGCTATAGCCATTAACATTGATGGCTCAGAAATGTAGAAATAGCAGGTTTCTATTTCAATTAGACTTTGCTATTATACAATTGTGTTAACTGACTAAAGGCATTAGGATATCCTTATCTATGGTAATACATCTATTTCAAACAAACCAGACTTTGGTTTTTTACGGTAGTATCCATCTTCAGTATGTTAGCATTTTTTTCAATTTATATAACCTTCATAAGGAAATGAAGTAAACTTAGGCTAGAATTCTTTGGTATTTGTAATTTTTAGAAGAAGTTGAGATTGAGGCTGAACACACTGGCCTAGCAACTCAAATACACACTACTTGCTCCCCCTGCACAAGTTTCTGAAGTTCTCTGGTGTCTCAGTTCCCCAGTTTGTTTAACATGCAGAGATTATTCAAGTTAGAATTGAAATTTGTCAATTTAGAAATTCAAAGATTGTTCTTAACTTTTTCATTTGGAGTTTTTTCTCAGATATACAATATCTGAAGAAACTGACCCAAACTCCTTAAGACAACAACACTTATTTCTACTTAAAATTCAGTTCCTTCTTTTTTGTCAAAAAGGCTTGTCTTTGTTTGATAGCTCTTTTTTTTTTTTTTTTTTACCATTTGAGTTTCTTTGGTATTAAGAATATTTAAGATGCTTCTGAGACTCAGTATTATGAAGAGTACATGTATACCTACCTAACTATGAAGACAGTGGCATCAAAGAAGAATCTGTAAATTAAGTTAATTAAGTTATGGTTGGCAGTAATTCTGGTGAGACTACTGCTGCACCGAGGATCCAGGTCCCTAACAGAGAATACACATGAGAGGGCCACAGCCATCTTAGAGGACAAACAGTTTCAATTCTTTCCCAAATAAGAGGTTGGCAGAGTTTGGGACCAGGCATCCAGCAATGTGAATAGCTCATTTTCAGACACTGTACACATCTTATTGGATCTGAATTGATTCCGTATGGTTTTTCCAAAAGAGTTCAAAAACTTAATAAATATTAAGCTGACCTTGTTGCATGAGCCAAAGCCAATTAATTTTGGTCAGTATAATCCTAACAAATTAGGATGCTATAAATGGAATATTCTAAATTATGCTGACCCACTTCAAATAAAAGTATATGCAGTTAAAGCCAATGCTTGACTAGCTGGGCATAGTCAGAATTATTCCTTTTAATGTTACTTTACTATATGTCTCCATGTTAAGCATATGCCCTACTCTCTTTGGTCAACTGGTCTGAGCCTATAACATGCTAAAGTACATCATTCAACTGTTGGTCTTTGAGGGAGTGCAATCTTTGATCACAAATCCCTTTGGCCAACCACTCTATTTTACCAGATCAAAAAAAGAGGTATTTATTTCATTTGGCATGGATTGGAAAATTAAATCAACGCATCACCAAACACGAACTCTCCAGAAGATGTGTCTCAGACAAGGATCCTAGAACAGTCCCAGAAAACTTTTTATGGTGCATAAAGTTTTTATTATGCATAAACTCTAAATTTATTTTTAATTTTTTCAAGGCTGTCAGTGGAAGGATTGCTGGGCCTATTGCAAATTGCAGATTATAAAAATCTTTCCACAATGAGGCAACATCTTTTTCCACAGTGACTGTGATCCAGGTTCTCACAGCAATGTTCTTACCACACTGGGTCATGGCCAGGTACCTTGGAGGTTAGACAAATACAGCCAGCTAAGGAAATCCTAAATGATAATTGTGTCCCAATGTCCTTTGCCATCCCCCTCCCAGACACCAAACCATTGGCTTCCTTGCCACTGGGCCAGCACACATCTTCCCCTCCTGCCCCACTTTCTCGCACAATGGCCAGCATTCTGCATTGCTCTTGGCCCAAGGTTTGGCCCATGCTCCCAGGGCCTTGGAATTCATCTAGAAGTGAGGCTCTCATGATTCAAACTTCCTGTGCAGACTTCAAACACACACACAAGCACCAGGACCAGCTCTCATTGAGTGAGAAAACAACACAGAATACACAAACCTGATCTTCATACCTGCCAGCAATATCACAATAAATCCTCCGGTGTTGTCTTAGGTGGAAGAAACACTTCTGGGATCACTTCTTCTCTACTTGAGGGATGAAGCATCCTCCAAACCCCAAAAATGTGGCCTAGATTCTTTGGAGGCAGTCTCTTTAGTAAGGTCCAGATAGTTTCTGAAATAAAAGGTCACTTTCTGAAGATATTAGCAGGATTCTCCCTCTTTTTATAAACTCAGATTTCATTCTCCCCAAACCCATTTGAACTCTGCAAAAGTTTACATTGTTATAGAGGAAATATATATGTACAAACAAGCAATCATAATATAAGGCTTCTTTGTGTTGGAAAATAAACTTGTAAGACTTAATTCCTTCTGGCAATTAAACACTTACCATTAAACTTTCTGCTAAGGAATAGAAAAGCCTCCTTCAGGAACACTTTTACACTGTTGATGGGATTGTAAACTAGTTCAACCATTGCGGAAGACAGTGTGGCGATTCCTCAGGGATCTAGAACTAGGAATACCATTTGACCCAGCAATCCCATTACTGGGCATATACCCAAAGGATTATAAATCATGCACACGTGTGTTTATTGTGACACTATTCACAATAGCAAAGTCTTGGAACCAACCCAAATATCCATCAATGACAGACTGGATTAAGAAAATGTGGCACATATACATCATGGAATAGTATGCAGCCATAAAAAAGGATGAGTTCATGTCCTTTGCAGGGACATAGATGAAGCTGGAAACCATCATTCTGAGCAAACTATCTCAAGGACAGAAAACCAAACACCGCACGTTCTCACTCATAGATGGGAATTGAACAATGAGAACACTTGGACACAGGGTGGGGAACATCATACACTGGGGCCTGTCATGGGGTTGGGGGAGGGAGGAGGGATAACATTAGGAGATACAACTAATGTAAATAATGAGTTAAGCGGGGGGGCACACCAACATGGCACATGTATACATATGTAACAAACCTGCATGTTGTGTACACGTACCTTAGAACTTAAAGTATAATAAAAATAAATAAATAAAAAGAAAAGCCTCCTTCAGGAAGTGAGATTTTAGTTAAGCCCTAAAAGAAGGATGGATTCAGCCATGATAGTCCCAGGAAATGTTTCTCCTTCCCCCTCCCAAATCCTCCAAGGAGGAAGAATAAACTTTCCAGAAATTGCAAGAATCTGTAGCTGAAAGTCAGTCACGTGGAGGAGGAGGAAGAACTGAGAGTCCACTAGTCCATACTGTACAAAGTCAGTGCTCGAATGCCAAAACTCAATCATCCCCCCTGATTTCACCTCTTACCCATATATGTTTTGGCACAGCTTTGAGTTTCATGAACAAAAGTTCTGTTTAATAGATCTAGTCCAGGCTTAAGGCAAGAGTCGTCAGTCTTCATTTTCATCTGTTCTATTCCTGTTTTCTGTTCAAGGTAACTGAAATGGCAAGTCCACAGTAATGTTATGATTTATCTTGGCTCCCACTTCCCCCTAGGGTCAAGAAACATCCTCATTGTGTTCTGGAGGGAAGTTCTAACCAAACACATTCAAAGATTTATTCAATTCTGGGCCTATCTTCTGGCAAACATGAAATTCTTCCTCTTTCTCTAGAATTGAAACTTATGATATATTTAAAAACAAATGATCTCTGGCAAAAGTAAACACACTTTCTATTTATGGACCAATAACAGAAAAAGTCATTGAAACCCAAGCACTCCTAAGAAAATTAAGATCCTGAGGCAGGGGGACCTCAAAATGACACAGCATGCAGCAAACCACCATGAGTCATACTTTCCATCAATAAAAAGTTTTTAAAACTCATGTGTACAGTAATCACACAAAGGATCATACATCCCCAGACAATTAAAAGAGCACTGGCTCCCAGACTCTAAGGGTAACTATAAAAAGATGAGTACATTTGAGCAAGCTTCTTAGAAATGTGCTTAACCAAGCATGGTGTTAAATTAAGTTTAGCCTAAAGCTGCCTCCTTACAGATGTTAAGTTCAGTCTAAAGGTCTCGCTGTACATCAAGAACTATAACCTAAACGGAACTGTAAACAGACTATAGTCTACTCTTGTGCCGATCAATGAATTTTGGCCAATCAAAAGTGGCCAACTGCTCAAACCGTTTTTAAATAAGGCAAATGCCAAGTTGTAGCCAATCCAGCTGTTTCTGCACCTCACTTCTGTTTTCTGTATATCACTTTCTTTTTTCTGTCCATAAATCTTCTTCCACCATGAGGTTGCGCTGAGGTCTCTGGACCTACTCTGGCTCAGGAGGCCAACTGATTCGCAAATCGTTCTTTGCTCAATTAAACTCTTTTAAATTTAATTCTGCTAAAGTTTTTCTTTTAGCCATGGTTAGCAACTGGGTAGTGTCTTTAAGGCAACATAAAGTAAGCGTGTGCATTGCTCAGGACCAGAGACCTCTCATGGGTCTTCTTAGGTAGCGTGAATTAGGAAGACCAGATTAAAAAAAAAACCTTTAGCATTTCTACCAATATGGATAAAATTCATGCCATCAGGGATACATTATTTGGGGTTAGGATTTTGGTTATCCACTCTTTCTTTTATAAAATGCAAATACCCCTGAAAAGTGGCATGACATTAACACATTAACAACCAGGTGAAATTGCAAATCATTATCTTCCCTGGGCAGTGACAGAATAAATCACAGGATATACATTTAAAAAGAAAAATTATTTTGCTCTGTGTCAGAAAGGGGTTTGGAAGAGTTAAAACCAGGAGCATTTAGAACCAGTTTAAGAGGACTCCTAGATAGCCAAAATTCTAACACAAAGTAATAAATCTCTAAGATATGATTTCATCTATCCTTCCAATTACAACACCTAGACTCAGGTCTCCTCCAGCAAAGACGGAGCACAGATGACCTTTGAACAACATGTGGGTGAGGGGCACCAACCCCATCATGCAGTTAAAAATTTATGTATAACTTTTTTTTGAGACATAGTCTCACTCTGACATCCAGGTTGGACTGCAGTGGCACAATCATGGCTCACTGTAGGCTCATCCTCCTGGGCTTAAGCAATCTTCCCACCTTGGCCTCCTGAGTTGCACACCACCACACCTGGCTAATTTTTGAATTTTTTGTAGAGATGGGGGTCTCAGTATGTTGCCCAGGCTGGTCTCAAACTTCTGGGCTCAAGCAATCCACCCACCATGGCCTCCCAAAGTGCTAAGATTACAATTGTGAGCCACTGTGCCCAGCTTCGTGTATAACTTTTGACTCTCTGAGAACTTAACTAAAAGCCTGAGGATTCTGTTGATTACAATCCTTACCAATAACACAGTCAATTAATACATATTTTGTATGCTATATGTTTTATATACTGTATTCTTAGAATAAAGTAAGCTAAAGAAAATGTGATTAAGAAAATCAAAAGACAGAGAAAATATTTTTACCATTTATTTTAAAAATGTGGGTCATCACAAAATCTTCATCCTCATCTTCACATTGAGTAGGCTGAGGAGGAGAAAGAAAAGGAGTGGCAGGTCTTGCTGTCACAGGAATAACAGAGGCAGATGAAGTGGAGAAGGTAGAAGGGGAAGCAGGAGAGGCAGGCACACTCAGTGTAACTTTTATTGAAAAAAAATCTTCATATGAGTGGACCTGCACAGTTTGAACCCATGTCATTCAAGGGCCAACTGTAACTGAAATTGGATTTTTTAAAAATATATATATACAGTTTCACTCTGTCACCCAGGCCGGAGTGCAGTGGCATGATCATGGCTCACTGTAACCCCAACCTCTCAGGCTTGAGTGACCAGGGTAGCTGGGACTACAGGTGCTCTCCACCACACCCAGCTAATTTTTGTATATTTTGTAGAGATGGGGTTTCACCACATTCTCCCAGCTGGTCTAGAACTTCTGGGCTCAAGTCATCTGCCCACCTTGGCCTCCCAAAATGCTAGGTTTACAGGTGTAAACCACCGCACCCACCCTGCAATCTGATTTTTTAAAATGCGTGTGTGTGTGTGTGTGTGTTGTTTTCAAGTCAGGTAAGCCTGTTGTCTCCTCTTAAATTGGCTGTTTCCATCCTACCTCATTCCAGTCAAAGGTTACGATAAGCAACTGTGCTGAAGGCACCTCAGGCATTAGAGACCTGTTCATAACAATTGCCTCAAACCTCCTCTTTTCCCTCCAGGCCTTGCTTCTGCTTCTTGTTCCTGTTGTCTTTCAGTTCTGCTCAGCCCTGACCCTGTGGCTGTGTGTCTACTCTTGCCCTCCGGGTTTTCTAACAAACTATATTTTGTTTCTCTGCTTATATTTCAGACCTGGCTCGAGTTTACCTTCCAACAGTGTTGATTCTTGAGCTCTGGGTGAAATCCCCACCTCACTGGCTCCAATATTGCCCAAGGGGGTCTGGGGAGGCAGGGTTTGAGAGGTTCTGACTGACGTGCCTCGGTTGTTGTGTAATTAGGTGTCCCACATTGTATACTCATGACAGCCTCTCCTCGTGGTGAAGGAATGAGAGAAATGTTGGCTCCCAGCTAATATGAGCCCTAAGAAACTTGGAGAATATTATAGCAAAGAAGATTGCAGTGACATTTTTATGGCATGTATTGTGCCTTTCTTTACCCTAATTACACAAGTAATGTGTTATTGTAGAAAACTTGGAAAATAAAATTAAAAATGTAAAAAAAAAATTAATTATCTCATCACCCATAACAGAAATTCTGTTAACATTTTGGTTGATAATCCTCAAATAGTATTTCTTTTTTTTTTTTTTTTTTTTGTGACGGAGTCTCACTCTGTCACCCAGGCTGGAGTGCAGCGGCGCGATCTTGGCTTACTGCAGGCTCCACCTCCCGGGTTCGCGCCATTCTCCTGCCTCAGCCTCCTGAGTAGCTGGGACTACAGGTGCCCGCCACCACGCCCAGCTAATTTTTTGTATTTTTAGTAGAGACAGGGTTTCACTGTGTTAGCCAGGATGGTCTCGATCTCCTGACCTCGTGATCCACCTGCCTCAGCCTCCCAAAGTGCTGGGATTACAGGCGTGAGCCACCGTGCCCAGCCTTCAAATACTATTTCTTAAATATAGTACATGTTTACATAGCAAAATAGTCATAGTAGTCATTCTATTTTGTCACTTTATTTTTACTTAATATATTCAATGAACATTTCCTAGGTCTTCAACTGCTTGTATTAAATTTGAAAAGACTTTCACACACAAAAAAACTATGAATTCAACATAATCAGTGAGTATGATAGACAAAATGAAATAAATAAGTAGGTGAAGTAGAGATGATTGTAAAGCACAATTTAAACATGGTGATCTAATGTTCTTGGTGATATGAACTTATTCTTTTTGAGGCAGCATCACTTAGGAGTAGTGATTCTCCACAGAAAACCCAGTCCAAAAACAGACAACTTCACTCTAGAGCATTGAACTTGTAGTCAAACACCCTAGTTCAAGTTTAAATCAGTAGTGCATTCTTTAACAACCCCCTTGGCCTTTCTTAGCTGTCTCCCAATATTTAAAATTAAGTTCATAATTGTTACTATTAGAGTTACTGTGAGGATAAATGAGATAATGCTTTGTGAACTGGGAAGTGCTGAGTACATACAATGAATGGTTCGTTGCGACTGGAGTGTAAGGTTGATTAAGAGTGTTGCCATTTAATTTCCATTAAGCACACTTGAGTGCTCTAATAAGATAAGAGAAAGTTTTCTGAGAACATCTCCAGATCTCTGAATTCTCTCCCTCCTAAGTATCACCGGCGTCAGCATGGTGGATACTTCCAATGTTCTCCCCACTTAGATCGGCAGAGTGGACGTGTCCTAGCCTTGCTTTCCTTCTCCAAAGGTCATCTTTCTAAAAACCAAAAAACAAAAATAAAAGTAAAAATAAAACAAAGCAAAATAAACAAATTTAAAAAACACTAGCTGAAAAATCTTATATGCTTCCACTGGCTCAACCCAGGATATTAAACATAAAACTCTCCACCTAAAAAACTAAAATTAACTTTTATTATAAGGCAGATTTTAGAAAATGACCTAAAAGTGAATACTACCCAACAACATGGAACATAAGCCTCTGAATTGTCAATTTGTGTGTGAAAGTGGGGGTGGAGGGCTGTCTAGAAAACCACAGAAGTGTGAAAAATGAGCGATCTGTGACACCCTTCTCTGCCTAAAGGACTATAAAACACATTTAAAGTGGGATTTCATATTGAACATCACAAACTAAAATAAATTCACTCACAGTGATCAGTTACCTCTGGTCTTGCAAAGTTTTGTTTCATGTGTATTAATTTTTGGTCCTGATTCTTGCCTAGATGATGAGCCTAGTGAGGGCAGGGTACTCTTAGAACACTCTGTGGCCTTCACAGCTCTTGTCACCACAGGAGCAGCTCATTAAAACCTAATGATGCAGCTGGGCAAGGTGGCTCACACCTGTAATCCCAGCACTTTGGGAGGCCGAGGCGGGTGGATCACCTGAGACCAGGAATCTGAGACCCTCCCGGCCAACATGGTGAAACTGCACCTCTACTAAAAATACAAAAAGTTAGCTGGGCATGGTGGCGGGCGCCTGTAATCTTAGCTACTCAGGACGCTGAGGCAGGAGAATTGCTTGAACCCAAGAGGCATAAGCTGCAGTGAGCCAAGGTCGTGCCACTGCACTCCAGCCTGAGTGACAGAGTAAGACTCCGTCACAAAAAAATAAATAAATAAAAAATAAAGGCCGGGCGCGGTGGCTCAAGCCTGTAATCCCAGCACTTTGGGAGGCCGAGACGGGCGGATCACGAGGTCAGGAGATCGAGATCATCCTGGCTAACACGGTGAAACCCCGTCTCTACTAAAAAAAAAAAAAAAAAAAAAATACAAAAAACGAGCCGGGCGAGGTGGCGGGCGCCTGTAGTCCCAGCTACTCGGGAGGCTGAGGCAGGAGAATGGCGTAAACCCAGGAGGCAGAGCTTGCAGTGAGCTGAGATCCGGCCACTGCACTCCAGCCTGGGCGACAGAGCGAGACTCCGTCTCAAAAAAAAACAAAACAAAATAAAATAAAAAATAAAAACTATCAATCCAAAATATACAAAAAAAAACTGTAAAAGCCAACAATTAAAAAAAAAAAAACCCTACTAAAAAATAGGTAAAAATGGTACTAATTAATTAAAAATCATTTTTAAAAAGTGCTGAAAAGATATACAGAAGGCAAATAAGCATATAAAAAAGATGTTAGGCTGGGTGCAGTGGTGCACATCAGTCTCAGCTACTCGGGAGGCTGAGGTAGGAGAATTGCCTGAGCCGGGAGGCAGAGGTTGCAGTGAGCTGAGATCATGCCACTGCACTCCAGC
This sequence comes from Trachypithecus francoisi, assembly GCF_009764315.1. Taxonomy (NCBI): domain Eukaryota; kingdom Metazoa; phylum Chordata; class Mammalia; order Primates; family Cercopithecidae; genus Trachypithecus; species Trachypithecus francoisi. The sequence goes on from NW_022681465.1 coordinate 99,872,021, forward strand.
CTGGGCGACAGAGCAAGACTCTGTCTCAAAAAAAAAAAAAAAAAAAAAGATGTTAAACATTATACAATATTAGGGAATTACACATTTAAACAATGAGACACATTATACACCAACTAGAGTGGCCAAAATCCAAAACACTGACAACACCAAATGCTGACAAGGACATGAAGCAACAGGAATTCTTATTCACCACTTATGGGAAAATGGTACAGCCACTTTGGAAGACAGTTTGGCAGTTTCTTAAAAAACTAAACATATTCTTACTATATCATCCAACAAATACACTCCTTGGTATTTACTCAAATGAATTGAAAATGTGTGTCCACACAAAAACCAGCACATAGTAGCTTTATTCATAATTGACAAAACTTGGAAGCAACCAAGGTGTCCTTCAAAAAGTATAGATAAACAAATTATGGTACATTTATACAATGGAACATTATTCAGGTCTAAAAACAAATGAGCTATCAAGCTACACAAAAACTGGAGAAATCTTAAATGCATACTTCTAAGTAAAAGAAGCCTGTTTGAAAAGGCTACATACAGTGACATGCCAATTATATGACATTCTGGAAAAGGCAAACCTATAGAGATAGTACAATGATCTATAGTTACCAGGGCTCAGGGAGGAAAGGGAGAGAGGAATAAATAGGTGGAGTGCAGGGGAATTTCAGGGCAGTGAAACTTTAAATGGTGAATACATGCATGCCATTACATAGTTGTCAAAACCCATAGAACTGTACAAGGCGAGGACTGACTGAACCCTAATGTAAACTACAGGCTTTGGTTAATAATAAAGTATCGGTATTCATTGATCAATTGTAACAAATGTAACACACTAATGCAAGATGCTAATGATAGGGAAAACTGGGGCCAGGGCAGGGGAGGGAATATATGGAAGCTGTCTGTACTTTCTGCTCAATTTTTCTGAAAACCTAAAATTGTGCCAAAAACTAAAGGCTATTAACAATCTTGTAAAACTCCTATTGATCGATCAGTTTCCTTTAATAGTGAGAAATGGAGCACCTTGGAGGGTCTAGATCCTGTTTCCAAACAGGAAATGCTACTGACGATTCTTTGATAAAATTTGGAATGGTGAAAAGTCGTCCTACTGCATACTAAGCGCAAAGGCAATACGGAATATAAATTTATGAGGCTGTTTGCCAGTCAAGCCCCTTTCTTCCTCAGGGTCTTGATCTTTTCTAAAATAAAATCTGCCGGATATTTCACACGCATGGAAGCAGAATGGCTCCTCCCCACACTCCCATGAGGGAAGCGCCCTTGTGGCCTTGAGCATAAACACAGACAGGGAAAGGCAGATTAAATAGCTCCCTTGCTCTTCTCTTGGGAGTCCCTGCATTGTGCAGAATCATGAGTAACTTCCCAGACAGCTGAAAGGGACTTTCTACTAAGCCAAGGGCAATTTAATGTATTTCGCCTTATTAATCTTTGAACCCTCGTTAAATGGAAGATGTATTAAATGGACCTAAGATGTGCAAGCTTGAGAGAAGAATATTCTGGGCTACATGGGGTCATCTTGGAAAAAAATAAATGAAATAATGAGGGAGGGAGAAGGAAGAGAGACAAAGAAAGCCTGGGATGGATGGAAAGAGGAAGAGAGTATCTTTTCCAAAATCTTAAAGCAGCGATGTTTAAATACACCCATCATGACATCTCTGAATTTACATGTGGCAGAGTAAGGTCACATGCATATATGAAAAAACTTAGCTTCCTAGGAGTACTGATGCATTACTCCATTATTTTTACACTCAATCTCTTATTTTCACTGTTTCTGAACCATCTCCCCCAATCTAGAGTGCTTTTCTAGGTTTTTTTCCTGTGATAACTGTAAAGTTCTAATTAATTAAGAACCACCTTCCCTCCCTCTTACAAACTTTTGCTCAGAGTTCATATTTTCCATAGACACTTCTCTAAGAAGAACAAATTTCTATCATATTCATTGTAATATGTAAGGTACCTGATAGTGCAGCTAGTTGGCACAAGGCATCAAAATAAGACTTGAATATTCAAAACCAAATAAGAATGCCAAAGTTGAAAGAAATGTAAGGGTCCTGGAAATTTGTTTCCTTTTTCATAAGTACGGAAACTGGGAATGGAAAGAGTTAAGTAGCTTGCTCCGTGTCACAAAGTGTCAGATCTAGGATTAGAGCCCAAGTCTCTCAGACCCTGTTTTCTCTTATCCATATAGCAATATACCTTAAGCTGAATACGAATTGTGTTCCAATGCTTTTTTTAAGTAAAAACATTATTTTCATTACAAAGCAGCAGTAACTTACTTATTCATTTTCCCTACAAATACTTTTAAGGCATATCCTGCTTCAACCCTGCAATACAGAGACCAATGGAACACACATGGACCCTGCCCTGTCCAGCAAATGGTATCTTCAACATTTTCACTATAGTAAAGGGGATGGTGGAAAAATACATACATTGCCCTCAGATTCAACCTTCATGGAATTTAGGATCAATCGGAGGGTACATGAAGGGACACGGAGGAGATAGAATTCAAGCTTCGGAAGAGGTTAAAAATAGATACCACGAGATTTAATTGTCTTGTTTTTGAGGGTGAGTTTCATTCTGTCCATAACAAGGAATCATTGGAGGATTTTTAAGCAGAGAAGACATGGACTAAGATCTGTGCTTTAGAGAATTCTCTATAGTACAAGAAATGACAAGGGCCTGGAGCAGGGCAGCCGCCACTGTGTGCTACACCAGCCCTCCCCT